>NC_092705.1:1541684-2236684 GCF_964275005.1 Diadema setosum
TCAGGCGGCTCCCCCCACCACCCCTACGATGGACCCAATGTGGAGGCAGAGAAGTGTCTTCCAGGGGTGGTGAGTCCATGCACTGGTCTCTATGTATCACATGATTCCAAGTCAATCAAACCCTCATTGCATCAGACTTTAAGAGGGGGGGGGGGGGGGGGCAGAATTTTTTTTTCCTGTAAACAAAAAAAAAAAATGTTTTTTGCAATGACAGATTATCATGTTGTAGTGTTCTTTTTGTAACTGAGATTTCCATTACCTTCTGCCATTATTTATTTATTTATTTTTATTTTTTATTTTTTACTTTAAACCCATTCAGGAAGGGCTGATTTTGCTACAACAGGCATTTCCCATAGACACCTGCCCAAGTATACTTGAGACTAGTCTTCAATGGGTTAAAACAAAATCTTGTCCTCAGAGCGTTGCAGTATCATTTTCAATGTGTGATGAAGTCATCCATGATTATCAGTGGTCTTATCCTTAACCTACACCTTGTTGTAATGTTTGCTTGTTTGCTTTTTTAGACCCTGAACAATGTTGTGCAAGTATGAGAGTTGAATACTAATAAGATCTACATTCACAATCCTTATAAGTTGTTCTTCCCCCACCTATTTTCTGTTTTTAAATCCTAGTCTCGAATTGTATGTATTTTCCACTTTTCGTAGTAATTTTCAGTTTGTAGCAGAGCATATATCATTGTGTGCATGGCAGATTGTCATTAACATGCTTCCCTGTGCAAGGCAGATTTTCGCTAGGCTGTGGGAGTGCACATGGGGTTAACAACATCCTGGCATGCACAGGGAAGTGAGTTCACAACATTCTGCAGTGTGCGTGATGATTTACAAATGTCACATTGATGGCCGTTACACTATTCTCATTGCTCCCGTAGCTGATGTCCCTACAACACACCTATGTGGAGTTCATGTTCCACCTTGCTGACCTAGGCTGTAGCCTCAACATCAGTGCTCTCAGGGACGGGGCGAGGTCACTGCTGAAGATCATCCCAGCAGGTGAGTAGAAAGTCTTTGTGATCTCTTAGAGGGAAACTTACATGATGCTTCTCACTATCGCATATAAATGTACAAGCTCCAACAGCGGCGGCGCTATTTGATTTCTGTAATTATGTGCTGACAAAATTGTGCTGGTGCACAGCCTAAGCTCTATTTGGTCGTACATGAAAAGCATCAATCACTATCTCTATCTCCAAACTATCATAGTTTTGTTGATTTTGTAGTTCAAAAGGAAGTTTTAAATTGCGTTCAAACATGACTTGCAAACTGATTTTTATTTCTCAAAACTGCATTCAAACTCTAATTGCAAATCGATCTCTTTGATCTTGCGCTATCGTGCCGCCCCAGACTCAAACATCGTGGAGAAGCTGATTGACATCTGCAAGAGCAATTCCAAGCTTGGCGAGCAGTCCTCGTGTCCGACGCTAGAGTCACTCTTCTTTGGTTCCTCATCCTCCCAGGTTCTCTATCATCTTGAGGTGAGTCTTGGCTTCGCTGCATCATTTCTTGAGCATAACCCACCTCAGCTACCATATAGTTGATGACTAAAAACTTTGTGTGCCTTAAAGGTAGGGATACCTTTTACAGACCTCCCAAAATGCAGCAAAACATTAAATATGAACCTCAGGGGACTTGTTAGGCCACTGCTGAGAAATTTGGAAGTCAACAGTTATCTACAATTTGAATAATGCACAAAACTCAACTATTCAGTAGTTCTGTGTGTCAGCCACACTTAAGCCTTTTTGTTGCAGTCTTCTGTATTTTTTATCTATAAACACAAATCTAAAAGTATAAGAGCTGATGTAACAGCATATAGAGTGTGTGGCAAGAATGTATATAGAAATGTTTGTAAGTTTTGATGAACTTTCTTCACAAAATATACATGATGGACACACATGCAGTGCATGGGTCTGCAAAGGTAGCCTAGTAATGTACTGGAATTTACGGTGAGCCCCGAAAACAATTCAATTCAAAATCTAACAGTCAATAAAAATGTACTAAATGTTACCTTCCACTTTCAATACTTTATGGGAGTTTCTAAAATGATACTCTCTTCAACATACCACTGTATTTATACAACTCTTCATTTAAGGCATGCAAATGGGATTCCCTACCTTTAAAACTGGTGGAAAAAAAGGAAAGAAAATCATATTCCCCTCCCATTGTTGGAGTATTTCTTGATAATGATTTAATCAAGTGGACTCTGTTACTGAAATATCTGATTTTGCACTTCAGTTTGCTTTAAAATTGTTTGTGTTTTATTTTCTGTTTTCATTATTATTTTCTCATATCTGAGAAATATCATGTGCTCCATATTAATAGGTTGCAGAGTATGTTACTATGTTTGCATGTTTCATTGTATACACAGGTTGTTTACTCTTTACTGATGCCAGCAAAACAACCACATGGTGAACAGGCATTTGAATTCCAAGTAAGTGTTCATCTTCCATCTTATTGAACCACTGAATTGCTGAACTCTTCTTCATCTTCAAGTCATTGGTGAATTCATGATGATACCTAGTGTAAGAAACCTAAAAAAGTAAAATAATTCTTTTGTGGGAACGATATAACTTTCGTTGGAATGACTGTGAAGAAAACATGCTAAATCTGTGAGGTGTAGCATTTTATGAATTTATTGTCTTGAATTTCTAGTTTTGATTTCAGATGTTTTACAGGGAAGGTAAACAGATAATACAAGCATAACACATTGCCTGAGATATGTAAAGCAGAATACATATATTTAGAAAGTTAATGATATTTTAGATTGCATCACACCCATAGTGTACTTTTAAGGCTTGCATCTTTATGCTGTATGCTTGCAAACTCATTGATCAATTTTTGTTCCTATTTCACAATTCACAGTATACTTTCTTGAAGAGCGGTGGAGTGTCAGCTGTTATGAACATGTTGACCAAGAATAACTTCTTGCCAAATGCAGACATGGAAACGAGACGGTAAGTTGAAGAGATGTTTTCTCCTAAACTCAACCTCTTGGTTGCAGTGTTGATGTAATGTCGTCACCCCATCATACATGGCTTGTAGTTAGCATTGTTGTGAAGTAAAAAATAGGAGTGGGATACAGAAATCAATCACTGCCCTTGGCTCTGAAGCATAATTCTTTGTTAATTTCAGGATGTATATTATGTGATGCAAATTTTCAAATGCATGCAATTCTTTCTTTCTTTCTTTCTTTTTTTTTTTTTGAAGTTCTTTGACAAGAGTAGCCTAACATAGTTCCTGCACAGCTGGAAAATCTCATTGCTGTGATTATTAGTGAGATTTTTTGTGTGTTCCTAACTTGATATTTACGATGCTGGCCAAGCTAGAGGAGAATAATCAGGGCCATCCACTTGTTCTCCTTTCCCAGGTCTGCCCTTCTTATGGTGCTAAAGATCGGCAAGCTGATGTTTACCACGCTGGCCTACGCCCGCATCACGGCGGTGGCCGAGGCATGCCAGACGGACCCGGCCGGGGGCCCCAGCCAGTCCTCCGTCTCACAGAGCACCCACACCCAGGCTGTGGTGCTGCAGCAAGCCATGCAGCACATCCCCAACCCCAACGCAGAGTGCGTGCTGCGCAATGCAGCCGTCCGGCTGGGGAGGCAGGCTGCTGAAGAGGTGGGTGCTAGCTACCCATTTCAGCAAATTTTGGGGCCCAGTTCAAAATCATAATGTATGAATATTGCAGTCAAAGTTTGTTACTCATCTGACAGTTCTTTGTTTTTGTGATGGACGTATTTACAAGGATTATGATTCATTATTTTACCTGTATGTTCATAGATATGGTTGACAACTGAAGAAAAAATGAGAAATACTGTGTGTACCATCAAATTTTGAAAGCATCATACATTTGGTTAGGATGATTTTGAAAATATCTCTCGTTATACTTTGTGCCAAGAGCTGCTCATGTAGATGGCTGGAGATGAATGCTTATCTCCTCTCTTTCTTCCCCTAAAGGCAAAGACCGACAACCTGGATCTTAGCGTCGTAAAAGCCATCAAGAAGATCGCGTGGTCAGCTGGCTGTGGCTGTTCCCATTTACTACATGGGTCAAATGAGGAGGTCCACAAGTCCTTTGAGAAGGTGTGGTCATCTCATTTCATTAACCCCTCCTCCCCCCCCCCCCCCCCAATGATCATCATCACATAGTACCATTGATGTTATGTAGAGTTAGGTCACTAGTGGTAATGACAAGACTTGTATGTTTCTGCAGTGACTACTTTAGTTATTGGTGCATGAAAGAAACAGCAGCCATTTGAGTCACCACATACATTTGAAAAGAGAACCCAAATGGGGTCAGCGAAAGTCAAAAATCTATTGAGCTCAGCCTTGAGTGCTATGTACGTCTGCATGCGAGTTTTGCAGCAAAACAAGCACACTACTCCATTTAAAAAGGTAAATCTCACAAAATGAACACAGTTCTGAGACAGATGCAGAAGAGTTATTGACAGCAAAAATGCTGATCTTTGTAGTGAAGTAATTTATCCAACTCAGAATAATGCAAACATGAATTTACACCATGAATGCAGACACTTTGGCGTTCGTTTTGGGAACCTGGTATACCAGGGTCCCATCTATGAGTTAACAGTACCAGGTTCCCGGTGTGTTCAGAACGTGTTAAATATCCAACGTAGTTAATGTGGTGGGACAGTACGAGCTTGCCCATGACAACATGACATCGTTTTAGTTAGAGAAACACTTGTATCACTGTTTGCATTAATAGAAACACTCATATCGCTGTTTGCATTAATAAAAACACTCCTATCGCTGTTTGTGATGCCTAGGCCGACAGCGGTGAGGCAGATGGAGATGATGCTGCATTGTGCCGAGAAGCTCTAGAAGTCCTGACAGTGTGTCTAGCCCTCTGTCCACAAGCCCTGGATGCCCTCAATAAGGACAAGGCATGGCAGTGCTGCATCATAGACCTCCTCCTCCTAGCAAAAACGAGGTATGTGATACATCCTTTGGTGTCCATACAGGCACAATCTTCTTCTTCTTTTTTTTAATGTGAAGATAGTAAATGGCATCTATATACATTTGTACACAGGAGTTGATTATATATCTAATACTGTTACAAGAGAGGTATCTTTGCAAAGTGTGTTTCGATGTCATCTTCACTATGGTGATGTTTGTGTGAGTTGTACAACTTCGTTTGGAATAGAGTATGGATTTCATGACATCTTATTATGTCATGCAATATGTATATCAAACTGCAGTGACAATAACGGATGTTTGTTTGGAATTGTAAATAATAGATTTTAGTAGGTTTTATTACATATTGTATATGCCATCTTGTTTAAGTATTGTTCATTTGATGTGGAGCCAATATCAGTGGGTCGGCTTCTCGGTTAATTATTACTTTTTCTTGCGATCTAGGTCTGTAAGAGTGTCGGCCATGGAGCAGTTCCAGCTGATTGCCACCAAGTGTTCATCTGGACATCGCCCTCTTCTCTTCTTCATCACCCTTTGCTTCTCGGTCCTTCAGGTAGTTGCTCCGAAGGTTTAGTCTAAAACCCACCCCCTCTTAAAAGAAAAGAAAGAAAAGTAGTTTTAAGATAAGTTAATCCACTCTCAGAATCCAGAGTTGCATATTTGCTGCGAAGTATTGTTTGATAACCTGTAAGATGAGGCTATGAACAATGAGAGAAGGGTTGTCTGCTTTTACTGTGAAATCTTCCCATATTATTCCTTACTTAGAACTTAGGATAATTGTTCTTATTATTTTGTTTTTATTAGAATAGTGCTGAAAATGATTATCATAATTTTTTTTTCTTAGTTTCATTCAAATTAGCAATATGTAAATGATTGTATTTTCTTGATGTTATAGTCAAAGAATGTGATGTTATGTTTGTAGGATATAATTTCCTGTGCATAAGTCTTGGCTGCTAGGATAGAGAAACAGTATGAACCTAAGACCTTTCTCATCACTCATCACGCCCAAGCTAGCGCATGTGAAGCAGTAGAGAAACAACGCATTGCTTGTGTAATGTCAATTCCTGCTGTCATCTATGGCAACATACACACCTATCAAAAAAGAGTAATGTTTTCTGGTGAAATGTAAGCGACGCTTTTTTTCTTTCCTGGTGGATTTTCTAGAACAAGACCAAAGAGCATCCTGGCTCCTGCATTGAGTATTTCCAGCTCCTGTGTCGGTTGCTGAACTACGGTTACGTCACAAACAGCCCCGTGCCCAACGCTGAGACTCTCCTCAACAATGAGATTGACTGGCTCAAGAAAGTCAGGGTAAGTCACGTGATAAAGAAATTTTGGTCAAGGGGGTCGATGTGAAGGTTGGGAGTTTTATTCTTAGCTTATCTGAGCCAAGGGGTCAAGTGGGCATACATATTGTATAGACATAAAGTTCCTCCCACAGTGTTGTTTCATTGCAAACACTTATTCAACCAGACCTCTCCTTTTGATACATTTCATAGGATGGGGTCCTGACATCAGGTGAGAGTGTGTGTGAGGACACTCTACTGGAGGGTCATCTGGGCATCACCCGAGAGCTCCTAGCGTTCATGTCCAGCGAGAAGAAGTTCCAAGTGGGGTCCAAGAAGGATGGCTGCCAGCTCATAAAGGTTTGGATGAAATCTCAGTGCTCACTCTCTTTTTATTCTTGTCCCTTGGTTGTTGGGCTGAGGTATAAAATGCCGTTTATGTCTTGTCTGGACAATTTTCTCCAGTCTTTATGAACTTTGGTCATGTGTGTAGCCAGTGACAAGCAAGCATGTATTGATTTACCATGCCTTGTTTCATTACTAGTGTGCTGGTGTTCAATACCAGTTAGTGTTGTGATATCTGAATAATCTGATCAATTCATTTACCCTCATGATGCTGCCTGTTAGAGACCCCATAGCATGGGGATACCATAGAGTGGGAAGGATGGCCTGGCTAAGATATATTCAGGAATCCCTGTCACAAATTGTGTACAGCTTTACCACTGATCTCTATTTAAGTACACACAGCTGCAAAATCTCTATTGGAGTGGACCATTACTGAAGAACATATGCTTCAATGCACATATTTGTTGATGGATGTTATTTGTGGTTTCAAACCTACCCCAGTGTGAATCGAATGAGGATACTGTAAATGCAGAAATGTTTGCTGTACATTAATTTTCACGTAGTTCGCGCTACTTCTGGCTAGTGTGAATTCCAAAACCCACAAAAATATCTTCACAATTTTCTCTGCACCTTCCGAATGGGTTGACAATTGCTCACCGCAAATTAAAGAATATGTTTTTGAACCGCGAAAAATTAAGCACGCAAAAACATCGACATTTACAGTAGATGCAGTCAACCACCTGTTAATCCCCGCACTACAAAGTCTTTAAAATCCGTTCAGTCTCGTGTTAGTTTTCATCCAGTCAGCGCAAAGAGATTTCTGACTAATTTCCAGTAGGTTGTGACAAATCGTTCCTTTTTTTTTCTCTCTCTTTCTCTTTGACAGGAGTTGATGGATGACTTCTTGTTTCCGGCATCAAAGATCGTCGTCCAGACGCTAAAGAATGGCGCCGAGACACCGCTTGACCCCGTAGTCCCTGTGTGTGTCACGTCGTCCACCATCAATGCTGCCTTTGACCTCTTGGTGGCGCTGTGCATGAACTGTGTGCCAAACCTGAAACTTGTAGCCGACACTCTCACTGACATGTACTATTCAGGTACGTTAACACACTGAATGGAGAAATGTGAATTTTGCTGTTGTTGTTGAACACTTTTCTGTTTAAAAGTCGTATGCCATTGTCCTAAAAGAATGTGCAGTGTACCGTAAAACCAGATACAGTCGCTGCTTGAAACTGTCACAAATTGGAGCCGACGGCCTTTTCATGGCGTAAAACTTTTGCGAATCCATGACTGGCATTTAATGCATTGTGTTGACAAACACTTTTCACTTTCATGCATCTTGGCTCTTCCTGAAACTTGTGAAAGTTTTATGTATTGCGAAAATTTCTAGTTTTACAATGTAATGTGGTTCAGCAGAGCCAAAAACATGGGCTGGTTTACATTTGAGACTATTGTGCATAAAAGCGATGAAGCCTTTATTACCCCCCGATTCAAGGGTATTTTTGTATTGACATTTGTGTGCACATGTGTGTTGTGTGAAAGTAGTGTAAATGGACATGCATGTAGTTGAGTGTGCAGATCTATTTTTTTTTTTTTGGGGGGGGGAGAACTTTAAAAAAAAAAGTTATCCAATCCTCTGATATTAGCATCTAACAAACAAATGCTCATGCAGTGTACATGGTACTCGTGGGCCCTACTTCATAATGTCACAGCTGCACAACTAGACGAGGCACAGGGTAATGGTTGTGCCAAGCTTCTTTGGTGTACTGCAGTGGTTGCAGGTTGCAAGTGGTTGGAGAGTGTTTGAAACTGGCCCTCTAGCTGACATATCCTGAATGCTGGTGGGTGAAAGAGGATACTGTTTGCTTCGAGTGGTTCATTCATTCACCAAGTTGTGAATACTTTCTTGTTTTTAACCTTCTTCAGGAAACGACGCACCCCTGACAGAGTGGGAGTATCTACCACCGGTGGGTCCCCGCCCGAACAAGGGATTCGTTGGGCTAAAGAATGCTGGAGCCACATGCTACATGAATTCAGTTCTCCAACAGGTAAGTGAAGGCCCGCCTTCCTGTCAAGTTCCTAATGCTTCATAATTCCTGACGTTGATGTTTATATTTTGTATCCAGACATGTCAGTAACTTTATGTATACTTGACAACATGAATCTGAATGTGTTTGTATTTATATGCTGTGTATTTTCTGTTTATCTAGATGTGGTTTTTATGAAGTATTGGACAAATCAATCCTTATCCTAATTGTAATAGAAAATATATCCCCTTTGTTAAAAGTTGCACATGTCGCCAAGAACGGGAGAAAAATCCTGAAATACTTCGAAGGGGCCTAGTTAACCCTAAAAAGACTGGGCTATTTTGGTAGCTCGAAAGACTGGGGGGGGGGCCTGAAGGGCCCCCCCTTAAGATCTCGGCCGTGGATCGCGCAATCGCCGCGGAAATTTGCACAATGGTAGTGTGCGATGTGATCTATAAGATCGTATATTTAAATTTTCCAAAATAGTCTTCTTTTATTTTATTTTGATTAATTATGCTAATCAGAAATCAGACTCTTTGATCTAAATCAGTAAATAAAGCTCAAAAATTGCTCATTTTTGGTCTAATTATTCTTTGTGGCATTCTTAGCAAATGTACTTGAAAAAAATTCGGCATCAAAATTAATTTCTTATTTATTTTACTGTTTTGTAAATTTCTCATTATTTCTTTGTTTTTTCGACCTTTTGTTTTCTGTTGTTTTTTTTAATTTCTGGCAGACACTTTTTGAAGCATAATACTCCTAAAACAAATTAGTTTTAGCCATTGAGAGTAAAAATAAGCATATTTTTATGAACCATTTGAAAAAACTCAATTTGCATTGACTTTGTACACAAAATCACATTTTCGAGCCATTTTCGGCCTCACGTGCATGTACAAAAAGTTATGTAACTTCAGAACCGTACCCGCGGGCGTCACAAATTTGGTGTCAAAATGTGCGGGAAACTCGAAAGAAAAAAGTCATAGAGCATCGCGGCGAGAGCATTGCATGTTGCAGAGTAATCGCGCGAAATGTCAAGGGGGGGGGGCCTTTTAGGCCCCCCAGTCTTTTTAGGGTTAAGGCAGTACTGGTTTATGTAGGTGTTGGTTCTTGTGAATTACTACTTCATTCCAAGCAATACTTCATTTCATTATGATTCACTCCTAACAGGTGTATATGGTGCCAGAAATCCGAAGAGCCGTTCTGTCAGCGGAGGGCGCCGTTATAGACACAGAAGATGACTTCTATAACGATGAAAAGCAAGATAATGAGGTAAGAGATTCTTATCCTCTTTCTACTTTTTTTTTTGGGGGGGGGGATTGGGGAAAGGGGTCATTTGTTTCTTGCAAGGAGACCATACCTGCTATGCAGTACTTGTACCAACAATTACTTCCTAACTGGATTCCATAAGTGAATGCAATCGATATTATGCATGTATGTTGAAAGATATAATGTGCAATTGAGAATAGGCAGAAATTATATGATTTCACCCTCCCCTTCAGAAAAATAAAAAAGGTAGCATTGAGAATGCATGTGATCGTTATTTCTTCACTCTTTCCATTTATGCCCCAACCTCCCCCCCCCCCCCCCCCCCAAAAAAAAAAAAAAAGTGCTGGGGTGTTATTTCTGTTATTGAAATGAATAGCAAAAAAGAGTTTTGTAAGTATGAGACTACAGTAGTTTATGTTTTGCTTCCACCCAAGATGTACCTGTAAGCTAATGCTACTTGCATATTACCTCGGTATGATAAGGCTAATGCTGCGAATCATTTCCAAAATTAAGTATGCCGGACCACAGTATGTTACCACTAGTCAAATAAAAATAGAAAAACAGAGTGTGAGAGAGAACCCATTTCATTGGTTCAACCATCTTCCTCCTGCCTTCCGTCCTGCCACAGAGCAACATTGACATTGTTGACTCGGAGATTGGCAGCTCGGTGGTTGAGGAGGGTCCACCCATGAGCAAACAGGAGGAGACCAAGGAATACAACCTGGGTGTCCTCAAGCATGTCCAGGCCATCTTTGGCCACCTGGCTGAGAGCAAACTCCAGTACTACGTCCCCAGGGGCTTCTGGAAGCATTTCAAGTGAGTTGGGAGTTTTTTCTTGTAGTTTTTGCTTTGCTTTGTTTACCTCTGTGGACAATTCTCTTAGGGTATTGAGTTTTTAATGAGTTCAGTCATTTTATTTTGTTCCCGCCACCAAAGAGGCTCTATTTTTTGCCAGTGTTGATATGTCTGTTTGTCTGTCTGTCTGTCTGTCTGTTTGCAAAACAACTCAAAGTTTTGAATGGATTTGGGTGAAACTTGTTGATAATGACAAAGGAACAGATGATCATATTTTGGTAGGAATCTGGACTACTAACTTTTTTCTCTGGTGGCCTGAAAAAGGAATGTAGCAGCACAAAGTCAAAGAAAACGTAGCATTCCATTTTGAATCCTAGTTGCCCAATCTTGCCACTAAAACATAACCATTTTCTAAATTTCTGTTGACCTGACATTGATTTTTAGTGGGCCACAGGGCTACCCCTGGTGTTGAGCCCTGCCTATTAATAATGATATGCCACACCGATCTATCCCCTACCTGAATCCAGGCTGGCAGGAGAACCAGTCAACCTTCGGGAGCAGCATGATGCGCTCGAATTCTTCAACAGTCTAGTGGACAGCTTGGACGAGGCTCTCAAGGCCCACGGAGCCAACCCGGCCTTTGCCAAAGTGCTCGGGGGCTCCTACGCGGACCAGATGATATGCAAAGACTGCCCCCACAGGTACGTGGATTGAGTGTCGAAGCCAGTGATGGTCCCCAACATCAATGTTTGGTGGCCAGTTTCACTAAGCTCTAAAATCAGTCCCAAGTTCAAGTCAACTGATCTCAGGGACAATTTTGGGATCATTCATTTCTCAGAAGTTAGGAACTATTTCACAAAGCCATTTGGGAACAAAATCTTGTACTCACTTTGCTACATTCTAGAATTAATCTCGAAGGTCTGTGTATCCTTCCCAACTAGATCTGATCTGAATCTGTCCAACTTGAGGTTCATTGTTTGGCTTGGATTATTTATTGTGTTAGTAAAACACGGCCCTGATCCTATTTCCTAGTCAGCTTACTCCAGACTAAGTGCTAAATAAAAGCCTACTCTTGTTTCTTGATGAGTCACTATCAAAATTGAAAATGAGTACATGAAATTGAATAGTTTGTACAAATAGATTATAATTTTGACATTTATCCCCTATTGATTTCCTGGAATTGATTTCTTTGATAGTCCAGTCCTGCATTGTGAGAAACCAACAGTCTAGATGTGATTTAGTGACTGATTTATATCTGATATTTAAGATGTCATTAATGAGAGTCTGAACTTGGTGAATTTCTTGCAGATACTCAAGGGAATCAATGTTCACGACTCTGAATGTGGACATCCGCAACAACCAGAACCTTCTAGATTCACTGGAGCAATTTGTGAAGGGAGATCTCCTAGAGGGGGACAATGCCTATCGGTGTGAAAAGTGCAACAAAAAGGTAACGCATTTATTAATTAAGTTAGATGTCACAGAGATGTGTCCGCACTCTGTGCAAGTGTTTGGAAGAGTGAGCGCTAAAATCTTCACCATCACCACATGAGGACTACTCAAAAAGAGAAATGAGCCCATGTTGTGGTTGTGTTGTATTAAAAGCATGTTATGGCAGGTATTCCTACTTGCATTACTGTCATGAAGATGTAAATCTTTTACAGAGAATTAAATGTGCAGAGGCTACTTTCGCCATAATGACCTGTATGACTGTTTTTTAGAAGAAAGGAAATATTCTCTGAATTGATAGGTTATTGCCATGTTGTGCATCTGTAGTGTAGTATACTCAGGTTGTGTAATGCATCACTTTGTGAGGAGCAGTCTGAAGGAAAAATTTGAACACACTTCTGAGGTGATAGACATTTTGTCAGCAAACACATCAACTGGAAGTAAAATTTTAGGAAACAATATGATATGAATGAAAATTTGATGCTAACTTAATAATCATTGAAGAATTTGTGATTATGGCAGAATGATATACATGTACTGTAAAACACAATATTTTTCGCGGCATGAAATTTTTCGCAAATTGGAGCCGATGGCCTTTTTCGCGGCATAAAATTTTCACGGGTGTCTCTAACATTCAATGCCTATAGTGTAGACAAGAACTTTCATGTGCATTCTAATTTTGCAAAACTTGGCTCTCGTGAAATTCGCGAAATTAAAATGCACGCGAACATTCCTCGTTTTACAGTATATCTAGAGATTGTAAAATCTGCTTTTATGTGCATTTGTGTACGTGTACATGTGTCTGTATGTTCAGGTTAACAGTGAAACAAATGTGAATTGAGAGATTGTAACATCCATCCCCTTTGTGTGTGCATACAGGTGGATACAGTGAAGCGAATGTGTATCAAGAGGTTACCTAAGGTCCTTGCAATTCAGCTAAAGAGATTTGACTACGACTGGGAACGGTAAGAACACCTGTGATGAATCACTCAAAAACTCTGTGTATTCATAATTTCAGTGTGTCATATCATCGTTGCGAAATTGAAATGTGATTGTATTTCAGTGTATACATCTTTTATTGGAGGTGAAGCTACAACCAAGCATGCCATACGGTGTTTTTCCTTCTTGCGAGTGTTACATTGATATCAAGTGCCAAAATGTCACATCAGTTTATCTTCGTGCATTTGTTCTTATTTTGGTGCTGTTACCCTTCAATACTATGCATTGTGAGGATTGTCTTTCTTTTCTTTTTTGATTAGTGGAAATTTCAAGCAAAATATTCAGTTTTGGGAGAAAAAGCAAACACAGTATGATTATTCTTTCTTCTGTACACTTTAGAGGGGACGTTACTACGCAACTGCTACTGATTTAAGGGTATGCATCGGCTTTTGCTGATGCCCTCTCTGGTTCCATGAACGTAGTAACACCTTCATGTTCATGTGGGGATGTTGCAAAATTTGAAAAAAAAAATAATAATATTCAAGCTGTATGTAATGTTTAATTTCTTTCCTTCCTCGGGACATTAATTGTAAGAAATTCTGTTTATCTTGTATGTTTTTCTGCCTTTTGTCTTGCAGGGAATGTGCAATAAAGTTCAATGACTATTTTGAGTTTCCCAAAGAGTTTGACATGGATCCTTACACTGTGGAAGGACTGGCAAAGATAGAAGGTAAGCATTGCCTCTGGATGATGTTCAGACTTTTACACCGGATAAACTATGAATTGGTTACGCTGGGTGCAGAGTTTCAGAATCTGTAGTGATTGGGATGAGGAATAGGAGTGTTTTCAAAATTTATAATGAATGACAATGAACAAGGATGATGACATGGCAGCCGCACAACAAGAAAGCATGAGTATAAGCAATGCAATGCAGATCACAACTTTCATTCTTTGCTGTCACCACAGTCCTGTGCTGTATATCATATCGTTTCTGAGTACTGATACTGGCAATCTGTGCAAGATACATTATTGCAAAGTCCATACTCTCAATGCTTGACTTGACTTGCAGGTGAAATCATCCAAGACGATGAGAGAGAAAACAGCGAGGAGGAGGAGGAAGGGGGTTCAAGGAGCACCCTCTACAGGTTGGTGGGTGTGGTGGTGCACAGCGGGCAGGCCAGCGGCGGACACTACTACTCATATATCCTCCATAGGTGAGGGCATACTTTACACCTTTCCATGTCGTCATATCATATGTCATAGCATAATGACATTAGATTAGATTAGATTAGATTAGATTAGATTAGATTAGAGTACAAACATTTGGTTTGTAATACTGAGCTCAGTTTTAGGCATGCTTGTGACTTAAAGTGAGACCTTGAGTAAGCTGTTTTGCAGGATTTGTGGTAAGATGAGATTTTGGGATACTTAGTCCCACAGAATGAGTTATTGTCACTACTGACATTACAAATATCAACAATTTCAATGAGAGTTGATGAGTCATTTGTTCAATTCTTCACAAATGAATAACGCCTCTTCTGGCATACATGCAGCAGTGATGATTGGTTTGTTTAAAGCGATAAAGAAACTTGGGTGGAACTACAAGCAGAGTTATGTCTGATATAAAAACATGAAGTCCAGCACACGAAGCGAGAAACTGAGGTGTCCTTGTATCACTCTCTTTCCCACAGAAATGGCGGGGATGGCAATCAGCAAGGAAAATGGTACAAATTTGACGACGGAGAGGTCACAGAGTGCAGAATGGAAGATGATGAGGTGAGGAAGATTTGTCTTACTTGATCTCTACAGTGATTGCTCCATTTTTGCATCTATTGACTAGCACAACTACGTAGTCTCGAGCTTCACATTCTGTGTGTGCAGAGCTGTGTTAACTCTCAATTGTCCGTTTTCTAAGGTTAATGTCTGTCAAGTATGTTTGCTATGTGTTAATTGTAATTCATATCTATTCATATTCATCTTGACATAAATGTGAATTGGACAGCAGACATCACAGTCCCCAAAGAAGGTCAAGTCAATACAATGGGATTAAAGGCCTACTTTATATTCTGTTTGTTGACACTTGGTCGGGGGCCATTGATTAGTAAGAAGGCAAACCTGCAGACTTGCTGATTGGCTGATAGGGCACAGTAGGGGTTAAGTATATTGTTGGTACTATAAGATACATGCTGGAGTAATATATTAAGTCAAATTATAGTAATCATATTATGATGATTATCACCAAACATCTTGCAGTACTCAGTGCCAACACTCACTGTTGCATCTCATTTTCCATCTTGTCCAATCCCGCAGGAGATGAAGAATCAGTGCTTCGGAGGAGAGTTCATGGGAGAGGTCTTTGATCACATGCTGAAAAGGTGAGTTACAGTTTAGCCTTTCTTCAGGGCTCTAGTGGTAATGTTTCTTAAAAGTACGTCGCTTCAGGTATTCTTAGTATTCTGAGACTATTAGTGTGTGCTATGATTCTGTTTACAATTGGGAGCAGTGATTTCAAAAAATGTTTGACTTATCACATTTGGCACATATGTGTTGGTCAGTTGTATCATAAAACATCCTGCCTTATACCAATTTCTAAATGAAGCCTAAAATATAAGGAGATATCACTATTTTTCTCACTAAACCATAACTGTAGACAGTTTAGTCTAGAAACAATTTCATTATAACTATTGTTCACACATTTGTATATTTACCAATATTTAACGTAGATCATAATAATGAAAAATTGTTATATTGTTGTTTCTTTCCCTAACTCACATTTTAGAACTATTTTGAAGCACTAAAGCTGGGTTTTTGTTTCATCTGCAAGTGGTCAATAATGCCTTCAAGGTATTTGCAGAAGTGCGGTTGCTGTCAAGTTGTTCATAAACTTTGTATGTTGCAAGTAATATACTGTACGTAGCATACGTTTATGGCATGCAAATACCTCAAGGATAAGTCTGTATTTTTGTTTGGCCCGCCACTGCAGAATGTCATACAGGAGACAAAAGAGATGGTGGAATGCCTACATTCTACTCTATGAGAGGATGGACAACAACAAGAAGGAATTGGACAAGGAGTTTGAGGGACTCACGATAGGTGAGACAAAGTCAACATATCATCCAGTTTCAGTATACTGTAAAAGTGGAAATTTTCACGCATTTCGTGCTCCAATAAGCTAGTCAGAACATAAAAGTACATCTTTTTTTTTGCTTGTTATAAGTGATGTTATTGTATGTTTTGATTCTGCAGAATTTAAAACAGGTGCAGTTCATCTTACCTGGCTGAGTACGAAAAATTACTTGTGCGAGAATTTCTGTTCTTACATTACAGGAAATGTTCTAAAAGTCTTTTGCCACTGTTGTCTTTTTGTTGAATGTGTGTTTTTGATGATGATGTTCAACATGGAGATCAAGGGGAGGCATGTTCAACCTCGTGTCTGGTTATTTTTGTAGAGAGAATTTTGATTTATGTAGGATCATATGTCACTTCGGTAATCTGATCATTTTCATATTGGTGCATGTATAAGTGGAGATGATACTGGATTAAAATCAGTTGTGCAGTATCAAAGCTGTAGACATGGAGGCAGGGTTACAATTTGCGTGCTACAATTCAGGTCTTTCAAATTCATATATTTATTTCAGGGCTGTCTTGTTGGTGATTTTATGAATTTCATGGTTCTGTTTAAATTATTCAAATTCACCTTTTTTTTTTAATTTCAGGGTTTTTTCTTAAGATATCTTATTTTTCCCCTTTCAAATGGGTTTAAAAAGATGGCAAGCATGTGCCTCTGAACCAAAGTTTCCTGAATAAGAATATGCTGTCAAGTTTATCCCAGCTTGGTCCCACGCATTGAAAATGATGTCATGTCCAATTTTCACAGCACCCAAGATGCTACTGAAGATGCCCCCGGCCATCCAGCGCAGTGTGCGGCGGCAAAACATCCAATTCATGCACAGCCGCATGCAGTACAGCCCCGAGTACTTCCAGTTCATCAGGAAGCTGGTTACGTGCAATGCCGGACTATTCAACCCTCCACAGTCACAGGAAGCACAAATGGTGAGGAAAAAGACAAATTTGTTGGCAACTAAAGTCCATTTTAATTTTCTCTTCTCTCTTTTGACTGTCAAGAACAAATTAGAAACATCTTGATTTATGTGGTGAAATGACTTCTTTTTTTATTATTGTTTTTGCAAATGTTGAAGTTTCATGCAGCTGAATTTCAGCTTTCAACATTAAAACCTACACTTGCCTTTTTCTTATGTGGCAGTGAATATTAGAAATATGATTTTATATGCTTAGAAATGACAGCAAGTTATACACACAGAAGCTAGGGAGACACTATCACTTGATGTGAATGAACTTTTGACCTTTGACCCTAACCTGTATGCTTTGATTTCAGGCTCCCGAAGCAGAGGAGCTAGCGATGCTGAGCGTCCAGCTGGCTTCACGGTTCCTCTTCACCGTGGGCCTACATACCAAGAAGACACTACGGTACCTTGAGACTTATTGACCTTACGTGAAAACATGCATGTGGGACTGCACATGTGATTAGCTTCTACCAGGAAAAGGGCTTAATAATGATAGTTATGAATGCTGCAGTATGCATTGAGGACTATATGATATCCAACAAACTTTGACAAAGACAGATGTAGGTGATAGCAATTATTATGTCGTCATGCTGCTGCAGTTTTTGTTTCCCCCAAAATTAAAGAGTTTCCAATCAATTCTGTGGCTGTCTATCTCATCCTGTCTTGGATAATAGGGAGCTTTAGATTTTGACGCGCGGACGTTTGAGACAACGAGTACGCTGGACATTCTCCTCTCCCCTGCGTCACGTTGAAAAGTAGCTTTAGATTACGCTGGGACGCAACGTATCAAAAATAAAATCGCGCCCCCATATGATCAGTGCATAAAGTAGTTCTCTACGTTGCAAACTGTGCGGACGTAAAAATACATTGTAGCCCAGTATGTGTAGTAAAAAACTCAGGCGATGCAAGCTAAAAATAGATCAACTTGACGCGCGCTTCTGCGCACGCTCAGAACATGTTTTTTCCTCTGAACGTCCGCACGTCTAAAATCTAAAGCTCCCTATTATGAAATGGGCAAGGGAATTCTTGCACTCTGATTAGTTAATTGTCATGCAATCATTTCTTGCTGACTGCATGCATGTTTTCCTTCTGGTCATGTTATTTTCTGTAATGAAGCATCCAGTAATTACTGGATGCATGATTCACTGTTGCTGCTTTATTCCTGGGCTGATAGGAATTTTGTACACAATCCTTACTGACATACTTAAAGGGGAAGGCTAGTAACTGATCAGTGGGAATCAGTAGAAATGCTGGGAGATGATTGTTCCAATCCTTATGGGATTCATTCAAGAGTTCATTGTTTATATCTAATGTTGTGTGAAAATGATTTGCTTCAGAATGGTCTCATATTCAAGTAATGTGCAGTTTAATGCTTCCAGGTTAGCGTCCCTGGTCAGTGACGGAGCATTAATCTGCACATTACTTGAATATGAGACCGTTCTGAAGCAAATCATTTTCACACAACAATAGATATACAATGGACTCTTGAATGAATCCCATAAGGATTGGAACAATCATCTCCCAGCATTTCCACTGATTCCCACTGATCAGTTACTAGCCTTCCCCTTTAAACCTGTAAATCATTTGTATAATAATAAAGTTAAGCTAATTGATGAATAAGATTCATTCGTATTTATCGACTGTAGCTGTAAAAAGGAATTATTCTTAAACATTGCTAAGTAATCTACAGTTGTATTTAAGATAAATCTTAAATGAACAGATGCTGGCACAAGTCCATCCTTACCAATGTGCTAAATGTTGTATGTAAAATCAAAATCTAGCATTGTTTGTGTATGCAACATGGGCAATTAGCACAAGATCCCCAGCAAAGTAAAAATGTCAGTTCTGTCAGGAAATTGGCTGTGTGCTCTAATGGAATATCCATCTTTGCTTTTCTCACCGACCCAGTGGTCCCGCCAACGATTGGTATGACGCCCTCTATATACTCCTGAGAGTCAGTAAGATAGTGCGGCGGTGGTTTGCACAGAACACGCTCTTCTCAGAACCAGCCAGATTTTCAGAGTACCTACTTGAATGTCCAAGCTCTGAGGTATGTAAACATTACTCTTCATGTCTACACCCCTCCCCTCCCCCTTTTTTTTTTTGGGGGGGGGGGGGGTCGTTTTGTGGTTGCTACATTTACAATTGTATTCATTCTGTAGTCTCTTTGTACATAAAGAATGCTGACAACATCAACAGGAGACTACATAAAATGTCCGTGCAACATGAAAGTGACCAGTATATGTTGTAATGGAAGTTGACAATACCTGTGGATGTGTGTTCATTGATAGAGAAAATGATAACTTGTATCAACTGCATGGCTTCTGAAATGTCAACCTTGTCAAATCGTCAAGTTTTCTGGAATTTGATTTAAAGGATATAACTCTCTCGTTGGATTAATTTATCTTTTTAAAGGAAATTTGGTGAGGATTTGTGTACGGTCCAGTGATAGACTTACAAAGCAAGGATCACTCTTTCTTTTTGTGTTGTGATTGATTAACATATGAAACTAAATTTCCAAGACTTTCTTTGTTTCCTGTCTCATCTCAGCAAAAGTTTCCCTGTTCTGTTTCTTTGATTTTTCTTTGATAAAAAGTCAACCACAATAGAAAGTGGGTTCTCACTCAAGTGTGATCAGTCTCTCTCTCTCGTTTGATGCTAGTCTGCATTATTTCCTGTTTTTAATTTCTCACATTTCAGGTGAGGAACGCATTTGCCAAGGTGATCGTAATCCTAGCACACTTTTCTCAGCAAGACGGTCCATTCCAACCCTTAATACAAGGTGAGAGCTTTACAAACACTGTCCTTAGTATCTTTTGAACAGTGGACAAACACACCTTTCTGTTATAGCGTTATTCTGAGAAATGACTGTTGCTTGTTAAGTTCAACATGTCAGAAATGAAGCTGCTTTGCATGTCTATTAAAAGCGTTTGTACAAGAGCTAGAGGAAATTGTCAGTTAGTTAAAGTTACTAAGATGTATACACCGAAGAATACCTCTGATGAATCATGAGTAGTATGTGAAGGTGAGGACGATGACATTATGAAATTAAGATGTCACAGTGCTTGCGCATATTCAGCGTGTGAATGCAACTGTCATTTTGTCGATGTGCTTTGATTTGCAGGGACATCATCGCCAGAGAGTTCAGCGAGTCTCAGCGACCACCTCCTGAGGGCGGTATTGGATCTCCTGAAGAAGGAAGTGTCAGAGCACGGTCGCCATCTCACACAGTACTTCCAGCTGTTTCAGATGTATGCAAACCTTGGTGTGACTGAGGTGGGTACACATGTTGTCTGGACAGAGCATCTTATACCCCCATTCCACAGAGATTTTTCTCATCGGTCACTCGTTTGAAGCAAAGTTTGTTGCTTCAGGCCACCCGTTGAAGTGTGTTGGATCGCAGTCTGATGAATCTGACTTGTGTTGGTCTACTATCAGGTCAGTGTCACGCAAGATCCTCATTGGATGAGCTTGCCCCATCGGATCATCGCTAGACATGGCTGACACTGACTAGATAGTTGTCCAACACAAGTAGGATTCATCAGACTGCCATCCAATACACTTCTGCAATTTGCAAACATAGCAGAGTGTTACATTTGCTGCACAATTACGCTTATCCAATTGTTGGCTGGTTTTGTAGCAGCAGTAGGCAAGATTTGTGAGATGCCAAGTTGATGTCCATGTTGGGTTTTTGCTCTTTCCTTTATACTTCACTTGCATGATATCGCCTCCTGACACCAATCTGTTGCTTTTCTCTCCTGCCCCACAGCGAACACAGCTGCTGAAGCTGAACGTTCCCGCGACATTCATGTTGGTGGCGCTAGACGAGGGGCCTGGACCGCCGATCAAGTACCAGTACGCAGAGCTGAGCAAGCTGTACTCTGTGGTCTCATTGCTCATCAGGTGTTGTGACGTCAGCTCCAAGACCAAGTCATCAATGGCGGTAAATTTCGCCGAGCCTGATGCGCTCTTGACATATCTTATAATCAGGCACTTTAGATGGATGATATAGTATTGGATGAGATGAGGATTCAGCCTTTAACTTTTTGCAAAATACTTGAGACCACTTTATGAAATGTTAGAGAGCATACGATTCTATGAGGAATTCAAAGTTAATTTGATGAAAATCAGTTTTGAAATTGCTAAGATATCCAAAAACAAAACAAGCCATCCGGATGAAACGTGTGTCCCACCTTTTGTTAGGATCACTTTGTTTTGGATGTCTTAGCCTTTTCAAAACCAATTTTCACCAAATAAACTTTGAATACCTCTTAGAATTATTTGGCCTTTCATATGTCGTAAAATGTATCTCGTTATCTCAAGAAATAATCATCAAAAAGTTGGTAACCTTTAAGCCCCATCTCAGCTGAAACTGTACCATCCTTTTAAAGTGAATTAGAATAGAATAGATACAAATACATCCACACAAACAAACATGCACATACACATTTCTGATACATATCGTTTGCTAAGTGCTGATGCAATTCGAACAGTTTTTAGCCAAAACCATGTATGTTGTACGGATTAACCATTTGCGCAAAAAGTTAATAAATTTCTTAGAAATACATTGCAACATAGCTTAATATCCAAGTTATGGAATCAAACATTGCATAGTCTATATAATTATGACTGTGTGTGGGGGTGGTATATATCTGTGTGTAAGTAAGTTACATCACATTTGATGAGCAGATTCAATGATATTTTCTCACTCTTTCTTTTCATATGTGCCATTTTAACATTTCATGCTGAGAGGATAAAAGATGTGTACTGATGCATTTTATGATTTAACTTTCATCAAATTTATGAAGAATTTCTGTGGGTAATGATTATGGAGGCAAAATTTGTGACAAAGAAAAAACAACTATAGATAAACTGTCTTACCCTGCTCAGAAGAAAAACGAAGGAAAAATAAGGAAGAGAAATGAAAGGGTTAAATGTCATTTGAAGACATGGCTGTTAGAAATGTCTGGTGGGTGCAGGAGATACTGCATTTGTGATATTGTGCGTTATGCTGTTCCTTTTTTTGCCTGTCCCGTTCACACAGGGAACCAATCCACTACCGAATCTCCATGGCGACCACACATGCCCCAAGCCCATCATGCCAATCCAACCTCAGGTCGCTGACCTGCTCTTCTCCAGGGGGGCTTACATCAAGAAGCTCATAGAGGACTGCAATAACTCGGAGGAAACTCCCAAACTCCTCAAGGTAAGTGGTTCTTTCGTCACTTGAGGGCCAGAAGAGTGAATTGACACATAGTCTACTTTAAAACTCTTCAATCTCTCAAGAAAAAATAGTGAGTGTCAGAATTATTCTTGTGGTAGTAGTTTTCATTTATATGTGAAATGTGTACACTAAATCAGAATTGGATCAAGTGCAAACAAACTTGACATGTAAAACTTGGCTTTAGACAAATTAGAGTTCAAATTGTAGGACTTGCATTTGATTTGCATTTGGTTCTGATTTCAGCTTCAATGCTGCAAGGTCAGTCTCGCATCAGTCGTGTAGTAATTTGTTGATGAAGTTTTAGCTGAGCACTAAATAGTGTAAAAGATCATGGAGTAGTAGTGGTGGTGCATTGATATCTCGTTCCTATCTACCCCTCTGCACTCCCTCTCCATCCCTCTCTACCTGTCTCCACCCTTACCCACACCCCTCTCCTCCCCTCTCTACCCCTTTTCACCCCTTTCCACCCCCCTCCAACCATTTCTACTCCTCCACCTCTTTCTACCCCTCTCTGCCTCTTTCTACCCCTCACCTTCTTCTACCCCTTGTACCCCTTTCCACCCTACTCCCTCTCCAACCATTTCTTCTCCTCCACCCATTTCTACCCCTCTCCACCCCTCTATTTTTTCCACCCCTCTTTACCCATCGTAACCCCTTCTAACCTCACTCTACCCTCTCCACCCCTCCATAGTTCTGCAGTTGGGAGAACCCCCAGTTCACCATCGTGGTCCTAGGAGAGCTCCTGTGGCAGGTGGCTTACTCCTACACCTACGAGTTGCGCCCCTACATGGACCTCCTGCTCCAGATACTGCTCCTACAGGACTCCTGGCAGAACCACCGCATCCTAAATGCTCTCAAAGGTCAGTGCACTCTCTTAGATCCACCGAGAGTGTTGTTTTCTTTTTATCTCACACACTATTTATTTACCTATTTCACATCCTATTCATGCTTACAAGCACATGATGGAATGTTACAGATATTTTTAGAACATTGCTAAATTTACACCATTTATTCTGTGGATGATATGGCTTTCATGGCATATGATGTACTGTAAAACTACAAATTTTCGTGTGCATTTTAATTTTGCGAATTTGGCGAGAACCAAAAATCTGGAAATGAAAATGCATACAAAAGTTCTTGTCTACGCTATATGCATTGAATGCCAGTGGCAATTCGCGAAAAATTTCATGTTGCAAAAAAGGCCATTGACTCCAATTCGTGAAAATTTCATGCTGTGAATATTTCTTGCTTTACAGTATTTCCAAAATAGGAATATGACATTCTAATGTAGTGCTGTGGGTTCCGTGACAAATCCTCCCATGAAATATCTGGACACTCGGCATAAATTCTGCCTACAAAATAACCCTACCCCTAATCCTAATTCTCACATCAATCTAAATCTAAAACCCTATCACAACCCTAACCCTAGTCCCAAGTCCTTGGAGAAAATAAGACCGGAACACTTGTTGCAGGAGCAAATGTGTCACCAGTGCTGTGAACTCACCCAGCAGATAAACTCTTCCTTCCTGCATTAGTCATCAAACTAACCTACCACCTGTCCTGTTGGTCACCATCTCTACCCCCAGGTATCCCAGATGACCGGGATGGCCTCTTTGACACCATCCAGAGATCTAAGACGCACTATCAGAAGAGGGCGTACCAGTGCATCAAGTGCATGGTGGCGCTCTTTAGCAACTGTGAGGCGGCCCACCGTCTCCTACAGAGCCACGGGGACCTGAAGCGCAAGTGGAACTGGGCTGTGGAGTGGCTAGGAGACGAGCTGGACAGAGTAAGTGTAAATCGGATGCTCCATCCTCACATAATTGTTGCGACAGTGGTCATGTAGAGAAAATCTCTCTAGGCACCAGCATCCAGCATACTGCATACAGCCTGGGCCCTGGAACTGGCCTTGTTCCGTTACATGGTTCACAAAAATGGTGGATATGAATCAATAGTGTGTTATTCTAATAGGACTCTTCACACCAAACTTGCACTTTACCATGGCTTTTATGTGATTGCTCAGGGAGTAATTTGATATGGTCCAGGCCGTGAAACACGTTCCATGACCAGGACCAGTATCAGTGCGATGGGGCCTTCATACCGATCATAGAGGGCAATGAGCAAGCTCAGTCGGTTGTGTGTTTGTGCACTAGGGTCAAGTTGTCCAGAATTTCCAGGCCAAGTCAGACCAGCTGAGCCAGTGGTGTTAGTCATTGTGCTGCCCCTCTTTGTTAAAGAGGCAAGACACTATCAGACAAAACCTTTAGTCCCTCAGATAGGTTATGAAATAAATGTCCCATGTGTGACTCAAATTAAGTCTTGCACTAAGTAACAACCAGTTGGCATCTCTGGGAGAGCAGAGCAAAACCAGGTGAAACAATATGTTTCACACACTTCCTGCTATGAAAATAAATGAATTATGCAAATCCCTAGTGGTTCACCCTCAGTCTACCATTGATAGTTACAAGTGCTGTCACTCAGCACATCATGCTCTTCAAAAGAAGAAGTCTATCAGAAAATGAGCTACCACTCTTATTACTTTTGCTGTTACACTTCTCACTGCTGCCTTCTTTTTTTTTTCTACTCTTTGCAGAGACCATATTCAGGCAATACCCAGTACACATACAACAGCTGGTCACCGCCAGCCCAGAGCAACGAGATCTCCAACGGCTACTTCCTGGAGCGGTCACACAGCGCTCGCATCACACTAGAGAAAGCCTGCCAGCTATGTCCTGAAGAGGTCAGTAATGGTCAATGTGATATCAAAGCTATTTATCTGTTAACCCATGGAGAACAGACTTACTTGCTACAACACGCATTTCCCATAGACACTTGCCCAAGTATACTTGGGACTCGTCCTCAACGGGTTGAGAATATTTTCTCATTGAAAAATACATGTACAGAGATTAAAAAGGGCACATGTTAATAGTCCTTGTATACATATAAATTCAGTGATGGATGAATTAATGATTTCTTATAAACTGTAAAACCTGAAACTTTGGCGAAGTGGAGCTGACGGCCTTCTTTTCTTTTTTCTTTTTTTTTTTTGCGGCATGAAACTTGCGAATTGACACCGGCATTCAGTGCATTGTTTTGACAAAAACTTTTGCATGCATTTTACTTTGAAAATATTTGCTCCTTGCAAAATTCTTGAAAGTTTCATGCTCTCAAAAATGTGTAGTTTACAGCAGCAACTCATGGGGTCTGGACAAAAAAAAAAAAAATTGCAGTCTGTAAACATATCTTAACACAACTGTTGGAGACATGAAAAATCATTTATCATGGTATTTGTCCATGAAAATTTACTTCTTCTATTATAAGTGTTCAGACAGCTACCAAAATGTAGGACATGAAATTACATTTTACTTGACCAAACATTAATCTATATAGTGAGAAGTGAGTTACATAACATATCTGTAGAATAATGACGATACAGTAACAACATATGTATGTAGTGTTTGACACAAACAATTTAGAAGAAAAAAAAATAGGGTAAAGAAAGATCAGGGCAATAAGAAGCATGGGAAAAAACAGCTTATTTTGTAGGTAAGGCAAAGTGATTTTATTTGTTTCATTCACCAGGAGCCGGATGAACCAGAAATGATGGATGAGCATGAAGGTTCTGACCCACAAGACGAGGCGACGATGCCAACCCATTACCCCCAACCTTTGCCCCACCTTCAGGCCCCACCCAACAACCAGCCACCACAGACTCAGCCACCGCCGCAGCAGCCGCCTCAGCAGCAGGGACCACCACAGCAGCAGGGGCAGCCACAACAAACACAGCAACAGCCACCACAAAATATCACCGCACAAGTAAGTCATGGAGGATCCCCTTCCTTCTGTTTTATTCCCGTCTTCTTCCTGCAAGAAGGGTTATTATGTTCTTGTTATGGTCTTTTGCTGTATGCCCGTAAATCTCACCAACATCTTTCTTGTTAGTAGTGATTGAGATTCAATTTTGCTCTTTGGCAGCAAATATCTGTTCAGAAATTGTTCTCCGTCGTGTAACTGTAGTCAACTATATGATTACAGAATCTGATATAGACAGGATGCTGAAGGGAAAATTTCCCCAAATATTCATGTGGATTGAGTGAAGGCAGCAATATGAGTAGACCACATCAGTAGACTTTGAGGAAATTGGAACAATCTGTTTAAAAGTTATTAATTTTTAAAGTTCTGTGTTGCCATCGCTGGATGAGAAGACATAAGTCGTGAACATCACTGCAGAACAACAATATACAAAAAAAAAAAAAAAAATACAGAGAGAATTGCACAAAACGTACTTCTTCTTTCTTTTTAATGAAAAGGACATATTCCTGCAACTTGTTACTGTCAGGTGTTAAGTTAATAACATTCCCCCTGCTTTCTTGAAGAGGTAAGTCAATCAATCTCTCGTAATGCTAGAAAAGGAAAATATGTTGAATTTTCTTTATTATATTCATATTAACATTATATCGTTGCTATTGACCACAGCAGAGTTTAGAAGATTTATTTTGTTATTTTTATTGTGTGTGTGTACCATATGCTACATGCCAATTAATTATGATTTTAATCATTTTTTTTTTTTTCAGAATAGTCACATGCAGCCCCAAGTGCCAAATAATCAGCAGCCAATGCATGGTCTCCCCCAGCACTCGGGGCCAGGAGGCAGCCTACACAAGCACCCAAACACCATCAACAACACCCTGCACAGCCCCCAGCAGGGCGGGGGCGGGGGCAGCACAGTTCCCCACCCCCAGCAGACAACGCCCGAGGACCCCACCCCCATGGATGAGACTGAGGGGGGTAACAACAAAGAGACACAATGAGGTCCTGGCCAGCCCTAGGATGGGGCCGAGCTGTGGCCGCTTTTCTCTCGCAAGTTGGAGCGCCTCGTGATGCCATTCGCAGCGATGGAAAGACTCTTGAAGAAGGATGCAACGACTTGGATGAAGCAGTTGAATGGAAAGAACCAACAGAGTTTTCTCTGGATGTGCATTAGGCAAGGCTTCAGAGGCCCTGGAGAATAAAGTGGGAAAAGATAGGGAAGCCCTGTGCGCATTGCTTGAAATATGAGCACATATTTTTGTTACCAGTAACAAGAGAGATGGAAATTGATGCAGTGCAAGTGAAATGTAAGCTGAGGAAGACTTAATGAAGAGTGGAAAGAGATGGACATTCAAATATCACATAGAGCATGAGTATGAATGTTATTAGCCAGCACTTAATCAAATAATACTTCTTCAAACAGCTCCTCAAAAATTGATAAAAATGACACGGGAGGCTGTGTTTTAGTGGGGCATTAGAGCAAAGGCTGTAAATGGTGCCACACCTCAATGTCTTAAATTGTGGGGAATAGCAATTGACTCCACGGCTTCTGACCATGGGTGCAGTGCAGTGATTTTGTTGTGACAACAACTTCTGTCCCCAGGAGTCCCCTGGCTGGATATACCCCCTCTCTTGACCAAAAGGAGAGAAGTCAGGGGGACAGTCGCCTCGTGAATAAAGGCTGTTGAATTGAGGGCGTGAATTTCAAGGGATAAAAAGAGATGCTGTTTAAACTTCATGTGCTTCTTTCCACAATTTCATTATTTATATGGAAGAGTGTGTAGTAAGTATGTAAAGCTTTAAGTGCTCAGAGAAGCCAGCTTCACTCCCCGTGCTGTGACAGGTGGTAATAATATTGCAAACTGACACTGTACTAGAGATCAGCAAGTCACAAAATGGTGTGCCATTACTGAATATCTAAACATCTATAGATTTTAAATAGGGAACTCCCAGTGGTGTTCAGATCCTATACTGGTGACCAGTTTGTGAAGTAATCACCCAATGATCATTGTAAACCAATGATTGTATAAACTCGCCCAACATCATGAAGCAGTAATAAATTTCCCGTCTAGATCTCATTTTTTATTTATTCCCCCCCCCCCCTTCCCCCGTGTTGGCTTCATGAAAATGCATTATTTTCTCCCTTCACAGTATCTAATCTTCTATCTGTTGCCAACTCTGCCATTATATGCAATCAGAGCCAACCTTGTAGCCATCTCATAACAAGATACTTTATACCCCCCATATATTTCACAGGGTTTATATTTTCACAAATTTCCATGGGTCTTGTGCCATTTGCGAATTTAAAAACGCGCAAAGAATTAACTCTGATCACGACGTGAATACAATGTGCGCACGTACATTTCTGCTTTCATTGCTGTACTGGACAATCGCAAATTTACCAATCACAATATTGTCGGGATATCCCAATTTGCAGAAAAAATTGGACTCACTAAATATAGGCATATACAGTAGTGTATGTGTAGACAGAAAGCATGGAGTTTGTATCAGTTTTATATTAAAAACGCAGTTATTCGTCACTACACTCCCAGACATGCACACACATATATATATCTGTACATCACATACTTGTTTTAGAGGTACAAGTAACTGTAACTGCTTTACGAGTGATTGACTCTACCCATATCTGTGGCAAAAACAATAAACAAGGGGGATGAGAAGTCCTGCACCAATCATGTTAAAGGCTGCCAGCGCTTTCAAACTGTGGGCAATCACAGGGTCGGTGTGCATTTCTCAACAAGTGAACATGATCAGCAGAAGGCTAAAGGAATGACAGTGTTATGGCAGAGATAAACTTAGAGGAAATGGATAAGATTGAAGATGTAGCTCAAGGCAGTCCCCCCCCCCAAAAAAAAAGTAATCCAGTAAAATATTTGTATATGATGAAACAGATGATATATTTAAACATTGGATGCACATGTACTTTAAATAAGTTTCATGTCAAACTATACGAGTCTAGTGAGAAAGATGTCACATTACAAAATTACATTACAAAAATGAAGATACTTTTTTCAAATCAATGCTCATATCGCTCATTGTAAGACATCAACTGTAGATTTAATACTTCATGTTCGTATTTGACGAGTTGGATAGGATACAAAGCCATTGCTTTCAAATTTTGCATGATAAACAAGAGAGCAGATATTTAATCTTGTAGCGTCTCAGTGTTTGTGTGTGTGTGTGTGTGTGTTTTTGTGTGTTTTTGTGTCTTTGTGAATAGGATGTCTTGTTCAATGTTTGCAAAGCCTGTTGCCAATAGCTAAATATGTAGATAAATATATAAGGTTCCCCGTTGTGGAACATTATATTTTTTTTTTCCTCCCATGTGAGACAAAAAAATCTGGATAACATTCTTGTCTAAATTACATGACAATGGATACCAGTGTATGTAATTTTGATATGTTAATTGATTTTGTTGATGTTGTACCGAATACCAGGATTAGTGACATTGTATGCAAGTGGATCGTTTCCCTCTCTTTTTTTATTTTATTGAGAGCCGAGATTGAGCTGTAAATTTTTTTTTGTACGATGTATATAAACACAGCTGTGAAATTTTTCTGTCATATTCACCAAATTGTGTTGGTGCCACATGTTTTAGTTTTTGTTCTCTTTTGTGTGATTTCTATTTGACTGTAGCAGTGTGCAAAGACGGTGGGTTGACTCTATTTAAGTATATGAATAATATGATCTGAAAAAATTACACTTTTTATATGCCATAGGTTGTTTTCAAGATTAAATTGTGTGGAGAAGGAACTGTCAGAGTACTTGTGACCTCTTTGAAATGAAACTGTTGCACAACGCATTTGTTTTTTAATGCTCTGTTATTGTAATGGTAAGGATGTAAGAGTTACTCTCCCGGCATTAGATTCCACGTGCTCAAGTAGATACTCTTTTATTTTATATTTTTGTAATTTTTGTTGTTTTCATCAGTTAACCAAAGGATTCTCAGAAATATTATTAGCCACCATTTTTGTGAATTAGCAGGGTACATGATGATTGAATGCAGGGAGTATGTTATTTGATGGTGTGGATGTGTCACTGTAGCTGCCACCCTGGCTCTGTGCCATGTAGGAACTTTGCAACTGGTGATCATCGCTTTCTTGGAAATGGGCGGAGACCGAGAGCATTTTTTGGGGGAATCCCCTGGAAAGGGAGGGGGATGGTCATGCCCCCTACTTGGGTCTGTTCTAGCCTGTCAGGTATTCTTTCCCTTTGAGTAGTCTGCATAGAAGCTCCGCAAACCACCACATGTTTTGTATGTTCTGTGAACCGTGTCGGAGCCTTTCAATTCCACTGTGTGTGGCAGTTTGTTGTTGTTGTTTTATGTCCCCTCTGTCGTATGGATTTTTTTCCCCCCAGTGGTCTTTTTTTTTTCCCCCTTTTTATTTTAGCTGTGCATGTAAAAAAAAAATGATTATATTTAAAACTGATATATTGCAAATGTAAGTATATACTAGTTGACACAAACGTATGATGATGCAGAGGATAAGGAAACTTTAATAGGAACAATATGGCACCTCTGCTGGGGTGGATGGGGAGGGAGGGGGTCGGACATAGATGTGCCAGAGAAGATTTTTACATTTTTTTCCTTTTTTTCTTCTTTTTTTTTTTTCAAATACATAAACATGCTGAAAATAACTAAAAATTTGTATGTATGTATGTATGTACTTAACATGTACTATCTCTCCTTCTCTATGACTGGCCAGCAGTGCTCATGTGTAGATGCAGTTCATGGGTGTATGTAGTAGTCCAAGCTGTTTATGTATAGGAATCATTTTCAGTTTGGCTGGTCGGTAGTGAGCATGCTGTCTTATTGTCAAATGGAGAGGGGCGCGCGGACGGTGATAAAACCACATGCAAGTGAAAATCAGGCCATTTGTTTTCAATGATGTTGGCTTATGAATATATATTGTGACACTAAGTGCTGTTTTTTTTTTTCTTTTTGACTGAAAAGAGCAAAAAAATTCAAGGATGAATAAAACGATAGCTAATGATATAAGAATTTAGTACTTTGTTACAGTTTTGTGGTTTTCATTGTGAATATTGTCTTGAGAGTGTGAATGAGGATGTTACAAAGTCTTTATTTACTTCTGTTGCAAACTCCAAGGACAAAAGGGAATCTGATGTTACATATTAGTTGAAAGAGGGAATGACCCCATGTATATGTGGATTGAGTGAATGCAAAAATATAACACTTCAGTAAAGTTTGAGGAAAATTAGACTCTCTGTTCAATAGGTATGAATTTTTAAAGTCTTGGTACAGCCTGAGCTAGAGAAGAAGACAAGAACAAATTGTAATGTCACATGTTGACAACAATACAATGTATTATGAAAATACATGTACAGTGTATAATGAAAATTCAATGTTTTCATTATCCTAGCATAATGAAGGAGCACTTCTGCTCACTCTTTCAGAGGGCAAGGGGATTGATAATACCCTCGACATATATCTGCATTAAGTGGAAGGAGTCTATATTTTTCGTATGAAATTTTGTTGAATTTTCTTCATATTTTCTTTATATCGCCATCCATGTGTGACATCACAAATGGTGTACCGGGTAGTTTTATTATCCAGTGATTGTGGTACCAAAAAACTTTAAAAATTCATAACTTTTGAACGGATTGTCTGATTTCCCTCAAACTTGGCTGATGTATTTATCAAACATTTTTTCATTCACTCAATCCATGTGTATATTTGGGTTTCAGTCTCATTGAAGAGCGTGAATGAAAAGAATATTCTTGCCATCCTTTACTCCAATGAAAATTTAATGAATGAGCAAATAAGCATGGAAGGAAAGAAAGCTGACAAGCTAAAAAACCTTTTTTGTTTTTACCTTTACGAATTAGAGCGAATGTATGCATGTGTGGTGATGAAGAATTAATCTTGCAAAAGAAAAACAATAACTACAAATCTGCAGCAACTGGACTGCTGCACACAATCTACTGGGATGCCTCCGCTTCTCACACAAGTCATGATATCTGCCACAAAAACATGACCCTTCATTTACATCTGTGTCCCGCTTCACAAAATTTGTTATCAGTAACAACTGCCACATTCCTATTACAAATTTGCCCCTCAGGCAATCAGATGCAAGGATTTCAGTAGCTTATAACAACTATCGTTACTTGTTATTGATAAGTTTTTAATGAAACGGGGCCCTAAATTTACAGTTCACTGTTCACATTTTCAAATTATCTATTTCAATTACATCACAATAATTGTTACTAGACTTGTAACTAGTGGAATTTATGACCAGAAGGTGACATTTGATTTGGGTGGCCTTTGGGTGACATGAATTTGGGTGACCTTTGACCCTTACCTTTCATCCATGTCATTTCAGGCAATTGATTGTTGACTAATTTCCATACTTATCAGATGATAGTACTAGTTGAAGTTATGAGGCGATCGATCAAGAATGACAATTTAACTCACAGTACAATGACCCTTAACCTATGACATTTCACCGCTATCGTCATCATGGAAATAAATTGTCAGTTAAGCGTTCCCTGTCCAGCAACTTGCATCATACATCTGTGGACATTCCTAGCTAAAGTGGCGGTTGGAATGACTTTGTATATGTGTGTGTGTGTGTGTGTGTGTGTGTGTGTGTGTGTGTGTGTGTGTGTGTGTACATTGTATTCGCATGCAAAAAGACATTGAACTTTGACCTTCAGTCGAGCGGTCTTTCTTCGATCGCGATAATAAGATGTAGGACGGACGTATAACAAAATAAGCAGCAGGTAACGTGCATTAATAGGAGAGGCGGTTTCTGTGAAAATAGTCATAAAACTGAACTGATCTTGAACACTGCTTCATTTTAATCACTACAAGAAGCGAGTTCTTATGTAAGCAGTTAACCTTGGATGCACGTCACAAGACCGACACCCACGAGTTATACAGCCCATGAGTTCGACAGTAAGCAAACAAGGCCCAAGAGACCGACACATTAATCCCCGTGTTGTATCTGTCGAACTCGTAGGCTGTTTTCACCTAGTGTCGAACTGATGGGCAGTATGACTCCTGAGCTGTACCTCATGGACCTGTTTTCGATGTTGAACTTGTGGGCTGTATGACGCGTGGGTGTCGGTCTCGTGGGATGACCCCGTTACCCTATTACTCATTTGATTTCAAAATAATATCGGTCGCTTCTTCCTGTGGGCATTGTTCTCCATAGAAGGCGCTGCCATCATCAATTCCCTAACTACAGCGTACGAGACAATGCCCTGTATAATACTCTGTTTTTACACCTGTGTCGGCAAACTTTCTCTTCCAATTAACGAGAGTTCAAGCCTCATCCACCACACTGTAGCACAGGGCTGTTTTCCCCCCTCATTTCTAACGTTACTCGAGGCAGTCTTTAATTCCACCCCTCCCCCTTCATGTATTCCTACTCCGTCTGGCGAGGCCATAGTAGTACAATGTATAATAGCTGTAGTAGTGTATTATTTTGTGAAAGCTGATACTCCAATTAGTGTTCGTGATACTGATCGTATTAGATGAAGATTGAAAATCAATTTATTGATCAATTTACTTGAAATGGCGTTCTGCTCATCGCCCTTATATGGATAAAATTACCATTCAAGCTTCTTAAATACCAGCGTGCAAAACATAAAATTCAAATCTACTCTTCGTTTCAAAGGTATAAAGCCAGTTCGTTTGTTGGTGTTAATTGTTATTCATTTTTTCTCTATTTCCAAAGGGCTTGCTTACGAAGCTCATATCTGAACAGTTCGCATACCTTACTAGTACTTCATCACTTTATCCTCTAAGTTTATATTCTAAGAAAAAAAAAATGAAGAGAGGGACCTATTAGTAAACATTTTAAGGTATCTCAGTGCTCATTCATCATCGAAAACAATCAGGTAAACACTCAGATCAAATAAATTATGCAGTATATCCTGATCTGTTTGAAAGCTGTGACAAGATAAGGGAAGATGAAGCTGTGACAAGATAAGGGAAGATGATCTATATTTTATCTGGGACATTGTATACATGATATAAAGTATCACATTTTGAAGCACAGTAATAGGCGTGTGTCTCTGAGATATAAGTCAATTCCAACACTCTCGATACACTACCCCAGATTAATTACTTATCATACTCTAGGGATCTTTACTCGGCTCAGGTCAGGGTAGTATAACATCTATATTGCTCGTAATAACGTCTTAGCATGTTCTTCTCCCAAGAGCCATCTTGTTCTCACAAATCGAAGATAATCATTCACCAGCCTGTAGCCCCAAGAATGTAGGTCTCGGCATGAAAGCGAGAGTTAAATGATAACGAGAAAAATCCACTCGTTTCCATCCAAGCTCGTCTGTGATTGCCGTTTAAATGGAACAGGTTTAGCCGACTTTCGCCTTTTTTTTATTTATAATGTTTCGCTTTGGAAGTACATATTTTTCCTCAGCCATTTTCGGACTTTGCACACTTAGTCGGGTGACGGTCTCGTTTGCCTGCTAATGACATCAAAGGGTACTTGCCGCCGTTCTCACCCAATAAGCTGGCGGATCGGAATGATCAGGCAAGCGCTTTTCACGTAGCGACAATCAGCGTATTTTCATCCGGACAGGAGTGGTAAATGGCGCCTCCCACGTTTCTTCGTTCAGCGCGCAGATGAATGCGGACACATTCAGTTCATGATTTATTGCCGGCCATATGCTATTCATGATATACCGTGTATATAATGCAGGCGCATTACATATTGATTCGTAGCTTCATCAATGCATTCATTGAGGTCTGTTTAGTGCATTTATCAGCATAACGTGACTAACTACTATATGATCATTTCAGTATTCAGAGCTTAGATAACCCCTCTTTTTTTCTCTTCCTATCCCTCTGCTCTCTCCCTCACTCATTCTTTGAGAGATACGTGACTATACAAAGTTTCCATCACACCATTAGATTGTTCGGTATCATGCCGAAGAGTTGAGAAACATATCGTCTCCTTTATAACCTCTTCATACAAACCTATGTGTTTCAGAAACACACAGGTACATTGAGGCTTTTAAGCCTGTCTTGCTCCTGATGTGTGTGTGGCGAGGGATGGGGTGGGGTGTGTGGGCTCTACAAGAAGCTATTTGAATATATTCTGAGTACATTGTGTTCATGAATTCGGGTGCTGTTCGTTATTCCGAAGGTTCGATATTCCGAAGGTTCGTTATTCCGAAGGTTCGTTAATCCGAAACACGTAGATTCCCTATACCTAGAGGTTCGTTAATCCAAAAATGAAAAAGGGTTCGTTAATCCGAACATTTGTGGCGTTATTCCGAAGGTTCGTTATTCCGAAGATTTGTTCATCCGAAAATGAAATTCGGAAAAATGAACCTTCGGAATAAGGAATCTTCGGACTGAAGAGCCTTCGGAATAACAAACCTTCGGAATAACGAGCTGTAACCCATGAATTCTCGTATAGATGTGTATTTTACACATGTGTGTTTGGGGTTTGTTTGTTTGGTTGGTCGCTTGTTGTTGTTGGTGGTGGTGGTGGAGGTGGTGGTGTTTTGGGGGTTTGTTTGTGTTTATGATGTGGACTATTGTGTGTTTGAAGTGTGGTGAGTGTGGATTTGATTGAAGAATAATGGGGCACTTTCCAGCTTGAAATAAGATAACAGTTTACAAGCTGTAAGTGTAGTAGGATGATTACGATCAGTCTGATCTAGTGTTATTTGTAATACCTGTCTATTTCTTACATTAACCAGCATTTCATATTAATTGTAGAAACGTTCTCTCACGGCTTTTTTTTAGAGTAGTTGAGGAGATACTACTGAATTCCATCATTAAAAGGAATGTATATAAATTGTGAAAATCAAATATGTACATAATAATTATGTTAAGATGAATATACAAATAAAAACATATGTAATGGACTTTGGTACAAAGAGTAAATACTCAAACAACTTTCTCCTCATTTGCTTGCACACAGATCTTAACTAGATTTTCTTCTTATAACATGCCGTCAAGACGAAGACATTCTACAGTCGGGAGTTGTCTTATCTGAAGTAAACTAAAAACTAGGGTTCAGTCCTAGGTCCACAATTAACGGAATTGCGAAAAACACTGTCTTTTCAGTTTCACAAGATAAAGAATTTTAGTGAACGGAAAATATAAAAAAGTTTAAGCATTCAATCGTAATCGTAGCTCTGATTGGCATGAAAAATAAAAGAGAAATTAAAGAAAAGAATATTCCGTCCAGCAGTGTATACTCATACGTGAAATTGATATCACAGTGATGAACAAAAGCTACATGAATTCAATCATAGATCACTGTCTATTAGGATAGTGCTGATGATTATTGTACGGTACGTGTAGGGATCTTACCTCATCCAGGACTATCTGATTGTGTTATAACACCCATTTCCCATGCATAGACACCTGCCCGAGTATATCGGGACGAGTCTTCAACGGGTGAAGTTAATATTAATCTTGAGAGACCACAAAGGCGCCAAAACAAATACAATTTTCCCGCTTCATTTCACATGCCTGTCGTCTGCAGTAGACTCCAACTGTAAGTCTGTTGAAAATATTGAAATGCCAACCTGTGTAGCTAAGGGGCGAGACAATATCAAAAATATGGTATAGTTTTTGATTGAGATGGAAGATGGAGATTGTAACTTTTGCGAGTTGATTAGAAACCGCTTTTGAAATATGATATGGCATACAATCTTAAAAGGAATTCGAAGTTTATTGGTTTTAAAATGGATGAGATATCAAAAAAATGAAATAAAACAAAGTGGTCCTAATAAAAGGTGGGTCCCACCCTTTTTAAGGACGTCTTTGTTTTTGGATATCTCAGCCATTTCAAAAACAATTTTCATCAAAACTTTGAATTCCTCTCGGAATTGTATGCTCCTTCATACTTCATAAGAGGTTTCTCATTATCTCACAAAAAGGTTGGAAATTTGAAGCCCATTCTCAGCCAAAACTATGTACCATCCCTTTATTCGTATAATGACCTACAAACTCTTTATGATAACACATGCAGCTACGTCCTATTTTTACATATCCGTGTCTCGACGTAACGCCATTATATACACTTCGAATAGATTAATAAATTAAATAAGTATGATAAATAAACCTTTGAACAAACTGTATAGGATGTGGAAACAAAGATGATAGTTACGATGACAACAGTAGCATTCGAGTATTAGTGATAAATTTTATCACGATGATGATTCTATTAACGCTGATGATAATGATGTGGTTAGACTACTGATAATGATTATAATGAAGATATAAGAGAAACAGTGAACATTCAGCACTAACCTGTTTCATGATTGTTCACTTGCTTGTTTATTCTTTGGTTGCCGTAGGGGAAATGACACAATAAAAAGACATTTCCCTCTAGGGTATATCTACTTGTGACGTAATGAAAACTAACTCTTGTCTCGCCTGACATTATGTGTGTTTTAAAGATTCTGTTCCGCCTATTTCTCAACCCGCCCCGCTCTCCCGTCCCGCGATGATAAATCGACGCCGCTGTGATCTAGATATCTTATCTCCAGTTGAAAGCTTCATGTTTCCATTTCTCAGCTATGAGAAGACTAATAAATTTCTCATTGCAGCACTATATGACGTGAAAACTGCACCAACCAATTCGTTTATTTCCTTCTCTTTTCATACTCATATGCTTCCATCCCACCAAAACAACTGACCGTATACGTCATGTACATCTTAACGATCTTGGCTGACGCGCAATAAATAGCAGCAAACGAGCATAAATAGCAAAGGACCGACAAATTAGGCTAGGGGTGTTACAGATGACTGAGAGTCAGTGCAGGACCGCATCATCAACCAGTTAGGCCTACCACCAGTTTTGTAGGTACAGGTTGATAGGTTTGGGTGTGGTCCTGAAAAGGATAAACACCTTGGTATCGTCTTTTATGAACACGCGCGTATTTTTGTCCTTATACCGTATACTAGTTATGAAGGGCTCTTGATGGAACGCCATTGAAAAGGATGTTCATAGAAACTCGCAATGTGCACCATCTTTAACATTATCACTCTCGCTTATATAGGCATGTCCTCGAGCTGGTATCGGGAGGAATTTAGCGACCCCCTTCTTAAGAGGATGTTAAGGATAAATCGCCATTAATCACCCCGTATACTCCGGCAGACAGTGGCGGTTCCTCTTGCTCGGGCGGTGATGATGATTCAAGCGGTGCGTTTGATGCAATTCCCGCGCTATAATGTGTTTGATTAGAATTAGCTTAGAAGCGATGGCAGCCGATCGCATCATCCCGCGCTTTCTGCAACTCGGAGGCACACTGATGCGAATGGAGAAAAGAGAGATGGAGAAAGAGAGGAGAGAGGGAGAGAGAGAGAAGAGGGAAAAAGCACGAGGAAAAAAGGACCCGCCTTTGCTCGGCCAAGGGACCCTTAACGACATTGTCGCGAAAGAAGTGTGCTGGCTTATTGATGACATAATGACACAAACGGACGCCGCTTCGCGTAAAAGTGGGTCATTCCGATTCCCCCAAACGAGGCGCGAGAAACCATCACACAATCCCGCCCGGAGATCTGGGGACGAAAACGAAAGGCATTTGGGTCTTCAGACAAGCTTTGAGGTAAATCAAACAGCAGTGAGACGGAGGGAAATCTAAAGGCAAGCAAAAATTTACAAAACAAAAAACATTGAAAGAGAAACAGAATGACTGGGAGGTTAGAGAGTGGCTGAAATCTATCGCAATTGTAACTCGAGCAGGTATATTATCACACGATTTAGAGCACGATCTCTGAAGATACGCTTCCCCTTCTCACTTGGCCTCTTTCGTGTACACTGTGATCATCATTTTATCTTTGCCCATATAATGGATCCAATCGCTTCCTTATATGGTGGCAGACTTTCTCTTTTTTTTTTCGACGTGATAATGGTCTATATACATTGATGACATCAACAAGGCAATGTCTCTTAAAGGCGAGAAATAAATCTCACTGCCATAAACTTGAGTTCCATCCGTCAAAGTGTCACTGTAGTTCACTTCTTATGGAAACTTTTCTATCTCAGTGCCCCCCCCCCCCCACTCCATCTCTCTCGCTCTCCTGTCAGGAATTCCATTGAAAAGCAAGCGAACAAACAAACAAACAACTGTATTTTATTTTCACAGAAGGCATTTGAGGAGTTTCGAAACTCGACTTCAAAATTACTTAATCAATATACTCGACTATATTGGTCTCCATGCAGATAATGTGATTAACTGTTCGATCATACAGCTATACGTTCAATTGGTTTAACTTCCTTGATATTAATCGACCTGTTTGGCAAGTAATGGTCCCTATATTTTGCAGAGTTCACATAGAATTTCTTCTTGCTTTTTTCCTTGAAGATATCAAACACTTGGACCATATTTTTGTATATAGGACTGGAACTTGGTTTAACTTTGGCGTCATTACTCCCCCCCCCCTTTTTTTTAAATTCAGCTACCAGAACAGCAAAGCTCATGAAAATGAGGCAAGACAAATATTGATCAACCACTGCGTTTCGATCTGTTATTTCTTTTTTAATCAGGGTATAGGGGCTAAAAATTTAAGTAGGCCTACACATCAGGTTTGTTCCGTCTTCGATTTTTCTTTAATAGGTAAAGTAAAACTTAACTAGAGAATCACTCCGTTGCAACAATATGTGAAAACTAGATAAAGGAATGATGATTTGTTGACCTTCAAAAAAGTATGCACTTAATATTCTTACAAAAATGATGACTATCACAGCTTTTCTTTTTTTTTTTTCGGTAAACCATTGCTGTGATCCAATTCAAGCAATAAAGACTTATGTGAAAAGGGCTTGTAGTTGCGAAATAAGTTGGTTACAGTTCTTTATTTGGAAGATCCGTTATACCGAAGGATCGTTAATCCTAAAATTCATTAACGAAAAAAAAAAAGTTGGTTATTCCGAAGGTTCATTAATCCGGAAACGACAAAAGGTTCGTAATTCCGAAGGTTCGTTACACGCACCTTTTTCCTTTCTTTCTTTATTTTCTTTTTTTTTTATATTTTCGGATTAACGAACCTCATGAATTCTCGTATCTTAGTTATGAGTAAAGTGGATGACTGTAGACAATAATGATTGAAAACAGTGGTAGTTTTGATGATGATGATGATAGTATTACTAGAAGATGATTATGACCAAGATAATGTACTAATGATGATAAGAATGATATTGTTTTCTTTTTTATTTCTTTTCTTCTAATCTGTATCATTAATAAGGTTGTTACAGTGAACATTGTCATCAATATCATTATCATCATGTTTATAGCGATGCCATTGTAATGATGATTAAAACAAACTAACATACAAACAATGCTTGATATGATGTGGCTCTCTTTCCCCGGGATAGATCATGTTTTTGTTTTTATATCATAATTGAGAGGTACCTGTTCCATCCGCGTCAAGAAGGAGCATTGTTGGTAATATATCCTGTCCCCAGACGAATGAACCTAGCAATGTGATGATTAGAGCTTGTGCGCTCTTGTTTGCTAGCTCAGAGCACTCATCCTCACGTGGCTTTCCCGTGTCTGTAGTCATTGGATTAATTAAATACACCTTTCCCCCCAATAGTATTTATTCACTTCCATTCAAACAACTGAAAAAAAAAAAAAACACCGGTGAAATTTAGTATTAACTCTATGTCGGAACAAAAAGAAAAAGTTCCCTTAATATGTAGTATTTCCGCACTGTGAAATAAAAAATTAACAAGGTAATGACTGAAAACACACATGATTTTGATTTTTTTCTTCAATGAAACAAATGAAATGAAAATAGTATATACAGCAAAATTACCTACATAAAAACGGAAGTATATGATAAATGAAATTAGCAACCTATCAGAAAAATAATTCTCCCTTACTATACCTTCCATTTTGCCTACAATTTCTACCTTTACAACTATTCTACAGCTAAATACCCTCCATACTCACATCTCCCCTCCCTCGTTCAATCCGCCCATTGCTATAGGTAGACGTCTGTTATCCCCCCCCCCCATCCTAAAGTCCGAACATCTCCACCCCCTCGCTCCAGCACATCGATAGCCTCCTATCCTCCCCTTCCCCTCACAATTCACGCACACACACATATACACACACACACGGTAACACACACATACATACACACACACACACAAACACACACACACAAACACACACACACACACACACACACACACACACACACACACACACACACACACACACACACACACACACACACACACACACACACACACACACACACACATAACACATAACACATATATTGAGAAATATAAATGATTGGACCGGGATGAAGATGCCGGATCTCCTCATGACAGCTGCCAACCGGACGGCCTGAAGAACAACTTCTACATCTTGATCATGTTCCCTAGCGACCCCAGTAGTTATGAGTAGATTGATTGATTGATTGAGTGATCGATTGGATATAATGTATATATATATATATATATATATATATATATATATATGTGTGTGTGTATATATATATGTATACACACACACACACACACACACATATATATATATATATATATATATATATATATATATATATATATATATATATATATAAAATCAGGAATTCATTAATATACAAAAACAAGGATCACAACGACGATAGAAAGGATTTTACGAGAGCTCATTAAATATTTTCGCAATTTTAATAGAGATAAGTAAGCATAATTTATTACATTAATCTTCTTTTTTTTTAATCAATGCAAATGGAATTGTGGGAGTTGTCCCAATATCATCATCGAAACATTATAAGCCTGGTTAAACGCAATGAGAGAGAAGCGTGAAGTATAAAACAAATAACACACAGAAATCGATGCGAAAGCCCTGATCGCACTCTTGTCAGAATGACGCATCTGACACTTATTCTATGGAATTCTATGGAATGAAAATTAAGGCTGTACTTAAGGGGGAAATCCAGTCCAAATATAAGTTAGTCTGATAACAAAGAGTACAATATTACGAGTTCAACGGTATAAATTTGATAGAAATCGGATAGAAAAATAAGGAAGTTACAGCATTTTGAAGTTTCGCTATTTTGGGGGGAAACAGTTCTTGAACAGTCAATATGAATATGCAAATGGCAAAGTGAGCATGTCATTCCCTCACAACTTACCATGATAGTTTGTATATAAAATTTTGAAATTTCCAGTTTTTCATTCAAGTGCAATTATGCCCGAGACTAAAATCCTCATATATCTTACTGATCACTATTCTGAAGTTATTCAACCAGGAATTACGTCATGTTTCAGACTTCAATGACAGAAACATTGAATTTTCGTCATTTTTTGCAAACGATCAATGGAAAATTTGAGGGTATGACATGGTTAGCTCACTCATTTGCATATTCATACCCACTGTACAAGAACTGTTTTGGAGAAATTATCAAAACTTCACAATTTCATCTCCCTTATTTTTCATCTGATTTCAGTCAAAATTTTACCATTGAACTCGTAAAATTTTACTCTATTTTATCAGACTAACTTATATTTGGACTGAATTTCCTCTTCAAAGATTTGGATTTGGCATAGCAAAAGTCTCCTCTTCACAAACACTGCATAGGGAGTGACAGCAGTTGGTTTAAGTTTCTACTATGTGTAAGAAAACATTTCTATTTCTATTTCACTCTTCCCTTTCTCATATCATTTTTATATCCCACACGCCCGTAAACAGTCTCTTTTCCGTGTTCTTAGAAACGGCATTCATCATGCAATTATTATTTTGAAGAAGAATCAGAGAAATTCGTATATCACTGTTGTGACTATGGTTATATTACAACTCATACAACTATTCAACTTTATCCTGCTGGTAAACTCAAGATTTGATTTGAAGTCGAGTATGTTTAAATTCCATTTTGACATAATTATTATGATATACAATGGATTAAATCTGTATGATTATCATATTGCATTTACTGTGCTTACGCTTGTAGTAAATTGCAACCGCATGAGTATACCTCCCGATGTAACCAGTGAAAACAAATTTTAAAATGTACACAACAATGGAATTAAGTAAAACCACTGACATACAACTAGAAATATATAGAATAGAGCAGCATAATAAGCAGACATTGTACAGCTGCGCACAATCCGCAATTGGCGTTGCAAGATTATTTTCGAGATCTTAATTTTTTGGTTGTTCATATATTTAACACTCTTCATGCTCACATTTAAAAATAATCATAAATAAACCATTATCATTTTACATGAACTACACAGCGTCTGTGCAAAAATGCACGTTGTATGTTGGATCTAATATGAGAGGAATGTAATCAGGCGTCAGATGGGGTCGGGATGGAGAAAAAGGGAAATGAAAGAGAGAGAACTGGAGAGACAATTACGAGAGTTGGAGTTGGTGAGAAGAGAAGGAAATAGAATAAGAAGAAAAATGGTATACAAATCGAATTTCAAACATGTCTTGCGTATCCAACGACAGAAACAAAGAAATTTGCATAATTCCAGCAGCATCTGGATATTGCCATTCGGACAAAAACGTATGAAATGGTTACAACTTCTCTGAACATAATATCCATATGCACCTCATGTATTCTAAATATGAAATATCAATAATGTATTTTCCTTCTTTGTCGCTGACTTATCATATCGAATACAATGATGTTTCGCAAAGATATTTATTTATATTTCATTTGTATTTCATTTTCTTCCATTCTTACAAGTCGGCTGCTACATCTACAAATGAAATTTGATGAGCCTGATCTTTGAGCCATGCAAATCAACACCCAATTATATCCATGTCTTGATACATTGCATACAATATCAGTTTGTTTGCTTGGTATTTTTTTTTTTCGTACACAGTAATATGGTTTGTATTTAATTGTAGCTCCTGAAAGTCTCTTCACCCTATGCCTACCAGTACCTGTTCAAAGTTCTTCTCATAGACATTTACGGTCTTGCAGTGCTTGCTAATCAATTAAATCTGCTTGTGCTAAATTCCGCTAATTGTAAATCATTGGATGGTAATCCTTATCCATACAATTCAACAAATCAACTTTGATTATAAGAGTACTGTAAAACAAACACGACAGTGAACTGTGAGAGTATTGCATTTTCAGACGCTCCGTCATTCGTATAAAACTCCAGCTTTGTTAATATCCTTTAGTAAACCTGTGAGAGGAAAAAGCTTAGCAACTTGTCAGGCTGGACTCGAACAAAGGATGTCTTGTATACAATTTAAGAGTCTTGTCAACAAAATCACACCATTTCATATCATACCACTTCCTGTAGAATTACCTTCGTCGTCAATTTCAGTGAATATTGTATGTTCTGTGAGGACGATGATTATTTTCACTGACAGTGAAGGCAGGTAGGTATAAAAAGTTAATATTATGACATTTCCATCTGCTTGTATCAAATTTGACAGTGAGGGTTTGACATTGTCGATGACTGCAAGATATTGCAGTGAAAATTAACCGGTGAATATACGTGTCTCTCTGTGTTTGTACAGTCACGACATGTCAAAAGTTATCAAACCTTACTGAAAAAAGAGAAAGAAATAATATTAATGTCGATCCACGAAATTTCAGACAATGTTGTCTTCATCTGGATCATCATGCATTGCATGGCATGGTTTCTTTATTTGATGTTCTATATACGTCACTCCTCTGTATATTAATTGATACTTGCATCACAAATCAAAGAACTTCGATTCTTAATTGTCGGTAAATCTTACTTCACTTCTTTTTAATATCTTTCACTGCCTGCCGTACTATCACTCTTAAGGTTAAAACTCTAATTTATCATCATCATAACTTCTATACTGTATATCATTGTTAATATGACAATGGTAATCACCATCGAACAATAGCAGTAGTACAAGTGACAGTAAGCACAATTATTAGTACTAATTTTTTCGTTGCACTCGGTGTTGTATTCTAATGAGTATGTTTCTCCATGACCCTTTCACGTTTACTGAAAATATCTTCAACGCTCCCATATGCACGCTCACCTTTCTCTACTTTCATCTTCTGAAAAAAAAAACTGTCGTCCTTAACTTTAAGAAAATTGTTCGTTTGCATAATGCACGATTTCTATTTAGAGGATTGCCTCATAACATACACTTTCTGTTACTGAAGATCCCTTAAGTTCAACTTCGTTTCATACATTAAGTGGATCCTTGGTAGGCCCACACCAGGAGTTCTGATACAACGGAATGTGTGTTAAAATTGAAAAAAAAAATGCCTTGGTCTCAATGGAGCAAAGTCATTTGTTGTTTATCTTGTTGTGGCTACTAGTGTGGCAAAATATCTGGTATGACGAAGAAAATTGCCCGTTCTGAATGACTTCTTTACACTGCGTTCGCACTGCATATTAAAGTCCTCTATATATATTCCAACAACATACCGTGCAACATACCGTGACAACATTAACCATCGAATTATTTTTCTAAATGTTGATAGTAGAGAGCATCGCACTTGTGACTTATGAGCTCTTGTTCTGTCGACCACCGGAGACGACACACTCGACATCGAAATGGCGTGGCAATCATCCTCTTTTTCGACGGCAGTTTGGTGTCTCTGGAATAGTCTCCACTGAATGACATACAAGGTGGTTTCGACAACGGCGGAGGAGACAGTGATCGAGAATCTGACAGCGAGGAAGAGGGTGATGATGATACCGAAGACGAATTGGAGTGAATGGACGATGGGGACTTCAAGGGCATTGACGAATAAGACACATGGCTTATTGTCTCGGCTGACTTTACATCTTCTGACGAAAAATCCGCCGGGTTGTTGTCCTTTGCAGGGATCAGCGGCACCGGCGAAACGGCTGGTGACGACGATGATGGGGATGATGACGAGGATGGCGGTGATGACGATAGGGATGACGGCGATGATGATGAAGTCGATGTCTGCCACAATGTTGTGAAGAGCGGAGACGATGATCCCATTAAAGGTAGGTTTAGATGGTACGGTATGAAGAGAGAATACTGACGGCTCACTTTCGCAGACGCCGTCGACTTAAAGTAGACTGGTGTCAGCGACATAAAGGATGATGGAGTGCGGGCAGGTGCCGGGGTATCACGGGGCGAACGAAACGGTGGGAAATATGAGCTTTGTGAATAGCTCGATCGTTTTGAAAAGGTTTCTTTTTTCAAGCTTAACTCTGTCGAGGATAATTCAGTGTCCTGCTGCTTCTGTCTTTTGTTGTCGTTGTCATGATTGTCGCTTTCTCGACGCCAAACTGCCGAACTGTGTACGCGCATATGTCGCCCTAGGTTGCTTTTGTAACTCGTCGCGTAGTGACAGTACGCGCATTCAAACTCCTTGGCACCCGAATGAACACTCACGTGTCGCTTCAGCAAAGCTCTGCGACAGAAGACGCGCCCGCATTCCACGCATGTGTATCCGAAGAGATGCGCCTCTCGAACATGAAAGCGGAGCGCCGCCTTGGTCAAGAATTTTTCCCCGCAGCACTCCAAGTTGCTGTCGGGACTGGCCCGGCTGTGCATGGTTTCTGCATGCCGTCTCAGGTTCGTACGTCGTGGTGTCGAATAGTTGCATTCTTCACATCGATACGTTTCTGATTTCATTTTGGCGGTCGAAAATGTGCCCGGAAACCAGCAATGCTGCTCACTGCAAAAAAAAAAAAAGAAGAAGAAAAAACAAAAGATAGAAGTTATGTCCGCACAATGTCAGTACGAATCGCTGAATGTCTGACAGCGAAAAAAAACCCAACTATTAGAACTTGTCCCCTCTCGATACAAGGAAATCAAATAGAAGGTTGAACAACGAAATTTTGATCAGCAGCATAGATTTCATTCAGCAGTGTCCAGGTAAATGAGAAAGGTGTCTAGAAGCAAGGTGGCCAAAAAAAAAAAATGAAAATGAATATTCAGTCACAAAATCAGAATCACTTTAGACCTTCTGCTAACAGATCATGGTACAGTCATGGCTCATCAAAAGTGTTTGTGGCAAAACGGCGTTTCTCCGTTAAATTGTACAAAAATCACCTTCCGTCGTTGTAGATAATACCACTAGAATGGCCCTTGTGCAAAATCGAGTTCTATCGCAAAAGTGTTCTCCTAAACTCGTCGAACTATGGCGGGAAAATCTTGCGCTCTCACTGCTCCAATACGAACAGTTGAAAGCACAGCCTGACGAAGAGTGATCGAAACGTTGTGAAACTGGTACTGCTAGTATTCGTTCATCGCACATCCACAGCGGTGTGACGTCACGGCATGACCTACCAATCGAGAAAACGAGCTCTTATACCACATCAATGATCAATCTGTTGCTGAAACTGTTAGATGCTGGCGAGTAAAGTATCATCCTCTTCAGAGGTCAATGACACGGGGCGCGGCGTGAGGCGGGAAGGCAGTCGAAAATCCAGCAGACTTCGAGACGGATTATGCCAACGATCCAAAATCCGAGAAATGGAGAGGCCAAGACGGATGGGTGTTTGGATGAAGGGGACAATGGACGGGAGGGCGCAGAGGGATGAGAAGAAAGAGGGGGTGGGGTGGGAGAAATGGAGGGGAAGGAAAGAGGGAGGGGGAGAGAGAGAGGGGGGGGGGGACACTTTTAAAAGAGGCTGGGTTGGCCATGATGCACACTCTGATCATCTGTCTTCGATGATGATAATGGTGACGATGATGATGGAGATTTGAAAATGAAATTCATGTGAGTGATTAGTTAAGTGAAATCATCTTTGCTCAAAATAATGATAATAATAACAATATTTCATGTATCATTTTTGGTATCATATGCATGGGCATGAAATTCTTATGTAAATAACAAGGTATATGACATTACTCTTGTTAAGTATTAGTCGCTGTGTTTGTATATCAATGTCTGTACAATCTGTATGTGCACATTTCCCAAATGACCCCCTTTTTCTGTTGGTAAGGCACTTCATCTATTTTCAAAGCGAGATAATGTGCGAGCTTGCCGGACGTAACAATTTACGGTATCCATGTTCAATCAAAGAATGATTTTGCGTAAAACAGGTGATTAATGAACACTTGGAGAAGCATTTATTTCATCGTTTTGAATTATTGAATGTATTAACGAACTGGTTCTTACCTGAATTACCTACGATGACGCCCAGTAAGTTGAAAGCCTGAGGAGTTCAATGTGATGTATCCATGGGATGATCAGTTTATGCAATCTGGATAAAATTTGTTATGTTTCTGCTTCCAGTGATCATTGAGCTTAGACCTGAAGCTGTTCACTGATGTTGCCTCAACAGCTTCTGCACAAAGGCTATTCCAAGTATTTACTAAGTATTTCTTAATCATTATTGCTAGATACTATTGGCTACACTAAACACACTGGTGGTGTTAGGTGGATGTACTGGCAAGCACCCTTTACAAGGATTACATAAATAATAATTATTACATCACAGATGCTCGTCTCAATGAAATCAAAAGCTAACACGCCCGTTATCACAGATGACCTTTTATTGCTCATGCGCAAAGTGGATCTACGAACTGGCTAATACCTGAATGTATGCGAAAAAAAAAAATACATATTCTGCCGCAGATATTTTCAAGAGTATGTGTCTATTATCCATCATTATAGGAACACTGTTTTTGGAACATTGTCTGCTACCCCGAAGGCTAGAAGACACGTAATGCGTCGAAAATTTGGCACACTGCTAAGATACGTTGGACATTGATAATGCAGGGTACGACATTAACTATTTTCTCTAATGGTCCTTTCGAATGCCCGTTCGGGATATTAAGATCATTTCATTTGAAAACATTAATGTTGGTGGTCCGAAAAAGAAGTGCAGTGCCGCTTATGAAAAGGAAATATAGCTATCTATTTTGAATCCCAGTTGCCTTATTGGGCCACCAAAAGGGTTCCATAACATTTGCTGCTGCGACAATTGCTCCCATTAAATATCTGCACGTTAAGACAAACATATAAATTCTAATCACAAACATAAGCTTAACCCTAATCCTAATCATCAAATCAAATCAAATCTTAAACCCAGTCACAGCCTATAACCCTAACCCTAAGTTCTTGGAGAAAATAAGACCAGAGAAACTGTCGCAGGAGCACATGTCGTGTCACCCACCAAAAGATACGCCTTTTGAAAATTTGGTGGCCCAACATCAATTCTCAGTAGTCCCGGACCTCCGCCAATTTTGAGCCTTGAATAATGCATTACCGACCTCTGCCTCTCATGCTCTGTTTTTCTATACACTATAAAGTATACACGATCAGAATCACTATATTGCTGACAGACCACGGCCGAGTCATGGTCCATTGACTGTGTTCATGTCAAGACGACGTTTCCTCATCGGAATTCATATATTCATAAACACTGTGGAATCTCGTTATAAAGATGTTGGATATAACAAAACCTTATTACAACAAGGTAATTGTCACAGCTCTTAGGTCCTCATTATAATGAGGTTCCTCTCTCTCTCTCAATTATGTAAGTATATGTGTATATATATATATATATATATATACATATACATATATATATTAATATATACATGTATATATCAAAATATAGGTTTTCCCGTTCATTTTCAAACTTTTTTCATTCAATTTGATATATTTGTGGTTCAATTTCGTCCCGAAAGATCTCGAATATGCCAATCCTAGTTTCAAATTCGTCTTTTGTCAATCATTTTCGAACAAAGTCTATTCAATTTAATCATTTGTCACAAATTTTCGTCATTTACAATTCGAATTCGTCCGTCACACTCGCTGCACACATAACAGCAAAAGCAATTTCGTCTTTTAGCGATCATGTTCGTCAAATTTTCCTTCAAATTCGTGTCATATCTTTTCTGTTGTGATTTCTTGGCTGTTTAATTTTTCCTACAACCGTTCACTTTTTCCACATTTAGGAGTAACATACACACACGTATACCGTACCCCGCAACAACACACAAAAACCACAAACATGTGCACGCACACACATACACACACACACACACACATACATACAGACACACCCTTCTCACAGAACACACGAAAACAAATATTGTGTACTGTCAAACAAACGAAAACAGTGATCCACGATTTCAAGACAATTTCACATGTGTGTAGAGTTTAAGCCCATTTTAATGTATATAGAAAGACATCAATTTTTTTTTTTGCCGTTAATCATTTTGAATGAAGTTTGTTTCATGCAATAACATAAAATCAGGAAACAAAAAAAAAACTCAAGTCCAAAAGTTTTCACAACATGATTAAAGATTGTCTTTACTGTTTTTAATGTTCTCTGACTGCCGTTTATCCTTCATATCTCCTGTGTGTGTATATACACATATTATATATTGTCAAGCAAACTGTTTAGGAATAATATCGACTGATCCCAATACCGGGAGAAAGTAATGCAGGCTTAGAATAATATATAGTTCACCCTCACACTAAAGGACCAATGCTATCCGACGAATTTGTTTGAAAAAATCATGAAATTGTGCGAACAAAGACGAATTTGATTCTTACATTCTCCAGTCGATGGGCGGCGGGGACAAATTTCAGTGACAATCAACGATTTTGAATGCGATGTCTTTGAAAATGATTGACAAAAAACGAATCACGATGACGACTGACTAAATTGAAGTTAGGATTTGCATTCTGTGAGTTTCTTGGGACGAATTTGAATGAAAAATCTTTGAAATTGAATTCTAAAAGTGCGAAAATGGACGGGAAAACATATATATATATATATATATATAGAGAGAGAGAGAGAGAGAGAGAGAGAGAGAGAGAGAGGTGTGTGTGTGTGTGTGTGTGTGTGTGTGTACATTTGTGCAAACGTATGTTGATTAATATTTATGTGACACATTCTCAGTATAAGGCACTCCCATATTTTCATGGACAGAACCCCAACAATTTCATCTACAGCATGAAAAGACCGACACCAAAATTTCAGTTTACATGGGGACTTTATTAACCAGCACCACTCTATGTTGTCTCTGATCACATGAACTGGCAATATTCAACAATACAAACACCGACCTGATCTAATGTTTGGTCATTAAGAGCTTGGCAAGATTAATCTACTGAGTCACTCCACATTCGGTAAACAGATTCTAATCTTTATATGTCTTACATTTCATGACATCACAATGTTTTGTTCATGTGTTGGGGATAAAGTTGACTACTGCGGAATCCTAACAAATTGAAAGAAAAATTAAAATCCAAAACCAGAGGTATAAACAACAATGAATTGCAAGACCAGTAAAAACTTTGGAAAAAATTGGTTGCTTGAAAAACAAACATGTTCTCTGTCTCATGCTCCATTGCACATATTTCAACAGACATACAAAAGTATAGTATTGCATATATAGTGGGTACCTACCATTCAAACACACAGGCAACTCCTGTTATTATAAAGTCCACGGGACCGGCAGTTTTCTTTTGTTATATCAAATTTTGTTATGGCCAAAAAGTTAAGTGTATAAAGATGTATACATGATAATTTGGGGACCTGAATGTTTACTTCGTTGTAATGAGAATTTTGATATAACCATGTTCGTTATAACAGGAGTGCACTGTATTTGATGATAACACACATCACTTTGTGAGGCTGTTGTAAAGTGCCTACAATTCTGTCATAGGATAGCCAGTTGGTGGAGTGCCTAAAAAGCGCACATCCAATGCAGTTGACTTTAATATATCTACCAATAGAGGGAGTAAGCCATGTTGAGTACCTACACAAGAAATGAGAGTTTCTACATCAAGAGGCCTGCAGTGTGATTTTTGGCACAAGTAGCTCCTATGCAGCTAATCTCTCCATTCAAAGTTAAAATTGACTTCATGTGATATGCAGAGAACAAGCAAACAAACAGACCATGGCTAATTTCACTTAAATTGGGCAGAAAACAAGAAAGCTGAGGAATTTCAAAGTTTTCATAATGGTTTTCAGAACATTTTATCTTGGTTGCAACCACACACGCAATTTAGAGGAGTGATCGAGTTATTACCTCACAAATCTCAAATGTGCAGAAACTTTTGTTTTGCCCATCTTGAAAATGACGCTGCTAAGAATGTCACATACCACGTATCTTTCACAGCTTCACAAATCATTGCAGCTTCATTATAACCAATAAACAATGACTTTCACAGAGGAGTTGCATCGTTTTGAAATATGAATTATTGACAAAAAGCATTAGTTTTATGGTACACTTTTGTACAAAACACTGGAAGAATTGTGATGTGACAATACCATCAACTCTTCACGCAGGTACTGTAAAGGTGAAATTTTCACGGTGTGGAAATTTTTGCGTGTTTTGCGACCAGAAACCAGCACAAAAATAAAAACATGCAAATATTTTTGCACATCACATGATGTTCCATTAACAAATGTCTTGATTCCGCGGAATTAAAAACATGCAAAATTCACCTTACCCAGCTGAGCATGAAAATTACTCATGCAAAAATAACCACTTTTTACAGTACATATGGTTGCAACTAATATTGCTGATTGGTGAAAATGTGGGAGAATTTGAAAATCCCAAACAACTTTCTTGTGTTACGTCCAACATGAGCAAAACGTCTACCATTATGTCCGTCTCTGCTTTTTTCCTATATCAATATCACATCACATCATTGAGCTTGGCGTGGAATTGCCCCACTCCAATGATTTGATTAACTTGTAATGCTCTTACCCTAAACCTGGGACAGCAGAAGGACACACCAAGAAGTAGGCATGGGTTTATAGAGTACAACATACACTTTTGTTACTGTATGATATTAACTGGAGAAAAACAAACAAAATAATTTTTTTCTCCTCGTTGAAGAAAGACAAAAATGAATCATGATTTTGTTTTTGTTCTTGTTTTGTTTTGTTTTGTTTTTGTTTTGTTTTGTTTTGTTTTTTGTTTTTTTTGGGGGGGGAGGTAATACTGGTGTCCAAGAACTGCCACCTGCACCATTTCAGTGCAAAAATATCAACTTAAAACATGCCACTATCAACTGCAATTACGTGTACGCGTCATTCAACTTTCTCTACTGGCAGTAAGAGAATATTCCCAAATGTAAATTCTACAGTCAATTCTTTCAAGAGCACGTACATATCCATCATTTTATGAACACTGTTTTATCATCTTGCATTAGTACTTTCTTCATCAAAATCATATATGTATATAACTCTCTAAAAAGTGAGGTACAAAAATAATACATAAAACTGATATATATCTACTAATACCATAACATATCTCTATACGTGTTAGGAGCTATAATTATGTACATACAGACAATGACTCGCCCGCCAAAACCTTGATGTGTCTTTTACACTGTAAGATCTGTAAATATCATAAACATGCAGAACAGACTTATTAGCCAAAGTTTGAAGTTGCCAATTGCTTAAAATCTAAATAACTCAAGACTAGGGTGGCTGAAACATGTGAGTTATGTATTTTGACAATGACCCTAAAATGAATAATAATGATCACATTTCTTTTTGTCATGAAGCATGTTTCCACTGTATCAAGATACTCCGATGAAATAATGATCCTTAAAACAATACACTGTAATAATGATCATACTTGATTTTGTCATGTAGCATTTTTCCACAACATCGTGGTACTCAGAGAGCTTTACAACATAATGTACTTCATAAAACAAAGCAGAATAAGCATAAAGTGAAGTGCCTCATATGCCATTCGAGACTTGAATACCTGGCAATGCTACAGCTGGCACATGCAGTAATGTCTGAGATCTTATATTTTCAGCTGATCTAGGATGAGGATAGTACATGTAGTGAAAAGAAGTAGCGGAAAAAATGTGATTACATAAATAGCGTTTAAAAGCTTGGTGATTATTTTGAAGCTTTTATCACCCATTCATAGGCAGCATGCGAGTAATGTGGACCTTTAAAGAAGAATACATAAATACAGTTAGGACTAAAAATGGATTGTCTGAGTTTCCTACTCTATGGAGCTAACAGTTAGCCACATACTAGGGTTGACTGAAACACACACTCATGAATTTCTACACACATCATCAGCTATCCCAGTAATCAGCATAAATGGCATTAATTGATCAGATCATGTCATGTCAGAGCCGAGTGTGGGGGTGAGGGCAGTTTCAGGCAATTCAGTGAATAATATGATAAAAAGGGCAGTTTAAGATTAATACCTTAAGAGGATTAAGATGCTCATAAAGATTAAACATATCACATTTTGAAAGGGATAGAATTCCTTCATCAGGGCTTCAAAAATACAAGTAGATTACAGAAGTATTTTTTTAGAGCTGGGATACAGCTATACAAAAATTGGAATCCTACAACAATACAGACATACACCTTGACATTTCATTGGCTGAACATATACATGTACAGTGCTCACTTTAACAACAAACTTTAACTGGCTCATACAAAATACTGTCAAGCACCTATTCCTAAAACAACACACATAAATGTACATATAGTATAACACTTTAATGCTGTATATTGCACAAGAATTCTCTGCATTAGTAATAGAATATGTCTTAAATAACCACATCAATTCACCCTTTTTGTGCTGGCAAACAAAAAGGTGCTGGAACATAAAGCTTTTTCCACCTCAGGAACACGTCCCAAGGATGATTACCTTAGCCATATTTACAACAATACTTCTTGACCACCTGGTGTTCCTTTCATATCAATATTTACATATTAAACCAAAAAAGAGAGAAATTTTAACCTTTATCAGCACCCAGTCTATTGAGACTGTTTACACTTACTGTCGTTTCCATAAACACAAACAATACAATGCATAATCTGTACTTTTTCATGCCACACCATATCAGATCATACAGATATGAAATAAAAATTTGTGTATGTGTGTGTGATAATACAGAAATACTATACGTATAATACCATTTTGAATATTTGTTGCTGATCTTGACAGCTATATATAAACAAACATTATCAAATGTTTTAATAATTGACTGATAAGACTCCCTATGTAATTTGCAGTGTGAACCTTTAATAATAACAAAACAAAACAAAAGCAACTATAACAGTCACATAACTTCCAGTTGGTATTCTACAAACACCAATCAGTGTTTTAGAGCTCTGAAAGGTCGGCCTGTAAATCAGAATTAATGCCTAGAATGATGTCACTTATTTACAGATGATATATGGGTTCTACAGTACACCCACAATCTAGTCTCTTATCAAGCCCTTGCTACATTTAGCTCACTTGCTTTTACAGTTGTGAAATGATATCACACTGTTCAGTCTGTTTTGCTAGAAAAAAAAATACTTTGGGCTTTTTGAGACAAATAGGTGGCATACATGTATATCAATGTTTTTTTGTATTTTTTTTAGAAGAGGGAGGTCTTGTAGCGGTGTCTTTGCTTGAATAGCAACATTTGAGATTATCTGTCAGACCCCAGTTTGGACAATGCTACAGTAATTGTCACTATTCAAAACAATACTTTCGCCTACTTTCTGGCATCATTAAGTTTAACACAATATCTCCTACAAGAACGACATGTCACTGTCTTCGTTGTTTTGTTGCTGTAAGTAAGACTGTTATTACACTTACTCTGACAACTTCAGTACTTGACAATGATTTATATCTTCAACAGAAGTTCTTTTTTTACTCATGCTACTCAGTATATGATGACATAAATGGTATCCCGGGGTACCAAATAAAAATCAGCCATTTTGTTGAATTAGTTTTTTTTTGAAAAAAGGTTGTACCCTGGGTTGCCAAAAAGAGGAAACTATTTTGGTGCTAGAGCTAGCGCGGGCTAGCCACTGCACTGCACTGCACTGAAGCACACGCTATTGATAGCACAGCGTGCCATGCATGCATAACTGAACATGCAGTGACATGGGAATGACTAGGTCTATGTACACGCACACACAGTGCATGCATTTCTCTGCGGCTGTCCTCGAGTGGACGTGGGATGGCGCTACACAACGTGGTACCCCGGGGTACTATGGTACCCTGGGTAGCGCGTGATGCATCATATACTTAATTTGAATTTACTGTTTTTAAATTTGTGCAGCATTGCTAACAGTACTCATTTCAAAAATAATAGTTTTTGTATATTGTTTACTCTTTTTGTTGGTGTGCGAGTTTCTTGTCTGCTCTAGCACCCAACTTTTCCAAACAAACATTCAGAGGGTAAACAAAGATGGTTACCATTTTCAGCAGTTGAATGGCAGGAGAAGGAGGTGTGAGACCTGTGGTATGGGCAAGGGCGTCATAATAACGACTGCTCGAACATGATCTTGTCAAAGCCGCTGGGCGGAGTGTGGTAGAACTCACTGAACTGGACGTCAAGAATGGCGCCCTCGTCAACTGAAAGTTTGTGGAATGAAATGAAAAGACGATTACTACTTCGCTCAGTTTAGTGTCAGCTTAGTGCAGATAAGCTTAGTTCATTTTTGCCTCAAACTTGAACAAAAAAATGATTTTGCATATAACAGATTTGGAATGTGATGGCAAATTGATAACCAACAAGCAAACAATGTACACAGTAACCTACAGCAAAGGTAAAGGAGCAGCGATGTGGTATCACAGAATGTTTCGTAACTGCTCGTTTCTCATCTAGGTATCATTGTCTGTTTTCTACATTCTTGTCAAATGCTCTGTTTAGACTACATCAGTTGTGCTACACACCAACTTTTCCATCTGGAAAACTAATTTAAACGAGAATGCAAATAAATAGAAACAAATTGCTCAAATGGGAAAAAAAATGTTCTCATAAACTTATAGACCCCTTGAATGATGGTGAATTGGATCATCTAAATGACACAGCAAAATATTGCAAGTTGTAGATGACCAGGACATTATTAGAATGTTTCTCTCTTTAAAAATAAAAATAAAAAATAAAAATTAAAGGATGCTATAATTTCTTGTTGCAAAACCCGAAGGCACACAGGTAACTGAAAAAAAAACCCACTATCAATCCCACTGGTTACAATTATTTCTCTCTAAATCCTCACCTTGTATTAGTTAGCTGAGTATCGAGGAACAATACACCGAGAACACAAAGCAAATGAGGGCATCTGTTCTATCTAAATCACAGCAGAAGCTGCCAGCAGAGCTTGAACGCCAGTACAATCAACAAACTTCCTATCCCTGATGCACATTTCTATCTTTCAAAAGAGTAACTCCTCGCTCAAGAAAACAAGATATTCTACTATCTGACCCACTGATATGATGCCCAAAGATAAATTTATGGATATGAGCCTTTGCGGACATTCATTGGAAGAGGCATGTAAAATCAGGGTCACCCCTTTAAACAGGGGGATGACATGTGACCATATCACAACTCACCGTAGATGGCAGGGTAGAGTGTCCCCTTCACTCCTGTAACTGGTATCTGGAGGGCCTCACCGTTCTTGTAGAAATTCAACTCCATGTGGTCATAGGTGATGCCCTGTCCAGATCAGAGGAGTCTTTCATATCAATATCTCACTATATGCAATCGCATACTTGGGATATGATTATCAATTTTACACGACATCCCACAGTCTTGTTTTGATTAATGCACAAGGAGAAACAACAAACAACAATATAATGCGGATGTACATATTGGTTGCTTGATCCTCCTGGGTCAAATGACTTTTGTGAGAGGCATGATGAACAACTGGTGTATACAAACATTTGAATGGGAACAAGCTCCCAAACAAACAAAATGTATTCCCATTCTGACTACATTTTTTTCACAGCTTGAGGAAAATTTCTTAAGCAAAAAGTACTAAAGTCTATCTCAAATATCTGTTTGAGTACCATAATGTAGCAGAAAGAAACTGATCTACCCACAATAAGGTTATGTTACGTGGTGGCTTCATATTCCAAAGATTTTGTGCATCGTCTAATATTTGCACAATGTAAAACAGGCCAATATATTGCCTCCTGTAAACACATGATATGCCATGAATATTTGCTTCTTGGTAAGGGACAATACCTACCCTTCCTCCTTTTTGTTGCTGGGGTTCTTGATCATGAATTTTTAGCACTTGCAAAATTGCCTTGTAAGTTCATGTAAGCAAAAAATATCAAGCTTGTGAAATAATTTGGTGTATACAGTGTATCACAGAATGATGGTGGTCTCGTTATCACAATTATCATCTCTCAACTATCCCATGCAGGGATGGGCGTGGTCAAACTGAAAAGTCAGTTTTTTAAACTCACAATGACATCGCCCTCAGCGACTTCAACGGTAAGCTTGTGAAGGGTGTCCCCGGCATGGCAAACGGTTCCATCGGAGCGCATCACCCATGAATCACTGCACTCCCCGAGGGGAACTCGGTTTAGGTTACTCTTCCTTGTGGCTAGACCAATGCCCCAAACACCTGAGGGGAGGGGTCACAAGAGGGAAAGGGCATTAGAGATAAATTGCCAGGGCAATTTAACCATTATGTAGAAGACATACGAACTGATAGCCTGCGAAATTAAAATGTTTAGTGAACACAGAAGTGTGAACATAGTGAAAGCTCTTCATTGTATCTCCAAAACTGAAAAGGTCAGATAAAATGGGAGTGAATCTAGAGAGTCAGTTGAAATTGCCATGCTTATTAGATTCTTATTTGAACCATTCTCTGGATTAGTTATGAACATGTATAGGGGTTCTCTATCTATTTCAGAAGAATTGTTAGAATATGGCAAATGGCAAGATGCTGAACACACCTTTTGAATTAAATCACAATGCATATATGCATTTTTTAATATGTCTCCTAACAATATTCTCAGAGTGTGTTTAAAATTGATAATCTCATTTAATACTTAGATCCCAAAATTGCGCTCAGGCTAAAATTGAACCCGAAAGAAAACATTCTAGCCTGCTCAACTGTATACGTTACATGTGTAAAGCTCCAGTTGTTAGGTATTCTCCATCAAATTTGGTCATTACATAAAGCAGACAGACTTCTCCAGGTGCAGGCAAGCCACAGTTCTAAAGATGGCTAATTGTGATAATGGAGATCAGTAGGACAAGGTACCAAATGGTACATTCCTTGGAAATAATTCTGTTAGGAATGTTACAAGTTCTACAATTAAATCTCGAGACAACAATAACATCTTTATTCCTATCCCAAACTATTAATGACCAAAATCTTTACCCAAGTCATACACATTATACTCAGTATTGAATGTGTAAGGTTGTTTGTTTGTTTGTCTGTTTTAGACAGCAAGACACTAGACTAAGATGACTTAGAGCACCCCCCCCCCCCCCATTTCTTGATAAGACTGACAGGACAGGAGACCTATTTGCTCTTCCCCTTTCATAGACATTCAGATTCAGCATGTCTGATCTTGGATCTGTCCTGATCAGTGAATAATTGTATACCAATATGCACATCAGGTCATGACATGATAAAGTATAGAGCCTATGTATGATAGTAGTCCATATCACTTACCAGTGGACTGAAGTTTCATCTCAAAGTACGCCTTGTCCTGGACCAATGGGGCGTTGCCCAGTGCTCCTCCAGTTCCACATATTCTTCTTCCTGACTTCACTATGACTACATCATTCCCTGTGTTACAGAAGAAAAAAAAAAGAAAAAAAAAATATCATTAATCTAGGACTGTTAGGGTCTCAGATTTGCTGCTTTGAATAATTAAATCACTTTTGAATTTTTAGCAGTAGTCAGTGTGATACATGATGTTCAACTCACAAGCCAAATTATGTTCAAAGCTAAGCTGACTTTATCTTTAGTAAATTTGTATCATGAAACACCGTCAGGCCAGGGGCTGAAAGATAGAGGTCTATCTATGCAGCTGCTGCATGCCATGGCAACACACAGCACAGGCCACAGTGCAGTACCAGTGCAAATGTAAAAGCCAAAATTGCAGGAACACTCAAATATACACATATGGGACTAAGCATACACTACTCCATTATGTAATTTAGAATTTAGAGACACACCTATGATCATGATCATATATCTGTGTAAGAATGCATATTTACCCATATGTGAAGTATCGAGAACAACTGTTGGTATCTCCTTCAGAGGGACATGACCACTTCCGAACCCTGCTCTCCACGGAAAGCATCGAAAACAGCAAAAGCAAGCAGCCATTTTTGGCTCATTTCTGTGAACACAACTCCGGAGCTGCGCTGGCTGCTGAATTAATTATAGAATCTCTTCAACAGAGGGCGTACCGCAAAACAAACTTTCTGCTCCCCGTTTCATACAACTACGGATTGGATCTTTTTGTGCAATTTGAATGGGAGCTAAAATTTTAAACAATGAATTGCCCTTGCACTTGATTAAAAAGATAATGAAGATGTGTTAAACTCTTCCATTTACCGAAAGCAAATAGACATAGGCCTACAAACAAACAAACAAACAAACAAATAAACAAAAGTACAAAACAACAACAACAACAACCCTCACACACTTAACTTAGTTTATGGATCGCCATCACGGATCGTTCGGGTCTCACTTGGGTTTGATTTCACAAAAAGTTGATAATTATGACAGCAACTCTTGCTGGAATGGCAATTGTCATGGTAACGACAAGAATCCAGTCTCCTGATTGACTGTTGCTATGAAAAGTTGCATTCCAGCTGAGAGTTGCTATCTTTCTATCTTTATGGGGCCCTGCTCTGAGAATGATTAAATCCCTACCGACTGAAAATATTGAATTAAAATAAAAGTGTAGAGAACAATAAGTAGAAAAGGCATTGTTAGATAAGTACTCTTTCAGCGGTGGTATAAACCGTTGAAATTGAGTGATCTTGTTGTTCTTTTTATTTATGTTTCGCATATTGTTAGACATAATTATTATTCTTTCCGTGAGTCCTATCTGATTGTTATAAATATCTATGGGCCTATGATAAGCGATGTATAATTATTATGAACGTACAATGTTAACTGACAAAACTTTTTTAAAAGAAAGTAGGACTTATTGCTTCATGCACCAATGGTGAATATTAAATCCCACTCTCAACATTTTCTAAACGTGCAGTGCACGTATAATTAGGCTTAGCAGCTCAGATAAGTGCACTCCAAAAAGGAGAAGAAGAAGAAAAAACGCTCTAAAAAATAGATATAATCCTTTATAATAATCGGCAATAATCCTTTGTATAATTTGACATCATATACTCAGATTGATTTTCATGAAATATCGTAATCTCGGGCAAACAGACAAATTGGTCTGTTTCTATTTTTACCAATTATTGTCAAAGTGAACTGAATGAACGCAATAGATACGTATTCCCACTTATTGATGAACGGGGGATAGCTTTAGAAAGTTTTACGCCAGTTGTACGCGGGAACCTGAATCTTAGCCTTGACGGTCATCATGTTTGGTCAATTAGTTTAGCACGGGTCGCGCAGAACGCTTTTTGCTGGCTTTGTTTTGTTCTGTGTTGTTTTGTTTGTCTGTTTGTTTGTGCGGTTTTCATCTCTCAGGCCACCCCCCCCCCCCCCGGGGGGGGGGGGGGAGGGTTGAATTGAAGAATCTAGTGGGCGAAAATCTATGAAAGTCATGATGGGTTTTGAGATCGCTGAATAATTTGTTCTTTTTCTTTCTTTCTTTTTTTATTGCACCCTCTCCCCGTTCCGGTATAGGCCTGACAGTAGTGGGCAATATCCTCCACCAACTTGATGTCAAGATCAACACCACTTGATGGGAATCCCCTATGTAATGTGGAACAAAAATCCCGGCAGAACTCTGAATGATTACATGTGCTATAAGGTGATATCAAATGACGTTCTCGAAAATAATCCAAAATAACAGTTCATTCATTTTCATTTCAAAAAAAAAAAAAGTTGCAGATAATGGGAGTGGGGCTAAATGCTTTGAAATACATGTATGGATGATTATCCAATGAAAGCAACAGAGTAGTAAACTCAGTTGTAGGGCCTACCAGGCCCATGAATTAAGTGTGAAACTCACGCTTCATAGAATGAACGCAAACAGGAAAACTAAAAACATGGATTTCCATCCACCACAAAAGTACCACTAACATTTTTGGGGCTTTTTTTAAGTATCAGAATTAAGTTTTTGCACTTTTATAACTGAACTTCAACAATATGGTGCACACTTTTGGGGGAAGTATTTTGAAAATGTTGAATCAAAAGTAAGAAAAATTGAGAATGGCTTATACCATATAGCGGTATCTGCAACTTCTTTTCCCGCGCGTCTTCATTGTCTAAGTCTATGGAGCTGGACCAGTGGGAGAGGGTGTGGATCTCTTGCAGTTTAGTAATGAAATACAATCTGGTGCACACTTTTAGGGGAATGAAAAAAAAAATGGAGAATGTTCAATCCCAAGTAAGAAAAGGAATATTCAAGGTGATACGTGAACGGCTAAAATTGGGTAGGTCATCATTATGTGTCTGTCACGCTCTTTTTCAGGTGTTTACTAATATACGCGGCAGGATCGACATAAGGGGGGGGGGTACTGTGTGGGGGTGGAGGTATCCTCCTCTCACGCAAGGGAGCATTTTGCATTTTTCATCTTGCATTGGAAAGTAAAAAAAAAAAGAGAACAATCAAGGCAATGTGAAAGACTAATAAGTTATCTGTCATCGTCTCATGCGTCTCCGTCTCGAAGTTAACAAGTGTGGAGATGGACAGAAGGGGGAGGGTATTGAAGGGAAGGGGTAATTCCCTCATATACACGAGAGAGCTTTTGCATTTTTAGATGTGAAAATCAACGATCTGTATACAGGAGTATACTTTTAGCAGAATGTTAAGAAACTTTTCAATCAAGGGAGTGATAAACAAATATTCAGGACAATGTGGAATGGCTATATTGTGGATTTCCGCGTGTGCGACTTTTCACTGTGTATAGGCCTATAAGAAGTTTATGGAGGAGGAACTTGCTGAGATTGTTGCCGGGAGTGTAGCAGGGATACTTGAACAAGATGGAGCTCTTGAAATTCACCGATCTGGTGCACATAATCGGGTAGGATTGAGAAAATTTGCAATAAAAAAATAAGAAAAATAATTGAGGAATGCGCTAGCTAGCAGTAATGGGTCCCGTACAGGGATGGCTTCCCCCTTTTTGCATAATCCTTAGGAATACATAGGGTCCAACCACTTTGGCCCCCACTTTTTTTTTTTTTTAACCCCGAAAAACGAAGTGGCAAAGGGAAAAAATATGCCTTTTTTTTGGGGGGGGGGCAGCTGAAGTGGCACCAGAATGTTGCAATGAACCCCCCCCCCCTTTTTTTGTGTGTGTGTTTTGCTTGTTTGATGAAACCCGGAAGTGGCATGAGAAATTATAATGATAATGTGCGCTCCTTTCTTCTTCTTCTTCTTCCGATTAAGTCTGCCTCCTTCAATAGACTGAAGATTCTTGCAGACTGTGCTATTTACATTATAATACAATTTATTTACAGATATTTACAAGCACATATAAAATTTGACGAAAATAACTAGCCACTGTGATCAACCGTTAGACGGTTTCGAAATGATCCCACAGATGGCGCTGAAACAATTTCTGACGACAGGGAATTCCAGTTCCTTACAGTTCTTGGAAAGAACGAATGGCGATGCGATTCAGTTCTCGAGTATGTTCTTTCCGTGTGTACGTGTACTAAGATTATTTGTGATCCAAGTGATGATATCCGTAGTGATGGTTACAGCATACATTTATGTTTATACCCCATTACCGAATCACTGTATGCGTCTCTTGTAAAACGTTTAAAAGCACCTTCCCGTTAGAGGCAGAAGAAAATTGTTTTTAGGGATCAGAATATCGAAATAAATAATAAAGACGAGGAGCGTGCGAGACGATGAAGCGGAAGCTGACGATGTTTATTTTATGACGATTTTGATGATGATGATGATGATGATGAATAAAAGGGGCGATACATGAAAAGAAAATAATTCATTATTCATTAAAGAAGAGGGAAAAAAAGAGGGGGGGGGGGGGCAGGAGGGGGGGAGGGATGATTGTACATGTATGTCACACCACCACCTTGTGAGTTGGGGGATGCAAACTCCACTCTCCAGCTCCATCTAGTGATGTTGCAGCAGTATCATTTTACGTCCCGTGCAGGTGTCATCCCCGGCGGCGCGAGCCGACCCGCCTGGCGCCTCCCATAACCAAACCAAGAGTGCAGTGGTGCCACGTAACACGCCAAGGTGCGTAAATTTCCACCTGGTTGAACTGGGTCCTGACAGTATCTGTTACGTGAAAAACAAAAGGACGTTATCATGTCTACCAAGCCCACAGAAGGACAAAGTGATGCCCCTCAAGGCACAAGTAACCCACTGTCCCGCAAACTCAACAAAATTCTGGAAACACGCCTCGAAAATGACAAGGTAAACACGCACGCATACAGTAAGAGGTCCATCTGTAGTCCCAAACGTTTATTTGTATGTGTGTACAAGGTTTAGTGTAACCTCCAGCCACATGCCACAATAAATTTAATTGTTGATATTACGTCATGTGTAACTAGGGTTCTGCTGCATATTCTGGCATAATCGTTCAAAAAAAAAAAAAAAAAAAAAGAAGAGAAAGAAGAACAGGACATTATCTAATTATCTTTCAAGGCTTCCTTACAAGTTTGAATGTTATTAGTGTAGCTTAAGTAGTGATACTCACAGTGATAGTGTCTAAATTTATATGACTTTAGAATAATTTGGTATGCATGCATGGTGGGTCTGGAAACAACTTATAAACTAACCAATGAGAATCTACAATGTAAAGCCTAAGTCACATATATTATAGGTTCTATGATTAAGCAGTTACACCTGCAAGTTGCAAAGTATCCTGAAAGAATTGAATGTATTGTTATGATTGTGATTATACAATGACAATGTACCTACCCATATGATAAAGGCCACATAATCATTTATTGAATGTTGTCTTTAAAATGTTTTCAACTTTGGCAGGTTGATGTGAAGGACACTGACATGGATTAATGAATGCAGGAATAAATTAATCAAATGTTGCTTCTAATTTCATCACTACTGGATATTTTAAAACACCTGTATATGTGCAGATAGAGATGTGTAGAATCCAGGCTTGGATTAATGAACATTTGAATGTTAACCTGTTCCTGTTCCTGTAACGGTAAGGGACGGGTTAAAATGTTTCTTCTAATTTCATTCCCACTGGATATTACATTCTTATAGATGTTTGTTTTCTAACCTCAATGCATTTTTTTTTTTAATGTGTCTGTTAATTAGGACACCCTGGAAGCGCTGAAGGCACTCTCCACATTCTTCACAGAGAACAACCTTCGAAGCAGAAGAAACTTGAGGGGAGATATCGAGAGACGGAGCTTAGCCATCAGTGAACAGTTTGCAGACGCATTCAGTGTTGTCATCAATGTAAGAATGATACACCTATGGTAATTCAAGATTTGCCTAATAGATAAGTGAGGAGAAATCTATTGGAAGCCTCTACACCAGATTTAGAGCGTGCTAAATTCCAAATTCTGTAATTGTAAGATTTGCTTTGAACGAATCGATAGGGGAAACTAGAAATGTCGCCACGGCGACTGGTGTATGCCTCCGCCATAATACATGGTTCTCCTAATAGGTCTATAGTACAATGTCTTGACAATGTGTGATGACAGTTTCACACAATTGGCAAAATATTAAAATGACAGGTTTGCCACAAATGTGCTGAATGTTCACTTTCCTAGAACTAGGTTCAATTGGATGAATGATTAAAACGTCAGAGTGCAGGTATTTGGGGGAACTGATGATTTTCACTTGACTTTTGACCCGTTTACAAGTTTATGCATTGAGTAATTTTCAAGGTATTGAGAAAAAGTATAATTTCAGTATCAAATGGTAAAATAGGGTGGATCGAAACCTGGCCTTTGACCTTTGACCCCACAGTTCCAAAGAGAATCACTGTTAGGTAGAACATGCATAAATATGTAAGTTTCATGACAATACCTTGAGTTATTTTTGAGATATGGAGGAAAAAGTGCAATTTAGCACTTTCACTTGACCTTTGACCTTTTGACCTTTGACCTTTTGGCAAGAAACTTCCCACAGAATATATATTGGGGCACTTCAAGTCAAAATTATGTCAAAAACATGTTCATCCTTCCCAGGTTTATGATACAGAAAAGAATGAACACAATCCAAGAAATATTAGAATTGCTATAGCAACTTAAAGGGCTGGTTAGTAACGTTACGAAAAAAGGACATGACAAAAAAATCAATGTCTTGTAACAAGAAGTGTGCAAAAATTCAAGTTACTTCAAACAAAGTGTTGCATTAATTTCAATTATTGCATCATGACAAATGTTCATGCAAATTTTTTTAGCAGTTCGACCAATAATTTTTTAGCTAGACCCCCAAAAGCATGGTTAGTAACGTTACGGTTAGTAACGTTACATTTGTCCGGAGTAATTCCGCAGGTCATTTCACCCTTTTGTAATTGACAAAATGTCACATGACTTCTGGAGTATTTAAATGTATTCATCTTTTACCCTTTAGCAAAACTTTTAGGAAAAAATTTCAAAGGAACCCACTGTAATTTGCATTTAAGTGAATTTCAGCGTCCCCAGTCCCACATGTTCATTTTAAATGATGGTTTTAGATCTCACAAAATCAATGAATACGAAAAATAAAGTCTACTGAATTTGAAAGACCCTAATGATTGGTGAACATCCATGGCATTAGTTGATACCTAGATTAAAGGGTAAGATAAAGAGGCACATTTCTTTTATCCATGTCATGTCCACCTAACTGCGGAATTGCCCATTGGGTTATACATGCATACATCAAGTTTTAAAAAAATCCTTCAGGCATTGCATAAATATAAGGAAAGTAGTTATATTTTGAGGAGTTGACCTTGACCTTTGACCCCTGACCTTTGACCCATGACCCCCAACTTCCCTAGATAATCACTGCCCATCGGTACAAGCATATATACTAAGTTCCATGAAGATACCTTGAACCATTTGCGAGATATGGAGAAAAACATGAAATTTCAATTTTTTTTTCACAAAATAACCTGTGACCTTTGACCTTTGACCCTGTGACCCTAAAATCCACACATAGTATCATCCCCCAAGGATATACCCTCATACCAAGTTTGATGCAAAACCACCACACGGTTCTTGAGCTATCGACAAAAACAAAACGGGACGGACGGACGTACGGACGGACGGACGACCCGAAAACATAATGCCTCCGGCCACTTCGTTGGCGGAGGCATAAAAACATTAAATTATTAGACAACACTTATGTCTGGGCATAGCAAAGTTTATGAAGCAATGTGTTCCTTTCATAGATATTGCAGTTGTTTGTAATTGATACATAGATTATTTCTTGGCACTCTGAAGATGGGGTAACTAGATGCACTTAACTGTGCCTTTATCAGCTGTAGAAAACATTTAAAATGTAAAGTTGTCTCACTGGAAGACAACATATTTGGTCATGAGCAGTATAACTGCATTAATTGCATCAACTTCATTAGCAATAGCAAGTGTAAAAGAGGTAGTTATTTCAGTTACCAGGTGCATATTTCAATCTTTCATGCACATATGCTCTGCTTAGGTCGATAGTGCCACAAAGAATATTTAGTGTGCTATTACACTATCAGTAAAAACATAATCTATGGAGTAGTCAAGTCATACTATGTATAGAACAGGTTAGAATCATAGCTTTGTGTAGACTTTACACCCATGCACTTTCATCCATTTCTATCTCTTCAGCAACTAGACAGTATCAATCAAGATGTAGAGGCAATGAATAACAGCTGTCAGGACATGACCAAGAGACTGAAGGTAAGACTAGTAGGTGTACTTTCTGGGGAGCATGATATGGTCAGTGAAACTTGTGTGTGTTGGAATAGCAGACCATAACTGAGACTCTGTTTCTGAGGTCATGGTTTTTAGGTTGATCTCAAGATTTTTTGACAAATGGCAATTTTTTTTTTTTTTTTTTTTTTTACTGGTAATCAGTACTGCATTTTGCACTCACACATCAACTGCAGGTCCTGAGTACATAACACTGATGGCCGTTAATGCTGCCACAAACATTGGCAAAGCTTTGAGGTGAACATACAGCAGTACATTGTATAATCACAGCCGTTAGCGACGTAAATCCTCATGAAGACATGTGAAGGCATTACCATCTATCTGAAGTGTTCTTTTTGACACATGATAAGGTGGATGTTCATATAAGAAAATAAGCGAGCATTTGTACAACTTTTGGTACCAAAATTAAATGTCAAATAAATTATAGTGCACATTGCAAAAAAAAGAAGAAGAAATTTATGATGAATTGTTGCAAAATATTCCATCCTGGTACAGCAAATACAAGCTCCTTCTTTTTTTGTGTGTTGAATCTGTGTATGCAAACTCTTACATTTACTTCACTCCTACCAACACAGATACATGCTACTATCACCCACACAAAGTAATTAGTGAAATGATCATATGTTTGGTTCCTGTGCAGTGTGTAAGTATATTCACTATCATTATTTTATTTGTTTGCAGGCTGCCAGAGACCAGACATCAGATTTAATTAATAAGACCACAGAGCTCCAAAAAGAAGGGTGAGTAATTCAGCAAGCCATTCAAAATTGTGGCATATTTTGTGGACATGAGCATCACATATTATTGAAAATAAGGGAGAAAGTATGTAGATATATTTTTCAAAGGGTGATTATGTTCTATTGAAGGTTATGTCTCATAGTGCTAGATACAATGCACCAATTTACAAATAGCATTTAATGATAGAGGTAAGGAATCAAAAGGAAGGAAATGCAATAACTAAGTTCCTCTTTAGTCTTCATATATTTCTGAATAACATGTAGTGGTGCAGTAAGGAAACATTTTGTTTATTCTATTTGTGTTTGTTGTATATGAATTATTGTCTTATGGTATTAGATTATCTCCAATATCTGCAACCATACTTTCTGATATACTGTAACATAGAGTATGTTGTTCCCATGTTGTCATCACCATTTATTTTAATGCCAAAAATGTCAGAAAATGTCCTAACTATGAAAGCATTCTTCAGCCCAAATCAATGTGAGAAATAGCATACTTAATATTAATTAACCATGGATGTCTTCTTTCTTTCTCGCTTTGTGATGCCTGGCATCGCTTTGGCCTACAGACAAAGGCTGGACATGAGGGCCAGGGTAGCGGATGCGTTCCTCTCCAAGTACCAGCTGAAGCCTGAGGAGGCGAGAGTGTTGAGGGGCACAAGAGATGGACACCTCCAAGAGGTAGGGGGACTTGTGACATCATCATTGCCTCATCTTATTTGCATACATTTGGATTTGGATCATTAGCTCTGTTTTTGTGAAAAACATGAGAAACTGCAATTCCACTCCTTTTTTTTTGGGGGGGGGGGGGGCATCCTATTGAAACTTTCTGTATTTTAGTGCTGTTTGATTCTACTCTATCTATAATTACCTCTGCCAAAGAAGGAGATTATGTCTTCATTGGCATTTGTTTGTTTGTTTGTCTGTGTGCAAAATAACTCAAAACGTTATAGACGGATTTGTATGAAACTTGCAGGAAAAGTTGATAATGACACAAGAAGCAGATGATTAAATTTTGGAAGTGATCCGGGAACTTTTATGGATTTTTAAAGGATTTAAAAAAATCTTTTTGCAGTTAGGGTCAGTGATCTTGAGAGTTCAAGCTGTGCATATATTTGAGGTTTTGCATACATGCTCCAAAGCACGTGCTCTGCTCGGGCAAGGCGTCGTGCAGCAAACTGATGACGTAAATTACTGTGTATTGCTGCTTACACTAATTACTGTTCACATGTCGTTATGTTACTTTTTTCCACTTCTACAGGAATTTTTCCATTCCTTACTGAGGGTGAAGCAGATCCACAATGACTGCAAAGTTTTACTAAGAACCAACCAACAGACTGCTGGGTAAGATTTGATCCTCATGTCAAGCCTAGTCCCATTTACTGATTATTGTAAGTCCAAAAAAACATGTAACATTGGCCAGCTCTTGAAATTATCTATTGATTATGCAGTCAGTGATTGCTTCCATTGTGCTGTAACATCATCAGATCAAATCAGAATTCTAGTCTTTCTCTCACTTTATCTTGATGTGATTTAGTTTCAAAAGCATGTGTCTTAGTTCCTGGCAAATTGTTACATAACTACTCTTATATGTTTCTTGTCCTCAGAATTGAGATAGCTCAACAATGCCTCAACCACAGTCACCATTAATTAGAGCCAAAATAAATTAGGTGTAACTTTGAAGCAATCTGTAAGCAAGTGGAGATGATACCTACAGACTGTACATACATTTTGTTCAGAGTTTGATTTTGGATGTTCTGTATTTAAAGAATTCTGATGCACTTAATAATGTAATTGATGCATATAATGCAATTCATGGATTTATATGTAAATATCTGTGTGTATTTCCCATTGTTTTATCTTATTTTATCTGTTTGTCATAATCAGATTAGAAATCATGGAATCCATGGCCCTCCATCAAGAAACAGCCTATGAGAGACTCTATCGCTGGATTCAAGGTAAGAAAACTTTGTGTAGTCTCATACAATTCTTTGTGGTGTTGCATATTTCATTTTTATTTTGTATTGAAGTTTGCGATTAATCTCAAATACTCTCAGCTTGTGAAGGTTTATCAGGACTTTTCCTCTATGCAGACATATTGCAGTATCTCAAGAAGTCCCTCATTCAGTAATCATTTGAATTTTTTACCTTTGCTGTTTTTCCAAGGTGAATGCCGCAGCATGACAGCAGACACTGTAGAAGTGACTCTACTTCACTGTAAGGCCATGGAGGCACTACAGGACAGACCTGTCTTGTTCAGGTGAGATTTTGTATTTATGTACTTCTTTTATTTATTTGTTTATTTATTGATTTATTTATTTATCTATCTATTTATCTATCTATCTATCTATCTTTCTATTTATTTATTTATATATTCATTCATTTATCCATTAATTTCTTCATTTATATATTTATGTGCACATTTCTTATTTATCGTTATTGTTATTATTATTATTATTTGTTGTTAAAAGTTTTGTTCATCAGAAATAACATTTTCTCTATGTCGAGAGACATATGTAGCGGTACACATGTTCTAGTGTTGATCATCACAAATCTGGTCAAATCTTCTAATGAACAGCTACTGTTTGTATGACAAGTACTCCTCTTGCTTTGTTTTGTTTTATTTTGTTTTTTCTGGAGAGTATGTCTTTTTCTGTCCTTTGAAGGTGGCTACAGTGCAGTGCAACCACACACCTTCAGCAGTCAGTCTGAGATATTTTTGTTGCAATTTGCAGCAGTCTGGATGATTTTACCTTTTGCTCCAAATCTTTTTCTCGACTCTGCCCCAGGTATGCCCTCGATGAATTTGGCACCGCGAGAAGGACAGCCATGGTGCGAGGTTTCATCGATGCGTTGACTCGAGGAGGTCAGTATTGGGCAGTGGACACCGACATTGTTGAGCCAGTGTCATGCATGAATAGTCCCTTGGATGAGTGCATTTCCCCACATGTCATTATTTTTGTTTGGCCAATCATGACAGTGTTGAGTGAGAAAGGATACAGGGTGCTCAGATTACAACTAATACGCTTTTAAAGAAATGTTGTTATAAAAAAATACAGAGTCAGGTCCCCAAATTTTGTAAATGTATGATATATTTGTTTGGTTGTAACCAGATTTCGATGTTAGGAAAGAAATTTGCCATTCCCGAGGACTTTGTTATAAGTGGAGTCGCCTGTTTACTGAGAGATGTACATGGTTCTCTATCTACCGGTATTGTCATTTTACACTGACTGCCGTAAAAAAGGAACATAATATATGGAATGATGAAATGGCCCTCTATCTCAGTGATCATGTTAATTCAATTGCTGAGTCTTGTTTTAACTGAATCATCAAACTTTATTTCATGTCTTTCCAAGTCATGCAAAAAGTAATGAATTGTTCTGACATTGCTGGTGATTACAGGCCAAATAGCCAACTATTGACTAGCTTTTCTTCCCTCTAAATCTCCCCTCATCAACAAACCTGTGTAATTCTCAGACTTGAGTCTTGTTTCTGTGTTTTAGTGACAGAGAATAAGGGAAATGCAGACAAGTAAAATGAAAAATCTTTGAGGTTAGCATTCTTGACACACACTTAAAGTTTGGAGCGTTGCAAGTGACATTAAAACTATGTTTATACACTTGCATCCATTCTGTTTTAGATACTTTTGGTGTGTTCAAGAGAATGTTTTAAATTCTGCTGTAGATAAAATAATTAGGGTAGATGAATGTTGACAGAGTAGTGGCGAACAGTCAAGCTGTGTGCTCCGCCAGGAATTGACTCATCTCTTGTCACAATTTTTCTACAGGTCCAGGAGGAACGCCTCGCCCCATCGAGCTACACTCCCACGATCCCATGCGATATGTTGGTGACATGTTGGCATGGTTACACCAGGCCTCCGCCTCGGAGAAGGAACACCTTGAGGCCCTCCTCAGGCTAGCCACAGCACAGTGTGAGTAACAAGTGGACATTGGTCTTAGTATGTTCAATTGGAATGTCATTGGCCCGATTTGGGTTGTGGAGGTGTTTTAGTGTGGTGGATGTGTGCAGTACTTTTATCAAGAAGCTTGAGGATTCAAGCCCCACTGTGGGATTATAAGTTTGTCATTGAGCAAGATACTTTATATGCAAGCCTTCTCTCTAGCTAGATGTAAAAATGGGTATTTGGGAGAAAATGGAACATTTCTGCTTTGTTTTTGTTTCTTTAATTCTGTATAGGATTTGTGTGCCATGAAGTGGTTACCTGACTGATATACTGCTTTGGGAGTAGACAGAGTGTACAACAGGTGCTCGATTTGATTCCTGTGCTATCAATTATAATTCTTGTGATGGTTGATGATTTTGTTTCTTTTTCCCTTCTGTTTTCTAGCTCGAGACGAGGAAATTCAGGAAATTCTGAGTCACATCACAGAGGGAATTTGCAGGCCCTTCAAAGTGAGTCAGAGTATAATGTATTTGTGACCTGTCGCTATGTTACCCTGAATAAATCATATACCCTAGAGCTATTAATGAAAAATGCAATATTAAAGTTACGTGAACCTCGTATTTATTCAAGAGTGTGCTGTTTGCTGGCATGATGATTGCCGCCATCTTTATTATGCAGATCAACGATGTAAAACTAGTTAAACCTCAGTCATTGGAGATCACATATTTACATGCAAGTTTCCATGGCTAGCTAGCAAGCAAATTTTGTCTATGAAGAATCATAGTGGAGTAGGGGGAACCAGCCATGGACAATGGCATTGTTTTGATAATTTTTGACACATGCACCATATGAATCTGTTTATTTTAGATGTTTGTAACACGGCAGATGTGTAAGCGCAGGTCCACGCAACAGCCCCTCTTGAATCCAGGGTTCACATCCCTTAAAAGTTATTCTGGTGATAAAAGGCCTTGAAAGTTAGATGTATGTAGAAATAAAATATTTAATATTTCTCTACCTCCTGCCCAAATTTCAATGTCTTAAAATGTCTTGAAACGTTTACTGGTAGATTTTTGTGAAGCTTCTTCCTTTCACACAAGTTAGATGTCTAACCTTAAGTTGAGTTAATGAGATCATATGGTCAGAATTTCCTGGAAGCCATTTCAAAATCAATCCCAAAATATTCCAACAAATGTCATCTTTACTCAGAGGAAGGTCAAAAATTGTCAAAGCAAGGAGTGGTGTGCATATAAAGAACCATTAGATGAGTGCTTTTGCTGTATGGTTTTATAATTATAACCAGTAATGCTCACACAGTGTGTTTTTCCCCCAAATTTGAAATTAATGCTAAGATACTCACTTTTGCTTTGTTGAACAAGAATGAATTACATAACGGGACTTCATTCAATATTCAATATGTTTTTTGTTTTGTTATGTCAAGATTCACTCAAGAAAACATACATGTCAAAAAAAAATCAAAGAAGCTCCATATTTCTAGTATATAGTATTTTCAAGTATTTTTATAGTCTTTTACTGAGAGTGCGTTGACCCATATGACCTTTTTCTTATGTCAGGTTCGGGTGGAGCAGGTCATCGTGGCAGAGCCAGGACCTGTCTTACTTTACAAACTCACAAACCTCCACAAGTTCTACCACTACACCATTGGGTAGGACAATAGTGACCATGACAACACTGATGATGATGATGGTGACGATGATGGTGATGATGATGATGACGATGATGATGATGATGGTAATGAAGATGATGGTGATGATGGTGATGAGGATGATGGTGGTGATGACAGTGATGCTGATGATGGTGATGATTATGATGATGATATGATGATATTACTGATGGTTATGCTGACACTATGCCATTACAAGGATAAATTTAATTTCACCTTTTGATAAAGATGATGATGATTATAACTGTACATGCATTGGAAGAGACAACTAATTGTACACTAAGATAGAAAACAGATACCAACTGTAGCTCTTTGCCTCACATCTGAATTTAATGGTTATAATTTGCCTTTTAAAATTGTGTATCCACACATACTTGCCATTCATGAAATCTTAGCATTTAAAGGTAGGGAATCCCATTTGCATGCCTTAAATGAAGAGTTGTATAAACACAGTGGTATGTTGAAGAGAGTATCATTTTAGAAACTCCTATAAAGTATTGAAAGTGGAAGGTAACATTTAGTACATTTTTATTGACCGTTAGATTTTGAATTGAATTCTTTTCGGGGCTCCCCGTAAATTCCAGTACATTACTAGGCTACCTTTGCAGACCCATGCACTGCATGTGTGTCCATCATGTATATTTTGTGAAGAAAGTTCATCAAAACTTACAAACATTTCTACATGCATTCTTGCCACACACTCTATATGTTATTACATCACCTCATATACTTTTAGATTTGTGTTTATAGATGAAAAAATACAGAAGACTGCAACAAAAAGGCTTAAGTGTGGCTGACACACAGAACTACTGAGTAGTTGAGTTTTGTGCATTATTCAAATTGTAGATAACTGTTGACTTCCAAATTTCTAAGCAGTGGCCTAAACAAGTCCCCTGAGGTTCATATTTAATGTTTTGCTGCATTTTGGGAGTTCTGTAAAAGGTATCCCCTACCTTTAAAGGGAATATCAAATCCTCTCTTCAATGATAGTATCAGACATAAAATGATAGTATTAAACATGTTTCTGATATTCATAAGATGGAACACAAATACAATCTTAGGAGATGATCATATGCTAGAACAGTCCAGGGGTCCTTATTGTTACAACATTATCAGTTACCTGCATGCCTGTAGTCATGTTATTATCCATTGCAATTTTAAAACGTGGATTAGAAAAAAAAACCAAAAAAAAAACCAAAAACATTCCCCCAAAATGCTTTGATGTTCAACCTGCAGCCAGTTAGTTGGTAGTCATGATATTATACCTTTAAAATGTAGATTAGAAGAGAAAAGATCTAAAACACCCACCCAAAATGTTTTGTTTTGTTTTGTTTTGTTTTTTTTAAACCTGCAGCCAATTACTGAGTAAGGAAGCATCTTTACTGGCAACCTTGGAGGAAATGGAGGAGTTTGCCCAGAAAGTCTTCTTTAACGCCCTGAATGTTCTTTCGTCGAAATTAGTTGATAAGGTGAGCCAACTGCAATCCAAATGTATGTTGACCTCTGTTGATACCGTTTGTTCTGTACATAACCAATTTACGAAATGCTTCATAAAAATATGTTTTTGTTTTTGTTTTTTTAAATAAGAAAGATGTTGAAAAATAAATGATGCATATTTTTATGCCGTCAGAGGTCAACATACATATGGAGTGCAGGGAACTTTCAGAATCCTCAGAGAATTACTTCACCTGCTTGGCCAGGTCTGTGCTCAACACTCAGTAGATTTGTAACCCAAAACCTTTAATGCAGACCATCATTCTTCCAAAAAGTGATAGTGAGAATCATCTTGGAATTATCTTTATGTGTCAATCTACAAATATTTACTAAAGGTGTATGTGACGATATAAAAAGGCTCATCCTTTGCTACCTCTTCTCATTTGATGAAATGAGGAGGTGTGCCTCAGTGGTTGACAACACAGACTGTCAATCATGAGGTCGCTGGTTCAAATCCTTTGGCAGTAAGCAGTTGTGCCTCTTGGCAAGGCACTTTTATCCTCATTGCATTTCCTTTGGAGCAGACTTGAAGTCATTGGTCCAGTGTTTTCTTGCCTACAAATATTTACTGCTCCCTAAGTGACCACCTAAAACAAATCATAATTCAAGTTCAAAATGATTTGGACAATTCCTGTGTATTTTATGATTAGATTTGTCCGAGTTATTGCAGTCATGAACTTACAACATGGGAATAAGAAGTTCCTGTAGATAGGGATAAAATGAAATTCATTTTCGTTCAGGCATTTTGATTCTTGGGTGTTTATGTGTATTTATTGAAGTCTGTTTAATGAGGAAAATACAAGAATGCAATGTGAAAAAAAGATAAGTACCTCTGGAAAAAGTTGCGCATCAGGCTTTCATATATTTTGTGTGCATGCCAAGGAATGTCATTCTCTCACCAGAATCACCTGATTTCAATAATGATGAGAACTATTTGCTAATTTGACTCTGCCTTAGCCTCTGATCAAGCTTCCTCAATTCTCAAGATAATCTCTTTGACTGTTCCAGGTTGAGCTTCCACCAGCTGATCTTGGTCCTACTGGCTCTCTGAATCAGGCCCTGGGCCTGCTTCGCGAGATCTTGGCCTCTCATGACTCGTCCGTTGTCTCAGTGGACACAAGACAGGCTGACTTTGCCAAGGTCAGTCCTGAAAAGGGAAACTCCATTTAAGTTCACACTGGATTGAGTCTGAAGGATAATGTCAAATAAGCAGAATACTATAAGCTTCAGTGGAAAAGACATGCAAAAAGTTCTGGAATCGTTAATGCTGATGTGTTTTCATGAAGAGTGAAATTTTTCACAGTTCTATCTCAACATTAGATTTGGCAATGCTGCTGTGACCTCAAGTTTCCTGTGTTTTTGTCATTCAAATTGTAATAGAAATAAGTTTTGTTAGTACTGTAAAATGAGGAATGTTCGCATGCAGTTTGATTTTGCCAATTTCATGAGAACCCAGATACCTGAAATTAGATATGCACGCAAAAGTTCTTGTCTTCACTATATACATTGAATGCCCAAAACAATTTGCAAAAAATTCATGCTGAAAAAAAAAACAACCAACAACTTGCTTTCCAGTGATTAAGTGACTAAAAATCCTCTTTCTCTTGAATAGTCATCAATGCTAAACAATAGGGAGCTTTAGATTTTGACGCGCGGACGTTTGAGCCGACGCTTGCGCTGGACGTTCTCCTCTCCCTGCGTCGTGTGGAAAAGTAGCTTTAGATTACGCTGGGACGCAACGTATAAAGAATAAAATCGCGCCCCCATATGATCTGTGCATGAAGAAGCTCTCTACGTTGCAAACTGTGCGGACGTGAAAATAGCCCAGTACGCGTAGTAAACAACTCAGGCGACGCAAGCTAAAAATAGATTGACTTTACGCGCGCTACTGCGCACGCTCAGAACATGTTTTTTTCCTTTGAACGTCCAGGCGTCTAAAATCTAAAGCTCCCTAATTACAGCTCTAGAATAACTTGATTTGAATCTCATATTTTTCCCTTGTTGAATTATTTCAAAAGAGGACATTCTAGTGAAGATATGTTTGCAGGTCAGTGGGAAACTGGCTCTGTTTGACTTTACACCTTTCTATTTGGTGAACCTGGGTGAGGAAGCGAGTTTTGCCATTTTTGTTTACGGATATGAAATATGAAGAAATGTAATTTGAAGAAAAAAAAATGTGTGAGTCCCTCCAATTCACAGTGGCATCTGTGCTGAATCTTTGCAGATCCTGGGGTGTGTTCTGGACCCCTTACTTCAGATGTGCACCCTGTCGGCCAGCAAACTAAACCCGCCGGACATGGCTGCATACATGATCAACTGCCTGTATGCCATGCAGACCACCTTGTCCCTTTACGAGTACACTGACCAAAGGCTGGAGATGCTAGAAGCTCAGGTGGGATGTTAAGGTTTTTGGGTTTGATGATGATGATGGTCATGATGGTGATGGTGGTGGTGATGATGGTATTGATGGTGATGATGATGGTAATGATGATGGTGATGATGATGACAGTGATGGTGATGATGATACTGATGATGATGGTGATGATGATGATGATGGTAATGGTAATGATGGTGATGATGATGATGATAATGATGATAGTTACTATGATGCAATAGTGCAACTTTCCTTTGCATGAATTGTAGCCACTACCAATTAACCAAGAGACACTGATGTATAATTTTCTCCCTAATGTTTCCTTTCCTTTCTGTTTTTGTTTCTATTTATATTTTCTTGTGTTCTCTGATATTTTTTTTTTAATCTAAATATAAAATGTGATCTCATTGAAAGCAGGATTCTGAATCCTTTCCTTTAAAATATTTGGTAAATATTGACTAAGATGTTGATCATCTTACCTACAGGCAAAATGTGATAAAAAGTGATGACTTTCTCCAATACCAGTGTACCATTTTGGGTTATTTTTTCTTTCTTTTCCTAGATTGATGCCCATGTTGACACTCTTGTCAATGAGCAAGCGTCATTCATTCTGACCAGGGTTGGTCTTATCCAGATCTACAGCATTGCCCAGCAGCATCAGCCCAGCGAGGTAAAGAGATTTGAGGCAATTAGCAAAGACCAATCACAAACAGACAAATGAAGGCAATTGACTGTATGACAGCGAAAATGGTACCCAAGGCTTTAGAACTAACAGCCCTCTGTGTGCGTCTTAGGACCTTTAGTGCATACCGGGGTATTTATTCTTATATCTGATGCTATGTTGAGGAGAAATGAGTATTGGTGTATGCTGCAGTCATGAAGAAAAAGGAAGAAAAATAAGTGAAATGGCACAAAGAGAAGAGAAGAGGAGAAACAAAGAGTAGACTTGAAAAGGGAAGGGCAGAGAGGAAAAGAGAGAAGAACAGGGAAAAAAGAGAGAAGTAAGAATAGGAGAAGAAAAGGGGAGAAGAGAAAGGAATAAAAGAGGGGAGAAATAAATTGTAGTGAAAAGAGAAGAGAAGAGAAAGAAGGGAAGACGAAAGAGAAAAGAAAAAGTAATTCTGCGCAGTAAGGGAATTACCCACTTACTATTAAAAACAAAACTACATGCAACTCTCACTGTTCCTAGTCTTAAGGTTTTGTCACTCATGTGTTTTTCACAGACCTCTTAGCTGTTCATATTCATATTAATGAGAAACAATGAAGCACATTTCTTTCTTTGACCTGTTGTGTGGCGTTCAAATAATGGATTTAAAGTTGATCAAATTCTGTTTTTTATTAATTACTATTCTGCATTCTGTTTATAGATGTTTCCATTTCTGTAAATTTTTAAGCATTCTGAGTCCCACAGGAAGAGCGTATTAAGCATTAATTCTATTATATTGTATTCTATTCACACCAAGGGTCCATTGTCCTCAGTGCATGGAATGGACAGCAGTTCTGTTCGAGATGGCATCGTAAGTTTTCAGATGTTTCATTACCTTTTCTTTTGAAGGACGGCTTGCCCTCACAAATCAATTGTCTTAGTATAGGCCAAGGCATAAAGAAATTATTTTTTTTTTTTCTCTGAAAATAATGTTATATAGTAATAATCTGTACTAAAACTTGTGGTGCAAGAAATTAATGTTTTGCAATTAAGAGTCTAGGCAGAAGGTATTAGTATGTTAATATAGTTTTATATTGTCCAATGATAAATGGAGGAAATCTATTTCACAGCATCCCTGATCTTTGTTGAATAAGACTGCATTTGAGCCAATTATACATTTGAGTCAATTCAAATCTACTAGTCAATGTACCCGTGGAGTGTCAGAAATCCTCCATGGGGATTCCCCCAGAAATGGTCAAGGTCACTGGGTCAACAGACGTCAAATATCTGTTTTGCGCTACTCCTTGGTCCGATCTTGGCCAAACTTGCTGGAAGCATAAGTAGGCGTACACCAAAGAGATTTTGAGGAGAAAAATCTCTTTGGCGTACACCTGGGAATCCCCATATAAGTAGGCCTACATAGCGCCCTCTATCGGGTGTCTGATTATATTTCTGGGGGAATCCCCAAATAAGTAGGCCTACATAGCGCCCTCTATCGAGTGTCTGAAGTTATTTGACCTTTGACCCCAGTGACCTTGACCTTTCCAAAAATGAAACCTTCAACGGCAATTTCGCGGTCAACCTGCATCCACCCACTAAGTTTGATGGAGATCGGACCAAGGACCTGGGAGGAGTGGAGGAACAAACAGACAGACAAACAGACAAACAGACAAACATTGCTCGAATTATAGTATGATTTCACCTTATGAAAGAGCAACACATGCATTTCCACAATCCCAAACATCAGATGATAAATCAGATGAGATAGAATGTACACAGGCTTTAGGTTACAAATATATTTGTAGGTATAAGTGACATTGTGCATTAGATGTAGTAGGCCCTAAATTTAGAATGTTTGAAATCCTGTAGTATTTATATAACATAGAATGAGGGGAAACAAATACATGCAATGATATTCTAGCATGATGGATCCATATTTTGTGTTTTGATGACTGCTTTCTCCTTCAGAATCGGTTTGACTCCTACCTTGGTTCCCCAGACAGCTTTGGTCTACCACAGATCAAATTACTACATAGCACTGCTGTTAGGTAAGAGTGTATTGCTACTCGTGAAATACAGTGCACTCCTGTTATAGTTAACATGGTTATAGCAAAGTTCTTGTTACAACAAAGTACAAATTCTGGTATCATCAAGTATCATCTATATATCTTTATGTGTGATATACTTCACTGTTCAGCTATAACAAAATTTTGATATAGCAAAAAGAAACCACTGGTCCCAAGGACTTCGTCATAATGGGAGTGCACTGTACAGTCAAACCTGCTTAGCAGCCACCAGTCTATAGCAGCCACCTGCCGTATGCAGCCACTAAAAATCCTTGGAGAGAGAAGCCATGTGAAAGAACTTGTGTATAATGGCCACCTGTCTATAACATGACCAGCCAGAAGCCACAAATTTTGTATCCTGCAGTAGATTTTCAACTGCATGTGTGCTGTCACTGTAAGAATCTTTTCAGAGCACACATTGATCTCATCAAATACCACTTACACACTGTACACAGCAGATTTATACTTTAATGTATTTTGTATTCATATCGATCACTGATATTTGCAATCTTTTACGTTCACCTTTGTAAACTATAGACCTGTTTCGTTTTGGGTGCTACTTTTTATGTGTAATGCTGTGTGAGAGATTTTTCATGCCCTTTGAGCACTCAGACTGAATGGTAAAGGGCATTGTAAATACCCCCTATTATATAGTATCATCGTAAAGATAATGGGGGAAGTTTCACAATGGATTTGAACAACTCCCAGTCATTCATTCATTCATACTCGCATTATAACAAATACGGTAATAATGAAATTCAGGTTACAACAAAGTAAAAATTCAGGGCGCAACATTATCCGCTCAATGTATTTCTATTTTTCATTTGTTTGGTTATAATGAAATTTCAATATTATGAAAGAAAACTGCCGGTCCCGAGGACTTTGTTGTAACGGGAGCCCACTGTATCTTATGGATGTATATATAGATAGAATACTCATCTATGTAAATGTATATTTGTATTCCATCTCAGGGAAAAGATACAAAAGAGGTCCGTCCTCCTGATATGCAGTGCCTACGAGCTCCTCCACACAGCTATCAACCATCCCGACAACGGCTACAAGGACCCCGGGTCCATTGTAAAGAGGACACCGGACCAAATCAGTACCTTGGTCTCCTAGTCTCTGTCTTTTGCCCTAGCACCATCTTAAAGACCCGATAGTGTGGTGATACCGCGGAGTGGGAAGACCGGCCCGGCTCGGATATACTTGAGAATACCCTCAGCAAATTGTGTATAGCTCTTATCACTGATCTCTATGTAGGTAAACACACAGCCGAAGAATCTTGTATGGAATTATAGACCATTACCGATGAGTGTATGCTTCAAAGCACATGTTCGCTGACCGGTGCTATTCTTGGTTTTGGAATGTACTCCGATGGGCAGTGAATGAATCAGGCCACCCTCGAACACCCTAGCTACCGCGTTTTTAAAGGACTACATCAAGCAGAAAAGAAAAAGAGAACAAGCCCATAAGCAATCATGCTGTGCACAGTGGAAACTCAGTATGAAGAGGACCTTAGGATCTGAAATATATTTACTAAATGAGGCATTTCATTGTCTCAGTAGGCAAGAGAAGTGACTATGGAAATGGCTTTTGTTCTTTGGGACCAAAAAGGAAGAGTTTATATCAGTCATTCCACTACAGCATCTATTTGTTACTTATGTTTCTTCTTGACATACATGTTACATGCAGAAATACTGAGAGCACACAGTGTATGTCACGTTCCAGTTTCACTTCAGTGCAGTGCAGTGATTGGTATTTCCTAGTACAAGGCAGCTTCTAAACTCTTTTAGAGCGAACTCGTTGGAGAGATGTATGTTTGTTTGTTTTCTTCCAATTTGGGTTGTGCTAAAAATGAGTAAGGAATGATTTTATAAAGAGTTTGTCATCTCAAATGCACTATGTTTAATGATATTCATGATGAATTGAGTTAGTGCATAAGAGACCAGGTACCATGTGTAATGATAAATTATTATGCAGTTTAATATGATTATAACACATTTTCTTTTTAATGTACATTATGCATTTTCAGAGATGAAGCTCCAAAATAAAACTGGATATTACATCAGATAAAATCAATCATAAAAATGTGAATTTCAGTCAGTTTTCGCATCCATTTGTCGAAAAAAGCAGTACTCTGTTCTTGTATTCTGTGATTTTAAACTGTCAAGCTCAGTTTTAGTGCAATGTTGGTTTACATGGGATACTTTGTTGAATATTTCAAAGATAGAAAAAGACACTACCCGTATATCATATTCCCCAAATCTAGAGTCGCAGGTGTTTTCAATGTTTTGATTTCATTTTTTGCAAGCTTTGTCAATATACTGTCTGCAATTTATATAGGATTGACGTAAATCCCACATTTCATTGCAACTCATTTAATCAAAAGAGGGCCTTTAGGGGAAAATGTTGGTGTTATTTCTGGGAGAAATATTTGTGACTTTTATCACCATTCATTTCAACTTCTAGATGCTGTTCATCATAGGCTGAAGAGATTCCTGTCTTTGTTCTCTTATTTGTGCTTTTTACAAAGATGCTCTTTAATGTTGCAAATGTTTGTTATGCGAGTGAAATATGACATTGGAATGAAAATGAAATAGATCTATGAAGTATTTCTCTTTTTTGAGCATAGTTTCTAAAGAACCATTTTGGCTCACTTAACATGGCCACAGCTTTGTAGTGTTCAGATTACCATAAGCATGACATAATTTACCGTGGTAGGTGAAATTTTTGTAGTGACTGAATATAAAGCGTATGAAGCAAATACATGTACATGTCATTCCAGGCTGCCACAGGAGATTAGATACATACAAATTACCAGGCAGTGACAGTACAAGTCCCGTGCATAAAGGCAGAATTCTTCACTTGACCAAGGTAATTTTCATTGTTGTTGAATTAGCTCCATGGTGGAAAAACTGGTCTGATCCCTTTCAGCCTTATTACTGTACTTTTACAATACATCAATAGCAATCCATATTATATATCATGCAAAGTATACTGTGTAGTGTGAAATAAATGCTCTGAAAGTGCTGCAGACTCGTGAAGTGATGGAAGAGTCTTTGGCACGTACACTGCAGTGGAAACTTGACATAAAGAGATTTGATATAAAAAAATGCCTGATATAAACTATTTTGCCTGTCCAAATTATGAATTAATTTCCTTTGTTTTATATTGTTTACTAACTACTGATACATGTTTAACAAAATATCTGATATAAAGAATGAAAATATCATGGTCCCAAGGATCTAATTATATTGAGTTTCTACTGTGCTTTCACATGTAGATGTATTATGTGTAATACTAGGAATAACTGTGATGTATATACAAGTGTGTATATAGTTGTACAGCGTGATTACAATTTCCTTCAGATTGAAATAAGCTTAATACAGAGAAGAATATATGATATCTTTTGTCTTTACACATTGCAGTCTTTGTTTCATTGTGTGATGTGAGTTTGAAGATGAGATTGAAATGTATGATTCACAATAAGTTGATATTTTTTAGAAGTTATAAACTTATATACATATCATAATTTGTGAGTCATAGAATACACACAAGAATCTGATCAACATGTTGGGATAATGTTAGTTTATTTATGCCGAAGCAGACATGTTTTCGCCATTTTTTTTTCTTTCATAGACTTCTAAGACTTTTTTTTTGATAGAAGATACATATTGGTAGATATTGTATGATATTGTTAAAAGTCTGTTGTTTTTTTCCAAATTTCAATTTGGTTGGCTACGTGGCAAAAATAGATGACTAGAAATTGGTAGAATGTCTATTTCTACCTGTTTGACCATTCTATGAAATCAATGTATTGATATTTACATACACTATGCATATTTACATAGGCCTACATACACGCTATGTCAACTTCGAAACTTGTTTCACTGAATATCAACATTTTAGAAGAGGTCTTGCTACATCACAGCAACTTTGAAGCCTCTTGCCACAGAAACTATGCTTATATCATAAGTAACACTGTCGAATGAGATAAAATGTACAGTTTACTGGGCAGTATGACTTGGGCTGCTTACGAATTAATGAACCGAAACCGCACAAATTTTAAGAAAAACAGCTGTTTATGACCAAATCTGAACGAGTCGCTTGTATTTATAAGCACAGTAACTAAAATGGACATTCATCATCCCCTAAAATAACCGTGAGAGAGGCAAGATGGGGGAATCCATACCGGTACTTTGTGGAATACCTGGCTTTATTATGTCTATATTCTGAAACTATTTCGAAAGAAATAAAAAAAAAAAGAGAGAGAGAAAAAGTTACAGGTGATGTTCCGAACACTTCAGTACAAGTATCGGCCGAAGCTGCGCAGCTTTTGATGAGGGTCTACGTTTGGGCGCAACTTGTGCAGCAGCCGCTCCTTGCGCGCGCAGTCTTCCCACAGAAGCCTTACGCGGTCGGCGCGCGAGAGGTTGGGATCGTCGTAGTGCTGGACGGGCAGATTTTCGTGCGCCTCGATCAACTGTCTCTTCTCGTCTTGGGTTAGGCAGGCGATCTGTTCGTCTGTCCACTCCGAAACGATCCCAGATCCGCCAGTACAATTGGGATGGATTTCTGGGGATAATCAACAGAGAACAAATAAAGTGAAACAACAACAACAACAACAACAACAACAACAACATGCAACAACAACAACAACGACGACGACGACGACGACGACGACGACTAAACACCAAACACTGCCAGATTTTGATTTCACATAATAGGCGCGGTCAGACTGGCAAAAGACTGAGAAGAAGTCTTCGCGATCTTTTGTCATGCGGTCCCACTGGCAAAACTTCGAAATCTTACAGATCGCGATCTTACACTTCTCGATCTTTTGCCAGTCTGACCGCGCCTAATATGCTTTCAACCCGGAATTAGATAGCACAGTACCGGCATAATACTCTCTTTTTTGCGTCTATGAATTTGTACAAACATTTATCATAACTTTACTGATAGTAGAAACTGATCATGGTGCACTGATGCATGGGTTTTCCTCGCGCATAATATGCTCTTTCTTTCTCCATTGTTATATCACCGACTTTTGATAGGCCGTATCCCTTGCCTTAAATATTGGAGCTATTTCAGCACCGTTTGTCAACAAGCCGAAGCATTTCTTATCATTCAATATGGCCTTAGTTAAAGGGGAATTTGACGTTAACGTATACACTAGACTTTCGGAACTTTCTACAGCCGATCATCAAACCTTTCGCTTTTTGTGTTCCAGTGTCGTCGTTGATTGGATTTTGCCGTGAAAACGTCTTCCACGGCTCAGAATCACCCTTGAGCTCAACCTGATGACCCTCTATGCTGTCGAATCCGTATTCTGCATCGAAATACTTGTATTCGTCGATGGAGTTAGCAGGCGTCTGTAAGGTCAGCTGCCGAATCTCTACCGACTCCATGCTTGGCACCTTATGGAGCGGGTAGGTGGGCGAATCGGTCGAAGAGTGCGGGCCCTCATCTTCTGCGTTATCTTCAGCATCGTCTTCCTGCTCATCGTAATCGACTGTCGTGTCGAACTCGTTGTTGTCATCCCAGGAAACGTTCATCGTGCGACGGTTGTCCTCGCTGATGGAGACTGACTTCAAGCACGGCCTGAGATCCTGTGGAGCCGGTTTCTCGTTTACGACTTCGTAGGTCAGATAAGGTTCATCGCGGCCGAGGCTCTCAACTTCTTGGTCCCGCCAGCCGACTCTCGACTTTCTTGTGACATCTTGGCACGCTAATGCCTTGTCGCTGCTCCGAAGATTTGCTCGGCTGTGTGGTGAAGAGTTACCACCACCTCTATCGTCCATTTCACCAAGCACACGGATGTCTTCCCACGAATCATGGGCTGCCTTTGCAATTTCCCAATCGTCGGGTCCGATTCTTCTGGGGTTCATCTTCAGCTTGTACGGATAAGGCGAAACTGTCCGTCGACACCGGCTGGTCTGCCCTCCGTGCTCCCTTGAGCCATCCCTGTAGGAGCGGCTCAGTGGTCTGCCACCAGCGGCACACGTGGCCTCCTCCTCATCGCTTACGGCACCATTGTACGGGGCGCAGTCGATTTCGAATGCGACAAAGGCATCGTCCACGTCATCGAGCGACACGTTTCTCACGGCGCCCAGTGAGGTCGAAGGGATTTGCTCAAGCTGGACGGTTGAAGGTTTCCTTTTGTCTCTTACCCTTCTAACTGGAGATGCATGCGTTTCTCTTCTCTCTGAATCTGCATCGTCGCGAGATGTGTTGCTATGGGAGACAGTCTGATGCGAACTTGCTGTCGTGTGTTGGCGGGAAACGCCGGACTTTTGGTGCTGTCGTTCGCTTTTCCCTGATTTCCGGTTGGATTTGCCGCCACTTCTTTGCTTCTGTCGCTCTTCTGCAGCAGTCTGGGAATTGGTCGGAACCTTTTTCCTTCCATGAAGCAAACTTTTGTTTTTCTTCCTGTCGGCATTTTTGTCGGGCTTGTCGTCCTCCATTATAGATCTACTTGTTTTTCCCTTTGTAGCCAGAAACTGGACGTAATGATGCCTGTAAGAGTTCAGTTTGATGCGATAATGATGCTATAATCCAGCCCTAACTTAGAAGGGATATATCACGCGAAGCATATCAGTGAACAAAATAATGTGCTCTGTGAGTGTTTTGTTTTACACAGATGGCTTCTTTACGGGTCAAAGTGGAGGAAAAGGCTTGTTTTCTACAATAGGGAACACAAGGACAGGACAGAACGCGCATGCTGGCCTGTAAGGACTTTATTACGCAACGCGCACAATATCAATTTCGCGCAGCTTGTTAACAAAAAGTGCGCGGATCGGTTGACAACATATCAAAAGAGATTTGTTTAGGTAATCTCTTTGGAACAAGTAAATGATATTAAAGTGAAAACATAGTTTGGGTAAGGGTTTGAGAACCCGTCTTGCACCATTTCATATTTGCTTGCAATATATCGAAAGAGGCTACCAAGAAAAAACTTACCTGGCTGACGCGATTTGCCGGGAAGGTGAGTTGTTTCGGAGTACATGTATTTTGAGATCAAAAGTAAAAGTCGGTATACCAACTTTTATTCCAGATGGATCCAGGTTAACTCGGTCTCAGTAACAACTCAGCCCTATTTCAGACAATTTACACGCAGTTCGTGATCATATCCCCGTATTCTATACACAGGCGCACGTTCATTATGCGCGCAAAAGAGGTTCTTTGATGCGCGCGTTGTATCAACTCGTCCCATAACTACGACCAGTCAGAACACGAAGCGCGCCCATAGCACAACACTGTAAAATCCAGAGGGACAACTCAGCCCCACGTCAAAGCGAGGCCGAGTTGTCCCCGAGTCCGAGTTAGTGTGACCCCGTTCGGGTAAGTTCTGAGATGCGAACCTTTTGTTTCGCATTTTCGTCTTTACCCAACGAAAATCTTGTTACTACAGCATTATTCCACACATTTCTTAGGCATACGTGTACATATTGAGCGAAATTTGACAATTTTGCAGGCGGGCCAGAACTATGTTTTGCCTTTAAAGCAAGCAAGCAAACAAACAAACAAACAAACAAACAAACAAACAAACAAACAAACAAACAAGCAAGCAAAAATCAATAATTGCAAGCATAGGCTTTTCCCAGTATAGAAATGCAAATAGTAGTGCCTAAGACACCACGCGGCTATCATAGTGAATGAATTTAGTGAAAAGACGCTAACTGCATGCTTATTCTGAACTACCCCTTTTCCAATACGAAAAAAAAAAAATGGTATGGTCTAGCTGTATCCTTACTTTTGAAGCTTTATTCTAGCAAACAGGGCCTTTATGTAAATGTAAAGATCCCTTAGTTGTTGTTGTTGGGTTTTTTTTTGGGGGGGGGGGAATATGAGAGAGAGAAAAAAATAATGCTTGTTTAATTTTTTTTTTTTGTATTGTAACAATGCAAGCTTTGCCTTAAGAAAAAAAAAAAAGCAAACTTCCGTGCCAACAATGATAAATCTACGTCCATGTGACTTCTTTCTGGAATCAACATTACTCAAAGTTCAACATGAAGGAAATAGCGCCCTTAACTGACATAGAAGTTTACGTTTTTAGTGTGGTTGATACATGTAATAGTAACCCCAAAAGAGAGGTTAGTAATTATACGTAGTCTCTGTATAACCGTATTGCGTGGGTATTAAAGGGACTGTACAGTACTGATTGAGGTGAGGGTTCATGTTTATAACACTTTTTGGTGAGACAATGAGAAACCTCTTATGAGACACGAAAGAGCATGCGATTTCAAGAAGGATTCAACGTTTATTGATGAAAATTGACCTTGAAATGGCTGAGATATCCAAGAAGTGATCCTAAGAAAATTAACAGGCCACGACTTTTATTAGGATCTCTTTGTTTTTCCTTGTTTTTATATATCTCAGTCATTTCAAAACCGATTTTCATTAAATAAACTTTTGATTGCCCTTAGTTATGCTCTTTAACATTTCATAGAGTGGTTTCTAAATATCTCGCAAAACGTTACAAGCTGAATCCTCACCTCAACCAGTACTATACAGTCCCTTTAAGGTTTAATATACACGTCATTTCCGCTCACTCCTACACCACGCGCGTCAGTCGCCTCTCGCTGAGTGATCGGAGCGAAAATCCGAATATCGCTTTCACTAGCAACGCGAAGCATGCTGATCGCGTATGATTTCGTTTGCCTATCAGCGCCACCAAAGTCTGTCGACAGGAATTCCTTCAATTCCCCCGCTGCAGGAGGTCGGAAGAGAGAGCCAAACAGAGAAGAGGGTACCCAAGAGCTATGAAGGGGAGAAAGAGTGGGAGATGGGAGAGTAGAGAGTAGAGAGATAGATAACAAGGGGGGGGGGGGGGAGGGGAATATACATCTATCTCTCCCTCCTTCCCTCTTTTTCTCTCTGTGTATGGATGTTTAACAAAATATAATATATAATATATAATATATAATATATAACATATAATATATAATGTATACTACACACCATATAATATATCATATGTAATACATAATATATAATTTCAGTATCAACTAGCCTACGGTATGATGTGTATATATACATATTACTGTTATATATTACTGTACATGTGTGTGTGTGTGTGTGTGTGTGTAAGGGGAAGGAAGACAGTGATGGTTTTATTTTAGATGAGTAGGCCTATTTATATATGCCTATCAAGGGGAGAGAAAGAGAGCAGGAGGGAGAGATAGAGAATGGGGTTTGTGCGGTATGATGATTAAGGATGAAAAGATTGATATTGAAAAATATGGACATCCAATACGCCTAGATGAGCGCGACTATGAACGAAGAGGAGTGAGGGATTGAGCACGAGGGAGGCAGCGGGAGTGGGCTTCCATCACTTTTTAGTAAAATTGGTGTTATTTTTGTTTTGTTTTTTTTTTTTACAAAATTTGTAAGAAATCTTGTCGGCATAAGTTTTAATAAAACGGGTGCTAATATTCACAGTTCATTGAAATGTGAGGATGTAGCAGCGACATGCATAAGAAATGAGAGAATGAATATTGAATTAATTGCTGTTGATGAAATGATGGATTGAAAATAGACATAATGAAATGAATAACAAATAACTTTTGGGGCCTAATGAGATCAGAGGATAGGATAATGTATTGTGTTGTATATGTAAGTAAGTTTGCCGTCGTGTTTTGTCATGTTATGTGAATTCCTGTGCTTTAATTCTATGTGGACCATTATTTTATGATGTGTCTTGTTATGTACAAACACAGAAACACATAGAAACACACCACACAGAAACACACACTCACACACACACACACACACACACACACATATAGCCACTAGCCAGACACACACATTACACGTTAAACAATTACATGTAGGCCTACCTATGCTTTGAAATCATTATGATATAGTTTTGATATTATTGTTTTCTTTACAGGCTTTCTGGTGCGAAATTTTCTTAGTCTTTATAAGATTACGCTTACATGGTGTAATCAACATTCAAATCTTATGAAACTAATTATTTACTTCACGTTAAGCTTTGTTCATATAATTACTGTTTATGTTTTCGTTTCTATACCAAAGGAACAGTGAAAAACATGTTTGGCCTAATTAAGTACTTAGTATGTCAAAAATAAAAACTGCACAAAAGATTGAAATAAATTGAGCAAGATGATAGATATTTAAAATGCTCATGAGCAGGTGTTTCATGTTCAATTGGAGCTAGCTAGTTCACTTGGCATACATCGATTCAACTTTTTGATGTTATTATAATGTCAAATTGTCTCTGCAGTATTGTCAACCAATACTAGTGTATTAACTGTTATAACTACAGCATCAATTTGTACATTGTACCAAGCCAGCACGGTAGGATGTGTGAGCTCTATCACCATCTTCGGTAGACGAATTATAGATGCGAGCACGACACGATCGTCCAAACTCAGCTCAGTCATTTATTGGGCTAGTTCATTCTGAAATAGGGAAATCAAGTTCTGTGTGCTCGGAAACTACCGTATTTGAAGTATCGAATTAGTCCTTTTTTACCATTGGTCTGATTCTTTATGAATAAATGTCTAAATTCACTATTGATAAAATCTATCATAACTGCAAATAAAGCTTTTTGTACGCCTATTCACAGTCCTAAGTACGAAATTTCAATTTCCATCCCCCATGTTTGAAAATGCGATCCTATGGCCCGAATCATCAAGACCCACGTATGAACACATTGTGCATAAAACGCACGATATCAGTCATTCTGTGTGTGCAGCATCAAATACGTATCGTACATGCAGACTAGTATAGTACAGTGTATGCTCACTCGAACTCTGCGGCAAACGTGAAGAAAATGGCGCAGGGGCCGGGCCTACAGGTGATGAAGGTGGTGAAAGCTGACGAAAGGAGGTAAGTTGCCACATATTTTTCGTCATGAATCAAATTGCAGTGGTATACTGTTTGCTTCTACGAATGTATGTCATTTTTTATGGATGCGTCTTCCGTATTTAATTACAAGCATATGAATGACTGAAATCGAGATGCTGAGCCGTTCTCCATCTTTGCCTGACGTGAAAATGTCACGTTCGAGTGCGACGAGGGATTTCTGTGTATGCATTGCTGGCATGCCTCTGTCGCGTTTATGTGTGGTGAGGTATTTTTCAGTGGAGAGCTTCTACCCTGCAGCTGCCCTAGCCTTCGCATTCCGGCCAGCTGGCTGCCTGCAGAGAGAACAGTGGGTGTGTGTGGGATAGGGGTAATAGCGGGAGTCAATCAGAGCAGTAGTAAGGTAATTGTTCTTGACTCATTAGCGATCACAAGGCATAGGGCCTACTTGTCAGGGATACACTGTCATGACTGTAGACTGATGAATCCGCATAGATCTAATTCATCTTTATAGACTTAGCATATATAATAGATTCTCTGTCATCCATACATCACTGCTATTCTCTAAAACGTGTAAACCTGCATTGTGCCATTGATTGACATAGATTTCTATATCTCCACTTGTAGACATTGTCATTGGATTGGAGGTGTATATTTTCATTCTTAAGTAAGTCCATGCATAGAAAGATATCAGTCAATGGATGAATATGTAGACTAGCGTCTACCAATTTATATCATGTTTGGAATGATTACTCCAGAGTACCGTACCTATAGTATGATATGACATTTGTAATTTCTCATTTTGAGTTTTTATCTATACTAGAATCAATATTTGAACTAGCACAGCACTCTTGAGAGCGCAGACCTCTGCCAAGCAGCTTCTTTCCACCGATCTTGATCTTCCATCAGAGATCAGTGATTTCCACCCATATGTATGCATGCTGAAAAATCGCCCGATTTCCTTTGTTACGTCATAAACCCTCAGCTGCACAGCGCGCCTACCGCCTTAATTGCTCTAGCAGAAAAGTAAAGCACGCACTTTAGTGCACATATGAAAAACCTCAAAATGCGCAGCATGAACTCCTAATTAGTTCATTGACCCTACTTGCCACATAGTGAAAAATCTTCATAAAATCCATAAAAATTTCAAGATCACTACCAAAATTTAATTAGGGTAAGAGCACCAGTATTCGGTCAGCTACCGGTATTTGGTCACTTATCACTAGTCACCAGCAAGTAAGTTCAACTGTCACAACACACGCAAATCACATCAATTCACATACTTGCACACTAATTCACAACAGGAAACTCCCTTAGACTCCACCTAAAATCCATCCAAAATCCCAAATTTTACTGTCAAAAGTGCAGAATCAGCGCTACTTTCCAAAAACGTGCGCGGATAGGGCCCAGTTTTAAGAGTACAGGTCGCCGAAAAAGCACTAAAAATCGAGAAATAGGCTGTTCTCTCGCGGGATTTTTTGCTTATAGCAAGCTTGGAATGTGATGGTATCTTCAAAAATGCAAAAGAAAAAACAAAATTTCAGTACATGCCGATACAGTGTCTCAATGTACAAGGGTTGAATGCAAGTGCCGAGTTCCCGGTATTCGGTCAGCAACTGGCGCCGCAACGTCCCCAATGCAATTTTGCGCCAACAAGGTAGCGCGCCCGTGCATTTTTCAGCTGCCTTGAACACCCATTGACTTTGAACGAGCAAAGAATACTGGTGTCGGTGACCGTATACTGGGGAATTTTCAAGGTGGTATATTTTGCGATTTTGTGAAATTTTGTGTGATATTTAACAAATTTAAAATTGAGATTAAAGAAATTTGATATATTTCACATACATTGCTGTAGATATGATGTATGTCTGCATTATTTTAGTTTGAAAAATATTGCAAAAAAGCTTAAGTGACCGAATACTGGGGATGTTACCCTATGTGTTCCTTGTGTCATTCTCTACCTTTCCTGCAAGTTTCATCCAAATCCATGCACAGCTTTTTGAGTTATTTTTCACATGGACAAACTACAAACAAACAAACAAATGGTAATTAAAACATAACCTCCTCCCTTGGCAGAGGTAATGAAAATATCTTTGACTATATTCCTCACCATGTTTTTTGACTCGCCAATTGCTTTGATATGAATGGCGACACTGATCAGCAGATGGCATGTTACCAGGGGTGGATCCAGGAATTCCGCAAAGAGGGGTGCCTTTGCAAAATCAAAGGGGAACGCACATGCATCCCTCCATTTTTTTCTTATTATTTCTTTAGTTTTAACAAAAAATAAAGGAGGGGGTGCGTGCCCAGTGCGCTCCACCCTGGATCCACCACTGTTTATCCTTACTATTTGAAAGTTGTTTCAATACCCACTATCAGTATCAAACATGCTTGCAAAGGCCTTTCGGATCACATTTTTTTGAGCTTTTGCTTTTGTCATCCCTAGACTTGTATTACGAATCAAGGGGAAGGCCTTGTCACTGCACAGCTCCATTGCACTGTTTGACCAGGGAGGTGGAAAGAACCCTGGTTTGACGCAAGGAGCATATGCTGCACGTTGGCATGAGTACAAATGAAGGTCAGACTCAGAGCTGTAAACATGTTTCAAAACAACTTTGTGTTTTTCATCTTCACAAAAACGCATTTCTGGCTGTAAACCTCTCCCAAAATATCTCAGCTCTTTGCTGTAAAGCTCAACTCCATTGCGTAGGAAGATCATATAAGAAACTGATTGAAGTCTAAAATTTAAAACTGTTAGGATTTATTAAAGATATTTACTCGTCAAACAAAAACATAATGTATTGTTTAGATTTGATGACTGTGCTAATAGATTGCATTTGTCTTTTCCTTCTTTGCTGTTTACTTGAATTTTTTTTTTTTTTTCATTGGAGGAACAGTCCAGTGGTAGATGAAAACCAGTTTTGATACTGGTTTATTGCAACTGCACGATTAACCCAAGAGACTCTTCAGTTGAGCCTGCCTGCCCCATCTCCAAGTGCGAGATGGTGCTCAAGAAGCGTAAGCAGAGTACCACCCGGCTGGGGGACGACATCCCCATTGCCGACTACGGCGCCGACGAGAACATCACCGACAATGCCAAGATCCAGTGGGTGAATCAGCCGTGGGTGCGCAGCGTGCTGCGAGGCGCGGCCATGGTGAGCTTCATATGTCTCTGCTTCAACACGCCCAAGACCTTCGAGGAAATCCCCCCCATGAAGTTCCTGACACTGGTGGTGGACTGCGTGGTCACGCTGCTCTTCTTCGCTGAGATGATCGCCAAGATGTCCACTCGGGGTGTCCTCTTTGTGAGTAGCCTCCGTAGTATACAAATATACTTTGCCTTGAGAGTTTTGTGTTAAAACTATGGGCAGAGGTGACTCCAAAAGAACTATTCACTGTGGGGTGCAGCCGCGAAGTGAATAGTTCTTTTGGAGGCACCGAGGCCTATAGCTTGAACAAGAAACTCGAAATTAGGCAAAGTATATTTGTTTTATATTTTGGATAAAAAATTCAAACAAACGAAAGAAAAATGGGAGAAATGCAAAGCGAGAAGTCGTATGGTGGATGAGATGTTGCGAAGGATCCTAGCATGCAGCTAGCTAGCAGTGCACGATGTAGAACTGCTTTGTGATGTTATGTTACATTTCAAAAGCGCGATGCGACGTGACGGTGCGAAGCAATTTGCGCAATGTCAGAATTGTTTTTATGACGTCACAATCGTTTTGTTAGGAATTTTTCAGAGTGATGGTACAAGCAGTACGTAAAGAAATTGATACATTTTCAGAGTGACGGTACGAGTAGTGCACAATGTCAAAATTGTTTTGTGGCGATTGTCTTGTTAGAAATTTTTACATTTTACAGATTGATGGTGCAAAGCTGCGCACAATTTTAGAATTGCTTTGTGACATCATTTTGCAAATAGTATGTTATTTGCAAAATGTCGTCATAGAAGTGACATCATTTTGCAAATAGTACTTTATGGAGTGTCAACTTTCTGAAATAGCTGAAAATACCTATAATCATGTGAAGCTCTTTTAACCAATCATCAGAGGATAAATTTTTGATCCAAAATATAATATCTATTATACATCATTTTTTTTGAAAGAAAACATGTTGGATCAGTGAACTGTTTCAGCATAAACAAATGGTACACAAGGGAACATTCAGAACAAGACCCATTCGCAATTCATGCAGAATTTTTTACACCAATGTACAGTATAGCTTACAATGATTGCAGTTACCATGGCAACATCTAGGTGACACCCAATAAGTTGATGGACGCAGTGTCTTTAAGTCAAATTGCAGATCTCTTTATGGAGCATTAGCCATGACCAACAAAGCCCTATACTATTGCTAAATGCTTATTATAATTTTTGATTTGATAGCGAAGGTGCATACAAATATTCCTATAGATTAGAATGCAGAGAAATAAGTACTGTCCAGCGCAAGTGCTCCTCTCATGGAGTGACGTGTTTGTTTTCAGGGAGAGAATGCATATCTTCGAGACAACTGGGGCCGATTTGATGCTTCCATGGTTTTGTTCCTCTGGATCTCTGTTCTGCTGCAGGTGAGTTATGATCAAGTTTCTTTAGTGCATGCATACCTGTGTTTCAATGGATATTTTAAAGGTGCATAGTCCCGGTAGTGTAGAAGGCGCTGTTGATGATACTGCGGATCACCGTTAGCATTGATACGAAGATTACCGAAGTTGAGCTGTCATCAAGAGTAAAGTGCGTAGGTGTTGCTAAGTAACGTTGCCTTTGTTGTCTTCTCTTCGCATTGCGCAGTCTGTAGTAATGCCAGGGTGCGCGCATATGTGCTTGTTATTATGACATCACAAAAGAAGTTTGCTAAAGCTGTCATCCCCCTCAGCCGAATCATGAGCCGAACTGTGATCGGACCACTGACTACAGTGAATCGGACTTCTTCGGACTCGGGGAAGTGGGCCACAGCGTAAGCGCTAAAGAGGAGTCGATAGCGTAGGTCTCTATAGGAAACTTGCGCCGTACGCCCGCGTACGGATTTGACTAAACCACTGGGACCATGTACCTTTAATATCATTTTACACATGGTGGATGGGAATTGCAATTCAACAAAAATTCATTTTTCATGAAAATTAAACACTCCATCAACTTGATGCCTACATATGTTAAGGGTAGCAATCATTCCCCCTGCTTTCTGAAAGCGGTTAGTCAGTGCTCTTTCATTATGCTAGAAAAGTGAAGTTTTGTGGAATGTTCTTTATATTTTCTTTATATTGTTGTCCACACATACTGTATGTCATAACATCTATTAGTCTCCTAATCCAGCGGTTCCAACACCAAAATTTTAAAAATTCATCACTTTTACATTGATTGACCAATTTTCCTCAAACTTTCACAGATGTTTTCTACTAATGTTGCTGCTTTCACTCAATCTACATTTATCTTTGGGTTTGGGTTTCCTTTAAAGTTAGATTGGCTATGTTGATTTTTCACCCTTTGTATGGCATGAAGTTAGTGTTACAAAAAGTGACAAATGAAATGTGGAAATTGAAAATAATCACACCCTTTCTCATAACTCTTGATTGGGAAGCATTCCAGTATGAAGTGCTTTCGTAAATTTGGTTCTGGATTGTAATATCTCCTGCTCTATGCGATACAGATATGCCAGATTACAGAGTGGGTGAATTGCTACACACCATACACCATCCTGCGAGCTCCCAGACCGTTCATCATGATTAGAACCTTTAGGGTGTACCTAAAGTTCAAGCTACCCAAGGCGAGGGTGAAACAGATCTTCAAGTAAGTGGTGATACAATAAGAATATATATGTGACTGTGCAATTTTGTATGAATAAATGTCTTTATTTTGCTGAGCAGCAATCAATTCTTGTGAATGTAAAAACATTAAGACAGAAATAAATGTACGATGTGTATACCCGCACCCATATATAATCTTAAGTATATGAATCACATCAAGAATACTTGTATTGTATAAGTCATGCTTTGGCAGTAATCTCGTTGCCAGGTATCTGTTAGACCCACTGGAATTTATTAACCTGAATACCGCTAAAGTGTTATTTAGTGAAATCTCCTTCATTTTGCTTTCTAGAAGTATTTTCTTTTCCTTTGATCACCGCTAGGGATGTTGTGCTGTTGTAACTGGAGGAAGTGAACGTTTGCAATTCCCATATAGTTTACTGAAAATGTTTGAACAAAGGGGATACTGACGACGGCAAATATTACGTGAGGTACTTATTTTCGCCAATTTTGTGTGTTGGGTGCTATTCGCGAAATTAAAAGACACATGAAAATATTGAGTCTGATCCCGATGTGAATGTGACGTATGTGTATACATTTCTCCGTTCAGTACAGGACTCCACAATCGTGAATTTAACCACTTGTGAATTGGTAGGGAAATCCTGACTTGCCAAAATTTAGACTCGCTAAATGTATGGGGTATACATTAGTCTCTATGTGTTTTGCCACATGGTGTAAACCATATCCTTCATGACTGTTTTCTCCAAGAACTATCTAGTATGATTATTTTATTTATTGGCTTTTGCTCACTTTTTTACCATGAATATTTGGTCTAACAGTATGAAGTCTTCATACCCATTATATCAGCGAGTTACAATAACGATGTAATACCTGGGCCCCGTTTCATAAAATTTGTCATACAGTAACAAGTTACGATAACTGTTATAAGCTACTGAAATCCTTACATCTGATTGGCTAGAGAAAATTTGTCATAGAAGTGTGGCAGTTGTTCGTGATAACACGTCTTATGGAACGGGACCCGGAGAGTCATTTTAATGACCGTCTTTGCTTTTGTACGTGTCTGTGTGTTGTCAGGCGTTCAGGTCAACAGGTGTGGAGTGTCACCATCTTCCTGGTCTTCTTCCTCGTCCTCTATGGCATGCTGGGAGTCCAGATGTTTGGCAAACTGTCTACTCACTGCATTGAGACTGACACAGAGTCCTCTTCTTCAAAGTGAGCATGCTTTAAAGGCACATAGTCCCAATGGGTTAGAGGGCGCTGTTGGATGATACTGCCGATCACTGTTAGCATGATAAGAAGATTGCCGAAGTTGAGCTGTCATCAAAAGTAAAGTGCATAGGTGTTGCTAGGTAACGTTGCCTTCATTGTCTTCTGTGCGCGTCACGCAGTCTGTAGTGATGCCAGGAAACGTGCTTATGTGCTTCTTAGTATGACATCACAAAAGAAGTTTGCTAAAGCTGCCATCCCCCTTAGCCGAATCACGAACTGAACTGTGATCGGGCCAGTGACTACAGTGGATCGGACTTCTTTGGACTCTGGGAAATGGCCCAAAGCGTAAGCGCTAAAGAGGAGTCGATAGCGTAGGTCTCTATAGGAAACTTGCGCCGTGCACCCGCATACGCATTTGACTATAAAACCACTGGGACCGTGTGCCTTTAAAGGGACATTCCAGACGATTTTCATCATTTCACATCATGTAGTACATACAAAGATTGACAGCTCCATGTACAGATCGATTTGTGGAATTTATTGTGGTCCTTGAGCAGAGAAACCAATACTCTGAAAAAAACTTCAACAAATTACACTGAACAGTGTTGATGACATAGGAGCCTCATACATTTCAGAAATGAAGCGGTGTAATTCCATTACAACACCGCTAATACGTTCTTGTACTTATATGTTCACCTGTGTAGAATTTCTTCATTTGTTCTGCTTCCTTGAGCCCCAAGTCATGCATTCTTATGGTGAGGCTGCCATGTCATCATCCTTGTTCATTTCAATTTGTTATCAATTTTGAAAACACTCTTATTCCTTTTCCCAATCACTATAAATTCTGAAACTCTGCACTCAGTATAACTAATTTATAGTTGTTCAAATGTAAAAGTCTAAAAATCATCCGGAGGTCTCATTTAACACACAAAGAGAAAACACAAAATGTGGCTCCTGAGATGTTTTATGTGATTTCAATGCTAAAAACACATGGATGCTTGGAGGCATTATGATTTTGGTGTACCCGTGTCCATACATTGCGATTCGATTGGAATAAAAACTCTTCCAAGGGAGTTGCTTGTTGCAGGGAGTGAGCATGGATCGGCAAATTTGCTGATGCAATTATCACTTTCTTTGAATGCAGTAGAGTGGCTTGAAATGTTCAGGGCAAATTTTCAAAGCAGATGTTAGGTTATGACCACAAATCAAATGTTTAAAATTTGTATAACATTAATGGCCATTATGCTGCAATCAGCCTATGTTTGTTTGTTTGTTTTTTTGATACACAAAAGAAGTTTTCTATCTATATCTAATCAGGGAAAATCTACATGCCTCTTTCTGCTTTTAAAGGACAAGTCCACCGTCATATACATAAGGATTGAGAGAATGCAGCAATATTAGTAGAACACATCAGTGAAAGTTTTAGGAAAATTGGACAATCTGTTCAAAAGTTACGAACATTTAAAGTATCTGCGCAGTCACTGCTGGAAGAGAAGACTACTACAGTGTATGATGTCACATGCGTACAACTATATAAGGAAAATAAAAAGAGAATTTCACAAAACTTTACTTTTGGAATAAAGTGCACATTTCTTCGACTTGCTACTGACGTATGTTAAGGATAATATTATTCCCCGTGCCTTCTGAAAGAGAGAAGTTGAGTGTTCTTTTGTTATGGGAGAAAAATGAAAATATGTTGAATTTTCTTTATTCTTTCTTTGTATCGTTGTACTCATGTGACATCACAAGCTATAGTAGTCTTTTCATCCAGCCGTGACTGAGCAGAAACTTCAAAAATTCATAACTTTTTAACGGATTGTCCGATTTTGCTCAAACTCTCACTGATGTGTTCTACTAATATTGCTGCATTCATTCAACCCACATGTCTATGAAGATGAACTTGTCCTTTAAAGGCTTTTGAGTTTTATGTCTGTCAGTCTGTCAATGTATTTTTGTTCATGCGATAATTGTATTAAGGAACAAACAACTTTTGTCATGGTTAGAATAGATTATGAAGTAAGACAGTGTGATGAGCTGATGTGCTGAAGTAGACTTTGAAGAAAGATGTAAAAATAGTCTGGGGTCTAGTTCTAATCTCTGAATTTCATTGTATTTACCTTTAAAATTATAGCTCATGCAACAGTTGACATAAATTCATAAGGCTTTTTCATCATGCTTATTGAATAAACATTGGTAGAAAACTGGGGTAGAGGTTGAGGACAAGTCTCAAATTAAGTTTCTTTTTGTAAAAGTAGTGCAAAAAGATATGATAGTTCTTCTATTCTGATGCATCAATGTAATTTCTTTGAGCAAGTCAGTGATGTACACTGTATCTAATTCAGGGGTGCTTTTCACGAAGTCATCACATAAAAGTCTTCATATAAATCTCAGAATGGCCAAAATCGCTCATACATGTATGTAGCTATATGAATCTTTCAAATCCATTTCGTGAAGTCTCATGAGTGTGTCTTGTGAATGAAAAGTCTCTCCTAAGACTATCATGAAAAGAACTCCTGGTTTGTCAAGCTGACATTATTACCTTGGTTAAATTGTGCAATGAATTTAACACACCTTTTACTAGGTTGTGTTGTACTGTTGGGGGAAATAAGTCAGCTGATCATCTTCAGAATGGAATGTGTTGAAGGTAAAGCAGTGTAATGCAGGCACTGCAAGAGAAGTGGGTACTATACAGATATGTGCATTGATTGACGCACACCAGTAAACATCTCACGTTGGAATATGTTACTGTAAAAATTTATATTTTCTCATGAGTAATTTTCACGCTTGGCCGGGTAAGATGAATTTTGAGTGTTTTCAATTCTGTGAAATCAAGACAGCAACTATTGGAGTGTGTGGCAAACAACAATTTTCGCATACTTTTATTTTCACGCTGGTTATTGATTGCGTGAAATGTGCAAAAATTTCCAGACAGCAAAAATGTACACTTTTACAGTATAAATTAAGCCCTTTTTTTTTTTCAAATTGTCTGTTTCTTTCACAGATTTTTTGATGTCAATCGATTGGCGATTCCTGATACCCACTGCAACCCAGACATGCCCAGTGAGAGACAGTGTCCAGGGAACATGTCCTGTAAAGAAGTCAATCTAAATCACTCCATCTCTGGCTACAACAACTTTCAGCACATAGGTATGAAAGCAAGCTGTGAACTCCAGAGAATGTTGGCTTTTTATCGGTTTACGGAGAAATGAGATAACTGCTTGAGAATTTCTGTGTTCAGAGCTCACCCTATGACCAAGCACCCAAGTAATTGCGATTTCATGTGATCTGTTGTGTATAATTGTGCCGCATCCATTCTTGGTTGTGCCACAACATGTTAACATTGAGCATTTTTATCTTCTATAAAACCTACGGTTGGATTTTCTAGCCATATGCAGTAGGAATCATTCTTGGGGGTTGGGCATACAAATTTTTTCAAATGCTTTTGTTGCCAAATGGTACAGATGTCTGGAAACTACCTGGTAATTGTTGAAAAGAATAGAGATTACCTTAGCCGTGTAATACCCATTGTATCACTGTCCTTCCCTGATTGGCTGAGGTACATTTGCTAATTATTTGCTAATTGATAAACATAAAGTGCAGTTTGTCATGGTAGCTAGGGACTCTATTCGGCTAAGTCAAGTACAGTGGGAAGGAGGGTAACCCAACCACAAGAAGAGTTCATTACCCTCTTTCTTTAACCCTAATCAGGCCGGGCTTTTTTGGCTATGCTAAGACCAGGGATTCCGCCCCCCCCCCCCCTCGAGATCTCGGCCATCAGAGGTGCAATCGTGACAAAATTTGGCATGCGTGACACCCATGTCATAATCTACAGGATTGTGCCATAATATTTTTTGAAACAATCAATTTTTAATTTTAATTAATTAATTATGCAAATTAAGCTCAAGATCATATTTTAGCCTAATTAAAAGCATTGAGAGCCTACTTTTTGGTCTGTAAATCTGTTTTGGCATATTCAACAATTGTACATCACAAAAACTTCCAAAAGTCATTTCAATTCTTATTTATTTTATTGTTTTCGGAATTTCTTATGTATTTCCTTGTTTTTCAACTTTTGTTTTTTCTTTGTTTTTTTAATGGAAATTGTCACTGACCACTTTTCTAGTGTAATTAGCATAAAATTAATCAGTGAAAGTGATCAATTGTAAAAATAATTAGGTTTTTATGACTTTCATGAGCACTGTTTTCCATAGGAAATGTACACAAAATCACAAAATTGTGCCCGTTTTTGGGTGACATGCTGTTACAAAAATGGGCGTGGCTTCGTAAAAATATGCGCGGGTGTTGCAAATTTGTCTCAAAAGTTGCGCAAGACTTGAACAAAGAAAGTCAAGAAGCCTCGCGACAAGGTTTTCTCGCGTTACAGAATTATAGCGTGAAACGTCGAGGGGGGCGGATTCTGCCCCCCCGGCCCCTTTAGGGTTAAGTTTGTGGTTTTGTCAATTCTGGTGTCTTCTTTTGACAGGAGTAAGCATCTTTACTGTGTATGAGAGCGCGTCCCTGGAAGGCTGGGTCTTCATCATGTATAAAGTGACAGACAGTTTCCCCTCCTGGCGGGGCTACTTCTTTTTCATCACCATGATCTTCTTCCTGGCATGGCTGGTCAAGGTGAGGTTGTCCCATGAGCCAAGATTCCAAAGTCATAGTGTGTACCTTAACCCGTTGAGGATGGACCGATTTTGCTATAACACACATTTCCCGTAGACACTTGCCCGAGAATACTCGAGACTCGTCCTCAACGGGCTAAGCCTAGAGTTAGAATCTACCAGGCATCTGGAATTTACTGAGCAAAGAGTACCACCTAATTCAACGATGATGATGGCCGTAGTTTAGCCTCATCAGTGTTAGTGTTGCTCCCTCAAAAGGCCCGGCTATTATCACTATGACCCTGGCATTGCCAAATATTCATTGCTCTCCTAGCTGGCAATAGAGGGATGTCTTGGTTAATACATCATGTCAAATGATGCAAGCATCGGGCTGCACTACAGTTTAATAGATTTCAATCCAACAAAACATTTACCACTGTCCTCATGATGTCTTCCAGTTTACAGTGGTCATATATAGATTGCAAATCATATCACAGTTTTGATTCACTCGGATATTTGATGACAATCGGTGAGCCTATTTCTGTGCTGGTGAACATCACACATTGCAGCCCATAGAAACCTCACAAGGGCTGTATATAATAGGGTCACATACCACTGACAGCTACTGTATGCCCTCTGGGCTTAAACCAGAGTGATCAGTACTCCCTCAAACGCTTTCTTTTTATTTCATTTCTCTGTACAAGCAAGTGATATTGCTCCACAGTTATTGTCATTGGATACAGAAATAAAAGGTCTTGACTTGTCTTTTGTCTTTTTGTGTAGTGGGTACAGCATGTATTCATAACCTCTCTTTACCCCCCCCCCCAAAAAAAAAAAAACAAAAAAAAAACCAACAAAAAAAAAAACCAAAAAACAAAAACCAAAAAACAACAAAAAAACAAAAACAAAGCGAACAACCAACCAACCAAAAAAAAACAAACAAAAAAACAACAAAAACAGACAAACATACTAACTGTAGAGGAACATCTAATTCTAATGAATCATATATAATTTTGTAGCTGTAGGTCTCCTTCAATATTTGACCTGAACTTAAAATCATATCTGATGACATCTTTTCAGATTCAGATGCCTTGTTACATATGGAGTAACATCAGTAAATTCTCCCTTCCCACTCCCCACATTCCCATTTACATTGATGCCATTCTGTCTAACTGAGTGTAGATCAACAACTGTAGAGATTTAAACATCACTGACGTGTTTTGCAGAATGTGTTCATAGCTGTGATCATTGAGACCTTTGCGGAGATCCGGGTACAGTTCCGTCAAATGTGGTCCAGAGGGGGCACTGCGTCGTCCAGCATCGACTCTAAGGTAGGGCACCAATGCTCACTGATTCTCTGTTTGTGGTTTGCTGGCGTTTGCTGGCTCGTAGTCGGAAAAGACAGAAATAACTAAAATCGCTGCGCTTACTGCCAGACCCAAAAAGTGAAATCAATGATTATTAATGTCGATATTTGAATATTGATCATTACTGTCTTTTCCAAAATTGAATCGATTTGCATATTTTCTCATGACCCTCTTCTGTTCATTTCTGTTGCACTTTCTCTATTTACAAAGTGCATAGGGAACACATGGTGATGTCCACTATAGAAATGTAGTTTGTTATAACTGTTGTTAGGATGTACTGTAAACTTCTTTGGAAAATTATGTGACACAGCAGAGGCACATTAATCATAGGGACATTTTTAGTTGATTTATCTATATATTATGCTTATAATGTTCATTGTAACTGTCATTGGAACAAGTAACTGTGATGTGGGATATGTTTGTATTGTCATGATTGTTGCACAAATGTCAATGAAAACAAAATTTCTGTGTCCCATCATAGTTCAATTAAGATGAATCTGAAGATGAATCTGAATCTGAATCTGAATGATTATCATTACTATCATTATAGATTTTATGTGATTGTTGGTAGCTGTCATGGAACTCTTGTCTCTTTCATCTAGGTCCTACAAGATGATGGTACGTACACACCATGGAAACTAACAGTTGTGGATGAGAACAACAGCCGTGGCCCTGCTCCCAAATGCCTCCAGAGTGTCCTGGAGTCGCGTTCATTCCACTTTTTCATCCTGGGATGCGTTGCTCTGGATGCTGTCCTCGCATCCACGTACAACATGTTCTACCGTGACAGTGACAGGCTGAGGGAGCGTTACCACCGTTGGCTCTACATAGCACAGGTAAGCAAAGGCAGGAGAAAGATAATGACTATACTGTATATGCCGAATATTTTGCGAGATTTTTATTTGTCGCAAATTTGCAAGTGCAGTGCTATTTGCGAATTTAAAAACATGTGAAAATATTAGCTCTGATCCAGACATGAATGTGTCATGCACGCATACATTTCTTCATTCAGTTCTGTATTCTACAAAATATTGCGAATTTAACTACCAAGACTATTTCTACTGAGCATTAAAATATGCAGTGATGCAGACTAATTCAAGGGAACTTGCAAAATGCGACGAACCGGGAAGTCATGTATTGTAGAGTCACACGCACACTGCCTTATGATCAGTGAAATAATGCACAGAATTTCCCAATAAGAATCTGAGATGTCCAACCCACTACATTTCTTTACCCACTCTGTTTCTACTGAAAATCGTCTATCACAGCCACCTTGCATCAACCACCTAAAAACATAGATAAAGGATCATCTCGCATGACCTTTTATCAACCACTACTGTAAAAGTGGTAATTTTTTATGTTCGGCGAGGTAAGATAAGTTGTGCGTGTTTTTAATTCCGCGGAATCAAGCCATGAACTACTAGAACATATAGCAAGCAGAAATATTTGCTTGCTTTTATTTTTGCGCTGGTTTCTGGTTGCGCGAAATGCATGAAAATTTCCACTCGTACCGTACCTGATGTGTTTCTACAAAGGAAAAGTTTAAGATGTTGCACGCATCGCCTTGAATTTTTATCGTTCGATAGAAATACGCTTCAGATCTGTATAAGGGTAAAAAGTGGCAGTTTCTTTACGTGATTTTATATTTGGTCTGTGATGTGAAAAAAGGGCCCTTTGCGCTGTCACGCACAGATGTCATAAAATGGCGCGGAAGTTTAACAAACCAATACAGTGGACTCCCGTTATAATGAAGTCCTCGGGACCGGTGATTTTCTTTCATTATATCAAAATTTCGTTTTAACCTAACAAATAAACATTAAAAATAAATAGAGTGGATAATGTTGCGGCGTGAATTTTTACTTCGTTGTAACCGGAATTTCGTTTTAACCGTGTTCGTTATAACGAGACTGCACTGTATACATAAAAAAAGAAAAAAGAATATCAGCTAGCTAACTGTGCACACATGCATAGATGCATCCCAAAGTGACAGGATGTGGACAAAATATGCTTTTTTATATGTTATAATTGGGGCATTTAGGAGTGGAATTCCAGAAAACGGTTTCCATATCTAAATGCATCAAAGTTCATTCTTCAATGTGGTGATAAAAACTCATTTTCGGTATTTTATGCCCTAATGGCCCTTTTCTTGTGTCACGGCCCATTTGTATTTTTGTTTGATATTCTCCATCCAGGTTGTCTTTACTTTGCTCTTTGACATCGAGGTGATCTTCAAAGTGTGGTGTCTTGGTGTCTGTGGCTACTACAAGCGTTCTCTCCACAAATTTGAGCTTGTCCTTGCGATTGGGAACACTATTCGAATTGTCCACCGAAAAGATCTCTATTTAACGCAGCTTGCATATTTCCAGGTGCGTATACATGCATTCTCTCTTTTTCTTTCTCTCTCGCCCTTTTTTTTTTGGGGGGGGGGAAGGGGGATGGGAGAAGAAGGAGGTGTAAAAATAATCTTTGATACCTAATTGTATACTTGAATTCCAGTGCAGTTGAAAGTTATTCTAAAAAGAAGGAGTAAAATTGACTTTGCATGACAATGAAAATTTAATCAAAATTGGATGAAAAATAAGCAAGTTATGACATTTTGAAATCCTGTAGCCCTGTAATTTTGAAATTTTGATCCCCAAAAATGGAATTACATCGCTGAAAGCCTTTCATTTTCTTCCGGCCATCACCTTGTCCATATGCAACCCCATTGTTTTGGATGAGGGAAATATATATTCTCACTAACTGCTGTGCTTTGCCTTAATTGTCCCCTGAAATGCAACATACTGGTCTCAGATCACTTGCAATGTCTACTTTCCCTCCCCGTCTCTGTATCGGTCAGGTGATGCGATGCTTTCGACTCATCAAGCTCTCACCCACGCTGGAGGATTTCAGTAGGAAGGTGAGTGAGCTCTGAAAAAGTGGCATGTGTTCGATGTTGAGAGAGAGAGTGAGAGAGCAGCAATGCTATAGCCAGTTGCAAGCCCTGATGTATGTGTTCATCATCTTGGATCAAGCTAATTTCATTTTTTTTTTTGGCAAGATCGTGAAGTGAGGGAGTGTGAATGAATCTACTGATATTTGACATCAAAACAGCTCCACACTATCATGGCCATCAAAAAAAAAAGAAAAAAAAAGAAAAAATTCTGTTCTTATGTCAGTATATATCATTAGTGTGAAATACTACTGCCACTCCTGCAACTGCTTCTACCTTCTACCACTACCATGACTACTACTGCATTGCTTACTGCTGCTGTCGTTACTACTGCATTGTACCACCACTACTATTTATTACTGCTACTACTACTACTGCTACTATTACTGCTACTTCTACTACTACTATTACTACTACTGCTACTACTACTACTACTACTACTATTACTGCTACTTCTACTACTACTATTACTACTACTACTACTACTACTACTACTGCTACTACTACTACTACTACTACTACTACTTGTACTACTTGTTCTACTACTACTACTACTACTACTACTACTACTACTACTACTACTACTACTACTACTACTACTACTACTACTACTACTACTACTACTACTACTACTACTACTACAATGTACTACTACCACTACTACCACTACTACCACTACTACCACTACTACTACTACTATACTACTACTACTACACTACTACTGTTATACTACTGCTACTGCTGTACTACAACTACTACTGCTACTACTACTACTACTACTACTACTACTACTACTACTACTGCAACTACTGCTAATGCTACAATGTACTACTGTTATGACTTCTACTAACCAAGAAATGGAATTTGTCTGATTGCATGGAAAAAAAAAGAGAAAAAATAAAAGAGATTAACTTATTTGTTGACAGAATCAGATCTCTGCCTCCAAAGTTTCAGGTTTTCTGCCTGTATAATTTTTTTTATGTTACTTAATCTGTACACCTGTTCCTGTGTTCTCATCCCATGTTATCATCCTTCTCCACATGATGGTCAGATCTTTGGGCCCTTCATCAAGCTTGGTACCCTCATCCTCTTCACCATGAGCTCACTCATCCTTGTCTCGGTCATCAGTCTCCAGCTCTTCTGCTTTGTGAAGGACCTGAAGCAGTTTGAGACCTTCCCCAATGTAAGACCTAGTCTACACTGTGCTGTCAATATCACAAGCGCATACAGAGTTCTAGTGAGAATAGTGTCAGCTCTTTGACTGTACGATAACTTTATTGGGAGAGAAATAAAATGCCACAATTTGTGAAAGGTGGCAGAAGATTTTGGATTTGTAATTCCATTCAGCAGCTCTGCAGATGTTGAAAGTCCACTTCTTATCCAGGAAATTATCTTCTTTGAAGATGACACTTACTGCTAATCAATTTTTGTTCAATATCTTATTTGATGGCATTTCACGTCAGCAGTAGTTGGTGGAATATTTTGGTTAGTTTGTATACATACATACATACATATTTTAATTTTATTTATTTATTTTTATTATTATTTTTTTTTTGCAATATATCACTCCTGTTCTCTGCTTTTTGTAATACTGTACAAAGTGTGTGTGAGCCCTTAATTTATATACCAGGGCCCTGTTTTATGAAGATTTATAATTGATTATATAGTTGATTTCTATGGTACGTCTATGGCAGCCTGTGTGATAAGGAAATTTATGATTGATTATATCTTTTGATAACACAGGGCCCAGGATTCTTTATTCTTTTGTAGACAGAAATAAAATCTTTCATAGGGCAGCATATTGCTGTCATGATTTTACAGTAATTGATGTGGTCTTGTATTATTTTCCATGTAAATTTTCTTTCGGGAAAAGGGCAATTAAACTTGACAGTTACGTCATATTCAGTTTCAGAGATAGAGTTCATTTGTAGGTGTAGTAAGGTGAAAGGAACTTTGGTAAAGTTTTACAAGTTGTGTGAAGCAAAGCTGACCTGATGCAGGAAATGTTCACATGCAAGAGTAGAAATGCACTTCTGTACGGGCCTCACGTACTCTCATTAAAGTGGTGGATATCAATTGCATACTAGGAAGAAAAGAAAGGACTAATCTCGTAAGTATAAAATCAGTTCTTTAGATTTAAAGATATAAAGGACCAACCCAAAGAGCCACAATTTCTGTACCTTTAAAGGTACTAGCCCACATTTGCAAACCCACGAAAATCAAAACTGCATAAAACAGGTCCAATATGACTTCAAGTACAAGTTATAACAGTAACATACCTCACCTGTTGCTCTTTGTCTATACCATTCGATAAAAAGAGAGAAAATCATCGTTTTAGAATCAATTTTCAAACCGGGTCAACCCGACCCAAAATCGAATTACGAGCGCGGGCTAGCTACGTACATGTAACATACACATGTATCGCATGCATGTAGTACGTACGTGGACCGGAGCTAGCGAGCGTTATAGGCATGCATATGGTGCATTTTCATTCATTTTTGTGAAAGTAATGGACTAATTGGAACGAAATTTTGCACAGGTGTTACTGCAATCATACCCAAACTCCATGCTAACTATGAGACCAATTGCTGCAGGTTTACAAATGTGGGCTAATACCTTTAAAACAAGAAAAACCAAAGAGTTGCATATGTGCAGATATTGTGATACCTTCTTCTTTTTGTGATGTTTTTGTTTCAAAGCCTCAGGGATGTTAATAGCCCAATGCTTACTCCCAAAATTTTGATTTTGATTCTGATTTTGCTAAAGAAATTGTAAAAGCTTTATGTCAAATTTCTCCACATCACTCTGCCGGTGTTACTGTAATCATTACTGTGAAACTGAAATATACTCTGTGTGTTGTAAAAGATTTCCAAGACCTAGCATATTGTTCATGAGACTTGCAAAGGTAATAGCAAACAGTTGGCAAAGAATATAGAGTTGTTGTATGATGTGCCAACAGGTGGGGCACTGAATACATGATCAATTCCCTAATGAATCTTACATGTAAGTCTTGAACCAAATTGTATCCCCTCCCACGCCCCACTCCTCCCCCTCAGGCGCTAATGTCCATTTTCCAGATTCTGACCCAGGAGGGTTGGACCGAGGTGGTCGATGACTGCCTCCTGGCTTGTCTTCCAGAGCTCTTTTTCCTCGTCGCAATTTATTTTCTAGCCATACACCTATTCTCGTACTCGGTAAGTGGCTGCCGGGGGACCATGGCTAGGGTTGGAAAAAAAATAGAAAAACTGAAGGCAACCCACCAGCGTTTGTAGGGTACGGCACGGAATGACGTCGTGGCGAATGGACGGATGTATGTGGTTTGCTGCGATCACTCCCATTTTCATACGTTGGCTTTGACTGTCGAATTCACCCCCCTGCTCCTTTAATCTCCGCTTGACTTTCTCTCCTTTGGTCATTCAGTGTGGGAATGTTGATTGACCAATGTTGATTGACCGATGGAGGAAAAACTGACCAACTCACACTCTCACAATATGCTACTGCTGATCCCTTTAATCAAGTACATTAATATCATAGTGGTACAATATACTCTTTATAGAAGGTTGACACCAATATCTGTTGCAAGTGATTAGCTTTTTAAAATTTTTGTTTGCTCCTGTAATGAATGATTTGAGAATAGTTATTTATCTGCAGGAGAATTTCTAATGACAGTGATATTGTGTTCACGTTCTTGTCACTGACTTAACTGATAGTTGTCAAAAACAAACTTCTTATGGCCTGAACTCGAGATTTGAAGTGATATTGTTAGGTGATGTTAACATTTTATCATGTTAAAGCGACATTTCAAACACTAGTCATTCTTGAGGTGAAAACATTCAAATTACGGATGAGATACCACCCTCTTCCACTGACACCATTCTTAATTCATTTCAGTATTCAGATTGTCAGTTTGATTGGTCAGTAACTTTCAGACACACAGACATGAATCTGAGATCCAGAATGCATGATATGTATTCTCCTTCTCTCTCTCTCTCATTCATTCATTCATTCGTTCATTCATTCATCCATCCATCCAGCCATCATGGCATGAATTGTTTGAGAGAATGAAAGTCAAATATTATCACCATGTGTTATCATAATTCAGCATCCAATACATAGAAGCGATTTTATACAAAATACAAGAACACCTCAATCACTGACAGATTAGTACAAGCCTTTTAAAACCAGTGCAGATCTGTTTGTTCACATAAACGAAATGATGTGAACTGAATCACCCATGGGCAAATTCCATGTAAGATTTATTGTACAGTCTTATGTTTATGCCATTGTCCTCGCCTCAATTCAATGAACATAGGAAATTTATCATTATGAAAACTTTCCCAATCAATGTTAGTTTTCAGTGATATTTTGCAAAGCATCAAGCTAGATAGACTAGCAACCTTGCAGGCGATATCCAAGGGTATTGATACACCTGTCAATCAATCAAAATAAAAGAATACAGTGTTAGCGTCTGAGTGAGTACCTCCTTATTTGTTTCACATGGTGATGCTACACCAGTGTCAGGTGTCGAAACGTTACTGCAAAATGCAACAGATGACTAACACCGAAACTGATAATGGTGAAACATTTAACCCGGCTGTAATAGACAATAGTGCCACACTCACAAGCTTTAAGCTGTGCAGGTCTTTTTTTTTTCTGTAGCTGTGATGATGTGCTTCATGCAGAAGCGATGGCACAGAACAGAAGGTCACGTCTTTCATGTCATGTCTGTTTAATCTACCCGGCCCAACTTCACCTCCAACTGATCACAACAGGGAGAAATCTCTGATCTTCTTTCTCCCTTTCCCGTCCCTCCCCATTTGTTCCTTTAGAATGCCCAAATTTCCTTTACTTCCATTGCCTCTCTGACCAAGGATAACCAGAGCATTGTTTGGTCTCTTCTTCTGATCCTTCATGCTTCTTGGTTAAAAACAACCGTTGTTGAGTATTTTCCTGTACATGGATTGAGCAATTCTCTCGACTGTCTCAATGTATGTGTTATCTAAGAATTCACCAACATTTACTTTGATTTTTCTCCCCAATTTCTGCCCCCTTACTTGCATGTTCTCTTTCAATTTGATTCTCCCATCTGCCCCACCTTCCCTAACCCTTGTTTCTCCCTCATATTTTTTGTTTGCTCGCTAATCCTATACCTCTGCGTTTGTCTCATTTATCCACTGTCCATCTCCTTCTCTTGTCCTTTGACTTTTCTCATCTCCTTCTTGTGTCCTTTATTTTCATCCATTTCTTGGTATCATCAATCTGGACATTGCTTTCCCCCCTTTATCCTTAATCTCACCCATCCCCTTCCTGTCTCCCCCTTTGCTCCTCTGCAACCTCCTAAATCCCTCCCCCCCCCCCCATCCCCACCTCCCCCTTTTCTTAATCCTCTCTTGACTTCCTCAGGCCTTTATGTCCATGTTCCAAATCCTGACTCAAAAGGGCTGGGCAATCGTCATGTATGAGTGTATGCTGGCCGCAAATAATGACGGGCTGGCACCTGTGATTGCCATCTACTTCATAACATACCACCTGTTTGCTACCGTGGTAAATATATGACCTGCCTCTCTTTCTCTCACTGTGCTTCTATCTCTATCTCTTTTTTTTTTTTCGTTTGAAAACTTTTCTCGACATCTTTCGTTGAATGCTCTTTCGGTATTGCATTGTAATATAGTGTGCCCAGAAACGTTTTATGCTGTAGTTTTCTGGCTCCTGAAGACTATCTTTGACTATATGTCTGTGGATGATATAAAAAGTAGAAGAAAAAAGAGAAAGATGAAAGTTGCTTGTGATTGTACCCCTTCTCCATCTACGGAAATCACAAATTTTGTTTGCCTGTAGAATGTGTGATCGTGGTTTTGACTTATCTATGCATGCACGCATGCTCTCTGATATTTGCGACAAATGCATATTGAAAATGTGATAGCGCACATGTTCTTTCTACCTACAGTGACTTGCATGATTGTGACTGTGTTTGCTTTGTTTGCATAAAGTGAGGATGCATTGTCCGTCTCGTTGGTTTGAACCAGCTCTAGCATAGAAAGTAGTCCTAATAATCATTGTTCTCATGGTTTGACAACAAACAACAGATCAATCAGAGCAATATCCCACTGCTGTACAGTCAGCTCCAGTTGTAAGAAAGTCCTCGGGACCATCAATTTTCTTTTGGTGTATAAAAATTTTGTTATAACCAAACAAATGAATAATAAAAAATATAGAGCTGATAATGTTTGGGCCTGAAATTTTGCTGCATTGTAACCGGAATTTCATTATAACCGTATTTGTTTTAACTGTAGTGCACTGTATAAAACATGAAATTCAGAATGAAAATCTATGTTGATAAATCCTCAGTTTGCTCACTTATGAGTACTTCAGACTTCAGAGCACTTTCTAAACGTTGATAGGGAATGGTGACATTGATTATTCCATTCAATGGCTGCCATAGGTTTATTCTGTTCGGTTTGTAGATTTTATAGAATTAAAGTTGAAATATTAAAATATCATTTGAAAAAGGAGATCAACTCCAACCATTTACACCTATGCAATTTTAACATGTATATCTTGGTTTCTCAACTGCCAATGCATGTTCTCAGTATTTCAGTTCTCAAGTCTTGGCACATATTCGAGCACATTATGTACCATAGAGTGGACAATGTGTTTGCACTCAGCTAGAGAGGATATCTAATTCAAATTATTGATGTGTAGGGAAAGAAGTACATCAATTCTGCCCCTTCAAACTACTTTCTCTTTTGTTTGGTCCATGAGAAAAACAGAGCAGGGTTCAGCCATTCAGCTTCTGTATGCATGTAAAATAACCAGCTTGCATTTTCTGCACCATACCTTTCTTTGTTCTTTTTCTTTAATTGTTTGTTTTTTGTTTCTTGCACACAATCTTCTCAGCAGTGGGACATTATCAGTGTTGATGATAAAGTAACCCCTGACCCCTGACCCATGACCTTTACCCATCATAAACATCTGCATCATTGATTAAAGATAAAAAGTTCAACCTAAGTAGTAGGCAATCAAATGATCCCTCATTTGATTTCTGTTTAAAAAAAAAATAGTTTTGTTGTGTTTCCCTTGCCAGAGTTATTATTTTTTTCTCCCTCCCAGTACCCAACATTAAAAAAGCGTACGTTTCCGTTCATTATTTATGTTTGATGGGACAATCCATTTCTTGAATGATCTTAACAGTCTTTAGACTTGTATACACCGTACTTAGCCACAAGAATTTCAATATGTTTCAAAGTCACCAAGTATAATGACTTTATTTGTGTTCATGGGCTTTTAAAGTAAGACAGCATATTTTTAACTATTGTGTAGATGTATAAAATCATTGTACAAACATTTTTTTAGAGTCCCTGCTAGTTAAGGTGATGACATTTTTTGCCTACCAGGGGGAAATAATTATTTTTCTCATATTTTTTCTAACTTCAGGCTGCCAGTGCTTGAGTTGAAGAAAGTGTCATAGTCTCTTACAAAATATTTAGTAAAAAGAACATCACGGAAATAAGCTGAAAAATGTGGACATCCAAATTTGGTGCTATTCATGTGCTACAAAGCAAATATATCTTCTCTTTTTTTTGGGCAAAGAATGCTTCCTACACCCCTACTTCAATGATTCTGCATCGTTACATTTTACGATCAATCTGTTATAATTTCCGAAAGTTGCCCTAACCACTTGAATTATGCTAACAAGATGTATAATCATATTAACATAACACTAGACATGTTCTCACTGATCCTAAAGCATCAACTAGATGGAGAAAGGGTGCTTTTCATTGGCATATTAATCCAAATATTTCTCTCTGAGGATATCAAAATGATAAAAATTCTATGCACTAACGTTTCTCTGAATAAGATTGGCAGGTCAGTCTATTTAAATCTATTGAATTTGTTATTTTTTTTGTGTGAATGGTTTATAATCTCAGTGGTAGTAGTGGAAAACAGGTACATCTTTCCCATAATCTAAACCAATCTAAACGTCTCATAATTTTTCTTTTCAAAGGTTTGAGTTCTTGCAAGACAAGAGGATGTTTTGAAATATTTTGCTGAAAAAAATTTAAAGAAAAATGTGTTTTGTGCTCTTGGTCAGGCCAAAGTTAGTTTGCTGTTTGAGTTTGCCCATCTCTGTCCATACAGACGGAGCCAACGTTGAGGGAAGAGGCTCCCTTTGGTTCGGGTCATAAACCTTAGCCTTTCTTTACTCCTGTCCCTGATGCCTCCCATACCCACTTAACACACCACCTTGCAGGAAGTGTGATGCACAGTGTAGTGGTTTGACCTGGTGTTCTTCTTCTTGTTGTTGCCGTGAATTTCACATTTGTCTTCACAGCCCTCCGACTAACTGTATAAATGGCATGACATCTTGCAAAGTAGATGTGGGAAATAAGTTTTCATTCCTAGTCCATTCTATATAGAGGAGAAATTTGCTGTGAAACGACAGTTATTTTCCGTCAAAACAGTTGAAGTACATGAATGAATTAGGAAAATTTCATCAAATTGGACAAATGCCAACAAAAATACCATTAAAGTCTCTTCTAGCCTTTTATCAGGGCGTTCTGTTTTTTGACATCCTTTAATACTGCTTTATTAGATGTCTGTTACAATTCTTCACATTGATATATTTGTAAAAGCCTGGTATTGGAAAAAAAATCGCTCTTTTTGGACTATCTAAGCACAAGCGAGTATATAAGACTAAACTATTCTTTCTAATCAACAGATTTGATTTTATTGCATAAGTTCTACACTGCTGCACATAATTTCTATTACAATTTTGTTTAAAGCATGTAAAATATTGAATATCCTTTAGACTTGAGTAGACAATTTAAGTAGTCGTGTTTAGTTTCTCTAGGTGGAGCTGTACCCTGATGTGCATGTGTGCTGTAAAAAATGTTTTAAGATTACAATATAGTTTCTGATCCAATTATTGGTGACCTACTGCTGAGAAGTAATTTTGCTTGACAGGCTGTGGTATCACACGACCCTCAAATTCCTTGCATGCCAGACATACTTTCAGCATATTATTGGAATGCAATCTAATCACGCAGCAAACCCAGTGAAAACCAACAGCAACATGCACATGGGTGCCAGAGCTGACGGTATGGTTTTTAAGACCCCATTGGTTTTTATAAGATTGGAACTCCATAGAATTTTCATTAAATTATTGATTGGTTGGTGATCATCATTTATTTTTCACATCGTTTGAATTGACATTGATTTGAATTGAATTGAATTGATAGTGGTATTAATGACCATGTGTATTTCTTTACACACACCAAAAAAAAAAAAAAAAAAAAAAATGGAAATGAGAAAAGAAATCTACAGGTTGTCTGTTATTAGGTTTAGAGCATTACTGGATTTTTTTCCCCAATTGCAAACCAAACCAAATTATAGTAAATGAACACGGGATTATGTATATTTTAACAAGTGAAGTAAAAATTTGATATTTCATTTTCAATATCAAGTATAAGACAGTAAGAATGGGTCAAACTATGGGCAGTTGTGATTCATCTTACATTTGTCAAGGAGCCAACTATACAAATGAACTCCCGCTCTTGTCAGTTTCACTTAGTCATTTTATCAAAACTATTGCTGCTAAGCTAAGCAAATTTTCTTCTTCACACTGGGATCAGCAACTGTTGAAATGAATGACATCAGCTAGCAAAATGTGAATGCGCATGCAGGCAAAAGAAAGCCTCGAGAGAATGACAAATCTGTTATTCTGTGGTGATGCATTGAAGACGATGCTACATTCTATACCTCTGTGCATTGTTGAAAGAAAGATCGTGTTTAACTCTCAGATTGTATGCATAGATGTGAAAGATGCCAGTTTCTCATGACCTCTTTGCATCCACTAGGCTCTATTGGTGCCAGTCCGTTTCAAAAAAAGGGGAAAAAATTAGGTTTTTGGAAATGAATTTCTAGATTATGACAAAATTATGACTGTCGTATCTGTCATAAGGTGTGTGGAGAATCATTTCACTTTCAAACTTGATTGCTCTGCAGACATACACAGTAAAAAGGGTTGTGTAAAATTATTCACATTAATTTTCATGTCCGTTCCTTTAGATTTACCAATTTCTCCCAACCCAGGATATATCGTCATTTGATTTTTTTTCACTAAATATAGTTTTGCAGCAGCAAAATTTGGTGGCCCGTCAGATATTTTTATATGTTTAGAAGAAGAAAACTGGTTATTTGATGGCTTGATTAAGAGGTCAATAAAGACATGAGGATTTGTGGAAGCAGTATCTAAATTTTGAATTTTCATAAAGGTTTGTGCTTCAGTGACCCATATCTGCCTTTGAAACCTTCATCTTGATTTAATTCTTCACATGTCTGTGGTGTAATGTATTTGTCTGACATAATATACAGCTCATTGGCATTGCTGTTTATATTGCACTATTACACTTCATTGGCCAGTACTCAAAAACATCTGTGAAATGAATGCATTTGGTTGAAGTTCTGTAGTATTATTTAAATATGCATGGTATGCTGTTTAAATGTGCATCAATCAGCAGTACTGCACAGCTTTTAGTAAAGTCATTTTTATAGTATAATCCGTGTAATTGTGGTCATATATTTGCATGAATACTGCAGTGAGGTGATTGTGGACAGGCCGTGATGGGAAATCATTGTTTGCAGTGGAATTTCAGAAGCGGAAGTGAATTTTGTACAGAATTAATGTCCCTTTGTTTATTGATGGAGGTATATTTCATGTTTCTAATTGGGCAGTCTGTCTCAAATTCTACCGTTGTGATGTCTGGGGTCATACACCTGCATTTTTTGAAAAAAATTCTTTTGATTGCAAAGTATAGTCTTCTCATTCAATGCTCGTAACATTGACATAACCACTCAAAAAGTAATAAAAAGAACAGAAATACAGAAGAATCATATTGAATCTTGGTACAGACTTTTTTTTTTATGGGGGGAGGGGGGGGGGGGGGGTAATTTACCCTCCAAAGGAACCAGACTCACAAACAAAATAATGCAAGAGAGCAATTGTTCAAAATATTTTGTAGAAGAAGAAGGGAAAGAACTGGGTACCAACATTCATTAAGTTAACATTTTTGTGGGATATTGATATTCTGGGTGTTTCATTACCCCATGCAACCAACCAAGTTATTTTTTTTTCGTGCAAAAGCTTCTGCTGTTACTACTGCACATTACCCCAGTGCAAGTATCAATAAACATTTTAAGTGGCTGGCATTGTGTGCAATATGTTGCTTACTGTGGTCTTGTGAGGTACAGGCATGATATTGGTGTACCATATAGCATCTTTTGATGGCTTATTTTTGTGTATTTACTTTTCTTTGCATGTGATACATAAGCATTGTTTCTCTTTGTGTGTGAAGATTATTCCAAAAAAACAAAACAAAAACTTGTTACATCAGAAGATTTTATGCTCATTTAATCTTTATCAATTTGTCAGTACAAAAATCTGCTGTCATGATTTAATTTTTTATTCATATATATCTATTTCGTATACAATCTAGCCATCTGTGATATATATCTTTATATATTTATGTGTTTTCATTTATTGGCATATTAGCTATCAGCTATTGTGCATTTATCTGCTTTAACGTAGTAGTGTCTCTTTCAATTGTTTGGGAATTTATGTATAAGGTAGGACGATCGGAAAGGCATGCATATTCTTTCCATATAACTACTCATAGTTACACATATGGATTTTTTTAATAAGGCTCTTATCCACAACCAATGATGTGATAAAGCACATAATTTGCGAACTCTTTATGATGATATTGACCTCTTTAAGAATTTATTGAATTAAATCACCTCCAAAGATTGGTGTGGAGAAATTCTAAAATTCAGGAAAACTACGATAAAAAGTAAAAAGAATTAGCGTAACAGCTTATATACATGTTCAATGTTTGAAAAAAAAAAAAAAGATCATATGTATATTACAAATTATGAAAGATATATCTTTTTTATCTGTTTATCTTTTTGAAACAATTTCAAGTATCACAATCTACAACTTTCCTCAATCAAACTATAAATGTGACAAGTGTACATATAGGTTGTATTCTTCACACTGTGAAATTCAGATATGCATGCGATTGAGATATGCATCTGCTAGGGTACTACATGTAGGTACTCATTTTGCTGTGAAATGCATGCATCTTGCCAGTCCTATTGTGTATGAGTATGTGTGTGGGTTGGTGGGTATGTTTGTACCATGACATACATTGTGTGTATTATTGCATGGCATAGTGGAAATTTGCATATGTCATAGAAATTTAGGTATAATATGCTTTAAATAATTTTCCCTTTTTTTATTTGGCTCTGGACTTCAAATTGTAAAAGATTAATTTCTGTGTCTTAGTAGATCTGAAATATGTAAAAGTGGGCTTATGTAATCAATATAAATGTTGTGTAGCTTTGCTCATAAAAATGATTGCTTTACACTTGCCTTTGATTTGCTTGTTAATGTTCTCTCTATTTTACTACTGCAATTTTACTGTAACATCAAGTGTTTGAGATTTGTAAAATAATAGAATATTGTTATTTTTCTCTGGCTTGTTATGTGGGGAGCATGTAAATCTAAATATAAACCTGTCAACAGGTTAAGCTTGTTCATGGTCATACACAATTATTGTAGTTACAATTCAGATCATTGATAATGTATTAAAAAAAAGATAATTTCTGACCTACCGTCATGTCAATGTATGCCAAGAATATTACATAATTAGAAATAATGATCAATTAATTACAAATGTTGACATATCATTGATGGTGCTAATCATTCCCCATTCGCCAACAAAATGTGATTAAAGAAAAATTAACATGAACATAAACATGACTTGATTAAGCAAAAATGATATGAAAAAGTGAAACTTTGATGACCGGAAAAGTGACGATGTTATTGCATAATGATAACTGGTTGATAGAATAGTTGCAGCAGGCCATTTGTTGTGGAACTCAACATTTTACCATGATGGATACTGCTTTGAAACACCTTAACCCATTCCGTACGGGAACTTGGTGGCCTGTGTATTAAGTCTATGGGCATTTCAGAATCCAGTATGGAATGGGTTAATTGACTTGTTATGCCATCACCTCTGTTTGTGTTATGCTGCCCTCGTCTGTCCAGATTGTGCTCAGCTTGTTCGTTGCTGTCATCCTGGACAACTTGGAGCTCCAAGAGGACTTCAAGGGGATGAAACAGATGAAGGCTTCGGAGCAGAGGACGGCTGACAAGCAGCTGCCTCTACGGCTCAGGGTCTTCCAGAAATTCCCGTGAGTTGATATCCCATCCAGGATTCTTGTGACAATTAAAGGGAAATGCAGATATATTATGTTGGTTGAGTAAAAGTAATGCAGAAATATTTAATAGAGTACATCAGTGAAGTTTGAGGAAAATCTGACAATGATTTTAAGAGTAACATGGGGATTTTATGTTTCAATACCTCTATCTTCAGATAAGAAGATTACAACAATTTGTGATGTCACAGTGGGACAACAATAGAAAATGAAAAGAGAAATTCCTCAAAATCAATTTCTTATGAAGAGTCCACTTTCTTTCCACTTGTTACAGACATTGTATTGAAGGTATGTGTGCATAGTATTATTTCTCCTGCCTTTTGAAAGAGGTCAGCCAAGTGCTGTCGTTGTGCTGGAAAGTGAAAATACAGTATATCCCCCTCATGTGGGCTTATAAGCCAGAGTGATATATTCATATTACCCTGTTAGAGTCAATATGATGAAAGGAAATAAACCAAATACTTGTTAAACAGAACAGGACAGAACAGAACAAAACAAAACAAAACAAAAAGCAAAACAGATTGAAGTCTACCTCTGTTGCAGTCGATAGCCTGGAAGTTTGGAGGCAGCTCTAGTAACAGACTCATTGCAAAAGTAAACATCCCAGAAGTTCACGAGCAGATCTAGAGTCAATATCCCAAGCAGTCTATATTCCTTGATTTAGTGGAAGATCTTGAGTTGATATTCCCTAAGTTTGAAAGCAGGTCGGGTGTTGATATTGATATTTCTGTTTGAGTTGGTAATCTTGAAATTTAAAGTAGATACAGCCACTTCTTCATGTGATAAGTCAATGAGATTCCTTTTTTTTTTTTTTTTTCTGAAACAGGTTCAATATACAGAATGTAAAAGCCACACATGTCTGACATGTATTGCATGAGCATAAGACATTTTCCTTTAGGGATATATTGGCTGACTCTCCTCTATTTTTCTTCACTCAGGGACAAACCCCAAATGGTGGCACTCTCCCGCATTTCATCAGAGTTCACTCTGCCAAAAATAAGGTAAGTCATGGGGTAGACCTTTCACCATGTCAATCATTCACTTTAGAAAAAAGAAACATATTACTGTGCTTTTAAGAAACTGTTATGATGCAAGTGGTATATATAGATTTTCAGCAGATGAGGGTCTAAATCTTCATGTGCAGTTGTGTTTGGCAATACACAGTGGCAAAGATCCATGGTAACAATAATGATTGAAGAGAATTGCACAACTTGTGCTGTTGCAGATTAACAGTTCCCAGTATATGTGGGAAACAAAAGTGGGAGGCCAGTTGCCTTAGCAACTTAGCTGGAGTTGTGACTCTTTTTCTTATCAATAAAAACAAACACAGGGACAGTTTCATTCGCCAGTTTGTGGAGACCGGCACAGACATGGAGCGGTTGTTGAAGCGCTCAGCCAACAGGGAGAGCAGCGGTACCCTGGCCCTGGCCCTGCCTCCGGCCACCTATGCCTGCCCCGCCTCCCCGCTGTACCTGATGAGCCGACGCCTGCCTGCCTTCACCACCCAGGCCCAGGGCAAGTTGCAGAAGAAGACGGGTGTCAACTGTATTGTCAGGTCAGGCTGGGCACAAGGATGATCTTTAAAATTGTTTTATAGTATTGCAGTCGCTTTTCGTGCATCACGCATAAAGTCCAATATTTGTTGATATAGGGCTACTGAAGAGATAGTTACAACTTGGCTCCCCATCGAGTTCTCATCGAAATTCTCTGAAGAAATAATCATGTAGTCATCATTAGAATATCACTTGCGGATTTATCTTCTCATTCTATGTTGAAGAAAGATAAGATGGAAATGATGAATTTCAGTTGATTCATTAAATCTACACATAACAAAATAGTATATACAAAATAATATATACAATATTATATATAATTGAATGATCGATTTATGTATATAAAGGTAATATTTCAGAAAATTGGCATTATATGTTATTGCATCATATTATGACACATCAGATTACTTAGATAATAACTATTCTGTTGGTATATCCTGATGAAGGCCTAATGACAGGCCGATAGCTCGACTGATTAAAAGGGAGACTCAAGATCGAGAGCAGCGTCCGCCTCGGTCCAATTTCCTCCAATATAATATATAATATACAATATATAGTATATAATATATAATATATAATATACAATATACAATATATAATATATAATATACAATATATAATATATAATATACAACATATAATATATAATATACAATATATAATATATAATATACAATATACAATATATAATATATAATATATAATATATAATATATAATATACAATATACAATATATAATATATAATATACAATATACAATATATAATATATAATATATAATATATAATATACAATATACAATGTATAATATATAATATATAATATATAATATACAATATATAATGTATAATATATAATATATGATATATAATATACAATATACAATATGCAATATATAATATATAATATATAATATATAAGATATAATATATGATATATAATATATAATATATAATATATGTAATATATTAAATATAATATATGATATATGATATATATTATATATGTATTTGCTGTTTTGAGAAGGAAACATGGAGCATATTGTCAGTGTAAGAATGGTAGACAAATTTACCAAATAAAGAGGCTTTTCCATTCTTGTTCTTTTTTTTTCTTTTGTTACAGGGACTCCGCCCATCAGAGAGTACTAAGCCTCGGCTTTGGAGCGGTGGGCTACCGTGGCCGCATGCTGAGTGAATACGGCAGCAGAGATAGGCGCTTGCGGTATTCCACCAAGTATTTATTCCCAACCTTCCTACAACCTTCCATTCGTTGCCTCTGGCTGCTAGTCCCGTGCCTAGCCAGCTGTGTTGCTGCTGTCAACTCGTGTCACCGCACCAAACAAACTGGGGGGGGGGGGGGGGGGAGGGGGACTACATGTATGTTTTCACATGTCCAACTGTCCAAGGGCCTTACAAAACACCAGACTGTGACTAGTATTTCAAACACAGGAATCATCATGGGCTGGCCAACAAATGTCCAAGAAATAAACAAAAAATTTCACTAACAAAATTTTTATTAAATTTTTTGCACTCGATGTTGGGGACAAACTTTCACCAAATTTGTGAGACAGTGAAATGTTCTTGTTAGTCAGGGTGAATGGACTTTTCAAAACAAACCAGTTCAGGTTGCACCAGAAACAGTAAATGACAAATTTACCTAATACCCATTAATTAATAGAAGCTCAACAAGAGATATTGATTTTCCCCCTCTTTTTCAAAAGATTTGGATGATTATGACTAAAAGAAAAGAGGAGACAGAAATTAATAAATTTTCCATCATATGTTGATTATCATTTTGTTCTTTTTTAATTGAAGTCCATGCACATTTTGCTGCCACATACCTGCCCCTTTAATTTCTCTTTTATTTCTGAGGGGTACAGCTCTCTGATTCTCAGTGGAAGAAGGGCTCAGCTCACTAGTATATGTTCATGTCTGGACTCTTCTGTACCTTGTAGATTTATCGGCTGACCTTTCCAAAGAGGTCACCGTGCAGGAAGCATGATGCATGATGGTCTAGTTTTTCATGTAAGCATGACGGAGCATGATGATGTCATTTTGCACTTGTGTGTTTCATTCACATTATATTCAGTGTTTTCATTCCTGCCTGTAGTTTCATTTTTCATTTCCGCCTGTATAGTTTCATGGTTCATCACTAACTCATGCAATCTGCGTGTATGGGGGAGAATATAGTGGTTTTCATTTTTCATCACTAATTCATTCTGCTATCTGCCTGTATGGGGGAGAATATTTATGGTAAAACTACTTGCTATTAGAGGTAATGACAGGACAATATTGCATTCACAATGTGAATATCAAAATCCATCAGTAATGATGATGATTATAATTACATGTATATATAGTGCTTTTTACAGTATTTCAAAGCTTATTTGAAATTTTAAGAGGAATTCAAAGTTTATTTGATGAAAATTGGTTTTGAAATGGTTGAGATATCTAAAAACAAAGTATATAAAGCAATCCTAATAAAAGGTTAGACCCACCTCTTATTTGGATTGCTTTATTTTGGATATCTCAGTCATTTCAAAACCAGTTTTCATCAAATCAGCTTTAGATTCATCTTTATATGTAGTAGAATTATATGCTCTTTCATATTTTGTAAGAGGTTTTGTCATGGTCTCAAAAAAATCATCATCAAGAAAGTTGGAAACCTTAAGCCTCATCTCAACCAAAACTTTATCATCCTTTACGTTCTGATGGATATTCATTGAAGGGGAATAAATGAAAAGAAGACAAAGAAGGAAAAATGTAAACTGATAGTAAAATTCACCTGTGGAGAAGATTTCCTTTAAAGGATTGAAAGCAAAATAAAACACAGATGTTAAACTCCCATAGGAGTTTGCTGAATATGCTTATGATTTTGTGAAAGGGTTTTGAAGTATTGTGTTATCAGTAATGGGCATCTAAATGATGAGTTGTTTTCAAACATCATTACACCATGCATTCTTTGAGAGTGTTTGAAATACCTTGTCGATGAAATTGAATGTATAGGACAAAAAAAAAACACAAAAAAACGAAGCAGAACAAAACAAAGCAAACAATCAAACCCTATTAAAACAAAGCAGAACAAAACCCTGCTGGCAGTTTAAAGGAAAAAGATACAACTTTGCAAGACAGATTATGATGGAAATACTAACCCATGGACTCATTGGTTTCCATTTATAGTTCATTTAGTCAGCCATCGTGCATTGCATAATTCCATTCCTTGGCTGCTAGCCGTAGTGATATTTCTCATCACCCGACATTCCATCTAGTGGACAATTATGAAGTTCTATGGCACTCACTAATTGTAACACCCCAGAATATCTACAGGCCATGGCATTTCTTTTTATTTGTGATGCGTCTGATATACTCATTTCAGCTCTCTCTTGCAAATGCACGATGAAAAATGGTCATTCACCAAATTTTATTGTGCCATTTAGGGGCATTTATTCCAGTATTTTTTGTAGCTCATTAGCAGTGTGTGAAATGCATTTTGACCATGACCATTGTAGGAGGCCAACGAAAGAAGGCATTTGTTTGACAATTTCCACCACGGTGTGAAATACATTTTTGATTGTGACCAAGAGTAGAAGACACATGAAGTAGATGACAGCTTTTTTCCTCATCATCATCTGTCCTGTCCCTTGCAAAAATTCACTATCAAGAAAAGAAATGCATTAATCTTCTTTTTAAATATGCCATTTCTATCTGATATTTGTCCATATGGGTAATGCATGGTCTAACATTTGCTGTAAGCACCACATCTTTTGCAATTGTTTGTCAAGAATATGGACTTGCAAGACGATTTTGCGATCACTAATCGCAGCGACAATGAGAGATGATTATAATTCCCATTTAAGAGAATGAGTGGGAGAGTTTCTAAAAAGTGAGAGAATTTCTGCCTTTGAAAGATTTTATTTGACAGGAGACGATCAGATATTTGCATGAAGATCAATCGACTCACAAAATTGTGAAAATAAACATTGCAAAATATATGGTGCATACAGTATCTCAAGTAGCATGCCGTCGTTAAGTGTGCTCACAAAAAGTAGATAATTGCTCACCACAATGGTTTAGTTTGTAGGATTCTCATACTAGTTGGTTGATCATTTCAAACTAATCAGTCACAGTAACATTCCTTTGATAACTACTTGGTAGAGATACATTAAAAAAGTGTTTCAGTGGTTTTTTGAAGTCCCTTCCTCAAACCCATCCACAAATCCATCCCCACTAACAGCTAAACTTCACCAAATGAGGTATGATAACTAGTAATGTCTCTACTTTTTTCCCAGTTCATATTCTTAAATGACTTAGAGTAAGAATTTTTTTTTGAATGTGAACCAAGTTGTCACGTGCGCAATACCTTATGTTATCAGAGAAAGTACAATCTGAACAACTCTTTAAATTTCTGTATTAAGCAAGTGATATATTTTGTATTCAATGTACAGTATGACAGTGCTTGAATGAAAGTTTCCTGTTCAAAGATTATTGAAGCATGTGATTTGCACAAAGTTTATATATTCTTCTTTAGTTGTTGCATCAAAGCTGGCTTCAGGTCTATGTGCATATTAAGACAAAATATGAAGTGCATTAAATTATTTCTGTTCTTATATCATAATTAATACTCAGGTGCTGTAACGTACACAAAACATTGATCTTTATGTCAGAATGAGACCAAAGAGTAATGCATTATATCTCTCTTACTTCTAGTATATGTTTGTCTATATTATGTCTTTATGTGTAAACTCCTGATAAGGTGTGCACAAGAATTAGGAACTGAAAATCTAAGGAAATAAACAAAGCAAAACAACAAAATATTCCAAAATTTTGATGCACCACTTTATAGATGGATCCTGTGTGATTTTCATAAATATACACTTTTTTAATGTATCTTTTTCATAAGGCTCAGGTTTAATATTATGATGAGTTAGAAGAATCTGTTAAGCACATGAATGGTGATAGGATATTGATAGGTACATACAGTAATTGACTTTTAAATATTTGTTTATTGAGTGAGGCAGGAAAAACTCTTTTGTGGTCAGGTTCTGTGTGCTTTACTTGGTTCTCTTTTTTTCCCTTCCTTTTTTTTTCAATTCCAACTCAACTGGTACAGGGCACTGCGGGGGTCAATCCGAGGTCACAAGCCGATGGACTCCATCAAGGACAATGGCGACATGACCAACCGCAATGTGTCCTTCAATATCAAGGTCATTCAAGAGAGAAAGCAGCAGGCTGTACAGAAGAGGTCAGTTTGGTTGGGGCCGGGTCAATCTGTATGATAGCCACTGATCTTTATGGGAAGAACTGGATAGGATATCTCATTGGCCCTTTGTGCTGTGCAAACAAGTGAAGCTGCTGCACCGTCATCTTACCAGGCATTTTGTATGGGGATTTGCCTGCATTTTCAAGCAGAGACCGTCACCACGATCACATGATGTTGTGAGCTCAGTACACAAATGTATGAGCGATGCGTGTGGTAAGATGGCGGCACGGTGGCTTCAAAGCGATTGGCCAATGAGATATCCAGATACTTCCTGTAGAGATCAGTGGTTGTAGCCCGTCAAGTCCCAGAAACCACTCTTCGTTGGTTTGGTGCTGTGTCTTGATATAAAAATTAATTGTTACTGTTTGATAAAAAGGAATTAAAACCCCGAAACTGAGCTTTATTATTTTGTTTATGTGTAATTGTTTCATTTGGTTGCAGAACTATGTATTTCCTCTGTTCTAATATTACTCTGTAAGTTTGTTCAGTTGACTTTGTGTTATATTTTTGTATGCAAAAGGAAGGCAGAAAAAGAAAAATCAAAGCAATTTTCAAAATCCTCTCAATTGCTGAATCTGTAATTGATCGTTAGATTGGCAGCACATTTCAGAAGATTAGATAAGATTTTCTGTGTCAGATTGGCAAATTTTGTATTTTCTTTCCTGATTTTATGGCAATTTACAGTACATGTAATGAAATCAGCCAGTTCCATCAACTCTATCTCTTATGCTGTATAAGCTGTTATTTCTGCATTTTTTTTTTTGTGGATATTTTTGCGAATAAGGAGGTCATAGATATTTTCACAAGATGTTGTTTTCGTAATTTTGGCATTGAGGCTGTCATAAGTGCTATAATGCCTGTCAGTTTGCGATATTTTCACGTGTTGTGAAAGTTGCAGTCCAACAGTGATTTGTGAAATTCATGAAAGTTAAACCCTTGCGAAAATAACAGCTTATATAACATGGTGTGTAGTACAGTTCAGAGTTGTCAATTTAATGAGGACAAAAATGATAATTTCTGCAGCAAAATTGCAGACAGACTTGATGGGCTAATGTTGAGGAGGTCAGTCTGGTCAGCTATTTGTGGATTGGAAAAAATGCTCTCTTGCTTTATAGAATCTGATGTAAATTGGCTTTATATGGTTAGGAAAGGCGAGTGTGGCAATACACACAGTAGTCTCTCCAATCTGGACACCATGCAGTTCATTGGGTAAAACAGACATCCCCTATGACTGGCTGCAATTTTCCACATATTCACCAGGTATTCTGGTTATTTTGGTAGATTTTGCTGCAAATGATCGCGTAAAATGAAGCACACTAATATATACCAGATCTATTTTGGGATTCAATTTTTAATTGTTGGAATAACAATTAGAATGTCATTACTATGAGATGTGCATGTTAACAGAGTTATCATTGCCATGGCAACGATTGATGCAGGAATGCCAAGGAGGAGGACCTGAGGGAGAACCATCCCTATTTTGATATGCCTCTCTTCACCGTGGGACGAGAAAGCAAGCTCAGGAAATTCTGCACGAGCATCGTCTATGCCAGATACAATGCGTAAGTGCACATCTGCACAATTTGATGAAGGTATTGACCGATTCGGGTTCGTTGAGGGCAGCAGACATTTTACGGCACAGGGCGCAGCCATAGTGGGTGTATCAGCCGACCCCCCCTGCTCTCCCCCACCCCTGGGCAACATGTTTACACGCACTTGTAACAAAGGTTCGCGCACTAAGCAAGCATTCGCGCACTCAGTACGAGACGCCTATTGGCTAAAGCAGTTTTTCATTCTGCGCGCGTGCTAACGTAGGGAGAGGGGTGGGGGAGTGCGGAGGGGGGGTCGACTGATACACCCACTATGGCTGCACCCATGCCAAAAAATACACATAGCGCGTCACAGAATCGGTCAATAGAGAGAACAGATTTATGCGACTAAGTAGAGATGTATCAAAAGTAGCAAGTGTCTTCCCCGTCAGTGATAATGTGTATCCTGTTTTAAGTAGTGAGATCTTAAAGGGGAATTTTACATCATGTGCAAGGTACATTTATTCAAAGAGAGAAAGATAAGACAGGAGGATGGTAGGGGTTTGATCATAGTCGGACCTAGAGTAAAGGTTCTCACATATAAGTGATATCAGTCACAATCACACCCTAATGAAAACTTGCTTGCTTTTTATCTGATTTTGATCAAATTTTCACAGTTGTGCCAGTCATATTTTACTCTCTCTTTCTGGACTAAATCATAATTGACCCGGAATTCCACTTTAAGGCCAACTCGAGCGTGGTATGAAATTTCACCCCATTCCATTAGAACTGTAAGCATCCAGTTAAAGAGTTTGCCATTGTTAATGACAGCTGAAAATACCACTTTTGACAGAATGGGAACAACCTTTTTAGACTGATTGACCTCTCATCAGTTTTTGCTCTCTTTTCTTACCCTCCCATGTCCATCGCCAGCACCCTGACCGATGAATCGGGAATGGTCATCAAGCGGAGATATCAAGAAATCCAGTGAGTGCAGCCATCACGAATGACAGGATTTTAACCATCATTTCATGTTTTCTCTGGTTTGGTGCCATTTTTTTTTTTTTTTTGTACTAATTTTGACTATTCTCTGTTAGCATTTCATGAGGAAGAAATAAACTCTTCTTTTATATGAGCCCTGTTGTATTCAGATACCTTTGATTGGATTACTTTGCTTGCAGAATTATTGAAGACCACTAAATGACGAAATTTATGAAATTTACTAATTCTTAAATTTATTAAGTTTATTAAATTTACTAATTCTTAAATTGAAAAGAGATTTTAGAAGATTAAAGTTATTTTTTTCCATCACAAATTGGCTAATCCTCATTTTATTTTTCTGATTTCATGCAGATTAATTGCATTTCTAACCAGATTCAACATACAGTACTTTTTATGCCTCCGCCGCGAAGTGGTGCCGGAGGCATTATGTTTTCGGGTTGTCCGTCCGTCCGTCCTTCCGTCCGTCCGTAATGAATTTTGTGGACAAGGTAACTATCGAAACCTGTAGAGGTATCCTAATGAAACTTGGCATGTATGTGTATTAGGGGGTGAAGTTGTGCCTATCAACTTTTGGGTGCACATGCTCAAGGTCAAAGGTCAAAAGGTCAAGGTCAAATACATAAAATTTCACTATTTCCACCATATCTATTGAATGCCTGAAGATATTTTCTTGAAACTTAGTGTATACATGTATTACCCAATTAAAATTCTCTGGTGAAAGTTTGGGTCATGAGGTCAAAGGTCAAAGGTCAAAAGGTCAGGGTCAAATACATAAAATTTCACTATTTCCACCATATCTATTGAATGCCTGAAGATATTTTCTTGAAACTTAGTGTATACATGTATTACCCAATTAAGATTCTCTGGTGAAAGTTTGGGTCATGAGGTCAAAGGTCAAAAGGTCAGGGTCAAATACATAAAATTTCACTATTTCCACCATATCTATTGAATGCCTGAAGATATTTTCTTGAAACTTAGTGTATACATGCATTACCCAATTAAGATTCTCTGGTGAAAGTTTGGGTCATGAGGTCAAAGGTCAAAGGTCAAAAGGTCAAGTAAAAATATTAAAACTTCTTTTTTTTCTCCGTACCTTGGAAAATTGTTCAAGGTATCTTCATGGAACATAGTATATACATGTACTGACTGGAAGTGATTATCTAGAGAATGTAGGGTTGATGGGGTCAAAGGTCAGGGGTCAAAGGTCACGTGCAAAACTTCAAAATTTTACTATTACCCTCATATTTATGCAATGCCAGCAGGGTTATTTTTTTACACTTGGTGTATGGGTGTGTAACCTAATAGAAATTCTCTGGAAAGGTTTTTTTTTTCTCTCTTTTTGCCTCAAAGGTCAAAAGGTCAAAGATCAAGTGAAAGTGCTGAACTAACTTTTTCCTCCATATCTCGGAAGTGGCTCAAGTTACCTTGAAACTTAGTACATATTATGCATGTTCTACCTGAAAGTAATTATCTTATGAATTTTAGGGTCAAGGGCCAGATGAAAATGGTAACAATTTACTATTCAATTCAGAAATTGCACTTTTTCTCCACACCTGTACCTTGAAAATTACTCAATGCCTAAATGTATGAATGGGTCAAAGTCAAGTTAAAGTCCTTAAATCCCTAGATACATGCTGTCCTATTCATCCAATTAAACCTACGTCAAGGAAGGTGAACATTCAACACATTTGTGACAAACTTGTCATTCCAATATTTTGCCAATTTTGTGAAAATGTAATCACACAGTGTCCACATGTACTATCTAGACCTATTGGGAAAATCATGCATTATGGCGGAGGCATACCAGTCGCCAAAGCGACATTTCTAGTCCAGTATAGGATAAAAATGAAAGGACGGATAATTGTCCAAAGATAACAATAAGAAAATGGCCCCGTAGGCCCCGACTTTGGTGTGTAAATAGTGACGGCTCACAATGACTTCCTGGGATAACTTTCCAGTGACTAGAATGGTAGGGTTGGATTGTGCCAGCATAAATTCCAGTGAGAGATGAGACATGTTTTTGTAAGATGCAAATGTTATTGTGGAACCATGATTGACCTCTGTAAAAAGTGACAGGTGATTTGGTATTCACAAAAGGGCTGGAGTGTAAAAGGAAGCCATGTGTGGCGACACTAATACAAGCATCTTATGCATTACAAATCCTCAGCGATTTTCTGGCGATGGTGACATACATGACGTGGTGCTCGATTGTGGTCACCACGGCAACCTGCATCTCGATGATGTACGAAAGTCCGGAAGACCGCGTGATGGAGGACGGCATGCTCCGCATCGCTGAGTACGTCTTTGTCATCTTCATAGGATGTGAAATGATCTTAAAGGTACTCTCCAACTTGGTCTTTTAATTTTGTGTTTGTTGTTTTCTCTTTTTTAAAAATCTTAATGTCTTACATTCCCAGGTTGATTCCATGACATTTGCTCCTGCGACAATTGCTCCCATGAAATATGTACATGCTAAGCCAAACCTAAATTCTACCCACAATCATAACCCTAACCCTAATCCTAATCCTGACATCAAACTAAACCAAAAACCCTATCACAACCCTAGCCCTAACCCAAAGTCCTTGGAGAAAATAACACCGAAGCAATTGTCGCAGGAGCAAATGTTGTGTCACTGCCTAGGGTAAAGCCAGTGATTTGAAGTGCTGGAAGGATTTGATCTAAAAACAAAACCCAAAATATACTATAAAAGCTCAAATGAGTTATTGCAATCACTTCTCTAGTGTTGTACTTTGTCAGTAAACTTTTTATCCATTACCATCCGTGAACGGTTTATCCATGTTAATGCATCTATGCCAACCCCCCCCCCCCTTTTTATGCCTCTGCCATGAAGTGGTGCCGGAGGTATTTTTTTTTTATCGGAAGCTCTTAATCGATTGCCCTAGCCTTTTACATTTATTCTGCACCAAAGAGCCTACTCTCATGTCAGTTTATTTGAACACCTTTTATTTTGTGCATAAATTACACAGTTGTGGTTGAGGTGCAGTTCCCTTACTTGCATGTTTATCCAAATGTGTCTGGGAGTAATGTTCCAGTAATTTTACCCTTGAGCCATTGCAGAGCCTTTAATTACTTGTACCTGCTACTGCGTGGTATTGATGTGTGAAAGCTGTTGTTGAAAGGACGATAACTCAATAGTGCACACTGGCACTGGTCTGACGGTCCCTGACCAGTAAAAGTCACTGTCAGACTAGTTACCTTTTCAGGAATGGACCGGTAAAACGTGAAAAAAGACTGGGTACCTACTGGTCCAACAGACAGGTCAGACCAGTAGAAAAAATGGGTTAGTGTGCAGCCCTGGATGACTGATTGACGATGTATTGTATACGCCGTTATTTTCGCGTACATCACAAATGAGGAGCTCATGGACAGTTTTGCAATGTGTTGTTTTTGTGATTTGACACAGAGGCCTTCATAAGTGCACTATTACTTTAGTGCATGGTGACATATTTGTGTGTTGTCAAATTCGCGGTCCAACTGTGATTCGCAAAATTCACGAGAATTAAACCCTTGTGAAAATAACAGCTTATACAGTATTTCAGTGACAACTTAATGTGACTCATGGTGCCATGTCTTTTCTCTTCGCCCACGCCCAGATCATAGCCGACGGACTCTTCTTCACCCCCAAGGCACTCATCCGAGATGTCGGAGGATTCCTAGACGTCTTCGTCTACCTCATCAGCCTCATCTTCCTCTGCTGGATGCCCAAGCAGGTTCCTCCCGGATCACTGGCACAGGTGAGTTCTAGAGGACAGACTGCGTCATTGCCAAGGTAGCAGGTCTCACCAGAGGCATGAAGGTCCCACAACAGCATTACAAGACAAACAACAAAATGTGAAATTGTGAAGATGCCTTGTGGGACTTATTGGAATGATGATGCTACATACATCTTCTTATTAATCACAGGCAAACTTCTGGTACATGTATAATTGACAAAGGAATGCAGAAAAATCACACCAATATCCAAGACACCCTATCAGTTTCGACTTCTTGCAATTGTCTATCGCTGTGGTTGAGAACCCATTATGTTGTTGATGTCAATAAAGAATGAAGGCTGAGTGTTTTTTAGGTAAGAGCCCTCTCTTGCATTCCCAATTTCCACCAACTTCTGTCTTAAAACTGCCAACAGGGCCTAGCTTCATAAAACATCAGACAAAAATTTGTAGTCAATTGTAGCCAATATCAGAGCAATCTGGCGACAATGAGAGAACTCGATCGGAGCAGTGTGGATGTCGCTGGAGTCTCTGCAAATATTGTAATTGCAAAGTGATATGTAGAACAGGCCTCTGGTAGTGGCATTGGGAGCATTAGAGATCTTGAAAGAGCAAAGCTGTAGAGTTCGAGAACATTCTTGTATATCTCTTCATGCATTTCTTTCAAAGTTTCAAGTGTTTTTGACTTGAAATGATAAATGTTAGATGTTACGATGGCACCATCAACTAAATATTATATTTCAATTTCCAAAGCTCACATCTCAATCCTCTGTGAGTTACAATTTCTTTTTCAGAGTTCTCACAATATATTGCCTGTGGGGGGTAATTCATTAATCAACGTTGCTGATATCCTAACTACTGTAAAACCGGAAACTAGCATTCAATACATTGTGAAGAGAAAAAGTTTTTTGGCGTGCTTTTTACATTTCACATATCTTAGCCACGTCAGGGCAATTACCCCCGGAAGACAATTACCCCCGGCTAAATACTGGTTCGTGATATTAGAGTGAAGATTGGGGTTAAGTTTAGGTTTGGGTAACGGTTCGGGTTAGGGTTAGGATTAGGATTAGGGTTAGGCTCAGGGGATGGGTCTTGGGTAATTGCCCTAGACCCATCTTAGCTCCTAGCAATATTGACAAATTCATGCATGTGAAAATTTCTGGTTTTACAGTGCTCATTCAAAAGTAAACTGATCTGACTTTGTGTAGAGACTTTGCATGACCACTGCCCAAAATCATGTGAGCCATTCCTTCCCCCCACCCCAACCATCGGCAGATGTTCATGGTGATGAGGTGTGGCCGGCCGCTGCGCATCTTTGCCCTCGTGCCCCACCTGAGGAAGCTGGTGTACGAACTCCTGCGGAGCTTCAAGGAGATCCTCCTGGTCTCTGTCCTCCTCCTGGCTCTCATCTTTGTCTTTGCTAGCTACGGCGTACAGATCTTTGCCACCAAGCTGGAGAAGTGCAACGACCCCGACATCACACGAAAGGTACTCTAAACGACAAATATTTTGTGAGTTTTTTTATTTTCGCGAACTTTGCGAGTTGGTTGCTATTCGCAAATTCATAAACACACGAAAATAACTACTCTCATCCCCCACACTTTTAATGCGATATACGCGAATACATTTCTCAGTTCAATACTGGAACTCCACAATCGTGAATTTAACCACTCGCAAAAATGTCTGGAAGTCCCGATTCACGAAAATTTAGACTTGCTAACTATATGTTGTATACAGAAATGTTTTAACACTCTTCAGTAGTATTTTACTATACCGGAATGAATGTAAGAACTAGAAGAAAACTGAGAAGCAGACAAAGAGGCAGAGGAAGAAGCAATAATAGTGATTAGTGAAAGAAATAAGGATAAGTAATCACGATAAATGAAAGCGATAACTGTATGTGCACCACTTTATTTCCCGGTACGAGACTTTCTAGGTAGTTTTGAGTGGCGAAATTGGCGATTGAGGACCACACTGACAAGATTAAAAGAAATGTTAGATCTCTTTTCAGGAGAAAAGTTAGCAACCTCCCACCTTGAAGACCATATGCAGCACATTTATAAACACTGCGAAATATGCCACAGTGTCATAATCGAGAGGAATTGAGCCGGAAGGAAAGAAAATTTGCACCGCATGGCCAATGATTCCAGCCATTAGTGGAAGAAGAACCTCATCTCCACGGCTATCTTTTATTCTGTCTAGACATGCATGTATGCTATGGACAGTGAATCCAGAGAATTATGCAAGGAGCAAGGATCTCAGTAGCATATACAGGACTGCACACTAACCCATTTTTTTTTTTTCTACTGGTCCAACCTGTCTGTCAGACCAGTAGGTACCCAGTTTTTTCCATATTTTACTGGTCTGTGGCATATAACAGTTTGTCAGAAAAAAATATTTGACAAAACGCTTCATGAAATGCCCCCCTGCTGGAGGCTCTAATGGACTGAACAATTCAGGGGCTCATCCAGGAATTCCCTAAAGAGGGGGCGCCTTTACAAATTTAAAGGGAGGTGCACGTGCCCTCCATTTTTTTCTTCTTAATATTTCTTTTGTTTTAACAACAACAAAAAAAAAAAAATAAGGGGGGCGCTTCCGTTGCACCCCTGCTTGGATCCGCCACTGCAATTGGATTTTTAATTTTTTTTATTTTTTATGCTACGGTAGGAGGATTGTGTGGGGGAGTTCAAGATCAACGTCAGTGTTGTCAAGACTCACAAACTGGGTCCAGATGAGGTCTTGCCACAGTTCTTGGTCCCCAGGGTCTGGTAAGTATTCACTCAGGTTCTGAAACACGATTCTAGACCAACTCAAAGGCCCACTCCACTAAACATTTGTGGACTTGACACTCTCAAAGAAAGGTAAGTTTAACAGAGAAATACAGTAAAAGCTTCATTCAAATCAGATAAACATTTTTGGAAAAAGGTTCTGGAATTTTGAGTTCTCATAATATGTTTATATGAATCTGTGATATTGTGCTCAACCACATTTGCATATTAGACAAGATAATGGCCTCTTTGCCTCATAATTGTCCTATTGTTTTTATACTGGATATAAATGTAAGGCATGCAAGCCACATGCATTCACACATAGTGTCAGTTAGTGTGAACACATTCTAAATCAGCTGTGGGCTGTGTAGGACAGACCAAGTCATTGTGTTGATTCTAACATGATGCCCTTCATGTTAATTTGGATGGTGATTGTGATGTGACTAGCGGTAGTGGATCTACCACTTTTGAGGTATGAATCCAGATTACATTGTGTGAACCATTCTTTGGGACTGACAACCTTTTCCATCGATTGTTTTGGTCTTGCGTACTCCTTACAGGGCCAACCCCCGCAACTTCAACTTTGACAACCTGGGCAGCGCCCTCCTGGCCCTCTTTGAGGTGCTTTCCCTGGAAGGATGGCTGGAGGTCAGAGATATCATCATACAGCAAACATCTACAGTGAGTCCATCTTCCTCCTCTTCCTCCTCTTCCTCATCCTTCTCCTCTTCCTCTTTCTCTTCCTCTTCCTTTTCTTCTTCCTCCTCCTCCCCCTCCTCCTTTCCCCTCCTCCTCCTCCTCCTCCTTCTTCTTCCTTCTCCTTCTCCTCATCATCTTCCTCTTCTTCTTCTTCCTCCTCGTCCTCCTCCTCCTCTTTTTCCTCCTCTTCTTTCTTCTCCTAGTCTCCGCCTCCTCCTTCACTTCCTCCTCCTCCTTCTACTCTTCTTCTTTTTCTTCTCCTCCCCCTCCTCCTCTGGGGGGGGGGGGTCTTTGGTTTGATTGGTGCTATTTTTCACTTGTTCGGTTTGACTTGATTTCATATGAATGGATTTGACTTTATTCAGGTTGAATGTCATGTACGTAACATAACTTTTTATTTCACATGAGATTTTATTTCCATTTCCAGGCAATTACTAGTTCTGTGAAGTGAGCAGATTTATAAATGCATAAAGAAAGTTCTCAATGTGAATGTGACAAATTATTACAGAATGGAAGCTGATGAATGAAGATATAAACTTAGTGCCTGTAAGGTTGATGTCAACATCTTAAACATTCATAAGTCACTGAGTTGATGATTTTCTTGCATTCTTTTCTTTTTTTTTTTTTTACAGTGGCATGCCTTTTACATCCACATTTTTGTCTTCATCGGTTGCATGATTGGACTGACTCTCTTTGTTGGTGTTGTCATCTCAAATTACTTTGAGAACAAGGTAGGTTGAAACATCTTGGTGTGTTCCATAAATACTGTAAATGCAAAAGTATTTGTGATATTTAGCAGATTTTGCACTAGTTCAGGCTGGTGCAAGTTCTAAATCCCGCATAAACATCTTCAGGATTTTTTTTAATGCTCATTTGATTGAATAGAGTGTTTTGTCAGCTGATCAATATGACTACAGTGATAATACATGTTTGTGTATGTGTCTTAGTATTCATTTGAGCACATTCATATGTTACTGGAAAATGTGATGAACATTGTCAAAGAGATTTCTGTAGTTCTGTTCTCTCTCCAAGCATTATTAAATTCATTGTTCAATTTTTGGGGCAGTCAGGTAGTACATGGTAGTACATGAATAATATTCTTTCAGCAATTTCCCTTTCTCTCTACATAATCACAACATTAGGATTGGATGATTTGTCAGTCAAACAATTGAACATTCGCCGGATTGGCTTTAGGGTGGACCTTGATCAGCCCCAGCTGCATATATTTTATGTGGTTCAATTAACTTGTTTTTTTCCTCCGTCCATACACCCAGGGCACGACGTTGCTAACCATTGATCAGAGAAGGTGGCAGGACCTTAAGGGGAGGCTCCAGCTAGCCCAGCCCCTACATCTCCCTCCGAGACCAGGTGAGTGACCACGCCCACATGCCACACCCATTAATGGCATTTTTAGATCTGTCAGTATTCCTCAGAGGTTTAGAGTCTTGACATCTGATGTAAATTGGCTTAAGATGTGACCATTGATGCTCAGGAGAGTACTACCTTTTCAACATGTCTGAGACTATATCTCCTTTTCCAATAAAACGATGAGTTTAAACAAGTAGTTTCATATATGTATGTTGTTTTTTTTTATTACCTTTTTTTTGATAAACATAGCTACAAAAATCTAATATTGGAAATGAAATTTGATATGGAAAAAAAAATATCGGGAGTCAGCTAAGCTTTTTCACGGGAATATCACTATCCGATGATTTGGAATGCTTTTACAGGTATACATGTACCTCGTGGCTGTAGTAATCTTATTCTTTTGCACTCAAGTTTGTACTTCCATAAGTACTGTAAATGAATGGCCCATTACTGTAAAAATGGAAGTTGTTGCAGTACGAAGTTGTTCATGCATTTTGCACGACATGAAACAGTGCAAAAATTAAACCACACAAAATTTTTGCTTGTTACATGTAACACAACTCTATGTTTTCATTCTGCATAATTTAAAGCATGTGAAATTCATCTTACTCAGCTGCATGCAAGAAATTACTCAAGCAAAAATTTTCACTTTTATAGTATTTTGAGTATACTTATCACAGTGATTGTAGAAATTTCACAATTATAGAAATTTAAGACATCCATGTAGATGTACAAAGTTAGTGTTTTCTGGCACGAGTGACCAGCTGCCATTATTTAAAGTGAACTTTGTGCTGTCATTTTACTCTCATGGTAAGATACATGTAGGTGTATCGTATATGTGCACTCACATCAAAAGGAATAAACTAAATTAAGTTCAGATTATGGTGACTGCTGTATTGTACACTAGCAGATGGCATTTTGTTCTTATTCAAGATTAGGCCATGTGATATTGTTGTGCATGACATTTAATTTCAGACTTGATGCTGATGGTTTTGAATACTACCCCCCCCCCCCCCCCCCCAGTGCTGATGAGATAGCACTTACCTGATTCCTACCAGATTCTGATAATGCCTTAGACTATTCACAGCACCCAGCAGGCTCCTGTGGGCATTGGGCTCAAAAGATGCTGAGAGAGTCATGCTATGATCAAAGAGCTTTTCCTATATGCCAGTCTCTCTTTCTTTTTTTTTACCACTCCTAATTTCAGATCACTCCCGCTTCCGTGCCAAACTCTACGACCTTGCTCAGCACAAGTACTTCAAGCGCTTCATCGCGTTTCTGGTGCTGGCCAACTTCTTCCTCCTTTCCTTTAAGGTGAGAAAATTGTCTCAGAGAGAAATGTATGTTGAGTGAAAGCTGATGAATCAATACAAGGATGAATATATTATTGAATATTTAACCATGTTAAAATGATTCTGTGATATTAATGTGACTAAGAAAATACATGCGAGGGAACATGAAGTTATGCTCGGTCTCAGGCGGGGTGCATTCCAATGTCTTTTGTTAAACATATCAGTACTTTAGCAATGATTGACAAATGAGGTCACAACCAGAATCTTGGTTTGGAAGGCTTTTCTGTGGGCGTATCCAAGTAATCTGAAGTGAACTAGAAGAAAAATTATTTTTAAATATAAGGAATGTTTCTAGATATTCGTTTCACCGCAAAAGTGATGTTGAGGGTATCATGAATCAACACAAATCAACATGCATTTTATGTCATAAAACCTTTAAAAGGCGTGGCATGTTTGAGGTAGGTACCTGGGCACATAAATGGTTAACTTGTCGACGTTGATATAACTCATCAACTTATAGTGGGAGAAGAATGACAACGCCTTTGTGCTGGCCTACATCTCCGTGGTGCTCACCCTCCTCTTCGTCCTCGAGGTCATCCTCAAGTGCATCTCCCTCAGCCCCATCGGCTATTGGCACAGCCGGCGGAACCGCTACGATCTCATGGTCACCGTGATGGGCGTGGTCTGGCTCATCCTCCACTTCACCAAAGCGGTAGGCATCAACGCAGCGTGCATCTCGTACCTCTCTATCACACATCTGTAAAAACTCAAACAGATACAGTGCACTCCTGTTATAACGAACACGGTTATAATGAATTTTCAGTTATAACGAAGTAAAGATTCAGGTGGTAACATCATCCACACTATGTATTTTTATTGTTTATTTGTTTTGTTATACCAAAATTTTGATATAACAAAAGAAAACTGTCGGTCCTGAGGACTTTGTTATAACGGGGGTCCACTGTACTGCGCTATTTAATTTCCTTAACCCTAACTTACCTGGGCTATTTAGCGAGCTTGAATTCCTGGGGGGGGGCATTATGGCCCCCCCCTTCAGATCTCGGCCGTTGATCGCGCGATCGCCGCAAAATTTTGCATGAACATAAAGCCGGATGTAATCTACAAGACTGTTCAGTTAAATTTTCAAAAAAATTGCATTTTCTATTTTAGATTAATTAATTATTCAAATATATGCAAAAAACCTCATTTTCGTCTGTAATTGGCTCATAAAAGCTTATGGAATCAGTATCAAAATTAATTTCTTATGTTTTTTATTGTTTTATCAATTTTTTAATGTATTTCTTTGTTTTTTTCTAACTTTTGTTTTTGTTGTTATTTTCAGCAGAATTTGTCATACACATTTTATGAAGCATAATTATACTAAAATAAATTGATTTCAGCCATTGAACTTAAAAATATGAATCTTTATATGAATTAATTGAAAAAACACAATTTGTATTGACTTTGTACACAAAATCACGTTTTTGAGCAATTTTGGGGTTGACGAAAATTTTTTGAAGGGGCGTGGCTTCGGAACGGTATGCCCGGGCGCGACAAATTTGGTCTCAAAAGTTGCGCGAGACTTGAAAGTAGAAAGTCAGCAAGCGGCGCGGTGAAAAAATTTTGCGCGCCAGAATGGTCGCAGAATTTGTCGAGGGGGGGGGGGGCCATTATGCCCCCCCCCCCCCCCCCCAGGTAAGTTAGGGTTAACAATGTGTCGACATTGCTGTGCCGGTGCACAGCAAGAGCTTTACTAGTACTTGATTGAACAAGATAAACATGGAGCACTATCTCTGTATCTCCAAACTACTTTGTAGTTTTGTAGATTTTCTCAACAGTTGTTACAGCAAAGAATATGCTTTTCTGTTGTGAAGTGACAGTGTTAATTTAATCATGATAAAAAGGGACAGAGCAGATAGCAATACTGCAGTCTATATATACCCTACCCAAGCTTGCTGCACAGTGACTGCGCATTACCGGAGGTGTACAAGTGAACCCCAAAGGTGTGTCCCTGCTTGACCTACGCACGTTGCGTGTTGGTGTGTAAGATCACCCATTCATTTGCACGTAGCATACAAGCAACGTACGAATGCAAGGAAATGTTTTCATTTATATGCGATAGTGAGAATTGAGATAGGGAGAATAGTGAGTGAGCACTCTCGTGCAGACCAGGTCTGCACTGCACGAGAGTGCCTTTCTTGATTCAAGCTTTAAAAAAAAAAAAAAAAATTAGATTAAAAGAAAGAGGAGCAGTGCCTTTAATCAGCCGTGTCACTGTTCAAAATTAGAGTGTTTGTGAAAAGCTACAGTTTGATCTAGGTTAGATGTGTAGTTAGTGCATATAACTCCCTCTGACATGATACTCCTTGAATACAGTCACTTCTGAGTCAGAAATACAGTAAGTGCTTTACTGCAATTAAAAGTATCTGTATTGGACAAGTCTATGCTTTATATAGACATCAAGGTCAACTTGAACAAAATACATATCACATGGAGCTGTCATCAAAAAAAAAAAAAAAATCTCTGTAGCATTATGTAACATGGAATGACAAGCATTAACACTAGAACTACATGTACCGTTGCAAAAAATCACTGTACGTCCAATAATGCTGAATGCCTCATGCTTCATAGATTATCGTTTGCAACAAATCAATTTACACCTTTTATGTAAAGGGACCTCACTTTCATAGACTTGTATATGAGAAATGCGTATAACAAACCTATTGATTGTTTGCTCTATTCACAGAACGACTTGAGCTTCGCCTTTGGGGCTGCCACCGTCCTTTTCCGGTTTTTCACAATCACAGGGAAACATGTGAGTCTGATATTAAATTGTAGACTAGGAGAAGACTGGACTGTATACTGTAAAACGAGGAATGTTTGTGTGCATTTTAATTTTGCGAATTTCGCGAGCGCCAAGATTCGCGAAATTAAAATGCATGCGAAAGTTCTTGTCTACACTACTGTACGAGCTGAAATTTTGGCGGTGGTTTTATTTTCGCGAATTTCGCGAATCGCCTTTGAACCGCGAAAATAACAACACGCGAAAATAACAACGTGCGAATAGATAAGTACAGTTAGACCTCGCAACCGCGAAATTAACAACACGTGAAAATGTCCTCCTAGTAGCAATTCGCGAAAATATCTGTATGCGAAAATTTCAGCTCGTACAGTATATGCATTGAATGCCAGTGGTAGTTCGCAAAATTTCATGCCGAAAAAGAAGGCCGTCAGCTCCAATTCACAAAAAATTCATGCCACGAATATATCATGTTTTACAGTATTATGTTTAGCTCAGATGCAGAAGGATATATGTAACAATCTTTTAAGAGATCTTGATACAGCACTGTCACTCCGATCTTGTTTTGTTTTTACAATGCTATACCTCAAGCATCAAGAAGCCATCCACTGACCCTCTTACACAAGACATGTTGAAAGGAAGTCTTGTATATTTTTGAAGTCATATTCTTTTGAGTAAGCTGTGTTGTGTTTCGTTGCAGTATAAGTCTAAAATGGTCTTTAAACCAGCATACATTCAAATGATGGAGAACCAATTACTGGCTGTAATGTAGCTGTTAAGCTCTCTGCACTCTTGTCTGTATTTGTGTCCCTCCCATGCTCCACAGCCCACCTTGAAGATGCTGATGATGACCATCGTGGTTTCCATGGTGAAATCGTTCTTCATCATCGTCGGCCTGTTCCTCCTCATCACTTTCTATGCTTTCTGCGGCGTTGTCCTCTTCGGCAAGGTGAAGTTTGGTGAGCACCTGGGCAGGTGAGTGCATTTACATTTCTCCCTTTTTTTCTCCTACCCTAGCCTAGGATGAAGCCTCACTGTGCTTCTTTGAGACTTGTGTTATATACAGCATGTCATAAAAAAAAAAAAAATACCAGCAGATTTCTGCATTGATAACTTTCAATTTGATCAAACTGTCTGAATGCTATTTCAGGGTCTAAAAATATAACATCTTAACGATATTTTGCAGAAAACCCCATTCAATTCGGTCAAGTGGTCACAAAGAAAATGTGGATTGTTTTAAAGCATGTCATGAGTCTGTTTCTTCCAAGTTTAGCACTTGGATGCTCGTGGAACTGCATATTAGTGTGTGAACACAATGGACTGAACTTGGAGGGAAGGGATTCCTGACATGCTCTACAAAGATCCTCATTTCTGTTTGTCCACTGAAGCAAATTGGATGGATTTTCTGTAAGATGTGGGTAATAAGTTATAGTTTCATACCCTGAAATTGTATTTGGATTGATTCACTATTTTTCAAGTTATCATTGCAGAGGGTCTCGTTGTAATTCTTTTTTGACATATGGTAGTGGGAGTGATAAAGTTTAAATTCATTCTTGTGCAGGGAGCCTGAAGTGTTGTCAGTTAGTGTAGTCAACCTCTTACAATATCTGATGGAGAACAATCATTCTGATGATGGCTCTGAGCCGGCCAATCGATACATCCATTAATTTTTCTTTCCTTTATTGTGCAAGTAATTTAGGATTTTTCTGATTTAGATACATCTCATTTGTGCTTTGTTTTGTTTATTTGGATTCTGCTCAAAAAAAAAATAACATTCAGTACTTTGATATGCTTCAGGGACAAACAATGCAAAATTAAATTTTACATACTTACATGTAATGGCAGATGTTGATAGATTTACAGGACAAATGATCATGTGATGATTTTGAAAAGAGAGAGAGAGAAAAGACAGATTTAAGTAAAAAGAGGAGGCAGTCATCTTCAGTTGTGGCTTGATGGTGATGGTGATGTTGGACACATATTTGATTGCTGATAGTTTTGAAAGTGAAGCTGGACAATGTAAAATCTTTCTTTGTGTGAAGAAGGTGATGAAAATGGATGAGATAGCTATTGTCAAATGATAGAGAAGAGTTCATGATACATGTGTACCTGTCTCTCATGGTACACTGCTCATCTGATTGAAGATGACCGGACTCACTGTAGAATTGAAACCTTCATGTATCTTCCAGGCACGCCAATTTCGAGACGGCGCCGAAGGCCATGGCAACGCTGTTTAGGATTGTCACGGGAGAAGACTGGAATAAAATCATGCATGATTGTATGGTGAGTAGGAAAATCTGAAACCCACTATCCACAGATATCCAATGCTTTTAATGTTTGAACATTGCCTTTAAGGTGTTGAAGGAGTCTGTCACTAACCCATTGAGGACAAGTCCTGAGTATACTCATGACGGGTGTCTATGGGAAATGCCTGTTATAGCAAAATCAGTCCATCCTCGAAGTTGAAGTTATTGGCAGATATATCATATTTGTTTGTAACTGTATAGCTCATGCATGACATATAATCATGTCTGAATTTTTAGTACTAGAAGTTTGCATTGGTACATGTAGGCAACTTTGGAATTCATTTGAAGTTATTGGCAGATATATTTATTTTAATATTTGTGTGTAACTGTATAGTTCATGTATGATATACTACTAAAATGAAAGTTTGCATCAATACGTAGATATTTGCTACTTGTCAAAAGTTGATGGCAGATATTTGTAGTAGAACTGAAAATTTATTTTCAAATTCAAATTCAAATTCAAATGAATTTATTAGGAATTTTAATCATCGAATATATATTACAAATGAAATGCAGTCATTTCTTTTTGTTTGCAAGACAATAGAACGTACATTGTGTACATCCGAATATAAAACTGAGATATATGTGTACAGATTAAAGAAAAGAATTAAAGAAAAGAATAAGAGGACACGTCAATTGGGAACCACTCGGGATAAAGTGAATCAAATGATCTGACTGAATTATGGCACATGTATTGGGAGTATGAATGCAGAAGACTGTCGTCAAATAAGCATATAGCTTGAAGATACGACAGCCTTGAAAGGGAAGAAAAAAAATGGGCAAGACATCTCTTTTACATTTTTAATCTCTTTGTGTTGCTCCTGTATCTGTCACAGATCAGTGAGCCTCACTGCAGTAAGAGAGGACCTAATTACTGGCAGACAGACTGCGGGAACACCACAGCTTCCATCATCTACTTCTGCTCATTCTATGTCCTCATTGCATACATAGTGTTGAATCTCCTCGTCGGTGAGTTTTTTTTTACACACACACTTGTGGTATGCTTGTCACTCACACCTGTTGAACTTCCAGTACCGTGTCATATGATATTTGTCACTAAAGACACTCACAGACAGTGACAGTAGCTGAAGGTGGTAGATATATTACTGTCCAGAAATACTTTATACTTCTTATTCTGCTCGCTACACGTGACTCTTCCAGAATAAGGACATTCAAAGTGACGAAATACCTGTGGTAAATATTGTCGATTCAGAAACCAGAAGGGTGTAACACTGCGCAGTTGTTTTTGGGAGTTAGTGGCTTTTTTGGGTTCTTGGATAATTGTTTGCCCACCAGAGTGGAATACTTGAGTATTAAACTTCTGGATGGCCTTACATTTATCATGAAGAGTGAGTTGTGTGATGTTTCATGATTACTGAGATGTAAATGCAGTTCTAGGGCAACTACCCCCTGGACAATTACCCCAGACCCTTCCCGCGAGCCTAACCCTAATCCTGAACCTAATTCTAACCCTGAACTTAGCCCTAACCCTAAACCTAACCCTAACCCTAAACCTAACCCTAACCCCTATCTTTACTCTAACCTTATCACTAACCAATATTCAGCTGTGGGTAATTGTCCTCGGGGGTAAATGCATCACTTGAATATTTTACATACCTTATTTTCATAGTCGGCAGGGCTCGTCTGACTCAACTTTAGAAGATTGTGACTGAATTCCAGAGTGGCCTGTTTTCCTCCCCCAGGTATCATCATGGAGAACTTCTCTCTCTTCTACTCTAATGAAGAGGACGCCTTACTCAGCTACGCCGACATCAAGAACTTCCAGATCACATGGAACATGGTGGACATCCATAGAAAGGTGCATTTACCAGGCATTTCCTGTCGTATTAACATTTTTATTTTTGTTGTGTCTTGATATTTCATCCTAACTGTGATTCAGTAGTGTCTGTCTCAGAGGGAATCTGTACTACGTGTTATGTTGACATCTGCAGTCAAAAGTAAAAGTTTCATAGCAGTAAGAGGAAGTTGTGTTATATCAAAATCTCCCATGTTTCTGATGCAGTTATGTCATTCTCCTATGTCATTCACTAACAAATTGTGCAAATTTGGTGAAGTGACAGTCTCATGCTGTGACTCACTAGTTTGTTTGAATGTAAAATAGATAAAAAGATATATGAAATTGTTGAAAATCCATTAATTGCTGCAACCAACCCCATTAAAAGGGTTTCATTACAAACTTTGTTTAACTGGAGTACTGTGATGCAAAGGCTGTATTTTTTTTTTTTTTCTGCTCTTGTGTTGTGAATTTATCTTAAAGCACATTAGTGAAGATTATGTAAGTTAATTGTTAATGGTTAAAAGGTTAATGGAAACTTTGGTCAAAAAGTGACAAAAACTCCATTTTAGGACATACAAAAAGAACTTTAAACAAATTTAAAAAAAGAAGAAGGTGGAAGAAAAGGCTCTTCATCCTGCAAATTTATATTGTTGACCCATGAAAGGGGGTGATTCCAGTCAGCCGAGTCAAGTTTGTGCTGCGTCTGCTGCGGGGCCGTCTAGAGGTGGATATGGAAAAAGACCACCTCCTCTACAAACACATGTGCTGTGAAATCGAGAAGATGCGCAACGGTCAGGATGTCACCTTCCACGATGTCCTGAGGTGAGTTGCAGACTGACCACAGTGCTCTATCTTGTCTTTTTTGTACAGATATACAGTGTATATGCATCATACATGTACTGTATTTCACAGTGTTCCTGAATGTTTTGTGTATAGTTTGCAAGTTGACTAATAGCTGCAGACTTAAAGGGGAAGGCTAGTAACTGATCAGTGGGAATCAGTGGAAATGCTGGGAGTTGATTGTTCCAATCCTTATGGGATTCATTCAAGAGTTCATTGTATATCTATTGTTGTGTGAAAATGATTTGCTTCAGAATGGTCTCATATTCAAGTAATGTGCAGTTTAATGCTTCCAGGTTAGCGTCCCTGGTCAGTGACGGAGCATTAATCTGCACATTACTTGAATATGAGACCGTTCTGAAGCAAATCATTTTCACACAACAACAGTATATACAATGAACTCTTGAATGAATCCCATAAGGATTGGAACAATCATCTCCCAGCATTTCCACTGATTCCCACTGATCAGTTACTAGCCTTCCCCTTTAACAGCTCACTATTAGTGAGAACAGCTGACTATTAGTGAGCTGTAATTTAATTTAGTTTTTGTGGTAACACAAATGCACAGTATGTCATCTCCAAGATGGAAAATCACTAACTTTTCTAATTAAATGATATTCTTAGTAATGCATATTTTTCATTCCATCATGACTGTAGTTCTTGATCACTTAACCCTTCTGCTCCCAAAATTGTCTTTCAAGTCCCAATTTGCAAGATGTTATACTCAGAAATACATTGCAAAGACAGGATGCCTCATTGAAAGATCACAGGGTGCAGCGTGTGACTGCAGAAAAGTATCCGGCTATGTCTTTTTAGGCTGACTTTACATGTTGCTTGAGTTTTTATCGGTTCATTGTCATTTGTGATCACTACAGAGGCTTCTTGGAATACAAAAAAAAACCCCAAAAAACAAAAAATGCTTGCACGTAAAGCAAATGGGGTCATGGTAAGCTTAACCCATTCCATACTGAATTCTGAGATCCCCATACACTTCATACACAGGCCATCAGGTTCCCGTAGGTAACGGGTTAAGTGAGTGAGATGCGTAGTTGATTAGCTCATGTGTCAAAAATATTGATAACCTTCATTCATTCATTATTTATTAAGTATTCTCTACTAAGTCCATGGGTAGTCCCAGCATCAGTGGTTTATACACTGTTCTTATTGAGGGCCCTGCAACAACATAACAAAGTAACAATTCAAATTGCACAAAGTAACAAATGATGAGATATATTGCATTATCATCTCATTCAGCATGAGATGTTTTATTTTCTGTAAGAGGTAAGAGTAAAGTTATCACTTGGTCAAGAAATGAATTAATCTTTGGTGTATGAATGTAGTGAAGAGTGAGGGGAATTCTTTGTTTGTATTCTAGCATGCTGTCCTACCGCTCTGTGGACATCCGCAAGTCACTCCAGTTGGATGAACTGCTGGCGAGGGAGGAGCTTGAATACAACATAGAGGAGGAGGTTGCCAAGGAAACCATCAGGAACTGGCTGGACAAGTGCCTCATCAGGATGAGAGCGGTGAGTACGTGGCCGCGTTTGAGGGCTCAAAAGCGAACCGAAGCGAACAAATCCAGCGCGTACCGTACCATACCATGCCAGATTTGGAGTGTTTGAGTGCTCTGTAGAGAAAGCATATACCTCATGACATATTTTTAGAGGGAGGTCACATGTTTTGTAGCAACGGTCATGCGCCTGGTCGTGCTTGCTTTACTTACAGGTGTCCCGAACAAAGAGAATCAACTTCTTGTAAATGATATGATTTATGTGAATGTTATGCACATTCTTCTCATGCCAACTTCTGGTACAGTTATGGTATTCTTTTGGAGCACATCAGGAAGAGATTCACTTTTGGCTTAGTATGTGTACAGTATACTTTGTGGAAGAGTATAAATATACAGGTAGACAAATTTGAGTGCATCATTGAATTTTTCAATTGATATCTGTGATAACATGCAGGAGTAGGCTAGAATGTAACAGCTAGCACTGGTTTTTTTACCCTTCTATATAACAGAAAGAGAAGGTCCACCAATCGTACAGCAACCCATTCTATGGTGGGGAGAAACCCGAGAGGCTAGTGGTCCCGCCTGCCTTCATCACCACACCCACCCCACCCAAGGAGGACAACAATAAAGTCAAGGAGGAGACACCCACCACAGACAACGTCCGACCCAACCCGGAGACCAATAAAGAGCAGGTATTGCCCCCTACTTACATTAATCAGGGAATCATCTTTCTCGTGGGGTGTTTTAAAGGACGAGTTGACCTTCATAGACATGTGGGTTGAGTGAATGCAGTAATATTAGTAGAACACATCAGCGAGAGTTTGAGGAAAATCAGACAATCCGTTCAAAAGTTATGAATTTTTGAAGTTTCTGCTCAGTCAAGGCTGGATGAGAAGACTGCTATAGCTTGTGATGTCACATGAGTACAGTGATATAAGGAAAGAATGAAGAAAATTCAACATATTTCCATTTTTCTCGCATAACAAAAGAACACTCGACTTCTCTCTTTCAGAAGGCAGGGGGAATAATATCATCCTTAACATTCGTCAGTAACAAGTCAAAGAAATGTGCACTTTATTCAAAAAGTAAAGTTTTGTGAAATTCTCTCTTTATTTTCCTTATAATGTTGTACGCATGTGAGACATCACGCACTATATAGTAGTCTTCTCATCTAGCAATGACTGCCCAGATACTTTAAAAACTCATAACTTTTGAACGGATTGTCCGATTTCCCCCAAACCTTTCACTGATGTGTTCTACTAATATTGTTGCCTTCATTCAATCCACATGCATACGAAGGTGGACTTGTCCTTTAAGAATGAAATTAACCAGGGACACCTTTAGGTTCCATCTCAACTGAGACCTTTTCAACAACTTTGCCACATACTGAAACATGCAGTTATGTATCCTTTGCATGTACCTTCATGGAAACAGCAAATGCACCTCTACAAGTATTCTGTATCACTTGCATTACTGTACTTCAAATTGTTTTTTTTTTTTTTTTTTTTGGGGGGGGGGTGGTCATTGTACCTAACACAGGTTTGGAATCGTCAAGATACATGCTAAGGAGTTTACTGATGATTTTTATATATATATATTTTTTTTCTTAAGGGCCTATTAATAGCCTGTTCAGTACAGCCTGTTTGAGCTGCTAAATGCATTTCTGTACATGTACATGGCTTCCCAATTGCTTAACTTCATTGTTGCTATGTTGGGCAGTCATCATAAAGCTTGTTTGGTCCATATAGGAGCAACCTCTGTTATCAGAGTTGTGCATTAAATTTGAATACATCCATGAAATGGTTTAATGTAATCATGCAGTTAATGTTTGCCCTCGATGCTCTCCAGACCAAGCAAGAGCACGGTGCCCCAAGCTCCCCTGGTCACAAGCTCCTGGTACCTACCCTGTCTGAGGGCAATTCTAAACCTGACGGAGAGGACAGCGCTAGCCTCAGACCAAGACGCTCCAACAGGAGATACCAAGGGGGTGAGTGTATAAGATGTTTTAACCCGTTGAGGAAGAGTCCCGAGTATACTCGGGCAGGTGTCTATGGGAAATGCGTGTTGTAGCAAAATCAAACCGTCCTCAACGGGTTAGAGACACAAGAAGCTCCAACGCTATTTTTAATGTACGCAACTGAGCAGCGTGAATTACACCAACCGTCTTGTGGCCATATTTCACAATCCATCCCTGAAGACTGAATTGGAATTTTTTCTGTCTTCATGTTGAGTAAACAGCTATCACACACTATGAAAATATACTTCATGTTTAGTCACAACTCTGGCTATAAAGAAATATTTAAGTCTCCCTCTGCATAGTAGTGTACACTTGGGGCCTACAAATATGGGAGTTTCCATTGTAGCAGCTGGCAGAAAAGCAGTACAGTTGTGAATATCTGTTTTGTGCTCAGATGATGTATTGCAGTTGTTGGAACTTACGAAAATGGCCAATATCCTAATAAATTGGGAATGCCCTAGTCTTGTGCATTGTAAGTACAATCTCTGTTCATAGCATATGTGATTCATTTACTTCTCAGCTTCAAGCGAATGCTTCCTCTTCTTTTGGTCCCCACCCCCTTGACCCTTGACCCCTGTAGGTTCCACATCCAGCTCAGCCAGTGCGACGCCCGTCAGCAGCACCAGCAGTGCACCAGTCTATCCCAGGAACTCTGGCGCCCCCACGGCGACTAAGGAGGTGCAGGACTGGTGGAAGGAACAGCTGCACTATGACAGCGGCTCCGACGAGGACTGATCCAGGCATGCCCAGGTGACGTCTCCCCCATCACCCACCCGGCCTTCCCCCCATAGGCTTACTGAAGCATTGAAGATGGGACTCTAGAGAGGTTTACTCCATTCCCCCCTTGTGGCTCACTAGAATTCTACAAGTGTCTGTCATGGATACGCCTGGACGGACAGTGATCTCAACCTACTCAAGATTGTTATTGTGATGCAGTGATGTGGATAGCCAGGAACACAGTCCCACCCTTTGTGTACATGAACATGCCGATGCGTCGTTATCAGAGCGACCATTTTCATTGTCAAAGCATGCGTGTTGACATAGACCGCTATTACCCTTTTGAAGAAAATAAGTGAGGTGCCTGTACTCAAAGACATTACTGAGGTATTGGTGGCATCCAGTGGCCTGAGTTTAGATTGAAATCATTATCTATATGGATCATATCATGCTTACTATGACTCTTGATTTATACATCAGTCTGACTGGGCTCAGCCTGCGAATGACAACTCGTCAGGCTATGCTACTCCGATTTGACATTCTGTCGAGTTGAAATGTGACTGTTATGAAATGCCTGATATTACCTGCCAGAGGTTTGCCTGCGACTTCTAAAGTATTTCAAGGGCTCATGACTTTGGGGGAATGTCTGAGGAAAGAAGTCCTCAGTTTAAAATTGGAAGGTTTTTACATGTATACCCTCTAAAGTTTGATCAAGAGACCAAACTTTGATTTGATTTATGGCCAAAGGCTTCCTCCCTTGTCACCAACTACGTAAAGTGTGGACTCATGTTGGCATAAAGGACACAATTGATTGTCTGATTGCTTCCACGCTTGTGTCATTGCCTCTGCGACTCTGAACTCTGCTGCTTATCATCATTTTTGTTGAGGAGGCTGCATCACTGAATTACACTGTAGTAGCTCTACTCTGTGTTTGGTACACTTGTCTGGATGAATACTGCTCATGCTGTAACTGAAAAAAAAAGACCAAAAACCTTGTGAAGCCTTTGTAAAGCACTCAAGAAAGCATTTACAGTCCCTCGCTACACTCTGTGCTCCTTCTGTAAACCCACTTGTGGAAAACCTGTAGTAATCTAGCCATAGAGTACTACTTTTGAGTGGCGGCTTTCTCCATTTTACCATTTATTTGTGTGCCCTTATTGCCGTTGATTTTGATACAATTGTACTTGACAAAGTGATCTGATTTGTAGTTGTTTTGCCATCATGAAATGCATATTTCGTCCTTGTTATTGAACAACCTGCTCCGTGAAGTGTATCAGCAAAACTTGTTCAGAGATTGGATGAAGAATTTCAAAAAGAGGAAATAGATAGATGAGAAGTTGCTCTTTTTTTCGACCTCTTTTATTATTGATATTTGCTAGGGAGACTTGATATAGCTTATGCTATGAGCGAGTTCTTCAGTGTTGTGAAAGTGCAAATTATGATGTTGATTGAGCGTGGTGTATTAATTAAGGCAAATACATTTTAAATAGTATCCTGCCCCAGTTGTCCCACGTGATAATGTGGCATATGATTCCATGTTTTTTTACTTTTTTTGTTACAATTCACACCTTGTCATTGTTGACCAATCCTACAGACCAGTAGATTTTTTATTGTGTTTCCAAGATTTTTAAAATCTCCATTTGTAATGTACTAAGAAGGTAGAAATTTATGTAACTTGTCAAGTTTAAGATCCAATATAAGTACTGTATCAGTCAATTTTTGGTATGTTTTGAATGCATTTTCTTTTTCCAATTTGATATTTCAGTCATTGAATTTTGAAGAAACTTGATGAAACTGCAGTAATCCTTAGGATTGAATACAGCAGTGTAACCAGAAGAATGTGTCATGATTTAGTTTCAATACTATTTCATGAAATGGTTATCTAGGACTATATATTTTCATGATCCAATACGATGCCAATGCAATGGTCAATTACAAATTTTGTGAGACATTGCAGAATATGGGTAGATGTGGCTATGTTCTTGTGATGGGCAACTTCCAAAAGATGATATAACTAATGAACGGGAATCCCAAGAATGTTGTTGCTAATGAATGATCCCTTGATGATCAATAAGTTTTGAAAAAACAGTACACTTGCTAGCTATCATAATTAAATATTGCCCATTTGTGGTGGGACTAACTGAGACAAAAACATAGCACTGCTCGATTTTCATCTTTTCAAGAGTCAAAAACCAGTATTTCACCAACTATTTTCAGACCAAAGCAAAAACCTTTATGTGATATCGTTTTCTCACAAAGAGAAGAAATGTGTAGTGCTTTCTTAAGTTACGTCATGTTGTATTTTGGTGTGCAATGTACTTGGGTTGGGACTGACCCAAATATCAGCAACGCAAATATCATTGTGACTAGTTGATATTGCATGCATACATGTAGTTATGATTCTGGAATTTGGAATCGATTCTTATATATGTAAGTTCAACGTTCCCCTTTGCACATCCCATTCTTAAGGACCATAAACCTTTGTTCGTTTGTGACTTGGTGTGTGTTGATATTCATTCAGTTCCAAAATTAAAGATGTGCATGCAGAGAGAATCATTATCAGTACCACATACCCAGATTAGTGTGTGCTCATCTCGATCGGTTGCCGAGCCATTCTTCTTCATTGAAGCAGTGTATCCAGGATTCCTCTCCACTTACTTGTACAGCATGAAGCTGATTATTTTCCATGTGAATTTTCAGTTGAAACTGGTCATATATCCCTTTTGCAAACATAACAAAATTTGCAAGATTGAACTGAAGAACAATGTCCCCCAACAGTGTATCACATCTTACAGTGAAACGTCTCGGCTTTTTTTTTTTTTTTTTTTTTAAGAAATGAAAAACTAACCCTATGTCACTCAAAAAATATGCTCCTTGCTTTTTACTGAGAATAACAGAATTTCTTTCAGGGTTCGAATGAATTAACTGGAAATCTGTATTGTTTCCCCTCCATCATAAAGAAGTTTTTAGTTTTATAATTCAGAGGAAAGGTTTGAATTACCTACCTGTATACAATATACCAGGCACTGAAAGGAATTCAGTTTTCAGGGTTGCAAAAGGGACACACAAACTATAATGCTACGAGACAAGTTTGTTGAACATGTTTTCAGGGTTATTGTGAACCAGAAGTGCACCGAGAACATCCCCGTAACTCTGTCCAGTAATGAGGGGAAGTTATCTCGACTGAAGGTTAATCAAGGAATGTTTGAGGAGGGAAAGATATGGATGAAAATGATAAAGGAACAGTATTAATGTCTTGTGAATACAAATGATAGTGTGTCAGATTGAAGAGAAATTATATATCTTGATTCAATTTTGTGCTGTACTTGAAGTACATAATTCTGAATAATTTTTCTTCCTTTTAGTAGGGTTTTCTTTATAGATGTGTATGAGACAATGTTAGTATCATGGCTACTTATATGGAAGGTAGGTGAGAGGGAAATCATGAATTTTGAATGTAGTGTGAACAAGGTTTTTGTTTGAATGAGTGCATATTTATTTCCAAGTTATGAATCTGTTATCTCTGGCGGGCCAAGGATGAATAGAATAGCACACTTCTCTCTACTTTAATTTAGCAGCTGTGTTCATTAAGTGTTTCATTCAAGAGACAGACACCTGATCCTGGTGCATTTTTGAGAGAATTTTGACCTTAGGAATACAGTAGTATGTTTCTAAAATATGGTTATTTTGTTGTCAAAATGTCTTGTTTTGACTGTACATTCTAACATGGAGATTTGAGTTTCAGCAATGAGCAAGGGAGACTTGCAAGACTTCATTCAAAGTCATGTGATTGTGCTCACAGTGAAAGAACGACATTTGTACGTATTCATATCAATAAGTAGATAAAAGAATGTGTTTTTTGTTGTGGATAGTGATTAAAGGTCACTAGGCTTTTTGCTTCATACATGTATTATCTAAAAAATCAAGAATTTCCAAACTGGTTTGCTTCTCTAGATGTTATTTATTTTGTCTGTACATGTATTCAGGTGTCCTGGTGATCCCCTTTGTGCACAAAATGTCTCTGTGTGTTTTAGTCAAATAGTAGCTACATGTATCTATTGTCAAATTATATTGTACTTGTACAGTGCTCAAAGCATGACTATTTATTGATCTATTGTCACAAACTATAATAAATGAAATATGAAATAATAAAGGTGTGTTTGGACATTTTATTTACAAATATTAGCAGTCAGTGATGCAATCACTGACAATATTAATATACATCTTTTGCATACTAGGTTGAACTGGCCCCTCCCCAAAAAATCTCCCCCTTTTTTTATTTGGGGGGGGGGGTAGCTGAGAGAAAATATTTCAATGAAACTAAATACCATTCTGTAGGAATAATCAGACAATGCATATATCTGTTGGTTCTCAAAGCGCAATTTCATGCCGTGTTCAAGTTCACAGTGATGAATAAGTCTAGTAAAATCAAACAAAAAAAATGTTTGAAGATTGAGCAATGCCTGGCATAAAATAAGAAGCATTCACAAGCTTCACACATGTTCACAAAACAGTACATGTAAAACTTTATAATCCGTAGTATAATTTGTTAATACTATACTGCATCTGATTAGTGCACAGGACAAAAAGATTGTTTAGCCTTATGCCCCAGTCACATAGACATCCCGGATCACCCCGGACCACCCCGGATCTGATCCGAGGAGAGATCCTTGTTGACACCGGGAGGCCAACACGGCAACTTTTGGAGGTCAAAAACATCCGGTGCATCCGGGGATTGCCGTGTTGGCAGAGCAATCCGGGGTGGTCCGTGTGGCTGCCGTGTAGCCGCCGTGTTGATCCGTGTAGCTGCCGTGTAGATGCCGTGTTTGTCAGTGTAGACGCCGCGCTCTTCTGGCCTTATCCGTGTAGCTGCCGTGTTGATACCGTGTGTACAGTCATACCAAAATCCCTGATCTCCCCGGACGTCCCCGGATCTCCCCGGATCGCAGTGTAAATCCTTCGAGCATCCGTGTTTATATGTGACTGGGGCATTAGGAGTTTACAAATGAGCTTTATGTTTATCTTTGATGGAGAATACTGTCATCGTAATTCCCAGCTTTTAGTTTCCTGTTGCACAGTACGCCCTCTCTTTCATCAAAAGACCCTAGGAAAATAATATTTCACAAAAAATTGGACTGAAAAAGCCTGGAATTTCTTTTCAATGAAAGATATCATTTATAAAGAAGGTATTATTCTGTATAAAAAATAATCCAGGAATGTAAAAACATTAGATGGCTGGTCTACAACCATGAAGTCCTAGACAGGCTGCTCGTGAGCACTGAAAAAAAAAAAGTGTCACAAATGTCAATTCAAAGCCTGGCACAAGCCAAATGCAACAAACATATGGCTAGAATTGGATCTTCATCCTATGTTTTTCTTTCTTTCTTTTTTTGCTAACATGGCAAGCATGAAAGTCTTGGCCCAAACCAGAGTTACATACTGAATAGTCCTTGACCCCCATCATTTTCTTTGTAAGAAATGAATCAACAAAATAAAAACATCTACATGTGTGTACAGTGTACAAAGTCTGGAGTGAAAAGTTGTCCAATTGTGCTACAGAGCAAGAAACTAAAGGACTTCGCACAGATTTTCAACAAGGGTAGCTCTCCAACATTTCTCTATCTGTCTTTGAGACATAAAAAATAATTAAGAGTCCAGAAATCTGCCAATATGAAGGTCGAGCAAGAAAGCAACCTGCAGTCACTGGCATCCTCATGGAGAGAATTGTGTAGGGCAGACTCTTTTTCCTTGCCATGTGCATTATCAGCATCCCACACTGTAACTTGCTGCTCGTGGGAGGGTACACAAGGATACAATTCAGCCAACTGTACGGCAAGCCCCGAAAGGGTGGACGATACTACCATGTCGCGGTTTCCGCACCCAACACTGACTCCTTGCAAATCCCTACGTTGCAACCATGATGACCATCAATGTCACCTAACGCTTGAAAAGAGCAGACCTCGAACGAAGACATCATGGGGCGGACCAGGGTGCATGGTTCAAACAGGAGATTGATGAGCAAGACCTACCGTGAAGCAGTCATCCATCCTACAGCTTGCAAGGACAGGCAGTGGAGGGGTCGCCATGGTTACCTGCTGTCTGATTTCGCGCATCCTCATCCAAAATGTTCTGGGGGGAAGATGGTGGACTCCTCACAGGAAAGTAGAGAGAGGTGGGAACGGGTTTTGCTTGCTGACCACCAGTTTTTGATGGGCATGGGAGAGATAGCCCTTGATGTAGTTCTGATGGAGGGAAAAACAAAACAGAAAAGGATGAAACATTCATCAGTACTGGAATCCTTAGAAACAAGCCAGGAGGCCTGAAAGATACCCAATTAATGATAACAAGTGAGCTGATGAATGGATCTGCAAAAGACTTTGGTCACTCCCTACTATAGGTGACTCCCATTGTAACGAAGTCCTCAGGACCAGCAGTTTTCTTTTGTTATATCAAAAGTGTGTTACAACCAAACAATAAAGTATGTAAAGGAAATACACACGATAATTTTGGGACTTGGGACTTGGGACTTTTGTTGTAACAGAATTTTGTAAGAACTGTGTTCATTATAATGAGAGTGCACTGCATAGATTTTGAGTCACTTCACAGAACTTCAAAGTATACATGTAGAGCACTGCAGCAAGTCAATAGGAAAGGGTCAAAGTCATTACATGGTATTATCACATTGACCTAAAATTTTATACATTATTGTGTCAGTGTCTAAACTATTGCCAGCTGTTTTCATTGTTCATTTTCATATACTTCATACATGTAGGTGGAAAAAGGAAAACATTAGAACACTGGAAACGGAAGTAGAAGGGTCTATAACAAGAGACCCGCGGGTCTAGCTCACCCGAGTATCGCAAGTTCACCTTTCATGCAGTCACTAATCTAAATTATTCACAGCTCTACTAAAATTTGACCAGGCATTCTCAAGTAGAAGATGAAAATGTACAATAAGGGCCCAAATTTTTTAAGATTCCTTAATTTGGGGGGATTGGGGGCCCCCTGGGGCCCTCTGGGTGGGGCATGGTGCCCATTTTGATAAATTGAGATCCTGACCCCCTAGGGATGCTACCTGCCAAGTTTGACGAAAATCCATCATGAGGTTTTCAGGAAGAAGATGAAAATGTACAATTCAGGCCCCCATTTGGACCTTCCCAACCCCCCCCCCCCCCCCCCCTGCCCCCAAGAGGGGCACCCCTGGATTTGCTATGAACAAACTTGAAACTTCAGTCATTAATGTACTCACTCATAGTATTATCTTAGCTCTATAACTTCTGATTCTAGAGAAGAGTTTTAAAGATTCCTTCATTTTGGGAGGTTTGCCCCCCCCCCCCCCGGGGTCCCTGGGTGGGGCATGGTGGCCATTTTAACAAATTGAGATCCTAACCCCCTAGGGATGCTACCTGCCAAGTTTGGTGAAAATTGGTCATGGGGTTCTAAAGAAGAAGATGAAAATGTATAATTTAGGCCCCATTAGGACCCCTCCCCACCCCCCTCCCCTGGGTCCCAAGGGGGGCACCCCTGATTCTGCCATGAACAAACTTGAAACTACAGTCATCAATGTACTAACTCATAGTATTAACTTAGCTCTATCACTTCTGGTTCTAGAGAAAAAGATTTTTACAGATTCCTTAATTTTGGGGGGTTTGGGCCCCCCTGGGGGCCCCCTGGGTGGGGCATGGTGCCCATTTTAACAAATTGAGTTCCTAACCCCCTAGGGATGCTACCTGCCAAGTTTGATGAAAATCGGTCTTGGGGTTTTCAAGAAGAAGATGAAAATGTAAAAAGTTTACGCACGACGGACGACGGACGACGGACGCCGGACGAAGGGCGATCGCAATAGCTCACTTGAGCCTTTGGCTCAGGTGAGCTAAAAAACCGTAAAAAACATGACCTATACTCAAAGGTCCTGTTTGCCTTTGGGAGCAGTGATCTAAAAAATGTTCCAAGATATCACTTTTGATACATATGTGTAGGTCAGTCGTATCACAAAACATCCTACCATATAAAATTTTCGCAATAAAGCCTAAAATATAAGGAGATATCACTATTTTTCTCATTAAACCATAAATGTAGACGGTTTAGTCTGGAAACATTTTTATTATAACTATTGTTCACATTTTGTATATTTAACAATACTTAACATCAATAGCTACTATAATGGTTCAAATTTTTACATTGGTTGTTTCTATCCCTAACTCACATTCTAGAACTATTAGGAAGCACTAATGCTGGGTTTTTATTTCATCTGCAAATGGTAAATTATGCCTTTAATGTTTCCAACTATGCAATGTACATTGTACTTGGGAAAGACTGTACCTTTGTTACAAAACCTTGAAAATCCTACATCAGCCACAGTGACCCAGTAAAAGTGCACAATTGTTTTCGGGTGTACAGGGCGATCAACTTTCTGTGGGTTTGTGACGCAAGGTCACATATTGAAATGATACTAACTGGCTTGATAATGAACAAACAAACAGACCATCACCCAGTAAAACTAGGGTGTGGGGGGGGAAAAAAAAAAACCCTGCTGAGGTCATCGGTCACTAACCTTGTAGATGAGATTGGCCAGGATACACTCAACTTCCTCTTTGTCCACATCTTCCAGACCAGTGAACTTGAGCGCTGTCTCAAAGGCCTCGATCGGTACCTGGTGGACGTTCAGCATGAGTTGGCTGCAACAAGAAGGGGGGGGGGGGGGTGTAGGAGAAAAGTATCATTGGTAGTGTAGTTGCTATGTATTCCAATGCTTGTACATGTCTACAAGGTTCTAGGGCAATTACCCCCTGATCAATTACCCCAGACACTTCCCCTGACCCTAACCCTAATCCTAATCCTAACCAAAACTCTAACCCTAAACTCGACCCCAACCCTAATCTTTACTCTACCCTTATTACTTACCAGTATTTAGCTGGCAGATAATTATCCTGGGGGGGGGGGGGGGTAATTCCCCTGATATGGCTTACAGTTAATAATTGTTACTTACTTACTGCCTGTTATGCCGGTTGGCATGTCAGGGACAGATCCAGGAATTCTGTAAAGAGGGGGCACACACCCCCCTCCATTTTGTCTTTTTATTTCTTCTGTTTTAACAAAAAAACAACAACGAAGGTTCTCCACCTCTGCATGTCCTGGACCATCCTTGTCACCATTCCCCAATTTTGGGTTAAGGTCTTTAGCTCGTTCTCAATTGTTCTCCGCCAGGTGTCCCTGGGCTGTCCTCTCCTACGTCTACCACAGTTAATTGTAGTATTGCACAAGACAGTGGGATCCTTAGTGTAAAGAGATCTGGGCCCCATAGCATAAAACTATGGTCAGTTTTCAGTTGATGGTGACTCTTCAATCTGTGGTAACCAAAAGTGATTTCTTGGCTATGACTGGCTATGGAATGGTGTTGCTATGGTAATAACGAAGAGTTTCATCCACCTGCTCCCTCCAATTAGTTTCAAAGGCAGGAACTCACTTACAATGTAGTTGTTGCTAGGCAGGGCAAGCTTCTGGCAAGCTTTGTGATCATTAAGGGCAAATTTTGTGAACAAAGTATGCACAAAATCTGAATACATTAAAGAACCTGTCTTTTGAAACCATAGATTTTAATTTGGGCTGAGAGGTTGTGAATGGATAGATAAATGCTGTGGTGCCCTCACACTTTCTTGAAGAGGTTTCGGTACGTGATGGTCTGGAGTTTCTCAATGATGAGGTATACGCCACACTTGATGAAGAAGGCCTCGTGGGCATTCATTGCTCGAGAAAGGAGGCGCAGGTCTCCGCTTTTCGTCGCCTTGGCAACGTCGGCAAACTGCATCAAGTCGTACTTCTGGAGAAGACTGACCTTTGGCATCTGACCCTGGAAGAAAAGAAAAAAAGAAGAAGTTACAAACAGAAATACAGTTTTAGAACTCTGTCAGATCTCATTGCAGCTCCAGCAAAAGCTATACAGATACATGAATAGAGATACAGTAACTACTGGGACCTGTTTTATAAAGTTTGAGCATATTAAGTTGCAATTAATCGCAAATTGTGTTTCATAAACAACTTTGCGACTGATCACAAGTAACGCTTGATCTACTGGAAGTTATGCTTGATTTTTCTTGAAATCAAGCGTAAGTGTCTTTATGAAACAGGATTATGTTCAATATTGAACTTATGCTCGATTCAACGAGTTACGCTCAATTCATCAATTGCAACTCTTTATGAAACAGGCCCCTTGAGTTGATAGTGAGATATACATATAACTCTTATAATAATCATTTTTTTAATTTTTTTTTTTTTATTACCATCACTATGTCAGTCACAGGATTGGTTATCCACAGAGATCTACATCAGACTGTGTTTCAGAGCCAGAGAAAGAGACAGGTACTTGGAAAGAAACCCAAACCCTGGACTCTTGACACCCTGGATAATGAGCACACAAATCTGCACGTGTGAAGCACGCAGCGATTATGAGCAAGAGCATGTGGTGCAGCGTCGTCAGCTGTGTCGTGAATGCGTCCAATCAGAAGAAACTTCTCCTCCAACTATCCACAAAAAACTAACACCTCCGCAGTCTGGTCGGGCACGTATTATGATTTTTTTTCCCTTTTTTTGCATGGAAAGAATGTCTCCTCCTTACAGTCTACACTCATCAGTTCCCTTCCACCCAAATGTGAAAAAGAAAATGTATACCTCCTTCTACTGTTATTTAGAGTCAACCTACGTAAAGTAGTAATGACATAGCAACTATTACTGTTTTCATGATGGATGGTTACAGCGGCTATTCAACTACAATGTATTAACACAGATTCACTTTCATAATCATTAAAAAATTAGCTGACAAGAACACTGAGAAACTTGTGAAGCCATAATATCACAACCTAATACAACTTTCATATGTGCTTGTGTCCAAAATTACTATATATTTCATCAAAGTATATCAAACTTTGATGTTCCACATCTTCCTCAATTTTTGTCCAATATTAATGAAACCTTCACCGTTCTCTTTTAAAATGAAGTGGAGATTTCATTCTTGTTATCCTTGCAGCATGCCATGACAGACCATTTATAGGCTCAACCAGCACCTGGATGCGCCTGAACATGTGATCGACTGCAACAGAAAAATTTTGCAGCAGGCCTCTATCTGTGCCCATTCTGATTGGACAGTGGCCAGGATAAAAACTTGCTATTTTTTTTTTCGCCTTCTCCCTGCAAATTTTCTGGCAAGTGTCTTGTTGTAATGACTTCCTAGCTTCATACGTTGAGTATTCCCATCCAGGGACGGATTAAGGGGGCGATCTGTCCCTCCACATGTATTATATGTATATATTCTGTGGGTACCAGGGACAGCTAGAGTGCACCACACCATTTCAGCCAGCCCTCCCATTCTTTGACTTTTAATACGACTTCCCCTGTTTACCCTGTCCCAAGTAAAGATAAACCATGTCTGGAAGAAAACAAATGAAGATAAAATCACATTAAACTATAAAACAAAACATAAAGCAGAGGCTCAAGAAGATTACACACAGACCCTGGGGCTAAATCACACAGATAATCCATTCCCAGAAGGGCTGACCTAGGATATTAGAATATTTAAAGATAAGGGGGAAAATGAAAAAACAAATCCCTGAATAAGCAGCATCATCTAGGAAGAAAGACATCTCCAAAGTCCTACTCTGGCCCAACTGAAGGGATTGATGGCTTCTTTGGCAGCTATCACAGTTTCCAAGAAATTTTCGCTGCTGGAGACAAACAGTATTGACACAGCATGCACTCAAACAATGCTGTTCAGTCTGGCAAACTGGTGATCAGGAGGCATAAAAGTTGTACCTTGGATTTTCTCTTTATGCCCTCAGGATGCTTGTCATTACCATCCATTTTATAAAGAGAACAAATAATCTTACACTCCCCCCCCCCCTCCATATACATGGTATGCTCTGTAATGGACCACAAATATATTTAATTTATTATTCATAATTTTCTTAGTACATATGCAGTAAGCCTTTGTTTGAAGCTAACCTCCTTTGCTTTGCAAATGAGAGTTATTTTGACTTGCAATCAAACAGTCAAAGCAGTCAAGCAATACATGTATCCCCCTTTTCACCTTCAACTGCATGTGTCATCAAACAATGGGATATATCAATCGGACGTGAGATTATGAATACAAGCGTGTGCTGATGGGCTCACAAACTCTTTTGTTACACTGTATACATTATAATGGCACCTGAATGGGATCAGCAAAAGTAAAAATCTAGTGAGCCCAGCTTCGATTGCTACCAACATCTTCATATAAGATTTTTAGCACATAGAGTGCACTTCTATGTTGGAAAAGGTAAATTAGACAAAAATATATATGCAGTTTTGACACAGAAAAAGAACAGATATTGATAGACAAAACTCTAATCTTTCAATCGTAGTCATTTTTCTGGTCAGCATAACACAAATAAACATGAATTTAGGCCACAAATGCAGACACTCCTGTCTACATTTTGGGAACCTGGTATACCAGGTTCCTGTAAAGAACAGGTTAATGCAACAACAATAATGACAATATGGATGAGGAGAAGAAGAAGAAGAAGAAGAAGAAGAAGAAGAAGAAAAGGAGAAGGGCAATTCCGCACTTACGTGGACACAACATAGATGAAAGGAATGTGCCTCTTTATCTTACTCTTTAATTCAGGCATCAACTTATACCATGGATGTTCGCCAATCATTATGGTCTTTCAAATTCAGTAGATTTTATTTTTCATATTCATTGGTTTTGCGAGATCTAAAACCATCATTTAAAATGTACATATGGGACTGGGGACATTGAAATTCACGTAAATGCAAATTACAGTGGGTTCCTTTGAAAATTTTTCCTCAAAGTTTTGCTAAGGGGTAAAAGACGAATACAATTAAATACTCCAGAAGTCATGTGACATTTTGTCAATTACAAAAGCGTGAAATGACCTGCGGAATTATTCCGGACAAATGTAACGTTACTAACCGCAACGTTACTAACCATGCTTTTAGGGGTCTAGCTAATAAATTTTCAGTCAAACTGCTAAAAATATTTGCATGAACATTTGCCATGATGCAATAATTGAAATTAATGCAGCACTTTGTTTGAAGTAACTTGCATTTTTGCACACTTTTTGTTACATAATGTTGATTTTTTTTGTCATGTCCTTTTTTCGTAACGTTACTAAACAGCCCTTTTAGTTGCCATAGCAATTCTAATATTCATTGGATTGCATTCATTCTTTTTTATATCATAAACCTGGGAAGGATGAACATGTTTTTAACATGCTTTTGACTTGAAATGAATAAATGGTGATTTAGTAGTAAAAACAAATATCTAAATTAGTTTAAATGTAACGTTACTAACTGCGGAATTGCCCAGAAGAAGAAAAAGCAGAAGAAAAAGGAGGAGAAGAAGAAGAAGACAAAGACGAAGAACAACAACAACACAGTGACCTTTTAAATGACCTTTGTTCCCGAACTTTGACATTACCAGAAGCATCTTGACTGGGAGGAGGTAGATGAGGATGAGGCGCTTGTTGTGTCTGCTTGACCGATGACATCTTTGGAATGCGAAGGACAGGTGATCTTCGGCTGGGAGGGAGATAACAAGTAAGAACTGATAAAATGGAGCAAGTGGTCATTACAAGAGGATCTCAAATGCCATTTCCACATAGTGTTCAAGTTCCTTGGCTAATTTGCTGCATAATTTAGCTACTTGTCTTTTATCAAATTAGCAACTCTAAAGTTGAAGGCATATCCAATCGTGGAGAAATATTAGACGGAACAGGCTAACTCTAATAATCTGCTCAAATCTGGAAGAGGGCAAGTCCAAGATAACGCGCGCGTTACGTATGGGACATTCAGAGATTTTTATGACCTGAAAAATAGTATTAATGGCCTTTGATCATATTGAACTTTATCATGGTGATTGATATCTAGGAGAAGTATAATCATGTAAAAAATGGAGAAAAATGACCTTCACAATTATATTCTAGAAGAGAAAATATGTGCCGTTACGTATGGGACCAGAAAAATTTTGGTTTTTTGAACATTTTTTTTTCAACCTAAAAACTCTCTGAAAGTATTTCATTCTACAACTTGTAACTCACTGTGATGAAAGTCACAACACTCAAGATTATCAGAGGTAAGTTTCATGTCATGAGGCAAAAAGCTCTAATTACAGGTTCTAATTAAAGACAGACATGACGTGTTACGTATGGGACAGTTACGTATGGGACACTTTGTCCCCCATTCGTTTAGTGTGTGGAGAACCATGTTTATGGGTATTTTGCATAATTATTGAACTAAAATCAATTGAAACTACTCAATACTGATCCAGATTGTCAAGGAAACAATATTCCCCAAATATTTACCATCATAATCATATTCAATCATATTCTTATATTTTTATGACCAACCTGAGTATGCATGCCCTTTGTCCCCCATTCGTTTAGTGTGTGGAGAACCATGTTTATGGGTATTTTGCAAAATAATTTTGCAAAATACCCATAAACAAATTTTTGCATAATTGTTGAGGTAGAATCAGTTGAAATTACTCAAATACTGATCCAGATTGTCAAGGGAACAATATTCCCCAAATATTTACCATCATAATCTTTAATCATATTATATATTTTTATGACCAACCTGAGTATGTATGCCCTGTATTTTTATTAGGATAGTTACTACTAAAAAATCAAATAGTAAAGTGTTTACTTCCATTGATGAAGGATAGTTTGCCATTCAGTTTCAATAAAAAACAACTTAACACAAGAAATATTAATTTTAACAAACATGCAATACCTGCTGCGTGGAACCCCAGTAATTGTGTAGATACATGATGTCTGTCTAGCAATCAGGTCATTGATTCGAGTCACACCTCAGTATGTATACCCATGATTTTTGTCATGGCTACTACTGAAAACTTAGTAAGGACAATTTGTTTATCACTTGCAATAAAAAAAATTATACAAAAAACACTAATTTGAAGTAACATCTTCACTACCATCACATATATGTGTTATACAATGCAGCTACAATGTAGCTAGAGCTCTACATTGTGTGGTGAACAGTACCCAATATACTTGTAGTTGAACTGCAATTTTTCAATCTGCTTGTGTACAGTATTTGGTTTCAGTACCCTTTAAATCAGAGGTCTCTACTCAAAGGGACTGTACAGTTCTGGTTCAGATGGGAATTCTGATTTCAACTTTTACAAGATAATTAGCACTTCTTTTATGAAATATTTAAATAGCATACAATTCTAAGAGGAATTCAAAATTAACATGACAAAAATCTGTTTTGAAATGGCTGAGATATCCAGAAATGTGCTGTCCTAACAAAAGGTGGGCCACATTTTTTTTATTAGGACCACTTCATTTGTTTTTTTGTTTTTTGATATCTCAGCCATTTCAAATTGGAACTCCATCAAATAAACTTTGAATTCCCCTAGTCTTAGAATTGTATGCTCTTTAATAATTCATATAATTGGTTTCCAATCATCTCGTAAAATGTTGAAAACTAAATCCCCATTTCTACAAAAACTATACCATCCCTTTAATGCTGATTTTCATTGTGTATTTTGCCATCTCCCCCTCCCCCTTTCCGAAAATTGTTCAGTCAAGTACATGTATTGTTTCAAGTGTCTATAACTCAAAAGTACATAGCTGCAAAGTTGGGATGCTTTCTTAAGGATGATTGACCATTTGTGTACTGAGAGACCCTCCCAGCTAGCCACATGCATTCACATACAATATGTATGGGGATGTCCCATACGTAACGCATTTGTCCCATACGTAACATTATTTAATTGCCTAATAAAAGATATTTCTTTTACTGTTTTTTCTTTTTTCTATGGTATTTAACTTCTCTAAAGAATAAATTAGAACTTTCCAAAAGGGCATTCAAATAACCTTAGAAATTTCAGAGAAAACCTAAAAAAATGACCTCAATTTGTTACGTATGGGACATCTCATGATAGGACACGAGCTAATTTGCATAATCATTTGCATAATCCCTAAATTTTCATACCAAGTTAGACTATTTGATGAACTTCTTATGTCCACATATTAATCAAATATCATTTGCTTTCCTTTGAATAAATATTAATTTTTATAAATGTCCCATACGTAACGCTGTATTTCACATTTATGTAAATGAAGCCCTTAGAATTTGCATAAATTTACATAATTTCATTTTTTCCTCCATGGAAATCAAAACTTCAACTCATAAGCTTCAAAATGATACTAGACATTTCAATATTGAGCAAAGATGAAATTTTGTTTTCTGAGGGGACCTTATCTTGGACTTGCCCAAGAAAATACTTTTTTAGACATTAATTTTCTGTTATGTTATGTTACCAATTAAGAACCAGTGAGGTAATAAAGGACCTTTTGAAAATTCTGAGACTGAAACAATTTATTACATCCATGAACACAAACATGATATATTCTGTATCATGATATATGTACCGTATCAACGATGCATTAGCACACCACAATTGAAAGACAGCACATAAAAGTGCAGCCATCATCCCTTTCACTCCTTAAATTGATCACGTCCCAGCGCTAACGACGTCTGAATGGCAAAGCAACAGAACACCATGTGACAAGGTTAAACATCAGTGCATCTCACACTGTTTCATGGTTAAGGATGTTGACATGCTGTCATGAATCACACATGCCAGCTGGTTTGATGCACACTTAAAGGGAAAACATAGTCCTCAGAAGGACTCAAAATTCATCTTCCACCATTTAGAATTTGCTTGCAATCCATAGAAAGATGCAACAGGTCTAACATAAAAACTTGCCTGGCTGATACCATTTGCCAGAATATTGAGTTGTTCTGAAGTATTTTGCGATCAAAGGCGTAAAATGATTTTGATCGTAGTACACGGCTTTTATTCCTGAAGTGCTCTCCCCATTCACTAGTAGTATTAGTTACAATATTGTAGGTAGAACATTACATGATGATCGATTGTGCCCTAACAATTGTACTTTCGAACAAGCTGCATTAGATTCACTTGAGTGCTGAAGATCTGTGGATTCCACTGTGGCCTACTTTGCTGATTATCAATCATCAATAATAAGAATTTATGTAGCAACCACGATCAGGTACGCGCCGAGGTTAAAGATTTTCCCGTGAACCTTTTTGGGTAATATTTCGTATTTCTATCATTCTCAAATTGAAATTGTGTTATCGCAGCATTATTTCACTAACTCATTATGTACATATGTACGTGTACATTTTAGAGGAAAAAAAAAATCACTTTAAAGGAGCACTGCTTACTATCACTTTTACACAAGTGAAGAAAATTTGAAGAACACATGTCTAAACATGCCTCATGCAAAGGAAATGGTAATTCCTTTTTCTGACTCTACATAGGCCTACAAACTTGATTCAAGTTCTACTAATTATGTTTCTGAAATCACATCGGCAAATAGACAAGTTTGTAGATGGTGATGATTTTATTGGTCCTGAATTTAAAACCATCAAAACAAAACATTTGTACAGCTAGATATCATCGACTTGCGGTATCCAATCTACTTTTATGTTAACAAGCTCTCATGAATGTTTGGAAAATGTTCTTTCACTGCAATGTGAAGACATTGTCTTCTGAAAGACCTACACTGGCTTCCGATTCGTAAACGAATATTGTTTAAGATTTTGATGATCGTATATAAGTCACTGATCGGTCAAGCCCCCAGTTACATATCTGAATTATTAGTGCTTAAATCTCACAAACATACTCATAATTTGCGCAGTTTCGAGGACGCTCTTCTCTTACAAACTCCAACACATAAAACAAAAGTAACATTGGGAGACCGAGCATTTGCCAATGCAGCTCCAAAACTCTGGAATGACCAACCATTAGAAGTCAGGAAATCCCCAACTGTAGCAGTCTTTAAATCAGGACTCAAACACATCTTTTCATTTAACTATTTATCATCATCAAGTACATCAGAAGATTTTGCAGCGCAGAAGAATATACACTGTATGTCTATAGGTTTTGCGCTTTATAAATTGATATATTATACGATTATGATTATGTTCAGGTGTTGTCCATGACATTGCTCATTACAACTCTTGTGTTTCATTATGTTGTTTTTTCATGTGACCTTTATCTGATAATACATACAATGTAACTCCGAAATGACTTATTGTGGTTAGTTGGGGTTTTCCATGAGAGTGTTGCTCAATCCTGTACGTGCCTTTTCATAGTCTCAGGGAGTGGAGCCTTACTTAAACGTGTACTGTATACCACAAGCTGTACACGTTGCAGTGTTTTCATTTTCGCAAATTTTGAGAGTCTATATTGAATATTCTGAATTAACAATTCACAGAAATATTGCTTCCCAGGACATGGATGCATTGTATACTGTATCCAGGGTGAGAAATCCATAAAACTTCTCTTAAACAGTGATTACACATCTTTCACAGTCTGCCAAACATGGTTCTCAACTACAAATTCAACCACCCATGAAAGTGCCGGCCAAGTCCCAATTTGGGAAATATACTCCTGAATTCATTGTATAGCATATCACACTTCACTTCCACTGCAGTGCATGGATGTACTTACATACTCTTGCATATAAGTGCGACAAAAAGTTTGTGCCAAGTTTAATTGATGGGCAGCCGTGCTTGTGACACAGCGATTGTAAACACTCAATGTTTTGTGGTGGAAAGGAGACTCAGTTCTGTGTATAAACACTTGCATAACTCTAAACAAGTTAAGAAATACTGTTTCAGAAATGTGATGATGAGAAACTTCATTGTTCTCTGAATATGAAGTGCTCATGAAATCCTGTTTCATTTTGACAACCAAGCGCTCTACATGCAAAAACTGAACTGAAACCCCATTTCTTATTAAAATGATGTACACAGAAGAAGGACTTCTTTCTTTTCTCTGGTTACAAGAACACAAGATGTATAGCTCTTGCTGTGTCTGTTAGCAGACTTCAAAATAACAGTTGAGAGCTTTACACTATAAAGATACTCATTGCCAAGGTTGCACAATAATTTTTGCTCAAGCCATGACCCTTTGAAGGGACTGTACAGTACTGGTTGAGGTGAGGATTCAGGTCTATAACATTCCTACGTGAGATAATGAGAAACCTCTTATGAAATATGAAAGAGCATGTAATTTTAAAAAGGATTCAACATTTATTTGATGAGAATAGGTTTTCAAATGGCTGAGATATCAAAAATGTTATAATAATAAAGGGCGACAGGCCACGCCTTTTATTAGGATCTCTTTGTTTCACCTTGTTTTTTGATATCTCAGCCATTTCAAAACCGATTTTCATCAAATAAACTTTTGATTCCCCTTAGAATTGCATGCTCTTTGACATCTCATAGAGTGGTTTCTGAATATCTCGCAAAACGTTAAAAGCTATATCCTCACCTCAACCAGAACTGTTCAGTCCCTTTAACCTTTGACAGAGAAACAGTGTATGATACCTTTGAAGGCATACATGAAGCTGTCTGAGGCTAACTACACCCCTTTACACACCACTGCACCACTGCCTCTTTCTTAACAAGGGAAACCCCTATATCCATATTGAGTGTGACTTTAATAATTAAAATGAGTGAAAATCAAACCAGTGAAAGTTTCATTGGAAATTCTTATGGTTCATGTGCCCGTTTTGAAACTCTGAAAATTACTTCTTTTCAAAGGTAATTTAGACCTTTCCTCGGAACAATAAAACTGGAAGCTTCTCTACGATGGAAAGGGAAACAGATGACTATGAATTTCCAGTGAATTTATTTGGACCCGGAAAATTCCAGCCATTATTCTCTGTACAAAAGGGGAGCATATTTTCTAGTGACACAGGGTCAAGTTTTTCATTTCTTAAAAAAACTAATTCTGAGGTGTATTACCGTAAGACTGCATTCTCGAAATTGGGAGACGGGTGTGTACAGTTCTGGTCGAGGCGAGGATTTAGCTTTTAACGTTTTGTGAGATATTCAGAAATCACTCTATGAGATGTCAAAGCATGCAATTCTAAGGGGTATCAAAAGTTTATTTGATAAAAATCGGTTTTGAAATTACTGAGATATCCAAAAACAAGGTGAAACAAAGAGATCCTAATAAAAGGCGTGGCCTGTCGCCTTTTATTATTATCACTTTTGTGGATATCTCAGCCATTTGAAAACCAATTTTCATCAAATAAATGTTGAATCCTTCTTAAAATTACATGCTCTTTCATATTTCATAAGAGGTTTCTCATTATCTCACTTAGGAATGTTCAAAACATGAATCCCCACCTCAACCAGTACTGTACAGTCCCTTTAACCATGCAAGATTTTGTGACATTTGCAAAAGGTATATGACCTTTAACCAAGGGAAACTCATTTGTTACGAGTATGACTTTATCAACGAGAGCAAACTAGCGAAAGCTACACTGCCACAAGTGAAAGCTACACTTCATTAGAAGTTCTCTAATGACCAATTACCCCCCACCCCCATTTTTTTTCTCATCTCAAGTGTTTCTCAGCGTCTCCTACGAGTCAGGCAGGTATCAGGTGTAGAAATGCCACTTGGCACAATGCTGTACTTGAACTTAGGGAGTGGTTTCCGCTTGTGTCTCTTTAGCATCGTCGTCTCTATGACCACTCAGCCAAAGCAGCGCCGGGTATCCATGACATTGAACTCTAACATTCTTCCTCTTCCACAATTTGCCATCCCGTCTACTCTTCCTCGTTAAAGGTAATGTTCAGTCCTTGCTGCGTAGAATTCCTACCTGTGACGCTTTCACATTTTGTTGGCTGAGAATAAGAAGGGTGTTAAGTTGTCTCGAACACTATGGGTTTAGTGGCAACTTGTTACGCCCTTATCATTCTCATCCGATGATTTGGAAATATTCATGTGTGACAAGAAAGAGGATATGAAAGTACAGCTCCCAACACCATCTGAGGCAGGGGGCATGACAAAAACTTTTGGCAAAACAAGAAAAACATTGACAAGCAAAAACAACTTCCTATAAAACTGTTGATGTCAATGCATTTTTTTTTTCTTGATTTGCCCACAATCATGGCATTGAATAGATTGTACAGTCCCATAATACAGTCACTGTATGAGCTACGAAGGACAGGCCATGATGTTGTGAGGTTGTTGCTAGGTTGCACTCAGCATGGCGATGGACTATGTGGTACTTTGTCTGGGACATAAATCCCAAGCTACTGATGAATACTCCTACATAATTTCAATTGATTGTCAAAGGCTTTTCATAACCACTTTGGCAAATGCCACAGAATTTTCTTCCATCAGTAAGATAAACTTTATCCAATGTATTGGTCATCAGGGCTCTCAATGTTCACATATCAACGTCAGGTAGAGATTTGTGTGTCACATGCATGTCGATAGGGGAAAATAATTCCTAAACCATGTGGCCTTTCACATCCTCTCGCCAGGATATATGAAGAGTATCAAGGTGTTTTGGCGCCTCCTGCAGGATAAGGGAGAAGACAGCTCTGCAAAGTTTCTTACATTTGTATCAATGTCTGTGGAAAAATATGTCCCACTCATCCGATGTCTCACCGTGTCCTGTTTAAGCAGCAAAATATAATATGGCTGGGAAATGTTGCTGTGATATTGTCCCATTTAAAGAATTAATCCAGTTTACTGAAATCCTGGTTAAACAGCAGTGACTGTTCAGTGTATGTACTAGCATCACAATTATAGACTGACACCCAATATCTTTCACCTCAAGAAAACGGAGCAAAAAACTGGGGTGCGCTGCCATTCTCCAATGTTACACCACAGTCAATGTGGGTCAAGGCATAGCATGTGACAAAGAGATGCAAACATGTGCCGAGAAGATACACCGATCACTTACCAGCAGTCTCCTGTAGGTACTGCGTTTGAATTCATGTGACTGTCCGTGCATGCATCTTTTTTTCTTCTTTTGTTTTTGTCTGGATATTCACATGACTAGAATGTCCTCGTAGCTTCATTTTGCACCAAACTGAATTAAGCACTTTGAATAATGCCTCACTTCACTAAAATTCCTGATGAACAGTATAACACGATATGTACTAGGTAACTGGGTGGACAAACTGGATTCCCTTCCCCCTCCACCTCCAACTCCACCCCCCCCCCCTCCTCATTGGTGGTCATACTTCGATATTAATACTCAGGAAATTTGGGCACTTCAATTCCAAGGCAGCAATTAACATTCCACACAAAGCATGTAAAGTAAAGTCAAATGAAATCAAAGGAGCAACTACATTGAATCTTGTACGACTGTTGAGAACAGGAAACAAAAACAGATGGAGTATACTTTTAATTCTCTTCTTCCGCTATTTAATCCTTTCATTTTCTATAAATTCTTCCAAAAAGGTACACAGAGAACATAGCCAATACTGAAACATTGTTCCAAGTAGAAAAAAAAAATCTAGTCATCCAAACCTATAAACCAATCCCCCTGAATTCCTCCAGTAAAATGTCAAGTACAATTGTCAAAATTTCAAGGATTTTATTCAAACCTCAAGCACACATCCATGACTTTTCAACGACGAGTAAAAAAAAAAAAAAGAAGGGACTTCTCATTGTGCGAGATCTGATGTCTACAATATAGCTAACAGAGAGGAATGGGTATTGAAAAAACAACAACCCTAAAGACCCCATGGGTCTCTCACGAGCTCACTTGAGCAATGCACTTCACCTTCGTGGTACTCCACCCGAGGAAAACTATTCCAAAAAACCTCGAGATTCAAGGATTGCTGCAGGCCCCCAGAGCAGTGCCCTCGTAACTTTGGGGTATTTGGGCCCCACCCTTGGGCTCCCATCATAGGGTACCACCATCACTTGTACGAACTATGCTCTCCCCCCAATGATCTCTCCTAAGTTTGGCCAGCCAACAGTTTTTAAGAGGAAGATGACACGTCAAAAGGTTTGTGCACGACATACAACTGACTGTGGATGGTAAACGATCGTCATGGCTAACTTCGGCCATTTCTAAAAGTAAGGAAAAAAAAAAAGAGGAAGAAGAAAGAAATGCTTCGATTATATTGTAAGACATGAATACAGCATCCAAACTGACGTAAGGTTTTGGGCATGTAGCTGTGCACTACCATGTCATTATCCTGTCACTTAAAGGGATACGCTTGAGCTGCGAAAAAAAATGAGTGGGAGTCAGGTGGGGAGGGGGGAAAGAAGACGAAGAGCACACTGGATGGATACAGACTACAGTAGCTCGTTTTAATGGTCCATCTTTCTTACCTTCCTTGAAGCTGCTCTCAAACATGTCCTTTCTGCCCACGTAATACTTGTAGGTAACCAGCTGGGATATACTGAAGCGGTCCTTAAGAGGGGAGCTCTCGATGGCACGAATCAGGGGCTTACAAAGCGGCAACTTGTTGATCTGAGGTAAAGCAATGACAAAATGTAACATCATCATGCCAGTATTTCACATTTTTTCCTTCCAAGTCATTAATTCATTCATTCATTTATTCACCAATTCACTAACTCATTCACTTATTAATTCATTCATTGATTCACTCATTGATTCACTTATTCATTCATTCGTTCATCCATCCATTCATTCACTCATTCATTGATTCATTCATTCACATAAAAATGCATTAATCCTTCTTTGTTCAGTTCCTCAATGATATAAGTACAACTTAAGGCATTGATTTACTTAAACATTCATTTATCTATCATCCTTCTATTCCATCCAAGCCACTCACACATCAATTACTCCATTCATCCTTGAATTCTTTCATCCATCAGTCCATTCCTCTGTCCATACTTTAATCCATTCACTCATTTACCTACCAATTTCTCTATTTTCCATACAGTTTTAAAGCAATCTACTCATAAACCTATCTTTCCATCTTTTTATACTTGAATGTGAGGAGTTAGAAAATGCATCAATAGGTCAATCAATTCAGAAACAGACACAGACAGACACACATACACACACATACACACACATACACACACCAAATTTCTGATTCAGATCAGTAACTGTTGGTATAACATGCATTTCTAAGCACAATTTCATGAAAAATTCTATCCTTCACAAAAAATACTGAATAAAATCTGTTGGAACCAAAACAGCATTGAAGAAAGAGACTTCACGCTACGCTTCCGTAAGAATAGGTCAAAAATCGATCACTCTCACGATAACAATGTGGGAAAAGTGAACGAGGGATATCCCCTTGTTCAATGTCCTCTTAAAAAGCACATAATGATAGTTTACACATGGATCCATCCATCTACCTGCAGTGGGTAATTCATCTTTACAAGTACTAAAGACAACATGAATAATGACTGCAGAAATGAACGAACGGCTACCACACGGGCTCTCTAGTATTAAACAGGTTACCTTGGGGTGGGGGCGTTCATACACCACAACAAGCTAAACCTACGAGAGAAGTATCTGTCAGCAAGATGCAATCGATGAGCCAGAAGCCTGTCGAGGCCAATGTTGTCGCAAGATCGGTCTACGAGGGGAAGGTTGATTTCTTTCCAGGGCACCCGATAAATCCTCCTCAACCCCCATCCCGCCTCCCCCCTTACTCCCACAGGCCCCCTGGACTGACCCAAAAGGACACACCCCTCAACTTAAAGTTGTGATTGCCTTCCTCTGCATTTACTAAACCTTCCACCGAAATAAAGGCTCTTAACAAATAAGATATGGAAATGTTATCAAACTTGGGGCAAACATAGAAAAATGATTAAGTTACAGAATTTTTCAGTTCCATAACTTAATCATGTAATAACAAAGTTATGGAAGTTTTCACCACATAGAGACACTGGTTACAACTGCATATCATCTCTGGGTGACGAGACCTCATATCTAAATTGGCATATATCTAAAAAACAAAACAAAAACAAAAACAAAGACAACAACTTCTAAACTTATTATCGAATATCAAATATAATGATATGAGTTAAAAAATGATACAATCATTAATATAATTGAAAGCAATTTCTTTCATAGTATTTGACATTAACACTGATGTATTCTGTGAAAAAGTTGCAGAAATGAAAAAAGTTTTTTTTTTTCAGTCTCTTGAAATTCATGAGTTTTGAGATAGAATGTATGAGGTCTTGTCACCCTTTGGATGATATGCAAATTAGCTGAGGTGATGGCATCACTTCGTACACAAAAATATCATAAAAAAAAAACTATGTTACTATTCAGTAGTCCCATTTCCTCCTTTAAGTCATCATTTCTCAGTTTAGATAATGCAACAACATCAAACATTTGATGCCATGGAAATGCATTTTTGGGTTAATCAATCTTATGTCAAACAAGGAAACAGTTTTGCTTGAGGTGGGGCTTCAGGTTTCAAACTTCGTTTGATGATAATTTTTTGAGATAACAAGAAACCTCTTATGAAATATGAAATCTGAGCATATAATTCTGAAAGGAGTTCAAAGTTTATTTGACAAAAATTAGTTTTGAAATACCTGAGATATCCAAAAACAAAGCAATCCTGATAAAAGGTGGGACCCACCTTTTAGTAGGATTGCCGGGTTTTACTTTGTTTTTGGATATGGTTTCCAATTATCTCGCAAATTGTTAAAAGCTGAATCCTCACCTCAACCAATACTATACCATCCCTTTAAGGTTAATTAGTGAGCTTTGCGAGGCTATGATGGAAACTTTTAACCAGTCAATGTGTCTGATTTTACTCCACTAATTATAGCAAATGATGTTTTATAACGGCACTTTAAACTGACCTAAAATCATTTTCACCCCACGTCCCGTATGTATTAGCCGACAAGCCTTCGGAATGTGGCTGCTTCCTTGAGGATAACTGATGTTACTAATGCATGCAGGTTGGCGGGTGTGGGTCGGTAGTCATGGGCCATTATGCATGCAGAGCGATCGTATCTGGGTGCAACGACATTTCTAGAGGTGGTTCACTTCACTCTATCGAGCGTGGGGTAATTAAAGATTCAGTGAGATGCATATGGCTCATAAACCATCACTTTTACTGGGTTGCCAACCCCTATATAGATCGAAAAAGAATTATAATCACATTTTGAAGGCAAAATCCTATTTTGGTTGAACATGGGAAACTTGCACATATCAATCATACTTAATAAACTACAGAAGAACTTTTTCTTCATTTCAAGGATGTGTTTTCATTTGATGAAGAAAACATATAAAATATATACACATATGAGTAGGCAGCTCTGCTATTATGATATACATGTAATATACAAACACTGTTTGCAATATCAGCCATTTACAAGTACATGTATTGTCATGACATCATGGCATACAAGATTTGATATGGAAGTCAAGCCTGCAATTCAGGGGCAGATCCAGGAATTCCATAAGGGGGGGGGGGGGGGGCACAAACAATATTTCTGGTGCTACTTCTGGGTTTCACCTCATTTTTTCTTTTTATTTCTTTTGTTTTAACAACAAATAAAGAGGGTGCGCACGCCATGGGCGTAAATCCCGGGGGGGATGGGGGGGATATATCCCCCCCTGAAATGGAGGAGGGGGGGATGGCCTGTACAATCATCCCCCCCTGAATTTTGAAGAAAAAAAAATGGAGGAAGCAGAAATGTGATTGTATCAATTTTGGCATATTGCATGACGTTTGTACGCCGGCCTTCAGACAGGTAACAGAGCTGAACAGTATTCTATCTTGTAGGAAATCATATGCATAATTTTCTCAAGCGCTCGCTCGCTTCGCTCGCTCGCGGACATGGACATACACTGTAAGGTATGGCTCAGACGTTGACAACGTCAAATAGTGTAGGCCTACATGTACATGTAAACATGCTAAGACGAGAGTAACTTGGGACCATCTGCAAAATATGTACGAAAACAAACAAACAAACAATAACAAAACTATATTGCCATAATAATTATTGAACCCCCTCCATTTCCTGAATCATTCATGAGGAACGACAGTGACTGATAATTCAGTCAAGATACATCTATGGGTATACCCAGGGAAGATCAGGGGCGTCGAAAATATCTCGGGGGGGGGGGGGGCAAAGGGCATTTATCCCGCCCCTACGAAAGTGTTTAGGCAGGCAAATCATTTATCCCCCAAGCAATTTCCGAGATGAGGACAAATTTCGAACTTTCTTAATGGAATTCTTGTCCAAATACTGCCAGAACTATGCACCAAATCGTTGAATTGCAATCATAAACATGCAAAAGCTCCGCTATACTGGATCCCTTTCGATAAGTACACTGTTGAGATTGACGTATATTTCCCTAATTTGTCAAAGAGTGTGCAGCATATCTTTCACGTAACAAAAGGTCCCTCATATGCAGAGGCGTCGATGGGGGGGGGGGGGGGGATGGTTCCCCCATAAAAGTGGGACAAACCAAATCGCAAAAATATAGCTAAAAACAGCAGTTTTTGGGGCGTAAAATGTCAAAATTTTAAAGCTCGCTCGCTCCGCTCGCTCGCATTTAAGCGCTAAGCCATTCCCCTGATGTTGCTACCAGTGATTGACAGCAGTTGCGCCCGGTGCGCCCCCCCCCCTAATCTCCAAAGCAAAAAAAAAAAATATAGCTACAAATGGCAGTTTGGGGGACTGTAAGATGTCAAAATTTTTCAAGCTCGCTCGCTTCGCACACTCGCATTTAATCATTATGCCATTCTCATGATGTTGCTGCCATAAATTGCCAGCAGTTTTCGCCCGATGCTCCCCCTTAATTTCCAAAGCTAAATATAAAGCTACAAACGGCAGTTTTGGGACTGTAATAAGTCGAAATTTTGAAGCTCGCTCACTCCGCTCGCTCGGATTTAATCATGATGCCATTCTCATGATGTTGCTGCCAGTAATTGCCAGCAGTTTTCGCCCGGTGCTCCCCCCTTAATCTCCACAGCGAAAAACATAGCTACAAACGGCAGTTTTGGGACTGTAAGATGTCAAAATTTTGAAGCTCGCTTCACTCACTCGCATTTAATTATTATGCCATTCTCCTGATGTTGCTGCCAGTTATTGCCAGCAGTTTTCGCCCGGTGCTCCCCCCCCCCTTAATTTCCAAAGCGAAAAATATAGCTACAAACGGCAGTTTTGGGACTGTAATAAGTCAAAATTTTGAAGCTCGCTCGCTTCGCTCGCTCGCATTTAATCATTATGCCATTCTCCTGATGTTGCTGCCAGTTATTGCCAGCAGTTTTCGCCCGGTGCTCCCCCTTAATTTCCAAAGCTAAAAATAAAGCTACAAACGGCAGTTTTGGGACTGTAATAAGTCGAAATTTTGAAGCTCGCTCGCTCCGCTCGCTCGGATTTAATCATGATGCCATTCTCCTGATGTTGCTGCCAGTAATTGCCAGCAGTTTTCGCCCAGTGTGCCTCCCCTTAATTTCCAAAGCGAAAAAATACAGCCACAAACGACATTTTCTGGGATTGCAAAATGTCAAAATTTTGAATCTCGCTTCACTCACTCGCATTTAATCATTATGCCATTCTCCTGATGTTGCTGCCAGTTATTGCCAGCAGTTTTCGCCCGGTGCTCCCCCCTTAATCTCCACAGCGAAAAACATAGCTACAAAAATTTTCAAGCTCGCTCGCTTCGCACACTCGCATTTAATCATTATGCCATTCTCATGATGTTGCTGCCAGTAATTGCCAGCAGTTTTCGCCCGGTGCTCCCCCCTTAATCTCCACAGCGAAAAACATAGCTACAAACGGCAGTTTTGGGACTGTAAGATGTCAAAATTTTGAAGCTCGCTTCACTCACTCGCATTTAATCATTATGCCATTCTCCTGATGTTGCTGCCAGTTATTGCCAGCAGTTTTCGCCCGGTGCTCCCCCCCCTTAATTTCCAAAGCGAAAAATATAGCTACAAACGGCAGTTTTGGGACTGTAATAAGTCAAAATTTTGAAGCTCGCTCGCTTCGCTCGCTCGCATTTAATCATTATGCCATTCTCCTGATGTTGCTGCCAGTTATTGCCAGCAGTTTTCGCCCGGTGCTCCCCCTTAATTTCCAAAGCGAAAAATATAGCTACAAACGGCAGTTTTGGGACTGTAATAAGTCAAAGTTTTGAAGCTCGCTCGCTCGCATTTAATCATTATGCCATTCTCCTGATGTTGCTGCCAGTAATTGCCAGCAGTTTTCGCCCGGTGCTCCCCCTTAATTTCCAAAGCGACAAAATACAGCCACAAACGACAGTTTTGGGGACTGTAAAATGTCAAAATTTTCAAGCTCTCTCGCTTCGCTCGCTCGCATTTAATCGTTATGCCATTCTCCTGATGTTGCTGCCAGTACGAACTGCCAGCAGTTGCGCCCTGTGCGCCCCCTTAATTTCCAAAGCGAAAAAATACAGCAGAAAACGGCAGTTTTTTTTTTTGACTGTAAAATGCCAAAATTTTCAAGCTCACTCGCTCCACTCGCTCGCATTTTATTGTTATGCCATTCTCTTGATGTTGCTGTCAGTAATTGCCAGCAGTTGCCCACCCGGTGCCCCCCCCCCCTCCTTAATTTCCAAAGCTAAAAATAAAGCTACAAACGGCAGTTTTGGGACTGTAATAAGTCAAAAATTTTGAAGCTCGCTCGCTCCGCTCACTCGCTCAATCATTATGCCATTCTCCTGATGTTGCTGCCAGTAATTGCCAGCAGTTTTCGCCCGGTGCTCCCCCTTAATCTCCACAGCGAAAAACATAGCTGCAAACGGCAGTTTTGGGACTGTAAGATGTCGAAATTTTGAAGCTCGCTTCACTCACTCGCATTTAATCATTATGCCATTCTCCTGATGTTGCTGCCAGTTATTGCCAGCAGTTTTCGCCCGGTGCTCCCCCCCCTTAATTTCCAAAGCGAAAAATATAGCTACAAACGGCAGTTTTGGGACTGTAATAAGTCAAAATTTTGAAGCTCGCTCGCTTCGCTCGCTCGCATTTAATCATTATGCTATTCTCATGATGTTGCTGCCAGTTATTGCCAGCAGTTTTCGCCCGGTGCTCCCCCCTTAATTTCCAAAGCGAAAAATATAGCTACAAACGGCAGTTTTGGGACTGTAATAAGTCAAAATTTTCAAGCTCGCTCGCTTCGCTCGCTCGCATTTAATCATTATGCCATTCTCCTGATGTTGCTGCCAGTAATTGCCAGCAGTTTTCGCCCTGTGCTCCCCCTTAATTTCCAAAGCGACCAAATACAGCCACAAACGACAGTTTGGGGGACTGTATAATGTCAAAATTTTCAAGCTCACTCGCTTCGCTCGCTCGCATTTAATCGTTATGCCATTCTCCTGATGTTGCTGCCAGTACAAACTGCCAGCAGTTGCGCCCTGTGCGCCCCCTTAATATCCAAAGCAAAAAAATACAGCCCAAAACGGCAGTGTTTTACTGTAAAATGCCAAAATTTTCAAGCTCGCTCGCTTCGCTCGCTCGCATTTTATTGTTATGCCATTCTCTTGATGTTGCTGTCAGTAATTGCCAGCAGTTTCACCCGGTGCCCCCCCCTTAATTTCCAAAGCTAAAAATAAAGCTACAAACGGCAGTTTTGGGACTGTAATAAGTCAAAAATTTTGAAGCTCGCTCGCTCCGCTCACTCGCTCAATCATTATGCCATTCTCCTGATGTTGCTGCCAGTAATTGCCAGCAGTTTTCGCCCGGTGTGCCTCCCCTTAATTTCCAAAGCGAAAAAATGCAGCTACAAACGACTTTGACTGGGATTGCAAAATGTCAAAATTTTAAGGCTCGCTTGCTCCGCTTGCTCGCATTTAATCGCTATGGCATTCTCCTGATGTTGCTGCCAGTGATTGACAGCAGTTGTGCCCGGTGCGTCCCCTTTAATTTCCAAAGCGAAAAATATAACTACAAATGGCAGTTTTGGGGACTGTAAGATGTCAAAATTTTCAAGCTCGCTCGCTTCGCACACTCGCATTTAATCATTATGCCATTCTCATGATGTTGCTGCCAGTAATTGCCACCAGTTTTCGCCCGGTGCTCCCCCTTAATTTCCAAAGCTAAAAATAAAGCTACAAACGGCAGTTTTGGGACTGTAAAATGTCAAAATTTTCAAGCTCACTCGCTTCGCTCGCTCGCATTTAATCGTTATGCCATTCTCCTGATGTTGCTGCCAGTACGAACTGCCAGCAGTTGCGCCCTGTGCGCCCCCCTTAATTTCCAAAGCGAAAAACATACAGCCCGAAACGGCAGTTTTTTTTTTTTTACTGTAAAATGTCAAAATTTTCAAGCTCGCTCGCTTCGCTCGCTCGCATTTAATTGTTATGCCATTCTCTTGATGTTGCTGTCAGTAGTAATTGCCAGCAGTTTCACCTGGTGCCCCCCCCCTTAATTTCCAAAGCGGACAAAATACAGTCACAAACTGCAGTTTTGGGACTGTAAAATGTCACAATTTTCAAGCTCGCTTGTAACAGTTTGTCAGAAATATATCACTCTCCTCCCACTTTATATTTCATGCAAAAGAGTGAGACATCCGATCCCTGTAAAGTGTGTGTGTGTGTGTGTGTGTGTGTGTGGGGGGGGGGGGGTTACCAAGCTTCTCTCACCCCCCGTCCCCCTCAAGGCTGCGCCGGTTCGGTTATGGGCTTGTAATCGTGGTGATGGTGACTATCGCCGATCATCCCCCCCACTCCTCAGTATGGATTTACGCCGTTGGCGCACGCCCAGTGCGCCCCCCTCTGGATACTGTAAAAGTAGAAATTTTTGCACATTTCACACAACCAGAAGCTAGCGCGAAACTAAAAGCACGCAAATATTTTTGCGTGCCATATGTTCCAGTAGTTGATGTCCTGATTCCGCGGAATCAAAAACACACGAAACTCTTCTTTTCCGCCCAGGCGCGAAAATATCCACTTTTACAGTACGCCACTGCAATTTATAACATCATGTTTGATAGACAGCATTTGTATCCCCTAGCGATGATTAGTCACAAATGCACTGTAAAATTACTACAAAGGCTGGAGCATGAATGCATATCCGTACGTTTACTGTTTTAACCTTCGAGATACGGTAGTGGTCGAAGGAAAGTTTGAGATAAACAATGTTCAATGTTTTATTAGCAATGAGGTGAATAAGATATATTGATGTATAAACATGGACTTCCTTCCTCATAGGTCTAACGACAAAGTCAGATTTTTGTTTTGATCCAAACCCAAGAATATATGGCACTAGATATGTTCACACTGAGCTAGCTTTAAACTTCACATTAATTTGAAGCTTGCTAGCTTTGATGATAGAGGAACCACAGGGGAATTTTACTTCAAGTTTATAGGAAGGGTGTAAATGCTCTTGCAGTTTGTTAACTTTTGAGTTATCATTGATGCTATTAACCATGAGATAGTTTCTTTAAGTTAACTTCTGGATAGCTTGATGATAAGAACACTTGCTAATGAGAAACACTGTGTGAACAGGCTTGTGTTTACCTGAACAATTTTACTATTTAGTAATGTAAGTTAACTGTGTGAACGCAGCTATTATCGACAGATGTTTGAGGAGTTCATCTGGGTTTGTGTGAACTTAGGGACTGGACCAGTGCAATTGTTCTTGGCATTGGGTAAGTATTTTCAATCCCCTTGAGTTGGTAAACCTTTCTAAGAGGGACTACCCCTGAAGTATTACTTGGTGTTGTTTGCTTTACCGACACTGAGAATATGGTGACCCTCAAAGTTAAGGAGGCACTTGTTATTCCCCCAGAGAACAATGGAAGAAGACCTACTGTATCATCAGGAAATTGAATTTTTAGTATCGTATGTATGACCTCATCATCCCCTGTTTACACAGGAGGCTGGCGAGCCGGAAATGGTTGCATTATTCTCTTCATTTTCCTGACCTGAAAAATATATTTTGCTTGAACCCACCAGTGTTGATGTTGAACACCTCTCCCATCAGAATGAAATTAACAGCAATGTCACTGACTGATACAATAATTTTACTTTGGGAAAGTCTTTCCTCTGTTTCAAGGAAAGGGGGAATGTAATCATGGTCTGTAGATCTAGCTCCTAACCCATCGAGTCCTAAACCCCACATTTCTGTGGACACTGTAATTAAAGCTAAGATATAGTTCTCAGAAGAGCTCAAGATTCATCATCCGCCATTTAGAACTTACTTGTAATATACTGTATACGCCATATATTTCGCGAGTCTAAATTTTCGCGAATTGGGACTTCCCGACAATTTTGTGAGTGGTTAAATTCGCGATCATGGAGTCCTGTACTGAAAAGAGAAATGTATACGCGTACGTCTTATTCATATCGGCATTGGAGTCAATATTTTTGCGTGTTTTTAATTTCGCGAATAGCAGCTGACTCGCAAAATTTGCGAAAATAAAAACCTCGCGAAATATTCGGCGTATACAGTATCGGAAGGCTCTACCAAGAAACTTGTCTGGCTGATGTGATTTGCCGGGATAATGAGTTGTTTTGGAGTATTTTGAGATCAAAAGTGTGAAATAAAAGTCTGTGTTCACAACTTTTATTCCTGAAGCGCCCTCCCTGTTCAGTAGTAGTTATATACATGTAGAATGCTAATAGTATGTGATGATCGAATTGGGCAATAGCAGTAGCAGTAATTTGAATTGCATGCAGCTAACTACAATGTACATGTAGCTGCATGCAATTCATTCTCCTGTGATGGATATTTACTGCTATGGCCCGATATACTGCAATTAATGTAGTTTGAAAGATTACATCATGTAGCAGCTACGATCAGGTATGCTCTGACATTGCATTTATTCTGGCGTATCTTTTTTGGTAATATACTGCCACAACAGGATACTAGACTGCTGTCGTGTTATCACATCACTATTTCACACACTTCTTATGCATTTGTCTTCATTTTAGAGCAAAAAATCAACAGTTTCTGCAGTCAAATGGAAACTGTGTTTTAACTTTAAAACACAAATGCAGCGGTAGGGAAAGAGATACACTTGTACGATGCAAGGGCTGTTGAATGGGTGGCTCTGTGGGATGGATCTCAAGAAGTCATGGGTTTTCTTATGTGTTTCATTCTTATTTTTTCAAATCTTTTTAGTCATTTTTTTTTTTCACAGACCCCAAAAGTGCCCCATCCCCCTCCCAGCCCTGGACCCTGGTTTCCCAGCCATGAGATGCCATGCTAGAGTAAAGAAGATCACAACCCTCTTCCTACGCACAGGGTCTGCCATCCTGGAGCTGCTTCCTTAACCTCACTCAATCAGCAATCTGTCGGATCTACCTTTCTCCACTGACGTCCATTCATTTAAGGCATTCACCTCTCCACGATCAGCTTAGGTGGACTGACCAGACAGAAGTGTATGAGATCTCATTTCACGAAGCAACAGGTTCTAGCGATGGTTCTACAGGCATACAATTGTACATCAAAATTTTTGGAGTGCTGTTGTGTTGCTTAACCCGTTGAGGACGAGTCCCAAGTATACTTGGGCAGGTGTCTATGGGAAATGCGTGTTGTAGCAAAATCGGTCCGTCCTCAACGGGTTAACAAAACAGCATGCAGACAATGTGAATGTGCTTTGAAGCATCACAATTTGGATAAATCTGAAAGGCAAGCAGACTCGAGCCATTTTCCTTTTCCCTTCTCGGGTAATAATTATGGTAGGAACCATCTAAATTGGGACTCATATAAAAAGGATCATTGCTTTAATGTGACTGAGACCCCATTTACAGTGCGAGGCTTGGCCGCGGCCAAGCCGCAGCCGAGCCCGCCTTCATTTCAGTGTAAACGCGCAAAAGGCCAAATGCGGGGCCAAAATTAGCCGTGGCTGAGCCCGGCCTTTTCTCAGTGTAAATGCAAACTGGGCCAAATGCGCGGCCAATTTTAGTCTGGCTTCCAAACCCTCTGCCCGTACTATTTCGCTATTCAGAAGATTAACCCCCTCAACGTCGAAAACTAGTATAGTTTAAGGTGGTTTTGCCCTGCAAAGGATATTTTTCCTTTGGCAAAAGCCTTTGCCCGAACGGCAACTTCGTCGCCACAGAATCCAGTTGGCAAATGGTCTGAGGACCAGACTATACCAAATTGCGTTTGTTTACTAGCAGAGCGCCACTACGACAAAATATTGAAAGGTTTGAATTAAAAGCGCGGCCGAGCCCGGCAGTGTAAACGGACAAAAATTGAGGCTGGGCTCGGCCGCGGCTCGGCCCAGCCCCGCACTGTAAACAGGGTCAATGTCAAGGCAACATTTCTAAGGCATGTTATATTGACTGCTGTATATGGGGGAAGTCATTGTTTTAAAGAGGCATATTTTCATATTAAAAGACATTCACAGAAAATAGAAACTTTTAATAAAACTTGTTTGACTTTGGATAAAAAATTGTATAAATATACATCAAAACATAGTGATATGTGTAACACAAGAAAATGCAATATGAAGCAGGGCCGGCAGAGCATTTTCAAAAGTTGGGGGGGGGGGGCACTTCTGGGTTTCATGAGCTAACAAGCAAAAAAAAAAAACCAACAACTCATTTTCAGCTCATCTTTCTCCTTCCACTTCCGGGTTTTTTCAGCTGACAAGCAAAAAACAACAAAAAAAAAACCCACAAAAAAAAGGGGTCTTCAGCGCAAAAGCGTAATGCTGGCGCGCTCACACTTCAAGATCTCTAGATATTTCTTTTTAGTGCCACTTACGTACTTCCGGGTTAAAAAAAATGTGTGTGTGTGTGTGGGGGGGGGGGGGGGGGGGTCCAAAGTGATGACACCTTATGTATTCTTTTGTATGGTGCACAAAAAGTGGGGGGTCTGAGCAACCCCCCCCCCCTCCGTTTCGCCGGCCATGTGAAGATATATCAAGTAGCTTAGGATTTATTGATAAACACATTACATAATCCCATCAACATTCCTGACCTTGTTTGAGCAGTAGAAAAATTTCAAACTTTCTTCTTTTTCAGCTACAACATAACGCCTTTCACATTTATCACCTCTGTAAATGCCAAACCCCCATGAAGATCTGACTACAGGTACTACAAAGACAAGACCCTTGATTTGAATATTCTAGTAATTGGATGGCAAAAACGTCAAAGCCAGACTTCGCTCTTCTTACATCGCCAGCCCCTCCCCCATCCTGCCTACTCCTTCTTTCACTCAAAAATGTTCCTGGATGAAATTTACCAGCGGGAAATCCCCCAATAATTGGCGACAGGAAATTTGATTAGGAAGGCGTTGTGTACCTTTACCCTACACTGACTGAAGTTTGGCAGCTCCAGGGGCCAGGACAGAGAAAACTTTGCACAGATGCCACAAACACAAGGACTGCTTCATACTGAGCAAGAGAATATAAACCTGTCTTGCGCATATACCTGGTTATTCAAAATAGGTTGCTGCCAAAAAACGAAAAACACACACATGACACAAATGCACATACTCAAAATCACACAGTCTGCAAAGAGCAAATAACAGAAGAAAATATAAATATATGATATCAGAAGAAGATAGAGATGAAAATGGACAAGAAAAATAAGAAAGTAGGTGAGAAGCAGCATAACCCCCCCCCCTGAAAAAAAGCAAAAGAAAAGTTAAGGCATTAAAAAAATGATAAGAAAGAGATAAAGAAAGAATGACCTTGTGCTAAGGCATTTTCCATACTGCATTGTGAAATGACAAGGAAATAAAAAGACAGAATGGACAAAATGGGCTGTGGTAGTAGTGCATGGCTGTTCAGCATTACGTCTCAAATTTATCATTTACAAGGGAAACCTTACTCCACTATAAACTTGATTTTAGTTAAGAGTACAGTCATACAGAGAGAATAGGGCATGTTTTACCACATCAAACAAACAATCACACAAATCTGGTTTTAAAGTTTCACTTTTATTTAGTAGATTTGGCAAGATTACTATTCTATTCAAATTATAGAAGGTAATAGGGACCACGTTGCCTCATAATCTTTCCATGACTGTCTTACATCAAAATATCATATTTTCTGTAAGGATTACAGTAAGTAAATCCTTTCCCTACACAGACATCATTGCTTACTCATATTATATGACCCAAAAAAAAAAAAAAAAAAAAAACCCAACAAATGTTTTTTCTTCCTGAATAAGTTTTTCAATTTTAAATCTAGTCAAGATTTCTGTGTCTATGCAATGCGGGAGATTTGTTAAGCCATCACATCTTACTGTCCGATACTTGCATTTTAAATGACTCTGCTCTAGTACCCTGTTGCATGGAAACATGCGAACAATTTAAAATTCCATAACTTTCATCTCTTTTCAAAACAAAGGCCACCAGGCTGCCCACTAAGACGACAAAAGGACCAAATTCAAGTAGATCTGAGATTACCATCACAGGAGGCAGAACGCCAGGCCCATGAAAGGGATAAAGGGAGGAGGATTACTTCTAGGAGAGCAAAGGGACATCCGGTCTGTGCACCTAAGACAAGTTAGTCAAATCATCTCTTAATTGAGTTCACTGAAACTTTGTAACTATTTTGTGTGTTTGATCCTTGTATATTTCCTCGTATTAACTTGGACCCTGGGTGGTGTGCCCCTTTAAGCTCTGTCTTCGCCAAGTTTACAGCCATGGAGGCATGTGGCATGTCAGGTGCAGACATGGAGAGCATCTGATTGGCAGTCCCGATATTTACGAGGGAAAAACTAACCTTCGTCGTCTCGGCTGTTCCAAGACAGGAGGAGAACAGCTAGCGAAAGAGAGAGGAGGAGCAGGGCACTCACCTTGAAGTAGACTTTGAAGAGCTGGTTGACGAGATAGAGCATACCCCAGCGCTTTGTATCTTCCAGGCTGGCTCGTCTGAAAGGACAAATGGATGCGGCATGATGTAAGAGTCATTAAGTAGGGAATCTCAAAACCAAAGTAGAAAATAACAGATACGTATAACCTCATGGCTGATAGACATTTATGTCAGCCTTTATTGTGCTTTGTGTGCCGGCTGACACTTAGGCTGGACTGCTTTCTTTGCCGATTGGAGCAGACATCAAGAAACTAATTGTCAGTGAATAGAGATTATTTATATACCTCATATATAGATTCCTCTCATCTGATTGGTTAAAAGTGGAGTCATGAAAATAGCTGCGCCCCATTTTTGATCAAAATGACGTCATGATTTGCTGTGCCCGGGGCATAGAATCAACTGTGCCCTGTAAATAGGTTTGGAGACAGTCACAACCCCGTACACATAGATCACTCATATGTACGCACCAATGATACGACCGCTGCGCTGTCGATCAGCGTTGATTACGAGTGCTGTAAAAGAGACTAGAATCTTTATTTTCAGTATCTATATTTCGGTATATAAAACAAATAATGACAGCTTGATATTCGGGGCACAGTTAAAATTATGTAGGCCCTTGGTGATGTGAAAACCATAACTATGCCCTCAGCTTCGCTTCGGGCATAGTTATGGTTTTCATATCACCTTGGGCCCATGATTTTAACTGTGCCCCTCATAGCAGTCATTATTTGTATACTAATCCCCTTAATCTAATCCCCTTAATCCCTATTGTGTCACCATAGCCTTCCTGTTGGATTAAAGCACATTGCTACACCTGAGTGGGCTTGCTAAGTTACAATTAGGTAAAGTTTAGTGCCATTACTGAATGCTGATAAAAAGGCTGGGCAAGTTCAGCTAAGCATCTGGGTACAAAAAGGATTTTAAAACCATAACAATTATTATTTTTGAAATTCACTCTTAAACCATTGTTAAGTTTACTTTATAGTAAAACAGTAATAAAAGAAGAATCAGACAAACATAATTATAGAAGTTTCATATATTTTTGACGTAGACATGAAAATTGAAAGAGGGAATGATGTCACCATCCCATGACTCTCTCATTGGTTCAAATCTTACAAATCCTGTTTTTGGTTGATGATTTTATACATGTAAATGAGACCTACTTCCTCCATATAGGTCATTAATGCTATATTATTACAAGAAACACCTGATTTTTGGTTTCATGTCGAAAAAGAATATCTTGTAAATGTTTGTGTACAGTATATAATGTCAATTATCCCCTCTGCTAGCTCAAAGGATTTGATCGCAACTGATATAACTGATATGTGAAAACAGATTGCACTTTAAAATCTCCATAACTTACTCATTTATGGATTAGATTTTGAAACCTCGCCCACTCTGTTTCTCTCATATTATACATCATGCAATAGAACCAACTTGAAAATAGTGTAGAACTGCACTCTAAAACCATTAGCACATAATTATCAAGAAGAAGAAGAAGAAGAAGAAGAAGAAGAAGAAGAAGAAGAAGAAGAAGAAAACCAACAACCCTGGGACACTCAATGAGGAAAAAAGCAGCAAAACTAATCCAGTGTTAACACAAAATTATCGCTGTTTCATTTTTGCTTTCAGTCTACTTTCCTAGTGACCTTCATACTGATAAAATGATCTCTGACAGCAAATTGGCAACTGATCAAAAGTTCAGTGAACCCAGGCACACTCTGCTGTCTCATTTTATTCACTTCCTTGGATGGCATTTAGCTTGATTTAATGCAAATTGGCAACTCTGGGGTAGCCAACTGCAGATCTAAAACATAAATGCAAAGTAAAAACAATAAAGAAATATACAAATAGTACCATATTTTGAAGGGAAAACAAAATTTTCTTTTGAAATATTACACATCCTAAATCAAATTCCAGATTTTTTTTTTCTACATCGTATGAAGAAAAAAAGGAACCTATCGTAAATACTGTAAAAACATACAAGTTGGGAGCTCTGTAAACCTCTCACGAGGGAAAATTTCTAGGGGTTTAGAATTCGACCTACGGAAGGCTTGACAGATATAAGAAGTCAAAATGACATAACTTGGCATGGGATTGCCCCGTGGAGTTTAAAACTAACTCTAGGAATCCCCCAGCGATCTGCAGCAGCTGTCAAGACAAGATCATTATCGCCACCGAAATCTCTCCCCCCAAAGTAGGACCATGAAGCAGGCACTGCGGGAGGTCTCATAGAGGAGAGAGCTCAAAGTGTATCATAAGGAGGAGGCAACAGTTGCAGACATGTCCAAAAACAAATACACAAAAATATGATTCCTCATCAAAATTTACAATCATGAATGACACCCCCTTAGTCTGAGACAATCAAAAGATGCTTTCAGCACTTAGAAAAAAGAATCCTTCAAAAAATTGGGAAATCATTAACAGGGCTCAACATTAACTTTTTTCCTTGGTGGCCTGTTTGGGCCACTAAAATCTTTGAACTTGAAATGCTAGTGGCCTGAAAAAGAAATGCAGTGGCCCAAACTAGAAGAAAATACAAAAATCTATTTTGAATTCTAGCTGCCTAATTGGGCCACCAAAAGATAACCTTTTAGGAAATTTAGTGGCCCAACATCTCTGGTGGCCCCTTGCCACTGGGCCAACCCTAATGTTAAGCCCTTTTAATCTTTGAATCTTTGAATTTGAAATGGCAGTGGCCTGAAAAAAAAAATGTAGCAGCCCAAACTAGAAGAAAATACAAAAATTCACTTTGAACTTAAGCTGCCCAATTGGGCCACCAAAAGATAACCTTTTTTGAAATTGGGTGGCCTGACATCAATTTTAGTGGCCCCGGACCACCACTAATGTCAAGCTCTGATAACCGGTAAATACTTCAATATTACAATAGTAAACTGAGATTTGTTTTCTTTTTCACAAACTGCAATCTTATCATAAAAGATTCTTCTTCACTAAATACTTGAGAACTCATCAAAGGTAATAACCTCGTCTTACACATACGTAGAATACATGTACATGTACTGTAAGTAAAGTAAGTAAAGCTGTGTAAAGTACTTGTTGAGACAAAGTAAAGCTTCAAAGTTAGGCTTTCATCCTAACCTCAATATTAAACAGTCATCCAAAAATCTTGAAGACCAGGGCCAATGCAAAAGCTAAATTCGTTAAGGGAATGACTTTGCGTACCAGTACTTGCTTCTGGAAATGAGTGAAAAACAACTAGTGAATACCATACATCAGACAAACAAAAACCTACATACACATGCCGACATATCTGCATACACTTGGGAAATCCCCATGAAATTAATCCAAATTCAATGCCCACACTAATATACAAGTTGTATATCAGATTTAGACAGACAAAAGCACACAAGCACGTACACTACACACAGACACAATTTGCAATGCCACTCTGAAAAACACGCTCAATTCCCTGCCGAGACAAGTACTAACCTTCATGAATATTCTGCTAAATTCATAAGCTAAATCAACATCATTAAGAATAAAACAAAAACAAAACAAAACAGAAACCTCACACAAGCCACACTTATCAATCACCATGTATTAACCCTGCTAAATTACCTCCATAAAAATCATAAATCTGTGAGCCCTGAATACAGGAAATGTATGCATTTCCCATCAAATTACCACAAGCAGCTATCACTTGCAACCCTGAAGTTGCTACGTGCTGCATAATCGTCCCTGGTCTGTACGCCGGGCAAAAAAAAAAAAAAAAGAGGCAACGTGACTTTGCTTGATGAAAATGAGATGGCAAGGATTGCGTTTGGCACCTAATCACATTTACTGGCCGCTACAAGTGATTCAACGTGCCTGTTTCAAGTTTGTTTGTTTGTTTTTTACTTTGTAGTTTTTGCCTTATTTGTCGTTGTTGTTGGGATTGATTTTTTTTTTTCTTACACCAGATGATATCTGGCATCACTAAAGGGTGTGGGCAGCATGGAAGTTGTCTTTTTTGCTGTTGTTTGTTGTACTGCAAGTGATACCTGTGGAACTAATAATCATACACAGTTATACAGAGTATATATATATATATATATATACGATGTATATGGGGAGAGAAAGAGAAAAACAGAGAAATAGGAAAAAAAGGAGCAAAGATTTTAAAATTTCAATTGCAAAACAGCTGTGTAAACCACTGTTGACTGTGCATCTCATGGGGATAAAATCATTAAGTAACTAGTGTAATGGACCTCAAGATAATATGAAAAATCTTGAGTTTTGACAGCAGAGACCCTCAAAAATGCATGTGCCATTATATCTCGACAGTCTTGCAGCACTGATAAGAGCAAGGAATCTGATCGTGAGCAAAGGTTTGTCTCTGCTGGATGAATCTACATTGCCTGGAAATTTAAAGTTATCTGCTGCCCGCATTGAATTAGAGCTGGATCGCGGTTATCAATCTGAGAATCTCGGACATGGCTCTAGGAGCGCATATGTTTTGGACTCTTGGGGCGCTTGAGAGTCGTCACCGCCAAAGAAGAAGTGCTTATTGATGATATGAAGGGAAATGCACAACATTCCATTCAATTTGCATTTAGTCATTTCAACTTTCTCTCTGTCCATCCATCCATCTGTTTGTCTGTTTGCTTGTCTGTCTGTCTGTCTGTATATATCTTGTCTGTCTGTTTGTGTGTAACCCATCTCCTCATATTCTCTCTGAAGGTAAAGTCCTTACTGCTGTCACGGAGGGAAGTGTACGACATTCCATTCACTTTGGCTTTTCAAAGTTGACTTATCTGTCTGTCCATTTGTGTGTCGGTCTGTCTGTGTGTGTGTGTGTGTGTGTGCGTGTGTGTGTGTCTTTCTCTCTCCTCCATATCCTCTCTGAAGGAAGAGTCTTTAGTAATGATACGGGAAAAATGCCAAACACTCCATTCAATTTGGCTTTGTCATCTAACTTTTTCTGTCTGTTGTCTCGTATGTCTGTCTGTCTGTCTGTCTGTCTGTAGATCCGTCATCCAATTGACAGAATACTGTACATTTTGAATATATTTTACAGTGTTTTTATTTTTTGCAAATTTTACGGGTAGACTGATGTTGACTACTAGCAAAATATATTGCCCATCATAACACAAATGTGTTGTATTCATGGTATCTGCAGTTGGAAATCTTTTGCTTGAAAAGCCATAACAACTTTCTCTCATTCTATCAGTGAGGCTCTCAATCTTGAATTCAACCTCTCCCAAAATTGTCTTCCAAGTTCCTTGGAAAATACTACAAGCTGCATGCAGCATTTGGTCTGACCCATTCCTGAGTTTTTCATCATACTGGCGCCCTCTATTGTTTCACTCTTTGATTCTCTCCTTTGTTCATAGTTTCCATTATACCAACATGTCTCCTCTATCATCAAGCTTACTAAAATTTTCTACTTTGGTTTTGTGTTTGCTCTCATGCTCTTTGGGTTGTTTTATTTTTCTTTTCCATTCTTGATTTTTCTTTTTTTTTCAGCTTTAAATCTTTGTGCCAATGTTTCAAGATAGTCAGCAAGAGTAGGGCTGTTTGAGGTTTGACTTTTTGATTGATTCAGTTTGGCCACTCATATAAGAACAAACCTTTTGTCCATGTAGTTTACATCCTCTAGAAAACATACTTGAACATGAGGACTTAACTCTGTACAATGCAAACATATGAATTAATTGATTTAAGATGCAACATATTATCTTCTCAGGTCCTATCATGGCAATGATTGGAGTTCAGAAGACCAACATGACGCAGAGTCAAACACGTTTTGACTCACACGATGCTCAACCAACAGCTCCAGCAGCCCCTGCTAGAGACACTTTCCAGGCAAAAACGTGAGTAGGCTAACGCGATTACGGACTCGCAAACGCGCCTGGACTTTGGGGAGGAAATGGACGTAACAAGAGGGAATTGCTTTGCCTATCACCAAGTGGCGTGCACGCGGGGTACGTCGTCCGTGACACTCCCTGCTACTTTCTCGCCAGATATTCCCGAATATTGGCTATCTGGGTGATGCCTATCAGGCAAGTTAGGGCGTTTTTTTTTTTTTTTTTCTCTCCTTTTTTCGGATTTAAAACCAGTCTCAACCAGTTGAACTGGTGCGGCCTGGCCTGGCATGGTCTGCAGAAGGGCTTATATATTCCCCGTTCTGACTCATTCTAAAGGAGAAAGAGGTCACGGAATCAAAATCAGATGCGAAGTAACCGAGGGCAACCGGGATTAATGACTATTTACACAAACAGAGCATGTTTCACAGCTTTCCTAGATTACCCTGCATGACACCACTCTTTAGATGCAGGCAAACTGTGACCACGATTCTACTCATGAAAACTAATCGTCAAGGAAAAGAAGAAAATTTCATTGATAAATCCTGGAGCTGATGTTGAAAAGAGTCTCAGAAACCTCCTTACATTTGATTGGTTGGTTGTGACAGAATCCCAACACATGTACAAAGTTTAAACTTGAAACATGAATATGACTCAAAGTAATCAGATAAAAATATGATCCCTGACTGGTTAATTGGAACCTCGTTAAACTAAACTTTGGGCCGTTTTCTAAACCGTAGTCATACATTTCCTTTACTTTGCCTCCCCCCCCCCCCCCCCCCGCTTAAATGCAAATAATTACACTAATTGGTGACCCACTTATGGAAATGGTGATTAAAGTCATTCACAGTCTAAATATGGAAGGCCTATATGATGCATTCCTCAACACACTAACTGACTTCATGACCGCAAATTTCCTCTGAGCAATGATTTCATCACCTGGCAATATGACGCTGAAAAAAAACCTGTTATACCCAGTACACTGATCACTACTTTTGAATTGGCACACCAAGGCAAGTTCATTCCTAGCTTTCCAAGATGCTACCTAAACAGCAGAGGTAAGACTACGACATTAAATTTGATGTCCGACAAAAAATATGTGCCTCTCATTATTATCATGCTCTTAACCAAACCCTGACATACACACATCTTCAAGTCAACTTGGGTATTACGCATTGATAAGATACATAATCTTTTGCCCACAGCTTGTGAAAATCATGAGGGCTATTTCTATAGCTCTAAAAAAAGAAAAACACACAATTTTCATTGAAATATGGAAATAAAGATGATTGGGCTAGAAAAGAAAGTTGCTCTTCAGTGAAGATATGTATGAGCACTCACAAATTTGAGCACAGCAGTTATATAAGGTAGGAACTAGTCAAAAAAGATTCAACAAATACACAAATAGAATTTGACAACATATGATAAATTAGGTCATGTCAAAAACGGAAAAATTAAAAATTTCAAATTCAGGTCTATTTGGTGAAGACTAGCAGCAAAAGCTCAGTCATTGACCTCAGTAGGGGGAAATGAGAATGATTGAAAATGTGGATTACATGTGGTCGCTTCAGGTGTTGTAGATTTCACCTTCCAAAGAAGCGTTCAACCTTGGTGAGGGGGGAGGGGGGAACATAAGAAAAAGGAAAGGGGGTAGAAGAAGAACATAAATCAACATATGCGCAGCATAACATCTGACTTTTTTAAGGCACCTCCTATTTCTAGTCCACACAGCTTGGAATGATGGCATGTGTGTTAAGGTACTCTCCATGCTTTATCCCCCCTTTGCATTATCATCACTTTGGTTTTCAGATCCCCCCCCCTCAATTTCTTTTCTGTTTTGCTATGAGTCGATATGTGCAGCCTCTCTTCGCCGAGGAAACAACCCGCCTGCCAATCGATTTCTGGGTTAACAAAATGACAGCAAAAGTGCACGGGGATTCTCGCGGAACTGGCAAATTGCTTTAGACTGAAGTCTGCTAACGGCATTTTCGTGCTCTCCTTTTCATCAGGCATGGGTGCATGCACATGGAGTATCCCCACTTTACCACGCTCTAACTCCAACACACTTTTCATCTATGCAGGTAGCAGACGTCATCCTCTTAGTAGAAAAAAAAAAAGGTGGCATTTTCATGCTGTAACATGGGCTCTGTGAAATACGTCATTCATTACAGGATCATTCAGTTTATTCACGATAGAATTACCCTGCACGTTCCAAGTCGATTTTGACAAATAGAATAAAATTCAGAATGGCATAATTGAAATCTAATTTGAAAGGAGAAAGGAATCAATTGGATATAAAAGCTTCACATATTATCTTATATGCAAATTGGAAGTGATGACATCACCACCTCATAATTCCCCAATCAACTTAAACAGAAATCTTCGCAAAATTTCTTTTTTTTTCCTTTTAGAAAATTCTATTGAATAAAGTTGAATTCTATGTATCAAATTATTGAATTGTATTCTTGTAACAACTAAGTAGCAATGACTTTCTAGAGAAGAGGGGTAGTACATATATTTGCTACAAAGAACAAATTTTAATCTTTTGTATCTAATGTATTATTATCATTATTATAATCATCATCATCATCATTACTATCATCATCATTATTTATTCATTTAGCAATTCAACATAAATTATGTTGAATTGCTACAAACAGAAAATTAAATTACATGATACATGTATAAAGTAAAAATTGTAATCTACTAGCAACCTATACAGTGAAAATGCCTTGTTATTGTTTTTTTTTAATGTATTTGCTAGATTACTGACCTAAAACATTATTTCTTCTTAAAATAATTTTTCTGTATGGGAAAAATGTGAGGTAATGATGACTTTGCCATTTCAAATTTTCACATGTGGTTGTGACCAACAACACCATTTTGTGGAATATATTTTAAACTAAGAATACCATAATTTTCTCATTTCACATGCAAAGTTAGTGATACTCCTACCATTCTGTTGGCCCAATTTGACTCCATTCCGTAACAAAAATTGAATAAACAGTATGCAATTTTGTTTCCCCCAAAAGCAAAAGATGATCAATTCTTTTATTATCTAGCTCAAGGATTTCTCCACTTTCAGACCCATTCAGTTTGGGAGGACCATGCCCTAAAACAATGGGCTCATTTGTGTACACAATTCAAGTTTGATGTGTCACATGAATTAAAACAATGGGATGATAACCTGGACTGGAACTTGGCAGGTCAACATACAAAATGTACACCATGATAATGGACAGAAAGATGACAGCTGGGAGGTTAAAGTGACACTCTGCTGTCTTTACATTCATAGTCAAAATCCAGTACACAGAGTAAAAGCAATCATATTGAAGAATACAATAGAAATACAAGTAAGAAAATATTAAGAGGATCTAATATATCACATGTTTTCACAAAAAACAGTAATCTCCACCACATGCAAATGTCATCCCCTTATCAGTGTTCCAAAAGCATACCGACAAATCTAAAAATTCTGAAATGAAATCAAGAGCAAGAAATGATACAATTTTTATCATCTTTATCTAGATTTGTAATGATTTAGCAATTATCTTATCAAAAGGCCTATGTATTACCTACATCTTTGACCAAAAATAAAAATGTATGGTATAAAAACCAATTATATAGGATAAATGAGGCGATGACATCATTACTAGAAAATTCATGTAATATTACATATTACATAATTTGGACTGGTTTTGGTAAAATGTGTGCAGTTGTTACAGTACACAACTTTCTTGTTTCTAGTTTGATCATCTTGAACTTGTTCTGTCTGGTTAACATTTACACCAATCCATCTATCTATTCAGCTTGGAAGTTCCAGGTGGAGTTTCCCTTTAACAGTAACAATGTGACAATCACTGGTGTATAAACTCCCCTTTAAGGGTAGCAACTGGACAATCACTGGAGTGTAAACTTCCCCTATAAGGGTATCAACTTGACAATCATTGGAGTGTGAACTCCCCCTTTAAAGGAAGGGAATCCCATTTGCATGCCTTAAATGAAGAGTTGTATAAATACAGTGGTATGTTGAAGAGAGTATCATTTTAGAAACTCCCATAAAGTATTGAAAGTGGAAGGTAACATTTAGTACATTTTTTTGACCGTTAGATTTTGAATTGAATTGTTTTCGGGGCTCACCGTAAATTCCAGCACATTACTAGGCTACCTTTGCAGACCCATGTACTGCATGTGTGTCCATCATGTATATTTTGTGAAGAAAGTTCATCAACACAAACATTTCTATAAACATTCTTGCCACACACTCTATATGTTATTACATCAGCTCTTGTACTTTTAGATTTGTGTTTATAGATCACAAATACAGAAGAATGCAACAAAAAGGCTTAAGTGTGGCTGACACACAGAACTACTGAGTAGTTGAGTTTTGTGCATTATTCAAATTTTAGATAACTGTTGACTTCCAAATTTCTAAGCAGTGGCCTAAGCAAGTCCCCTGAGGTTCATATTTAATGTTTTGCTGCATTTTGGGAGGTCTGTAAAAGGTATCCCCTACCTTTAAGGGTATCGACACAACAAGTAATGGAGTGTGAACTCCCCCTTTAAGGTTAACGACATTACAATCTCTGGAGTGTGAGTTCCCCTATAAGGGTATCAACGTTACAATTAATGGAGTGCAAACTCTCCCTTTAAGGGTATCAATGTGACAATCAGTGGAGTGTGAACTTCTCCTTTTAGGGTATCAACACGACAATTAATGGAGTGTAAACTCCCCCTTTAAGGATAACGACATGACATTCCACGGAGTGTGAACACCCCTTTAAAGGTAACAACATGACGATCACTGGAGTGTGAACTCTCCCTTTAAGGGTAACAACGTGACAATCACTGGAGTGTGAACTATCCCTTTAAGGGTAACAACGTGACGATCACTGGAGTGTGAACTCCCAACAATGAACGCGAGAACCTTGAATGTCCAGAGATGCTGTACGTTGACTTCCTACCAATGACATGTGATAGAAGGGAATGACCTACGGTGTAATATTGAACCATCCAAATGTGTTACTAGGACAGCACTTCACATGAACTTGCTTGCCATCCACTGTGTCAGCAAATAAGCTATTTCTACCTGGAATATACGTTTTTTAAATGTAAAATATCCAAACAGTCCCCTAAAAACTTGAATAAAATAATATACAGGGACTGAGGGGGGAAAACAACATAGGGTATTACAAATTTAATCGCCCTGCGCGATGAAAATTCACAGTTTGGCACGTAAAATGAAGGAGCACTTTCCCATCAAAAGTGTGGGACCTGTGTCTGAATACCCATTCAGGTAAATGGGAGAATTTTTCTCTATCTGCAGACCAAGGCTATGATCATAGAGCATAGTGGACACCATCAACGAATATGCATATTCATAATGTGGGACACTTCATATCAGTATGACTTTGATCAGAGGAAAAATAACAACCCACGGTCAGTTACTTGAAGAGGAAATTAATTCATGCAGAGTTTAACCATGAGAGATGTATATGATATTGATAAATTGAGGGTTGACACCAAGGGAACTTACTCAAAGTACAATAAATGTGTGACGCTGCTAACAGCCACAGCAAGGAGAACACACAATTGTTTCATCAAAGCCAAAGGAATGACAATGGATGGAAAGATCATATGTCAAGAATGAATGAATGAATGAATACATGAATGAATGAATGAATGAATGCATGAATGCATGAATGAATGAATGAATGAATGAATGAAGGAATGAGTGTATGGATGGATGGATGGATGAATGAACAAATAAATGAATGGATGGATGGATGAATGGATGAATGAATGAATGAATAAATGAATGAATGGATAGATGAATGAATGAATGAATGAATGGATGGATGTATGGATAAATGAATGAATGACTGGATTCATACTACATTGGCTAAAATGCAGCTTTTAAAGATCATATCTGTGAAACAAAGAGAAAGAACTGATAATGTAGGTTGGTATTTAGATCAAGTCATCAAAACTGATAGATAGGTAGATGGGCAGATAGATAGATAGGTAGATAGAGAGATAGATAAATAAATAGATAGATAGATAGATAGATAGATAGATAGATAGATAGATAGATAGGTAGATAGAGGGATAGATGGATGAATGGATAGGTGGAAGGAAGTAATACCAACGGCTAAATGTACCCTAGTAGAAGAGGGATTGTGAGAAACAAAGAGAGAAAGAGGGAGGGGAAAAAAAGTAACACGGGAGAATTATAATATGAGAAAAGAAAATTTGGCAAAGATACATTAGATTGTCAGTGAAATGGCCAACAACATAGAGCAATATAGAACAAAGCAGTAAATAGCACTCAGCCTACACATACTATAGCTCCAATATATTTGAACATTGCTCAGCAAAAACCCATAATGCAAATAAAAAGGTGGATGCTTATAAAGTAGATAAAAATGTATTTGCCCTCATTTTCTCTCCCCCCCCCCCCAATTCTGTAAAAACCCACAGGTGAAAAGCACAAATTAGACTCTAATTTCCCACGTCTTGCTGAAACGTGAGGAGAGGAGAGAACGCGGCTCACCCGTCGGCCGCACAGGTCCGGAAGCAAGCCATCATGGTATCGGCAGCTTTCTCCAGGAGCTCCCCTGGCTTACCCTTCCCTTTCTTAGCCAGCTGGGATTCAGCCTGCACAATGGGGGAGAAAAAAAAAATAGAAGTAACGCACCATGATAACACGAGATGCGAGGGGCCGGAGGGTCTTTTATTATTTTTCTTTCCATAACACTCATATCGCACCATGAAATAATTTTGATGAACTATTCAGTCACGTGTGATGAAGCATGGGGCATCAAAAGGAAAAAGAAAAGAGTCACCTAGATGATTGATTCTAAACTTGATTAGAAAGTATGGGGCGATGGAGAGGTTGATGTACGGAAAGGGTGAGGGGTGTAGGGTGAGGGATGGAGGTAAGAGAGGGATGGGGTAAGAGAGGGGTACGGGAGGGGTTGGGAAATAGTGACAGTGGTAGAAGGGGGTAAGAGAATGAGGATACAGGACAGGGGTAGGCAAAGGTACAGGGCAAGAATAGGAGAGAGTGGTAGGGGAGAGTAAAAGAGGATTGGTATGGGAAGAGGGGTAATGGAGAGGGGTGGGGTGGGTAGAAAACTGGAAGGACAGAGTAGTAGAGGGGTGTAGGGAATGAACAGGGATATAGCAATGATAAACTGGAAGAGTAGGACAGAGGGGTACCAAAAATAAAAGAAGAGAGGTTTTGGAAGAGGGTTAATGGACAGGGGTGAGGAAGGGGTATAAAGTGGGAAGGAGATAGCAGTAAAGGGGTGGGGGGGGGGGGTGGGGGTAAGGAATGGACAGGGGTGGGGTATGGACAGGAATAGGGAAAAGACAGGCAAGAACAGTTGATGAGAGGTGTAGGGCAGCAGTAAGGGTACAGGGGTAAAGGAAGTTACGGGAAAGGGAATGAAAGGGGTAAGGGATAGGTAGGGCGGGAGGGGTTAGGAAGAGAGGCAGGATGAAAGCTGATTCTGGATTGCACATGAATACAGTCAGAATGATGCACAATGCAATGTCAATAGTCAAAGGCCAGAACAAAGCATCAAACACACACACACACACACACACACACATACAAACACACACACACACAAGGCCAAAGAGAGAAAAAAAAAACAAGAAAAAAAGAGAGAGAAAAAAAAAATGGAGGGAGAGTGATACAGGAAGGAAGAAAGAAAAAACTATCCCTGCTTGAGAGAACTGCTTCCTGAAAAAACATGACTTCATCACTATTCCACGGTACTCACTCGATTCGCAAAGATCCGAAGGTCCACGATGACGACATACAGAACAGGTAAAGCCCTTTGGCAGAGAAGAAAAATATAAAACACATGATATTCAAACTATCCTATACATTTGGGATGAACACATAGCACATTTGGGATGGATGTCAATAAACAGGGCAGCCATGTCCATGAAAATCATACATTTCACATATTCTAACATTAACTAAAAAAAAGATTTAAAAAAAAAAAGATTCACACTAGAGAGGCACAGAATAATAATACAATAATTTAAACACCTCACCTAAGCCTGACCTTTCACATTTTTGTTTTGTTTTGTTTTGTTTTTGTTTTTGTTTTTATCCTAGATGAAATATACAACAAGCCTGCTTATCAACATTTCCTGATCCCAAAAACTGGAACATTCACCTTGAAAAACAAGAATGTGTTTTTGAGTGCATACCCACCTACTCGCTAATGTAATGTGGGACAATTTCATATCAATGCAAATGAAAAAAACTTCCTTACATTGCCCCAACCCAACCCCAACAAACCGGCACAGTTTGTTCCATTAGTGTCTTACTCTGTCTTGTTTAATTTGGCATTGCAGCAATAAACCAATGGTACATTATCTCATTTATGCATTGTTCACGCATAAAGGCAGTAAATAGTACTTGGCACAGGGTAACATTTCATGCAAATGTGGAAAAAAAAAAGAAGAAAACTACACACAAATTACCCAGACAATGAAATAAACTGTCTAATGGCAAATTGATTATCCATCCCAGCAATTTGTGTTTGCCGTATTTGAAATGATGGAATTAAATTTTCAAATGAATCGGACTGTGATTTGTTAAAGGCAGGTACACCCTTCTTCCTTAAATCTAAAATGCAGCAGTGGAAAATGAAAGTAAAATATTGATGCTATACACCAGTGTCATTTATGATTGGTCAATGATAGCTGCAAATAGACTACAAACGCTGGATACTATCTATGCCACATATTCAGTGAGTGATTAAATATGCGATCACGGAGTGTAATGAATTGGATGAAAAAAAAAATGTATGCATGCACTTGGTTTTAAAGGGACTGTACAGTACTGGTTGAGGTGGGGATTCATGTTTTGAACATTCCCAAGTGAGATAATGAAAAGCCTCTTATCAAATATAAAAGAGCATGTAATTTTAAGAAGAATTCAACGTTTATTTGATGAAAATTGGTTTTCAAACGGCTGAGATATCCACAAAAGTGCTAATAATAAAAGGCGACATGCCACAACTTTATTAGGATCTCTTTGTTTCACCTTGTTTTCTGATATCTCAGCCATTTCAGAACCGATTTTCATCAAATAAACTTTTGATACCCCTTAGAACTGCATGCTCTTTGACATCTCATAGAGTGGTTTCTGAATATCTAGCAAAACATTAAAAGCTAAATCCTCACCTCGACCAGAACTGTACATACCTGGTACCCTTTAATGTTGGGATCAGAGTTAATATTTTCATGTGCTATTTCATTTGGGAATAGCACCAAACTCATAAAATTTGTGAGAAAAAAAAGCCTGCTAAAACTATGCCATATATACAGGATCTATGAGCAACTACAACTCTAAAAAACATAAAAGGGTTCAGAAACCACATCTCTGACTTACCAATTTTCATCTTTCTGACTCTGGAAGACCTTGTTGAAGGCTCTGATTGCAAACTTGATGAAGGAAAGTTAATCCATGGCAGTTTTTTTTTTTCCTTGCACAGACTAAATCAGCATCTTTCACATCTCATAATCAAAGTCTTCTGCTCCTCTTCATGGCAGAGACTTTACTTCTAGTAAAAGTGCTCTGAAGAGCAGTTTAACTCTAAGTTAACAAGCAATATAAAACAGATGAATTTACTTAGCGTAGCATGGTATACATGTAGCCCCCCCCCCAAAAAAAAAAAAAAAAAGGAAGAAGAAAAAAAAATATCCTTTGCATATTGTAAAGTTCTTTTTTTCATATCTCAAAAGTCAGAAATAAAAATAAAAATAATGAGATACAGCTGTAATGCTATAAGGGCCAATAAGTAATATAATATAGTCATAATATAGTAATAATAGTAACGTAAACAATGTAATAAGTAATGCTTGAGGGTCAATAAACCATATTCATACATGTATGCACAGTCCACACATACATTTGCATGCATGTGTCATTTGGTTTGTTTGAAGAAATAGATTAAAAAAAAAAAAAAAATCACTGCTCTGGGTATGCAGGGCTACCCATGACAGTGCCCATGCACAAGGGTTGTGCATACAATCATATACAAGCATACAAAACATTGTACATGTTACTGCGTGCATCATAACATGAGGTACAAATTGGGTTGCTCTGTATGCATGGGAGCACATAGAAGTGCCGCAATGAAAAGTGGGTGGGTGCAAACCCTGGAACACATTATGCATGCATGCTCCGATGCATGCATGTTCTGATGCACATATGTGCTCCTAAAAAACCTGCCATTTGCGCAAATCAGGTAAAGCATACATGTGATGCACAATGTACGTGACACGCTGCCTGTGGATCCCCTCCGGTAATCATGCGAACATTTTATGCATGTGCGAGGAACAGGGAAAGGGTTTCCTACCAGCGAACACTTAGTCTAAGATGCAGACAGCTCTAACTCCATTAGTATCTCATCCTCATCACAGATCGGTGGGGAGACAACCTCTGCCCCCCCCCCCCCACACACACACAAAGTGATATGTCATGCATGCCTATTTTTTTTTCCAGTTTCAAGTTTTGAATATAATGTTACTTATTTCATAATGATATCAAAACTACACTTTGCATTATCATTAAAATGACAAACAAAAAACAAAACAAAACCCTGTATAATGATAACAATAGATGGCAAATGTCTGGAAGCTAGACTAGTAGACATGTAACATAGGTACACTTGTAGTATGTTCTACTACATGTATGTACACATAATATGCATATAATTTGTATACACAAAGGATACTGGACTACAACTTTCTGCAACGAGTATGCCTCAATGAAATCATGGTTAGCTACACACCAGCAGCACCTGTGGATGACATGACATCAATCATGATTAGGAAGAGGGATAGACGGTACCTTGACATGCGTTGCCAATTTGATGACTGATTAGAACATGAGATACTTACCTTATATAACATTTCTCCACGAAGGCATACCAGGGGCCTTGTTTCGTACAGTTGGAATTAATTGCTTTAATGTTATCACTCTTCAGTCATCCCAGTGTACTAGACAGAATTTTGATAAATTGTTAAATTCTCTATTATGCAGCCCACTTCCCCAACAAGAAAAGAAGAAGAAAGAAAAAGAGCATTTTAGAATAGCTGACTTAAGGCAACAAATAATGGAAAAAAAAATGCCAGACAAAAAGTCAAGTTTGAAGCACTAATGAAGAGGACAGTAGACCACAGTCATATGGCTGACTTTACCCTTTAACCACACAGCCCTACCTGGTTCACATACAAATTGTACATCCAATATCAAACTCCACTTGCACAGCTGTATGTACCTCGATCATTGTCACTGTCTTTGTTTATGTTGCATAAATTACTTGATGAAGATAAAGATGACGATGATGATGATGATGATGATGATAATAACAATTATAACAGTTAATAATAATAATAATAACAGAAATGTTTGAGTGCATTTCAATTTTACGAATTTTGTGAGCCAAGATTCATGAAATTACAATGCATGCAAAAGTTCTTCTACACTACATGCATTGAATGCAAATGGCCATTTGTGAAAATTTCATGCCACGAAAATGACTGTTGGCTCTGATTCGCGAAAATTTTATGCTGCGAAATTATCTTGATTTATAGTGATAATTATGACAATAATTATAATGATAATAACAATAATACAATACTGTTTATGATATAATGGCACAGCATTCACCTCTAAATTACGTAGGGTTGGTGAGGGCAGACTTAACCAAAGTAAAATCATTACCAATCATGAGATACTTCATTCAGGCATAGATCAAATTCAACTCATTTTTGTAACGCCATAATTCCGTTGACTGGTACCCCACATTCTGAAGACTAAATTGTGATAATGCAATGATGATGATAATGATTAATAGAAACATTCACTATCAAGATCATTATCAGCATCCTCATCCTGTCCTACCTGAGATGGGCAGCCACCATTTCGTCGTAGGGGGGAATGAACCATTGCTCACACTCCTCCTCCGGATTCTCCAGGTGCAGTCTGGGATTGGCGATGTGCGGATGCTTAAAGCTCAGGTTATCCTACATGGACGCAAGCAAGGTTGTAATCATACACTCATGGACCCCACTCCAAAAGAAGAAAAAAAAAAAAAAACAGCAACAGAGAAAAAAAAAATCCCCCTCCCCGAAAATGTCATGGATATGACAGGATATGTCAGGATATCTTGCATAATCAGAACTAGTCCACTTCTCAGTGGCTATTAAAGCCAAATATATCTTGTGATGAGTGAAGTGAATTCCTGCTCTTACTATATAAGCCTGGAGGGGACACTCAAACAAATGTGTAAAAATTTCATAAACACAAGACACACACACACACACACTCACACACAGTTGAAATTCAAATCATTCGCATATATTGATAAAGTGATGATGGTCATATGCATATCAGATGAGGTGGTGACAACATTACTTCATCAAGTCTCCCATTGACCTACACACACACAAGTTTTTTAAGTTTATTTTTTTCTTTGCCAAGAATTTATTGAAGACAAACTCATGTCCTTCACAGGAAATCATTCTACAGTTACCATAGATTTGCAATGATGACTCTTTAAAGGAAAGAGGTTAGTGTTGACAAATCAAACAAATGTGAATAATTATGCAACATTAAACCAATGGGAGCATTGCATGGTGATGACATCATTACCTCATCCAACTTGAATCCACGCAATTGTGACAGATTCATGACATCACTATTTTGCTACAATGTGAAACCTTTAACAGGCCTATGACTATTTTATTTCCATATAAAAAGAGGGGCTACAGCCCCTCATCTCTTCGGCTCATCAAAAAACAAACAAACAAACAAACAAATGAAAAAAAAAACCCACCAAAAATCACAACATTGATGAATTTCCATGGGTTCTGTCCTTAGATTCTTTCTGTCTAGTGGGGGTGGGGATGGGGTTGGGGGCCGTACCATTGATCTTGACCCTCTCCGGTCCACAGCCCCCCCCCCCCACTTTTAAAACATTCCAGGGCCCCACAAGTAAAATCAAAGTTTCTTTAAGAGTGACATCAACATCATTTCCAGAAAGGGCATTATAACAATTCAAATGATAGTTGACCTTTAACCCCCCCCCCACACACACACATTTCTTATACCATCCTTTGTTTTGTAGTTTGTGTTTGTGTGCATACTTGTGTCTTTCTGCATGTTAGCCATGTTTTTCTCTCTCTCTTCCACTTACAATGCAAATATAAATCATGCATTACCTTGACTCTACATTCATCTACAATATCAACAATAAACAGATGCAGCAACTATATAAAAAACACTTAGAATGATATGAATTTGAAGCATGAAGAAAAAGTAAAGAAACAAGAGAGCACATGAAACCATTCAATGGAAGCAACAGTGCATCGAAAGCTGAAAGTACACGTCTCTGAGCTAACAAACACATTATACATTACATCTGTTTTTAATGTCTGAAGTCAATAGCTGTAAATCCTTCAGATCATGGGGTCATATGATCATGTGATGGTAAACTCACTTGTGAAGTGGAAAGTCATCATGTTGATGACTTCGGGAAGAAAAACATTTTCCCCATGATTGGTTCCATCATTGTAATCAAGGACACTACCTAGACAAAGTTTCTACACCATGTACATTTGTATGCATCTTACATTAAATACAGAGCCTATTTCCTAACTACTGAAATATGATGGTATCTTGTCTTTCTCACCTTAATGCAACTACTTCTCAGGAAAATTCTAATATAGTCATGTGACATGAACTATTAACTTTTTTGAGTGCTCAGTAGAAAACCCATTTTCATGATTGCTTACTTGCAGCATCTTATTAATGCCTCCATTGTCCAGTATCATTCAATTTGGGCATTTTCATTTTGGAGATCATCTCATTAACAGCTTTGTTAGCTCCCATGGAAATGACATCATTTTTTTGTAGCGTGGAAAGTTTTGCGCACATCTTTTTCTTCAGTATCCCTGCCCTGTCTACCGGTACCTAATTTTTACATAATATTAAATATTAAGTGATCTAAACATTACTAAACGGAGTGCTAAAATTTCCACCTTTACTGTACTCTGTTCAACACACACATAAATATGATATATAATGGACATTCTCCTGATGATTCTAGGAAATCCAGGTACTCACCGCCAAGAGATAGCCATCTCTCTTTTTGATGCCATTTTCCACCTGTAATCAAGCAGAGATGAACAGAGCTAATTGAGCACCTGTCGTACCATATCATATGACTTCCAGGACAGAATTGGGAAAGGGGGGGGGGGGGGGTGGGGGGGGGGGGAGGAGGAGGAAGGACGGGTCAGGTGGAACTACCTTGTTCTAACAAGCTCTAAAATCGTTCGATATAGTTGTGACACAAAGCTTCAACATTGTAGACGAGCTTAATGCTAAAGCATAGTTTTCAAAAGAGCTCAAAATTCTTCTTTGCTGGGGTAATGAATTGTTTTGGAGTATATTGAGATCAAAAGTGTAAAATGATTTCAATTGTAGTGCACAACCTTTATTCCTTAAGCGCCCTTCCCGTTCACGAGTAGGTCAGTAGAATGTTATTAGTACATTGTACGTGATTATCAAACCACGCCCTAGCAGCACTATTGAATCGCATGCAGCTAACAAGCTGACTTACGACATGCGATTACTCTTGTGTGATGGATAATGATGCTATGGCCTGATATATTGTTATCAATGTAATCAAACAGAAAACATCAAGTAGCAACCATGATCGGGTATGCTCAAAGACTTTTGTCATACTTCCAGTGTACCTTTTGGGTGATATTTCACATTTTGTCATTTCCCAGCTGAAAGTGTTGTATTATTGCAGCATAACATTTTCTCGATTGATAAGTAGATTGTCTTGTAAGACTGTACCCAGCTTAGTCCTATATCAAATTGATGAAGAACCACAACTACTATTTCTTGAGTTATTATAGCCATTTACTATGTACCTGTATCTCAAAATCAAATGTCTGTGATTTTTTTCCTCAATCTATTGACGTAAAAGTGGTGATTAAAGGACAAGTTCACCTTCATAAACATAAGGATTGAGAGAATGCAGCAATATTAGTGAACACATCAGTGAAAGTTTGAGGAAAATTGGACAATTGGTGCAAAAGTTATGAATTTTTACAATGTTTGTGTTGAACCACTGGATGAGGAGACCAAGGCTTTTGATGTCATAGAGTACAACAGTATAAAGTGTCACAACTATACACACAAGTAGTTATGTACATGTATCAAGGCTGTATGCATGGTTGTTTTAATGTGTACATTGTATGTACACAGGGTGACCAGATTAATGGAGAACATTCTATATGATATAGATACAGTACATACAGGCTGACCAGATCAGTGGAGAATTTTCTATGTGGTATATAATGTAGCTACAGTACATGTATGCATGTGACAGGAAATACATTATAGCTCACTCAATCTAGAATGATTTAACCCATTCCAGAAAATTCTAGGAAGTGCTTACATATTTGGCTGAGTGAGGCACTGTCCCTGTAGCCCAATGTGATTGGTAGTTAATTTTGGCAATGTTATGCACATAGTTAGGCAGTGAGTCATCCAGGATTCCTGGAACTTGGACTTGCTAGTATGTTTAGGTATGTGGCCCCAGGTTGGAGAAAATTACAGAATGTTCAAGAAAGGGGTGAATGGATAGTATATAAGCCGGAGAAATTCTGAGGTAGGCAGAGTACCTAACACCTCTGCTCTGAGAGTTACGTCACTTCTGGCTCTGAAGCGACTTGTTATAGTCAGTCCTGTGTTACCTGCTGACCTGCTATACAAATTGTGTTTGTGGAGATAAGGCCTGGGAGACATTTTGCCTGCAGAGAATTAATTTGCCTACATTGGAGATAGACTCCATATTTTAGTGTGAACGGACATTATTACGGCAAAGCTGTGACGGGCTGGATTCCTTGCTGGACATTATAAAGTGAATCATCATTCAATGCCTCGACTGGACGTGGTCGTCATAACGTTTGGATTCTGCACGTTTCGCCGTGGACATATATCATGGACTTTACCCCAGATTTATAACGTGGATTATTGCAACCAGCGCCTCTGGATTTACGTCGCAGGAATCATTCATCGGTGCGTCGCGGATCATTCATCTGTGCATCGAACATCGTATCTGGACACTACCAGGGAACTGTAGGGACTTTGTTCTTTAAGATTTGGATGCATGTAAGTGATTCCATGACCGATTTGTAATTGTTTCTATTGATCATTATTGTACTGAAGTGAAAACCGATTACGGGTCTGTACCCACAATATCACTGTTAATAAACCACCTGAACATTAGTTGATTGTTTCTTTTGTGCAATCATTCTCAGAGTGATTTTGGTCGCAACAAAAGAAAATGTAAAGAAAATTCAACATATTTTCACTTTTTATGCATAATAAAAGAGCACTTGACTTGCCTCTTTCTAAAGGCAATAGGAATAATATTACTCATATGTCAGTAACGAGTCAAGGGAATGTGTACTTTTTTCAAAAAATGAAATTTTGTGAAATTCTCTTTATATCTTACTTATATTGTTGTACGCATGTGACATCATACACTGCAGTAGTCTTCTCATCCAGTGGTGACTGCACAAAAACCTCAAAAATTCATAACTTTTGAACGGATTGTCCAATTTTCCTCAAACTTTCTTGTGTTCTACTAATATTGCTACATTCTCTCAATCCTTATGTTAATGAAGGTGAACTTGTCCTTTAAATTGCAATATATCACATTCTAAAATCAGATGGAATTCCGTCATCAATAAAACTTCCTTAGTAAATGTTGAGAAACAAATAAAATATAAAGGACAGGATTAACCTATGACCTTTACATTCTAATTTTGCAGCACAATTTTGCAGACGAGTGAATCCCTAATCATATAAATGTAAGGTGTATAAAGACGAGGCTAAGCCATCGATTCAGAGATTTGGCACTAGTGTACTTTCGCACCAGTTTGTCAAATGATCTCCAAACATGCACAAACTCACTCTAAAAGTCCAATAGCCTCAAATATTTGCATCTGAGTGAGATTCAAGGGCAGTAGAAAAGGAATTTTCACCATTTTGACACTTTTACACTTGTCGGAACATGTCGCTCACAGCTAGTTCACTCTGCGATAACTACGTCGCACATCAGGAGCAGATGGTAGACAGCGCAGCATGGTGTACAAAACACGTTCACGGCAGTGAGCGCCGCAATTGATGTATGGTAAATGTAGTTATCTCATAGCGATAATATAATACTTTTTCCGCCTTTCTCTCAGCTTGTACCGAGTCGCGCATGTGTGTGTGAGGGTGTGTGCGTGTGTGTGTGAGGGTGTACATGTATGTGAATGAAAGAAGATTGTGAAAAATGTGGTTATAAGACAAGGGTGAAAGAATATAAAGCCTAGGCCTATAAAATAGGAAAAGGGGGAAAAGGAAATGAAAGAAAATGTATCCAAAAAAAAAAAAAACCCTGGAAAAATGAAACAAAAGGTTTACAAAATACAGAGTACACAAAAGATAATAGGAGGAAAGAAAGAATTATACAAGTTGAAAAAGAAATAAAGAAAATGATTCATTATAGAATGACACATACAGCTGTGAGAAAAAGATATTGGAGAGAATATCAGAAAGGAAAGACCCTAGGCTTGTAGTTGGAGGGAAAAACAATCCATGAAGGAAACAAAGAATTAGGCAGAAAGCATGGTTAAATAGGAAGTTGAGAAAGTAAGACAAGTGGAAAACCACAAAGAAATGATGGACATAGGAAGGAAAGGGAAATTTAGGTATCGCTACCTGAAAATGAAAGAAGAAAAGATAGGAAAGAAAGAGACAAATAAAAGTGGCAGCACACACTCGCACAGGCGTCCAACTGCTTTAAAGCTACTGCCGCTAACACATGACTTGGCCGAGGAAAAGAGAAAAGAGAAAGGAAAAGAGAAAAACAAATTTTAGCTTTTCAAAAACACCGTAGAAAAAGCCGCTGTTAGCTACACTCAGACCAAATGATTGACCCTTAGTGCATGCGCTGAACATATTCATACTGCGCTTGTGTACAGAGCAGCATTTCAAGCGATTGAGATTTTCCAACAATTTTCCGATACTTGTAAATATGAAAAGTGTGAAAACTGAACTCCTATTCGACGTTGGAGACTCAGATGCAAGTATTTTAGGTTCACTACCATGACTACCGAATAACAAGGGTGACTTTGTGGGCATGTTCGGAGATCATTTGACAAACAGGTGCGAAAGTACATGTACACTAGTGCCAGAGATTTTCATGTGTACAGAACGGAACCTAGTAGCTAGTATAGCAAGGAGGTACTAGGCGCTCGCCTAGTACCTCCTTGAGTATAGTAGGCCAACGTATGGGGCCTAACGTATTTAAGATCTATGGTCTAGATACCGGTGTCTACTTTAGAAACAGAAATCAGAATATAGATCTAATATGAAGAACCTGTAACATTGGCGTTAAAGTTAGCTACTAATACTCTACTATTAACTGTTAATCCGTAACGTTAATCGTTAACATTTTGTCATGGGGGTGGGGATCAAAACATTGCAATTAGATTATAGAAATTGAATAGATGCACCCAGTGTCTTCAGTTTTCATGGTTTTGAAATTGGTTTGGATAAATTCTGGGACAATGAACCCATAAAATTTAAGTTTGACGCCATGCCACCTTGTCACGACCCAGCTCATCGTAAGGACTGAACCCCTGGATCTGAATACAGAGGCTCTGTCAGCCTGCGTTCAGAATCTTCCACAGGTAAATTTAGCCATCTAGATTGTATAGCACACAAAATGTGCAATTTGTAATTTAATGCACTGACAGCTAGCATACGATTATTGGTTTACTAGTACTTAATGTAGCACTAAGGTCTATTTAACTTATGTCGAGCTGCGTGTGCGCAGCATGCGTGCCTTGCATTAATTGCACCGTGTACTGTATCTGGTGCACGGTCGCGGCTGCACGCACATTTGCAAAATCTAAATGATCCTGTATGGTAGCCCTACTACATATCGACCACCCTTATTGAAACCGACCGCGTATAATTCGCGCACTCAACACTTAATACGCACTTCTCTGCGCGCAAAGCACATACAATGTAAAAATGGATTGGCTTTGAATGTAGATTAGGATGGTGTGGGAAAACGCGATAATTCACTCTTCATTAATGGTTTTAATCAAGGACAAAATTTCGAATGAATATTTTCACCGAATCGTAATGACAGCACAATGTAATGTCTATGGAAGTTTCTAAAAGGCTTCTAAAAAGCTTCGTACAACACGGTGTTCAATACAACTCGGTTTACGTGCATTGTCAATGCAAAATCAGCGGTCGATCCTAAAAACGCGATTTACCGCGGGGAGCTGAAACGAGGCCACGCAAGTTCGTCGGCGATATTTTTGCACTGAAACTTCGAATCGAAAAGGGAACAACGGCATTTGATAGAGCTGGATTTTCTCAATCACGTAGGTCAAGTTTTTTACGTGAATTTCAGTGTTAAATATTCTTATCAAGCAAATAAACATTAGGCGGTCGATTAGTAGTAGGTCCAACCCTACATACGGTCGTAAAAGAAATTATCCTCAACTTTATACAGTAGGTGGGACTACATACCTGCAAACAGATTAACAGGCCACATTCAAAAATACTATTCACAGCCAAACTCTAAATGTTATGACCATAAAAGTAATACAGTTACTCCTAACTAATATATTTCTACGGAATTCACCTCACACTCGCGTAAGCAGTGGTCGACATTAAAATTAAAGGAAATTTTATTTACCTGTTGCAGGTAGTGAGTTAAGCTTGTGTGCGCCATGCTGACTTTGTTGCCAATTTGTAAGAATCCTCAGAATGTTAAGGCAAAACAGTAATATAGTTGTCAGTAAATTGGCCACAAAATTGACTTAGTTTAAATAATTATATTCTAATATGTATTTTATAATTATTATCTGGATAACGGCTTAATCTTTTCCTAAGTAAAATGTGAAGAAATCGGAGATATTTAAAGGGAAACGCTTTCACGCTGACGTGGGAGATCAACATACGCGTAGGAAGCGACTCTTGAGTGCGACTGGTCCCGACATTTTGTCGTATTTTTTTTCAAACAGTAGTACAAGAACAATATTCAAAATGCCGAGCAAACAGAGAATGAGGTTACAAAACGACAAAGCCAGTAAGAATGTTGAAAAGAGAGGAAACGTGCCTAAAACACTGGTAAGTAGACAATATGTTGCGCATGTTCTCGGCTGCTCACGCTCGCTCCCCGGGTTCGGTTACTGCACTGTACTAAACTGGCTATTTTGTGTCGGTCCACCACCACTGTCCATATGCGCCACGCACGCATCTTCCATTTATTTTATGTGAAAAAGAGACACCCACTGTTCTGTAATTTCCACAATTCACTTGATAACTTTTTTTTGTAATCTTCTAAATATCTTGCTAAAAGCTAGTATTGCATTCATGACGTATACTTTATGTGCTGGTGAATGGAAGAAAAGATTCAGATGCTATGTTGTGATTTCTTTTTCTTTTTAATTGCTAATTGCCGTGATTGCTGACACTGCACTGCACTGACACTGGTGACAGGTGCAGTGTTAACTGTTGTCACTGTTACTACTTATGTTTAATGTCATTTCATCTTTAATTACCATATTTGTGGTTAAACTCGCCCCCTTGTAATGGGGTCGTATTGGGGCCGAGTTTACTCGTTTGGCCGAGTTTACCCACAAATATGGTACAGTGTAGACGGTCTACATTACATGTATGTGTCGTTAAAATGGAAGATAACCGACTGTAAAAGTGGAAATTTTCACGTTGTGGAAATTTTTGCACATTTCGTGCAAACAGACGGTAGCACAAAAATAAAAGCACGCAAATATTTTTGCATGCCATGCCCTAGCCCCGGAGACCCCGCCGCTGCGGCGGGGTCCTGGCGGCTACCCCGCAGTTTCGTTCAAGTGAGAATCACGAACAACTCCCTATTGCCACATATACGGCAACTTCACAAATTAACCATGGCTAAATGTCCATCATAAACACAGTTACAATATAAAATGAAATATACACTACCCCATTGCCCTGATCCTTCTCACCAATTTATCTGGAAACTGCATAATTTTCCACATTTTTTAGGAGTAGGCGGTCTGCCCTAGTAGAGAGCTTTGCTGCTATTTTGAACGTGTATATCCATCAGTACGCATCTACGCATGCGTAAATAATGACGTCAACGTTACGGACGCAAAAGGATATGAATAATGCATTATCGCACGGTGAATATGCATCATGTAGCGAGTAATACAGCTGTCAAGTACTGCACTGAATACATTGTGTGCGCATGTGCAAGTGATTGTGAGTTTTAGTGAGCATCGGTGAGCTGAAGATATTTGCCTTATAAGACAGCATTTTCTGCATCATGAGCAATGAAATGCATCAAACAGTCGCCGATGTGAATCATTTAGGTTTAGTCCACCCATGTAAGTATTCCCAGTAGTTTTTGTTGAAAAATTAAGGAAATACAGCGCCGGAACGGCACCCGTTTGGTACAACATTAAAATATCGAGGCCAAAACGGCGCAGCCCCAACACTGTACGTTGTACGTTGGGGCTGCTGGTCGCAGTTAGCCATGCCCATACTGTATGTTCCAGTAGTTAATGTCCTGATTCAACAGAATTAAAAACATCAAAGAAGTCCATCTTACCCGGCCGAGTGTAAAAAATTACTTGCGCAAAAATATCCACTTTTACAGTAATCTGTAACCGTTGGACCGTTTCAGTGGAACAGGAGCTGGAGACGGCAACTACCGTAAAGAATGGTGTATAAACTGCAACCACATGTTAAACATGTGTACTGCACCCCCCCCCCCCCCCCACACACACACACACACACACATTTTCCATCTTTCAGCTGGGGGTTTAAAATGTCTCCGATATGTCACTTGGATATTCAACTATCCTAGCCATCCAAAGACAAGCTGAAAATGGTCGATAACTGTACACATTAGGGAACATTGTCTGCCACCAGTATATGTAGGCATGCAGTAGGTTATAAAATTGACTTTAATAATGGTGTATAAACCGCGGCCTGAATTATTTTACCCATTTCAGTGGGGAAAAAAATTGTGGTTGATACATTGTTATTTACAGTGGGTACACGGTATGTTAGTTTGTTTTATAAAGTCTAATACTAAACCCCTATTTTTTTATGAACGTGGCATACAGTAATTCATGTTCATTGCCAGTCATATGCTATCTACAGGGTAATTGCTGTACTAATATATCCTAATATATCTTAGATTCTAATATTCTATGGATAACTAAATTCTTCATTTTGTATACCTGATATGTGGCTGTATTTCAGATGATGTACATTTTGAAAGTTGAGTGAATATAGAGCCTGCTACCCATAATTAGACCAAGTTTAACAAGTTTTTTTCCCATTCCACTTGAAGATAACGCATCTAAGAGATACAGTGTATTTATACACAGTATACAATAAAGCATACTGTGCTTTGGCCACGACTTGAAAGTGATATCTTTGTAAATTAAATACAGTACTTGGAAAGCAGAACACACAACTTTCTGTACTTGGGGAATCATGGAGTAAAAACATTCAGTACCAGTATTGAAGATTGTCACTCATTCTTTGTATATTTATTTCATGAAAGGTGTTGGTACTTGATACTTGGTACTTGGTTGAGATCCTCCTGAATACTCCCCCTGGACTTTTAACTGGAGATTAAAGTAAAGATTAACTAAACCCTCACAACCATATTTCAGCTCATGCAGTACCAATCTAGGGATAGATTTGTAAAATTTAGATCAAAGTACAAAAGAGCCTCATGTGGTAGCCTTTTTTGGTATCCATGATTCGACTCCCTCCACCCATGAATCAATTGCGTGGATGTAAAGATTCAACTGTGCGTGTGCCAAGTTTTTACCACGCAAAAAACAGATGTAATTGTCATGTATTTGGCCCTGATATCTGGCCATATCTTGCAGCATTTTTTTTTTTTCATCATGTGCAATAATCATATGAATAGTAAATATTCAGACTTGTAACAAATATCAATTTAAATGCATTCAAAAGTTATGTGGACATATATTGAGATCTGCAACGTGATAGTGAACTATGCAGATCGATTGCCACACCGAATGTTGCACCATGACGATTTTACCATTTGATTTGGATTTTCCATACATCAATTTACTGCATTGTTTATGATGCATAAATAATTAGATGAGTATCTATATGTCTAAATCCGAGTAGATTCACTGTATAGCTACCCTGTACTCATTTAAAGGGGAAGGCTAGTAACTGATCAGTGGGAATCAGTGGAAATGCTGGGAGATGATTGTTTCAATCCTTATGGGAATCATTCAAGAGTTCATTGTGTATCTATTGTTGTGTGAAAATGATTTGCTTCAGAACGGTCTCATATTCAAGTAATGTGCAGATTAATGCTCCGTCACTGACCAGGGACGCTAACCTGGAAGCATTAAACTGCACATTACTTGAATATGAGACCATTCTGAAGCAAATCATTTTCACACAGCAATAGATATACAATGAACTTTTGAATAAGATCCCACGAGGATTGGAACAATCATCTCCCAGCATTTCCACTGATTCCCTCTGATCAGTTACTAGCCTTCCCCTTTAAATTTCAACAAAATTAGAGTCACTCAAATAATTCAGAAAAGAATAAATCACTCCATCACCCATAAGCTACTTCTGATTGATTGATTGATTGAGGCCAGTTTAGGCCATTTATTCAGCAAAATAAATCACAAGAACATATGATAGTGGCATTTACAATGAGAGCCAGGCAGCCATTAAAGCATCTTGTGCTTGTACTAGGTTGCCTACACATGAAAAAAATATATACTTTGCAATAGCAACATATATTACAACTGATTATGTGTGAAATCAAGTAAATAAACAAAACACCATCACATTAATACATACATATTATACACACACTCACATACACACACACAACACACACATGCAGTATACATACTACTGTACTACTCAGTCATGGCTAACTGTTCAAAGAAAGAATGCTTCAGTAAGCACTAAAATCTAGAAAGAGTTGTGCTGCATTTCGAAGCAGTACTTATTGAATTCCATTCACTTACACCGGTGAACCTAATAGAGTGGGATCGATCAGTCAAACAAGTAAAAGGATACCGTAAATTACTTTGAGGATGAGTGGAATACCCATGAAAATATGAGTTTGTTAGGAACTTATTATCAAATACAGAAGGGAGCATACCTCTATGGTATTTAAACATAAAGATAAGGATATTCAATCTGAACACAGAGTGTTGAACAAAAGAATCAGATGTGAGGATGCTTTGAATAAACACATCTGAATACATAGGAAAGGAATGAAGGTGATAGAGGAATAAAGGAGAGATCAATGAGAGTGGGTGGCAGCCTAAAGACCTATACAAACTGAACTAAATACTTAACAGAAACTGAAAGTTTTAAACAAAAGAAAACTCTCTCAACTTAGCTGTTTTACAATACTGATTATGATAATGATGATTGTGATGATGATGATAATATTTTGTCTTTTATAGTGCATAATATTGGTAATCTCTATGCGATATACACACCACACTTAATCACTGTACACACGAGTACACAAGATATGTAATGCATTTTTACGCACATAATACAATAAACACACAAGTGCAATGTACACCAACATTAAATATTGGTACAACAGACAATAGTAATCTTACATTACACCAGTATTAAACAACTGAGTCTGAAGTAGTTTCTTGAGATGTTCAGAAGGGGCTTGCAGGGAGTTCCAGAGTGCTGGTGCCAGGGCCTAATGTACTTATTCAAATAATGCTTCTTTCATTGAGTGCAACTACCCTTTAACTTGACCCAATGAAACCCAGAAGGACTCTGGCAAGTAGAACAAATGGGGACTTTGAGGGTGGCTGACTGATACAGTATGTTCTACAGAACATGTTTGTGGATAGTTGCCTGATTTGAATTTTGCATGGAACGTAACTCATGTTTAATTCATAAGCCAGGAGAGAACCAGGAACTGCGGCACAGTCGATTCTTGGAATCAAGGGCAGCTGACTCTCAGCTTTCCTCACAGACTCCGCATAACACGATCATTGTAATTCAGTGACACTGCACACAGCCAATGGTCTTTACGTGCAGAGAACAGATTTTACCTGTTAAAGGGAAGATAAACCCCAAGATTAATGTGGATTGAGTGAAAGCAGCAACATTAGTAGGACACATCAGTGAAAGTTTGAAGAAAATCGGACAATCGATGCAAAAGTTATGAATTTTTAAAGTTTTGGTGTTGGAACCGCTGGATGAGGAGACTACTAGAGGTTATGTCGTATGAGTGGACTACAATATCAAGAAAATATAAAGAAAATACTACAAAAATCCATTTTTCATGAAAATTACAAATTCCATCAACTTGATATTGACATATGTTAAGGGTAGCAATTATTCCCCCTGCTTTCTGAAAGCGGTTGGTCCACTGCTCTTTCATAATTCCAGAAAAGTGAATTTTTGTTGAATATCCTTTATATTTTCTTTGTATTGTTGTCCACTCATACGTCATATCCTCTAGTAGTCTCCTCATCCAGCGGTTCCAACACCAAAACTTTAAAAATTCATAACTTTTGCATCGATTGTCCGATTTTCTTCAAACTTTCACTGATGTGTTCTACTAATGTTGCTGCTTTCACTCAATCCACATTGCTCTTTGGGTTTACCTTCCCTTTAACTGACAGTTTTAAAGGGACTGTACAGTACTGGTTGAGGTGGGGATTCATGTTTTGAACATTCCTAAATGAGATAAATAAAAACCCCTTATGAAATATGAAAGAGCATGTAATTTTAAGAAGGATTCAACGTTTATTTGATGAAAATTGGTTTTCAAATGGCTGAGATATCCAAAAAAAAAAAAAGTGATAATAATAAAAGGCGACAGGCCACACCTTTTATTAGGATCTCTTTGTTTCACCTTGTTTTTGGATATTTCAGCCATTTCAAAACCGATTTTCATCAAATAAACTTTTGATACCCCTTAGAATTGCATGCTCTTTGACATCTCATAGAGTGGTTTCTGAATATCTCTGAAAATGTTGAAAGCTAAATCCTCACCTCGACCAGAAATGTACACACCCTTTAAGGGTCTAGGTGATAATGCTGATGCAGAAAATAGACAGGTATTTGTGCACCACAGAACTGGACTGGATTGACATACAAGAGATATACTGTAACTATGTTTTAATACAAAGTACCGTAAACACTAGCTGTATGTGATACATGTATGTTTTGTGGTATTAACATTATTATTTTTTTTTTTTTGGCAAAGTTTGTGAGTGAACCGATAATTGCAAAATTTACAAAATCACACACAAAAGATATTGCTTCCTGTAGCACAAATGTGCCTCTTATCATCAAATGTATGAATGTACAGTGTGCTGAATATTCTGTGTGTAACTGTACCAAGGATACTACTTGTATGTCATGATTTTTATGCCTCCGCCCGAAGGATGCCGGAGGCATTATTATTTTTTTTCTTCAGGTGTTGCTAATTTGCAGTTATCATACGTGTACAGGTACAGGATAAACCAGGCATCTAATTCAGCCCCCCCCCCCCCAAAAAAAAAAGAAAGCATCATACAATGTACAGTCTATAATGATTATAATATCAATTACTAATAGGCAAATTGCATCTGCATGTGTGATATATGAACAGCATGAATTATCCAATTACCTTGAGATGTGCTACCACAGATGTACATATGTGATGCAAATGTATACTGTATACCGGGCAATCATTTATTTTTTTATTTATTCTTATTTTTTTAATGATGTAGTTTTTCTGAATAAATGTCTGTACTGGCCTTGTGAAGTCCATGTCTAATGAAAGTTTTACAGAATGTCTTAGCCCTGCTGCACCAATGATGTGTTACAATAGATAGTGCATGATACAGTAAGCAAATTATTGTTGCTGATGGGTTGTTCCTTCTTTGTTGTTGTTTTTTTGCTTGCATACAGTAAGTGATTTATCACCTTCATGTGTTTTTGATGCTATACTACATGCGAGATTTGCACATTTCAATTCAATTTGTATTGTTTCATTCAATCTGATAAAAACATTTCAAGACATATAACAGATAAATAAATTCAAATTTACAACAAAGTGTAATAGAATGTGGCGACAACAAGGAAAACAAAGTTTATAAACAGCTGCCACTATTATAAACAAAGGCATCTGAATGAAGAGAAAAATTTACATCAAAAGAATACATAAAGAAACCAAACAATCCAAACAACACACATGAAGAGAAATACAATAAACACACATAAATGCAGTTTCATACCTGAAAACATGAATAACATTCGTATTTTTAACAGTTAGTAATTTTAATCTTCGCTTAAAAATATCTAAAGATGGACTCATTTCAGTTTCTAGAGGCAAATTATTCCTGATTTATATTTTCTATATAGAACAGAGTTTAAACCAACATTTATTTTAGAGCTTGAGGTACAATGTAGGTGATACCTACCTTAAAAGACATTTTATGTGTGAATAAACAGTCTGCAAGTTTCCCCTTAGTAGTGGGGTTTCAATCAAGACATTATTGTTTACTTTATCTATGACATTCTTTACTTATCTACTGGTAGCATTTTTTCATCTGTGCCTGATATCAAACTTGGTTCACCGGTCTGTCTACCCCAAAGACTGCATTGGGCTTTTTGTGTGGTAAACAAAGGCTGGTGTATCATATTGCTGTAAATGCAAGCTTGTCTGATAAATATCAATATTGTTTAAAGGGACTGTACAGTACTGGTTGAGGTGGGGATTCATGTTTTGAACATTCCTAAGTGAGATAATGAAAAGCCTCTTATGAAATATGAAAGAGCATGTAATTTTAAGATGGATTCAACATTCATTTGATGAAAATTGGTTTTCAAATGGCTGAGATATCCAAAAAAGTGCTAATAATAAAAGGCGACATGCCACAACTTTATTAGGATATCTTTGTTTCACCCTGTTTTTGGATATCTCAGCCATTTCAAAACCGATTTTCATCGAATGAACTTTTGATACCCCTTAGAACTGCATGCTCATTGACATCTCATAGAGTGGTTTCTGAATGTCTCGCAAAACGTTAAAAGCTAAATCCTCACCTCGACCAGAACTGTTACACACCCTTTAAAATGAGATCCACCTACAGCTGTAAGTTTATATATGTTTCTGTATTTTATTTCCCCCCTTTTTTTCTCTCCTTCTCTCTTTGCTGCATGATGTGCGTGTTCATCACAACAGAAAGCACAAGAAGAGAGCTACCCAGTTGGACCCTGGTTATTGGGACTCTTTGTCTTTGTTGTGTGTGGATCAGGTAAGCACAAGAACTATCTTACTTTTAGTGCTCCCATAATAGTGTCCATACCAGCAGAGAAACAATGAATCAGTCAGTCAAACATTCAAGGATAGACCAGGGCCCCATTTCATAAAAAGTTGATATGATAGCAACTCCTGCTGGAATGGCAGTTGTCATGGTAATGGCAAGAATCCACTTTTCTGATTGGCTGTTGTGATGGGAGGTTGCCATTCCCGCAGGAGTTGCTATCCGAACATAATTTATGAAATGGGGCACAGGATATCTAAAATGAGCTACTGTACAAGATTTTAATTTTAGCAAATTTTGCGAGTCAGATGCTATTGGCAAATTTAACAACACTAAGAATGTAAACACTGATCCCAACATGAATGTGATATGCATGCATTTATTTCTGTGAACTTATTCATTCTGTACGCACGATCGGGAATTTAACCACTGACAACCAGTTGACCATCCATTGACCTCACAGGTTACCAGTATTTGAGATGAACAATGGAAATGTATACTTTACACCCTGCGAGTCCACTGATAATGTCCCATCTTGCATTAGGAATGGTAAAAGAGGAGTAGGTACAGACATGTACAGAGAACTTTTAAAGACAAACATGAAATAAACATGGAAATGCTGCTGGTGTGCAGTGCAATGCCTGAGAGCAGATCCAAGGGAACTGGTCGTGAGGGATGAATTTTGTCTGACTGAGTCCCTGTTGCCCTTGCCAGGAGCAGAGTCCAATTTCCATTTATCACACTATGTAAAACAAGATCAATCTTGTGAAATTGTTAGAAGTGAAACATTGTCATTCTTAGACTCTCTCATAAAAACAGTGCAGTAGTTTCTTCCTGATACCACAGAGATTAATTCTCTTTAGTGAATATTATGTCAAAGCCAAGACTTTTTAAAGACCAGGTCACATGGGAGAATGATGCCAATGTATTACGTTGAATATACAATCATCAGTGGCACGCCCACGTCTGAGATTGGGGGTAAAAATTTACTGCCCTCTGATGGGAATAAGTTGATGTAAGTTGACGTGCAATTATTTTTGTTCCATTGCACAAGCAGTCTTGTGATATAGAAGAAAGATAATCTGTTGTGTACACTACAAACCAAACTTGTAGCATGCTCTCATGTTTCATTGATACCAATTAAAGTATCAATTATTCAATAAAAATGTCATTGTCTCTATTTCACATGTGAAAAGAAACTTTTCTGAAGTCTTGTTTTGTAATGACAGAGCATTATATGCTGCATGTCAACATATTTGTGAATGAATATCGGTATAAATATACAGGTAACATCCCAGTATTCCTTTGTTTTAGTGGCAAGGTGTTCTCCATTTTCTCCACTTATTAATTGTATTCATTTTTCATGATATTGAGATTATGTATGTTGCTCATATGGGTGAGTATGAATCTGTTTTCTTAACTTTTTATTTGTGTATGATTTGTCTCTTCCTTTTGTTTTATAAGTCTTGTACTGTTTTTATTTCTTTTGTCTTCTCCATACAGCAATATTCCAAATCATCCAATCAATCAGGATGGGATAAAAGATGCAAAAATCAAATCAACCAAATCTAATTGTGGACCATGACCGTCATCACTCACTAAATAATCCTTTCACGGTCAACACCAGCCTTGCCCTCGTAAGATGTCTCCTTTGACAGATTGGAAGAAGAAATCCAAGTCAACCCCCATACCCCCCCCCCCCCCATCCCCGCCCAGATGCTCTTTGCCGTGAGTGTCATTGATGCACTGCTCTTATCTAAGAATCAAAGCAGACTGGGATATTTTCACAAATCACCACTGCCCGAGATCAAACTTATGACAATGGAAGCTAAAATTCTCATCACAGGCTAGACAGTCTCCATTTTCCCCTTCCCTCCCCCCCCCCCACCCCACCCCCACTGCATTCATTCATCCCTGGACTGATGCAAAATGGTTGTAAAACTCCCACTCATGGGCGAAGGTTGATCTGTGCTTTATTGATGTCGCAGCAACAGAGGAAATGCAGCTCGCAATCGATCAACCACTCTCCCGTACAAGAGGCAGAAACTAAAATCACTCTGCGGTTGCGAGAAGATGGCACACCACCCTCACAGAGTCAAAGAGATTATATCTTGTAAACGATTGATGCACACCTGTATAACCTCAGTGATTCTGAAATGAATATCCAGTATGCATTTGAAATTATTCTTGTTAGCTCATATTTTCCTCTCAGTGAGCATTGTGAAGATATTTCGTATCCTGTAGAGGAAGCGTTACTAGGATTTTGTGAATTCACCATCGAGCAAGCCTCACCTGAAAGTGTAATTTAGTTACCGGTAGATATTCACCTAATCATATCTGTCTGTATCCATCATCTCAAGAATCAATATTTCCTGGTGTCCTTGACTGTACACATAGCCTTAAATCTAGGATGGGTAGATAGAGACTTGAGCTCTATCCAGATAAATGTGATGGTGAAAGCAATATGACAGAAATAGAAAAAAAAAAAAAGAGTAATATGACATTAAATTATTTTCAAGAAAGGAAAAAGACATGTGAAGAAGCTCAAACCTTGTAAAGATATATATGAACAGAGGATTATGTGATACAATGTTTATGAAGAGATTGTGTCCCGTGTTGTGTATTCCATTGGGATATCAAATACTTGACTTGCTCTACAGTTGGTTTTCCCTTTTTCGAGAGAGAGAGAGAGAGAAAGAGAGTGTGAGAGAGAGAGAGAGAGCAAGAGAATGGGAGTAGGGGGCATGGGAGGGGGTAGTACTTTGTAGCAAATTGTAATGATGCTTGTCGAGCTAGGCTTGTTGCAAAGCTGAAACACTTTTATGTTATGTAAAGCATACCGAGCAGTTCATTCTGCTTTTTGTGTTTTTCTCGCCTCTCTCTCTCTTTTAACATAAATTTCCTAAGATGCATCTGAATTAATGAGATGATGATGGGATGAATTCATTTCAAAATGATGAAGCTATTTGTGTTTCTTCTTTCATGACTCTTCATTTCAGACAGGCTTATTTAAAGAGAAAAAAAAAAATCAGGGTACATTATTTCACCTCCGTTTTCACATTGCTATACTACGCCATATTTTAAGACATGGCCTGTAGTCTAGATAAGGAAAGATTAGATGAACTACATGTAGAAAGAATGTTAGTATTAGTAGTAGAGACATATTGTATTTCCTTCTCTTTCTTAATTTCTAAATTCCACCTATACTGCATTTTAAAATTCACCATCTGTGCATTGTGACCATTCAACTGGTTAAGTACTTAGGTCTACTCTGTCTATATCACACGAACAAACTTCTCAGTGTCCATATGATTTTATCTTTGTCTGATATGTAAGTTCAGAAAATTTCAATTTTTAGCCCACAACAGCCACCAGACTAATAATCACTTGATTTACTTCATTGGATGTTACAAGCATTATAAGAAGTTTATGAATATGCAGTGGTAGAGAAAGATAGAGAAATAAAAACCTGAATTGTTTGTCCTTGTGAGAAAAAAAAAAAGAAAAAAAGGATATGAACAATTGTATTGACCTTCAGGCTTTCATCATTGTCAATGTACGTAGAGATCATTTCTGGATTTGCCAAATGAAGGGTTTATCACCCTCACTTTTGTTTGAGAGTTCCTGGAGGTGGTATATTTCTTTGCAAGTTTGATGTTCCAACTCCAAAAAATCCGAATATTTGCTAGATGTAGAGGTATACTACCAGTCAGAAAAGAAAGGAGTTGATTCCATGTTTTGCTGAGCAGTTGAATAACGTCGCTCGTTTCTGATTTCCAGTCTAGTACGTGTTTATGGAGAGTAAAAGATTTGAACTATCAGATTTTGTCCCCGTTTCATTTTTTGCAAATAAAGATGAATTGCTATTCTTGTATGTGTACACAACATTGCATGTTTTCTCTCTTTATTTTCTCAGTGAAGAACGTCCACATTTTCAGAGTCATTATATAGTCCAGACTGAATATCCTCTGGACTCGGTAGGGGTGTGCACTCTTAGTAGGACACTGTATGTATGTGTGTGTGTCCCCTCTCTGGTATCCTCAGTAGCCCATTGAGATGATTATATCTACGTTGTAGCCATACTTGTCATTGATTTCTTTGTGTTGTCAGGTTTTTGTTTTTTTTTTCAACACCATAGTGTGCTTTAAAGGAAATTTACATCATTATAACTTTGAAATTCATGGATGATGTGAGTATTAAAAATGCTTGAAGACTACTCTTCAACTTTGATGTTGACGAATCATTTGGGAGAGCATTTGACTGTAGATGCAGGATGTAATTGCAAATGAATTTGTTGTCTTCATTTCAGTATTGTCCAAATGATTTTTTCCATATTTCTTTTATCTCTGTGGAAGGCACTTTAGTAATTGGTCAACAAACAAACATGGTGGTACTATTTTTTTTTTCTTTGTAGGTACCAGCACTTTAAGATTATAATATGATGTGAATGAATGCCACCTTCACTTACTGAATGAATTCGTGTATAGGAGGACAGAAAATGCCGATTAGTTCAATTGGGACTCCGTTATATATTTCCTCTCATTCATTTATGGTGCCATGGAAATATGTGAAATCATTTCAAAACTAGACGGTTAGGAAAGAGCAGCGAGAAATTTTCAAAGCCTGTTCTTGGACACTTGAAGATAATATCCTAATGTCTTGCGAGTTTTGCATTCCATAGCCGGAAGTTGCGGCAAGTTTGTGAAATTTTGGATTGTAAGAAAGGGTACAGAGTAGCCACCCTGTAAGAAAATTACACCATGTTTTATGCTGGGTAAACATTGTATTGAAGGTTAGTGTATGTCTGTAGCATCGTAGGGGCCTATTGGGAAGACTATGAGGTAAAGTTCTGTCATGTCTCGGCACAAGAACAAGCAATTTTGACCCATCTAACTTTGATGCGAAACGGTTTCATTGCATGTTTGGATGAAGGTGGTCTGTGTCTGATGCAAAATGGAGAGATAAACTTTGAATGTGTAAATAAATTATTCCATGTTCATATGCATAAAATCATATATATTGTATATCTAAGAGTTTAAGAGTTGCCTCCGTGTCAGGATTGTAAGGCGGTATGTTGCGCGGGAGAGCTCTTTAATGTGGAGTCGGGTTCAATAAGGTCGCAGTGTGTCGAGACCAGAGAAAAAACCGATGTAATTTCTACTTATGCTGGCAGTTGATCAAACACACGTCATAATTTGGATTTAGTGTTCAGGTACTGGTGGGTACTGCCATATTTTTGTTTTTTGTTTTTAAGTGTTTTTAACATTCAGGAGCAGAGCAAGGTATATATATATTCTTTTTTTTTCTTTTAGTTGTAAAGATAGTGATTATGCCAATGTCATCATCAAAGTGTGTTTTAATGGTGAGAGAAAATCCACTTTTGAGTCATTACTTTTCTTGATTCTCATTTACTTGCCGTTTTCGAACTCCACTATCTCTCACACAACCATTGATTGTGTGCATTCACTAAGATTTTCCAAACCAAATGTCTTTGCAATTTCTTTCCCTTCTTCCTCCTCCAGTACAGCTTGAATTTCCACAGATGTACATGTTTATTGTTCATGCTGACTACTCTGCTCTGAGTTGTCAGATGGACTTATTGAATTCATCATAGTTTAGCTAGTAACCTTTCTGTTTTCTCTTCTGAATAAAAAAAAAAATAAAAAGAAATACTCATTTATGTGAACCTTCTATGTCACATTCTTTTTAATTGTGAAGGTAAAGTGGTATACATTATACTCTGCTTCTTTGATCTGAATAAAATGTACTTTTTCTTCTCTAACCGAATGTTTCAACTACTGTTATTAACATGTCAGCTCTTTTTTTTTACTATATTAAATGAAAGGTGTTTTGATGTGTAGATGGAAGTCAAGGTACTGTAAAAGCAAAAATTTTCATGATTTTGGAAATTTGCACGCATTTTACATGAATTGAAATAAATGCAAAAAAAAAAAAAAATTCAAACAGGCAAATTTTATTATATGTGATATTATTCTCTACCTTTGATTCCACAAATTGAAATGAGCAAAAAAAAAAAAAAAAAAAAAAAAAATGTGCATGAAAATTTCTGATATTACAGTACATCATTGCTGCAGGTAACAAGATGAGATTGGGAGCTTTTTAAGTTCAGTGCTTGTGCTGGAATTAGTGCTGTCTCAACACCAGTGCCAGTGATGATCTAGCCTTTTGTCAAGGCCCTCTCGCTGTAATGGGCGAGCGAAGCGAGCCCAGCCGAGCGCGCCAGCGCGAGGGCCTTTTGAGATCTGCTTCACACATTATTATTCATGACACGTGAACCCTTCTGAATACTCATTTTAATGGCTTCCGGTCAACCAATGGAATGGCGCGCTCCCCGCATCCTCAGCCTTGGTGGTCATGCCTGTTCGCATGCATCACTGACCACCCGAGGAGGTCTGCCACGGAACTCTACACACTCTGTGTGTAGAGTTCTGTGAGGTCTGCGGCAGCGGCGTGCATTCGCTCTATTCAAATCTGGTTCGAGCAGACAGACACGCTGATTGGACCCCGACTTTTGCTCCCGAAATCGGGGAGCAAAAGTCGGTAATTCAAAGGGCTAACAAAAGGATGCGAAGCAGATCTCAAAAGGCCCTCGCGCAACCCCACTCAGCCGGGCTCTCTTCACCATACAGCGAGAGGGCTTTGACAAAAGGCTAGTGATGATCCTGAACTCCACATCATTTGCTGTTAGCAGGTTGACCAAAAGATTATAATGTAATTAGGGTAGCTAGTGTTGGGGCCCTGTGCTGAATGTTGTGTGCTGAACCGAGCCCCACTAATCTTGTTTGCAGTTTACCTGCTTTTTCCCTGTTGGCTAACACCAACCCTTACGGACCATCAAATTTGTCATGTCAAGTTCAGTGTTGGTATTAAAATGTTGCTATGAAGGTGCAAGACCAACATTTACTTTCAGGAATGCTTCTTGTCTTTGCTGAAGCAATAGGCACCTTTGGAATTACATCAAATCTTGGTAGACATGGGCACACTAATCTATGCCTGGGAGTAAAATTAACAGTGTTGTATTTTGAAGTTACATATATAATTTTATATCTTAAAAAAAGTAGCATTTTCATCATTCTTCCACACCACCTTTCCAATACAAAGCATTCTTTAATGGATGCATCCTTCCGTATTAGACTTGAACCAAGCGCAATCAGTGTTTGTTTTTTTTTGTGGCGTATTTCTTATCTACAGTTTTGTACATTATGTGATGGTGAGGATATAAAACGCCAGTGTTAGGGATCAATGATTTAGATTAGTATCACTTGCATCAATCTGATCACAGGCGTTGGAACACAATTCACCAGTAAGGCAGTTGTTGAGGAGACAACACCAGCATGAGCATCGAACTTAGAGTCATCCAGTGTTACTTTGTGTGTGTGTGTGTGTATGTGTGTGTGTGTGTGTGTGTATGTCTGTCTGTCTGTGTGTTATTTCGTGTGTGTTTTTTTGTGGGGGGGGGGAAGTGGTATTTAAAGACATAATTTACCATTTGCAGATGAAACGAAAACCCAGCATTAGTGCTTCAAAATAGTTCTAAAATGTGAGTTAGGGATAGAAACAACCAGTGTAAAAATTTGAACCAGTATAATCGATGTGAAGTATTGTTAAATATACAAGACGTGAACAATAGATGTGATAAAAATGTTTCCAAACTAAACCGTCTACAGTTATGGTTTATTGAGAAAAACACAGATATCTCCTTATATTTCAGGCTTTATTGCGAAAATGTTATATGATAGAATGTTTTGTGGCACAACAGTCCTACAACTTTGTACACATATGCATTTAATGTCATATCTTGAAAATTTTTTTAAATCACTGTTCCCAAAAGTAAACTGAACCTTTAAAATGAACAGGCTTACTGTCATCTTAATGTGATGTACACATACAGAATCCATAAAAGTTTTTGCTCTGCAGTCATATCGCATCATTCGACCATTTGACATTCGCCTCAAACACTCGGGAATATCTACGAAAAGTTTGGTGCATACCAATGTCATTTGCAAGTACATGTATCACACCAGGAAGTCCCACAAACATTATCAATCTTGGAAGGTCAAATTCAAGCTGCACTCAAAGGCCCGAATTCACGAAGGTGGTACAAATGAAACCATGGTTTAAACCATGGACAAAAACCATGGAGCGCCAAGTGTCGCATGGAATATTTCGTTACGAAATCAGTCATTTCGTCAATGAAGTGATTATTTAGTAACGAAATGACAACATTTTTTGTACCTAAATGAACATTTCGTCCATGAAATGATATTTTCCTTAAAGAAACGGTTATTTTGTCGACGAAATGACCAATTTCGTGACGAAATATTCCTTGCGACACTTGGCGCTCCGTGGTTTTTGTCCATGGTTTAAACCATGGTTTCATTTGTACCACCTTCGTGAATTCGGGCCAAAAAGTTTATATGTGGTGCCTCGTCACGTTTACCATATAAAGTCAAAGATCATAAAAGGAAGAAAAATGTGCGTAAAGCTGACTTTGGCAACACCTCTGGGACACTACCCACTATCAACAATTTTTTCTGTCTTTTTAAATCCCTTTTAAAAATGTTTTTCTTGTTATGAAGTAGGTCAAATTATACATTGTATATCAATTCAAAGCTTGGCATCTAATGAATTCATATCTGTCAAAAACTAAACATACTACATATATATATATATATATATATATATATATATATATGTGTGTGTGTGTGTATGTATGTATGTTTGTATACATAATATATATTCATTTTCCCGATATTATATGGCTTTCATAATAATGCATCACATTTGCTATGTTGAAGAGAACTTCATAGATGATGGATGTACAACACATGGAACTGACTCGCCTACCTTCAAATACTACTGTATACACCAAATATTTTGCGAGGTTTTTATTTTCGCGAATTTCGCGAGTCAGCTGCTATTCGCGAAATTAAAAACACGCGAAAATATTGACTAATGCCAATGTGAATGTGACGTACGTGTATAAATTTCTCCGTTCAGTACAAGACTCCACGATTGCGAATTTAACCACTCGCAAACTTGTCGTGAAGTCCCGATTCGCGAAAATTTAGACTCACAAAATATATGGCGTATAGAGTATTTCCTCTGACTCGACACTTTTGATAAATTCAAAGACAGGAATGATGAAAATTTGTTTGGAGAGAAAGAGAAACTGACGAAACCAAGGAAGATCAATATCACTTCAAAGTGTTGATGTTTAGACAGGAACTCTCACCGTCTCATGTTACCATAGATCATAATATACATCATAAAACAACATTTATAAATTTGTTTTGACATTTGAGAGATATATTTCCATATATCAATGCCTGCCTGGCAGAATGACCCTAAAGCTTTCAAGCTGAAAAAATAAATAGATAAGATACACACACACACACACACACACACACACACAAAGTGATGGTTACATCGCATGAAAGAGCTTTTAAAACTCTTTCGCATTATATCACAAACCAAAATTTGATTTGAGTTCAGGCGACAATTATTGAAGCTAGTCAAGATTTTTCTTTTTCTTTTTAAACCAAAACAAAAATACCTGTCTTTTAAAAGCATTGAACATCTGCTTTCCTTCTTTTTTTCTTCATCCAAAATAGAAGTGCCTTTTCAAGGTAATTCATGCCTATTTTATGTGTCTTTTTTTTTTCCTTGGGGGGGATTATTAAATCATGTTGACAAGGCTACATAACTAAGTAGATGACAACTTACTCAAAGATTTAAAGTTAAATAACAAAGGAGGTAAACTTCATGTACAATACTCATACAAGAGTGACTTTTAACTGTATGCAAAATTTGTTAAATGTGCAAACTTTATTGGAAAACACTTTTTTGGGTAATGTTCACTTTGATATTTTCTCCACAACTGTGACCTGGCAGGCAAAATTTTGTACACCATGTTTAAGAAGTGGTATTTAGTGAAAGTTTGCTCTCCTGCTCTCAGCAATTTCCAACATGTTGCTGACCTTTCCCACACACAGTGTCTTTGACATCCAACATTCACAGACATCCAAACATTTCTTTCCAATCATCACACAACCTCACAAAGAAAGCTCATTGTATCTGCACCACAAAGCAACCATGTTTAAATGCTATAAAATTGACTATGAAATCAGTGGAAGAAAAAAAAAGAAGAAACATATAACAACAACAGCTCATAACTGCAAACACAAACACAAACTGCAAACAACCAAAAGCACAAACAGAAAATGAAATCACACACGGAATGACGCCAGGAACAGCTGCTCATATCTGAGGATGCAATGTGATCTTTATTTACGTATGTTTATATGCAGTACTGTATACCCCATAAGATTCAAATCAAGATTTTTTTTTTTCAACATTTTTTTTTTTTGTTTTTAAACATGTCTCACACACAGTTTGTCATTTATCATCTCAATAACTCATAATGCATTCCAAACCTCCCCTTTAGGCTCTCTATCACATTCACAACATAGTCTCTCTACACATAATATAAACGATACTGCAACAAAGTCAGTAGAACACTTTTACAGTTGTGAAATACTCTTTCTCTTAGGATCTTTTCTCTTCTTCGTTTTTTTTTCCTTCCACATCTTCATCATTACAATGATTTGCAGTTCATTCAAATGGGTTCACGACTAGTGCTAAACAACTCTCAACTACAGTATGATGATACCTATGGGACCTGTCGTTAACTGTTCGTTGTACAGGTTGGGTGCTGCACGTGCAGGTGTGTACTACAACATGTGACACTGTGGGTGATTGGTTTACCATGCTAAAACCTGCCCGTGCTACAAGTGTGGAAGTGTGAGATACCACCAGATGGCGTGCACGCCGATACTACGCATGTTAGATACGACTTGTCCTTTCTACAGGTCACACAGAGAGTGCGAGTATAATTTCTCATATATATATATATATATTTATATATCTCATGATGATATGATATTATTTATATCCACGGTAGCAAACTCTGCAGGTGTGAAGGCGGGTGTTAATACGACAGAAAGGAGTGAAGGTCCTAGCACGGCAGGTCACAGGTTCAACGCCCAAGATGTAACATGCTTTTGATGCATTTGTAGCAGCCTGGACCACCGAATAATTAGTGTGTTCTTTCTCTTCAGGAGGGGGGACAATGTGCGTCCTCTATTCCTATAACTGTGTACGTATACTCCTTCCTTCTATACCTACGGAATTATCACTGATTTCTTTAGTAGTACACGGCAAAGTATGGATATCTGTTGACTTACATAGCATGTATCATATCATTATATGTGGACAGAGTTACATAGCTTAGAACGGTTAATCAGCTATTTGAATGATGTGCAGCATACATACTCTCCTACTTGATAGTCATGAGAATAATTCCCTTGTCTAACAACTGATGTGCATGTAGTTCACGGTGACAGGTGTAATGCCCCGTCGCATTAAACCCATTATGGTAGAACTGTCAAATGCTACCCTCCTCTGGAAAAAAAAAAATACAAAACTCTTTCGTGGTTTAATACAAGGATTCCATGAACACAGCAGGGCAATCTTCCAACTTGTGTGACGTACACCAATCACATCCCGTGGGTTAGAGACTACAATATTGCTGACAATGTTGGCTAAATGGCTTTCTCATACAGCTACAAATGCTACAGATATACCTGCGTGATTAAATGCGTCACACTGTGTCCAATATTCAGAGAGCAATCATTATATTTGAGTATATACTGCTAAGAGAGTGTGTCGGGCGTGGAGCTGGTACCACTCGTTTGACTCAATACAGGATTGCATTAAACACAACACAGGTGATTCAAGCACTGGTACAGGGAGCCAGTGTCCACATTCTTACAGCTCTAGGCTTGCAATGAACCACCCTACCATGCTGTGAACATGAACTGAAAGAAGAAGAATCCTTCAACAATCAAAACCCATTCCTATCAAGAAACAAGGCAATTAAGCATGATGAGAAATTCATTGTCATTTGAACAAAAAGAAAAGAAGAAAGAAGTCAGCGATGTTAATCCAAAGATGTGGGTCTAGAGAAACCTGCACGTAGAACGAAATTCATATGAATGTCTTGTAATCAAATTAACTGCAAATACTCTCGACGATTAGAGGAAAACCTCAATGAACTTCAAGAGCAAATTAGAATTTATGTCTCCCCAAACTTTGGATCCCGCACATTGCAGTTGGCACAGAGTTAAGGATCACTTTCTTCAAACCATTAACGAATAGTAAACAAAACGGAGTGCAGCACATGTTGTTACATACTATCAGCTACTTCTACAGAGAATGATGAACAATGCTAGCTCGGCGACTACAACAGAACATTTCTTGTCATCTATCTTTCCATCATGAGCCATCGTACAGATTGTCCACGATTGTTACAATGTATCAGTCATGTTTTACTCTACCCACAGAAGGAAACAATTGAAAAAAAAAAGATCATAGTCATTATTAATACTTGTTTTACACAACTGCGCATCATTAAACATCTTAATAATTTCTTTTAAAACATACCATGCCATACACATGCCATACAAGTGTCTCTCACTCTCTCTCTCCTACTCTTAACAAAGTCATACACACGCTGGAAGCAATGAGCATTGTAAGAAGAAAGTAAATCATTTAACCCAATTCAATATCGCAGAATGGCCCAATGTGCAGAACTCAAGTAAACATAATTGCACATAATCACATGTCCTTCATTACAAAAAAAAAAGAAAAAAAAAAAGAGAGAAGTACATCATGTATCATCATACACAGAGCATGCACAAACTCCGAGCTGCCCATAAAGACATACAAAAGCAGTGTGCCCCTTTAATATTCACAACATATTGCTGTGGGGAAAAAACAACAACAACTCCCCAAAACAGAGATATGTCACACTGTTGAGCATCACACTCTGCAAATGTCATGGACGGGATACTTAAGGGTTAAAGAGGAAGTGAATGTGCAGTCCCTGGCTATGTAAGGCAAATTTCCTCTGCAAAGTCATAGAACTGGAGCTCTTGGCAAAGATAGGACTGACCAAAATGTGCAGGAGAATCACACTTTTATCATTACTAAGTTAAAAAAAAAAAAAAAAGAGGCATAAAAAGAGAGCGAGGGGAAAAGGCCTGAAGCTGTTTTCAGCAAAGAGAGTTGTAGAATCCAAATCAAGCAGCTCCATTTCATTTTTTGTGTCTTGTAACTTCCTGGACTTTTCCCAAATATGATAATCGAGAATCATTGTTTGTGGAAAGCCCAAAACGAGAAACAAAAACATTTTTCTTTTTCGACTGCACGGCAGGGATATTGATATTGAACCTTACCACGCCTTTTCTTTTTTAATGCAAGATACTTCAATTTTTAATACAATTTTCTGCTTTTTGAGCACAATGAAGAACGAAATAAAATTTAGTGGCACTTCATGCCAGTATCATTCAACATGTGGATTTAATTTGCATCTTTACACATACAATTGTAAATATCTAAATGACAGTACTTAATTTCTAAGCATAAACATTTACATGTACGATTAGCAAGACAAGTTTTGTTCAACATTTGGAAAAGAATATTTCTTCAAGAGCAAACTACAGGAATAATTGCCATTAGAAAAAAAAAAAAAAAAACATGTAAGGAAAAAGCGCCATCAAGATATCAGAATCACCACTACACTCTCATATGCACAAAACAGAATGTAAATATAGCACAATTTTGTAGTGAACCCAAACTTAACATTTAGGCCTTGCAAATACTGCACTGTTCAAAGTAAGGATAACTCCACGCTCTAAAGATAAACCCCTTAACATCTTAAGCTTGGGGGGGGGGGGGGGTTCATTTTTGTTTGTCCTCGTATGTTTTTTGTTTTTTATTTGTTTTTCTCAAGACTATCTAGCAGTGATATTTGATACAGTGTGAACTGGGAGACAGCGACTTAAGGAAACGCAATAAGATGTTATTAGCAAATGCTATAAGATGTTATTAGCACAAGTCCAGGTTTACTCCATACATGACACAAATGCATTTACTCAGCAAAGAGTATGTGTGCTTACTTACTGCAGACACTTCATATCAACTGTTGAATAAACAGCGTGCCAAGTTGCTCAGACCATTTGCAGTATATCATTTGTTGTTCATGTAACAAAACCAATGATTCCAATGCGGTCTCTCACGAGGCTCACAGGTGATAGTGGGTTGCTAGACAACGGGTATACACTCAGAGATTGTTTCAAGCGCATAGTAGACAGAGCCTTTATCAATGTCACATGACTGCAGAAAAAAGTAACAATGATAGCTATCATTGTCATTCCTGTCAATGTACAGATTTAACAATTGATCTTCACAGATAATGAGACTTATCCAAAGTGTTCTTTTTGTAGGTTGGGTCTGGCAGCATCTAATTGCATTTAACCTCTTAAGCTGTCTATACCCAGACAATGAAACTGGCTGGTTTGATAAAGATCCTTTGTCATGCTAGGCCAAGGAGGAGCAGAACAACCCACTCTGATGGCTGGGAATTTGAAACAAATAATGTGACATTACACTGCCTTTATAAACTTAAGTAATCTTTATGTCTACATGAAATCAAGAGTGTGGGTAAGGCAACGGTAAGCAGTGAACAAAAAAAAAAAAAAAGGAAAAAGCTAAGGTTACATTCCTGTCTTTCAATTGAAGGAGGAGCAACTCAGGAAATTAAGGACAGCAAAACACTGCCCTAGTCCTAGATGCAAGTAAAGTAGATATCCACTTGCACTGAAGTTAAATGGGTGACTGAAACTAGAAGTAACTCTAAACAAAGGTCCTAGCAATTTCCTTTTCCCAGTCATCAAGCTGCTTGACAGTCTAAATCCCCTCAGTTTTTTTTTTGCTATGCTTGACTTTAAGGCAGGCATTATGGCAGTTGAGGACCAACTTTGCTCTTTGCATTACTCTATGCCATAATAAACCACAAGAACATACACTGAAGTGAAAATAGAGACATCTGCAAAGAGTATTTAAGTCAATGAAGCACCATATTAGAGACATAACGAGACAAAAACAAAAAAATGTGACAGGCACAAATAATTCTCTTCTCCTCAGTTCAAATACATAGTCACCATTAGAAAAAAAAAAATGACTGAACAGAATGTACAAAGTTCATGCTTAGTTTATGCGTACAAATAAATAAACACGGAATAGTCGATGAAGTCATTTCTGCTTTCAAATTGTCGGACATTTGTGACATTACCGTCGGCGTTATCACCGACACAAGGCATCAGAAAGCATGTCAGATCTTATCTTTGGTCTGTGTGGCCTGCAATGGTCTCTTCAAAGTTCAGAGTTTCTCAAGAGGTCACATGGGGCCTTTACCTATTCCTCTCAACCGCAACTCGTAGAAGTTGTCGACATGACTGTACCTCAATCACAATGATAACCTTCTTATTGTAGGCTGTGAATTATGCATATTACAAATCGCTTTCCAGTTGGAACTTTTTTTTTTTTTTTTAAACTGTGTACAACGTTTTAATTTCTGCGCTCTTACTGAATTCTCCCGCAGGTCTTGATGGATGGTCATGTCATTAACATCTTAGCTACAAGTACACATTATGCAAAATACGTGTTATAGGCACATATGGGCTATATCTCAGCCGAACGCAAAAAGAACGTTCACATGAACGTGCAACACCACAAGTACGTCTGGTCACTGACCCGACGCATCGATCACAATGAAGTCTCACAAAATCGAAGAGAAACAGACAAAAAACAATGATGAAGCTTATTTCATGCTTGCCGAGTTTTCAAGACTATATACACGCTATTGCTGTGAACAATGAACCATCACCTTCCCAGTTAGCTGGCAATGTGACGGAATAACAACATATTATCATCATCTTCATCTCTCAATCTTCTCCACTCTCTTGCAGAGTAAATATAATTATATATAACAATATGAAGCGAGAATTCAGATACTGTTCGCCACACCTATATGCCATTGAGACTTGCACAGTTATTCCATTTATATGAAGTGTCCGATGGAACATAAAACTCGTTGCCCGATGCTGGCTACTGGCATTGAATCGTCGTAGGTGGGTTTTTCGGGGTTTGCGTTGGCGACAGATGACAAAAGCAGGTTTGCGGAGCTGGAATGCAATGATCAAATGGTTGGCAAAGAGAGCGAGGGGGAAACCGTTGCTCTGCAGAAATGTGTTGTGCGCTTGGCAACCGCTTGCAGCTACAGGCCGCCGTGCCGCACAGAAGCCAAGTAGGGGGCAGAGAGGGAGTCCTTCGCCATCCACGTCAGTGGTTCGGATGGTACTGTCCCTGGGACTGGGGCGGCGCCGTGGCAACGCCGCCAGCGACCTGCGAGTATTGCGTCATATCCTGGATGCCTTGTTGTAAGCCCTGCTGGGGTGCCTGCCCCGTCTGTATGTGTCTCTGCGAGTGCACGTGGTATTGGCCCTGTGACTCCACGCTCGTCTGCGGCGTGTACTGGGCGGCAGGCTCGGGGAGCCCGCCGGGGTTGGGGGCACTGTGCGTCTGCTGAGTTGTTCGGGGATGCTGGGGGTAGGCCGCGTGGTCCGACATGGCTTGACCCATCTGGGCTTGACCTAGGCTGGCCTGTCCCATCTGGTTTGGCATGCTAGGGTATGGCTGTGGCTCCTGGGAAAACAACAAGGCAGAAAGGAAAAGCACACACAGAGGATTAATTGGGTAGTCATCAAGACACAGGAAACTAGGACTACTTTCAATAGCCTGGCTCAAGGTCTGAAAAACAGCCAGCTTTGTGGTTTTCATCCGTTACGGCTCTCTTCGTCATGATCACATGCCACTTAATGAATTGACCATCTGATAATAGTTTAAAAATACAGCAACCTCATCCCCCCATACCCTTTACATTTCAGTACATCTCTTGTCTTTTCCACCATTTTAAAGTCCCAGGCAGAGTACATGTGATTCCGTAGCGGGGGCCAATGACTACCACTGATATTTACCATGTCAACTGTTATTGCACTATGAAAACATGAGAACCTGGGGAGTGTTTGGATAGCTCTAAAAACAGACCACAATGGCACCTAGAATTGATGGTTCTGTAACAGATTGTTCAATTTCCTGGCTTTCAAAATCCAGTTAGGGTATAAAGGCAGCACTGGTCATGTAAAACTGGGACATGACTCTCCCATGGACTTGATAAAGTACAGCAGCCATTTGTTTCCCAAAATATCAATGCTGCTTCAGTGCAATTAAGCCCCATTCCAAGCAAATCAAATCAATCAGAAATCACGAATACAGTACACAGATCAGAATCATATCTAAATGTCATGTATGCCCATCAAACAATCAAAGGCAACCGTAACAACAACAGCAAAAATGCCTGCAGCTGAAAAGAATTGGAGAAATTGTGGTCAGAGCAGGAGTAGAAAGAAATGGAGGGAGAGGATAAGGAGGAGATTGTGAGTGAGGAGCCGAAAGATGAGAATGGAAGGAGGGGTAAGCAGGTTGGATGAAAGGGGTGGAGGAGGGGTGTAGGGGAGAGATTGGGGATGGGATGGGATTGGATTGGGGGATGGGCTCTTTACCTGGTTGGGCTGCTGCATGGGCATGCCTTGGTGTTGGTGGGACGACTGAGGGGGCGGGGCCATGGCCATGTTGGCGGGCGCTGTGCTCGTCTGCGTCAGCCGCTTCTTGAGGGCGCTATTCTCCTCCTGCAGGAGTTCGTTCTTGGCCTCCAGGATCTTGATCTGTTCCTTGAGCACCTCTACCTCCTCCCTCACGGCGAAGAGCAGGTGGCTCTTGACCAGGTCCTATGGTGAGAAAACGGGGAGAGGGTGGGGGACAAAAGAAGATGGTATCGTTAGAACGCTGCAGAGTTATGCGAGTTCTTGTCAAAGAAAATACGTAGTACTCAGATGAGTCATTGTTGGCATCAGAAGCAGAAACCACCTATTATGATGATGATGATGATGATTACAATAGATAACCCACAATAATGGGATTCATATAACAGTGCTGGCCCCTGTTGATACAGGTACAGTCTCCTTTCATGGAATCGCTGTAATGGTATGGGCCAGCACGACTTCCATTCATTCCACAGCCCTGTTATATGAAGAGTTTATAGTTGATTTCTATCATAATTCTATGAAAGCCTGTGTAGTAGAATTTACAATCGATTTTAAATATCTTTTGATAAAACGGGGGCCCAGGTATTCTAAGATACAACCTCATCAGTTTTGTTGCCACGAGCTTATAAAGAAAAGGATATTCCCTAGAGCTCTCCATGTTCCGGTAATCTATGAACAACACTCAGCACGTTATTAACATCAAAGGATATAAAACGAAGATAAGAACTCATTCATCAACAAACAGATTGTATTTTAAAACATGTGTCATGGAATGCCAATAAAGTTACTTTTGTATGTCTGTTGTCGAACTAAAAACCATTGTTTTGTTCTTTCTTTTTTTTTACTTTGCAAACATCCTTCTCAAAAATCACACATAGCAAATTGAGTTTGGCGGTGTTTTCATACAGTTTGCACATTTTTAGCCTTGGCTGTTCGCCATCTATAACAGTCAAACACCAATGAAGAGGTGGGATGCTTGGTTTGACCTTTTATTCACTCCTGCCATAGTGTGCGCAATTATGTACCAAGTATGTACTTTGTCTTGCAGGTACATGTAAGAACAGTCGCATGTTTGATTGACAGGCAAAGGAAACTATTGTATGGAATGTTGCTTGCGGTTTTGCGGTCAGAGGTAGGGAGCCACATTTCATTGCCTGAACTCTCTGTAACTCTCAAGATATTTAGAAACACATTTCGGAAGCAATGACTTCTCTTGCAGAACTGAACCCCTCCAAATGCACACTTCTTAAAGGGATAAGCCCTACATTAATAACATTTATGGGCGATTTTCAAGGGGGCCAAAAATGAGTGAAATTAAGATTGGAGGAAACATTTCAACAACAAAAAAATCACAAAAATTGGCATGACGCACAGGAAGTACCATAACAAGTTTTGATAGCCGTCACGGTTTCTGCCCTTTTTTTAAAAAACAAAATTATGAGAGGTTCACAGGGCTCCATTATGTCCACCTCGCCGTTCTCTATGACACCCCGCAACCTCTGCCCATCCACGACAGCCTGTCTACGTTCTGTAGCCTAAATTACCAGACTATGACAAATATCGGGCAATTAGTAGGACAAATTTCAAGGAGACACAATACAATCCTCTTATCTCCCCCTTCCCTTTTCATTACAAATTATAACCATCCAAGAATAAAATCAAAGCTTGTTTACGTCCAAAAATGCCATCATAATTTTGCAACCACAGGTACATGCCACTGATAAAAACTTAAACTGTCGAATCAATGCCATGTCCTGGATAAGACAAAGTTCCCAAGGCCTCCCAGTCAATTGATCTATCAGCTGGCGAACCACAATGAATCGCCCTTTGGATATCAACAACAGATACTACAAAGTTGTTGCCACTAAAGTGCAATATTTCTTTAAACACATCATCACTCAATCTTTTAGTCTTCTACTGCCCTGGAGCAAATGCGATCCCACTACAAAATCTTAAACAGACAAATCTGCAGAACATATGGTCGAAAACAAATATAATCAAACCCTCTCTTTGGAGAATTATTAGACACTAGCAGCACCCATGGAAATCCACGGGTCTGAGGGGTTTTATTTTTTTTTTCCTCATAGATAGATAGATTTTGCACATTTTTATTGATGAAATAAAAAGATTTTTTTTTCTCATTCTTTCGTTACTTGTGCTGGATCTCTTCTACCCATGACAACCACCCCCCCCCACCACACACACACACACACATTTCCACCCCCGCAGAACAAAAAAACAAACAAACAAAACAAACAAACAAAAAACAAAGCAAAACCCAAAAACAAACATTCAGGGAAAAATTACCAAAAACGCTTATCAGATTCTCCGGAGGTTCTGCCCATAGATTCTTCCCGTCGGAATGGGGAGATACTATTGACACTATGACTTTGATATTAATTATACCCCCTGCTCTTGCATCCATGCAGGCACCCGAGGGAATCCACGGCTGGTCTCAAGGCCTAGCATTTTTTTTTTTCATTCCTATTTCTTTTCCCACGTTATGAGAGAAAAATATAATATTTTTAATCGTCTTCAATTGCTCCCTCCTTTTTGTTTTTAATCACCAAAACTTGGTTTGATAGATCATAGAACCATCCGTTTATCTGCTTCAGACTATACATCATCATTATTATTATCATATTAGTATTATTCTCATTAGGCCCCTATTGTTATATTGCTATTATAATTATTATTGTTATTTGGGGAGGGGGATCATAGTCATTAGGTTTTATAAGTATTAGGCACCCGTGGGAATGCACGGGTCTCAGGGCTTCGTATTTTTCCTTTAATATTTCTTCAACCACGTTATGAGAGGAGAAATACACAAAGAATATTTTCGTCTTCATTTGCTTTCATTTGCTCCCTCATTTCTGTTTTCATAATCAAAACTTGGGTTGCTGGATCTAAAACCACCTGTTTATCTCATTGATACTGTTCATTGTTTTTATCATCATAATAAATAGCATTATGAATATTATTATTATTATTATCATTATTATTATTGTTATTGTTATTGTTATTGTTATTTTGTGGGAGGGGAGATCATTATAGTCATTCGGTTTTATTATTATTTTATATTATTCATTGACATGGGGATGAATCAAGGGAATTAAGGAAAAAAGTTTATCGGTCAAGGATAGTGAATATCTTTCTTTCCGTCATGTCAAGGTTTCTCTACGACTGATAGACGTTTCAAATAGCTTCATTATCATTGCCATTTCATTTGAAACATCAAAACAATCCAGTACCTGTTTGTGTCTCTTCCGCCCACTCTTAAGTTGTGGATCATATCACCCCCTCCCCATTAATTTGCATTGGCCTATTGTATTATTATCATTATTTCAGTGTATTGTTGTTATCGATATCATTATTATTATTACTAACATTATTATTATTATTTAGGGGAGAGGAGAGAGTAGAGTCATAATATAGGGATGATCAACCAAGGGAGGCGGAAATGTTAATTTGTTAAAAATTTTAAAAATCTGTTTCCCCCATTTTTCTGCTCTTGATAAAAAGCTTTTCTGAAGAGTCCTGCGCAAACTGTCCAAAACTGCTTCACTGCACCAACATACGTAATCTTGTGATGAGCTGGGCTACTTCATTTTTTTTTTATAGACCCCTAGTGTTTTTGTTACTATTGTGCTGAGAGAAATTAAATATTTTCGTCTTCGTTTGCTCTCTTCTTTTTGTTTTTATCACCAAACCTTGGTTTGATGGATCATAGAACCACCCGTTTATCTGCTTCAGACTGTAAACTTGTATTATCATTATTATCACAATCATTAATATCCTTCTTCTGCTTCAGACTGTACATTATCATCATTATTATCATCATTATTGTTATTATTAGTATTATAACTATCATTATTATTATTATCATTATCATTATCATTATTATTATATTATCATTATAATCATCATTGTTAGATTTGGGGAGGGGAGATCATAGTCATTAGGTTTAATAAGTAGGCACCCGTGGGAATCCATGGGTCTCAGGACCTCGTATTTTTTCTTTAATATTTCTTTTCCCACGTTATGGGAGAAAGAAGAAAATTTTTGTCGTCATTTGCTCCCTCTTTTTTATTTTTTTTTGATGCACCATAGAACCATACATTTGATGTCCACTTGTAACTTCAAAAATTGGCGGTCAGCAAGGCGAGGGTTTCCCCCGCCTCCGCTCGTCTTATGAATATTCATGTTTACAGCAGCCATGCAGTAAACGAATGAACAGCGGCGCGTGTACTCTGACTCGGACATGGAAGGGTACGATCGGCAAGGACAAACTTTAAGTGGATATTTAGCCGTCCTGCACAGTCTGAGTACAATGATACCCGACTCGAGAGTAAACTAAATGACGTACCTGAGCTGCATAGTATCCTGCAGTTGTGCAAAATACAATAAAATAACAGCATTCGTTGTTTTCATTTGGGCACGCCAATGGCGAACGTCGCTGTACGTAAATGCCCTTGTACTAACAATGACCGCGCCGTGTATTATACCATATGAGTGTCCAGATCACGCGCACACAGATAGTGTTTTGTGTAACCATCGTCAATACATACACAGGCGCAGGCCACAGACTGGTATACCGTACCCGAGAGTACATTGTGTGCGTGCGTGCGTGTCCGCCGGAATTTGACAGAGATTTCGCTGCACGCCATCATCTTTTTGACTTTAGTATCCCCACTGTCTCTGTAAGCTAAAAGATGGACGATCGAGAAAGCAGGATTCCAGCGCAGGATCAGTGAATATTTAAACGCTCGGCTCTGACGTCACGCACAAAAATGCATTATGCATCTATCTAATTAATTTTTCTTTTTCGTCCTCGACGTCGACACGGAGGCTGAGAGGGGACGAAACCCGCGCCATTCGATGCAGGATACTCTCCTGCGGCCGACGGCACCGGTCGCAGCTGCCCGGAGCCGACGGCTCGGGAGGAGATAGACAATCCAGCAACGCCGGAATAAAACAGGAAATACATAAGGCCGCGACAACAACAACAACTTCGCGTATTATATATATAGATTATTTCCTAAAATAAAACACTGCTTTTGGGGGGAAAGATCAAGCACCACTACTACATTGCGGCATGGCCTTTTGCAACTTGTGCAGACCACAAAACATCTGGCCCTATGATATTACACACACGAGGGTGAGTACTGCAAGTGTATGCGTCAAGTGTGGGTGTGCAAGTCTGTGTGGGTGTGTTCGGCCGCACAGGCATTGTCTTTTATAGTTCCATATATCTATGATAACTTGACAGGGCAGTAAACAAGGCTATTGAAGCCGTGTGGTTAACCACAGCAGGAAATACAAGGAATGGTACAAAGTGAGACTGTCTGTGAAGCCCTAGCGTTCATTCTTCTCTCACTGCTCTGACTGAGGAGTTCAATGTCACGACAGTGGTCTGGGACCGGCCAGGGGTTTCCCAAAGACTAGCCAGAAAGTTCCCTCCTTGCGCCACTGCCGGCTTTACTTCACCCGAACATTTGTACTATGTCCTACTGCACCAGACCTTGACATTCAAGAGGAAGTTGTGCAAGTGCCATACAAAAAAACAGTGAATAAACCTTTGCTGGAAGATGTCAATCAATAAATTCTCTTTAATGATAATGATAATGATAATGAATAACATTTATATAGCGCTTAATACTGATGTTTCTAAGCGCATCAAATCGGGGAAAATAATTTATATAACGTAAAAACAAAATACAGCATTATGTACATATTATGATAACGACAGCAACAACAACAACAGCAAGATTAAGGTTGTGTAAACAGATGAGTTTTCAACAATGACTTAAACCTATCAACATTTTCAGCGTTACGAATATAAAAAGGGAGTTCATTCCAAAGAAGTGGGGAAATAACTGAAAAGGCCCTATCACCATAACGTGTATAGGTGCGGGGACCACGTGATAATTGGAGAGCGGAGGAAGAACGAAGAGAACGGGTTGAAGTGGAGGAGCGGAAGGAAATTAGATCTTTAAGATAAGATGGGGCAAGATTATTACATATCTTGTAAACAATAAGGAGGATTTTAAAAGTGATACGTTGATGGATGGGGAGCCAGTGGAGGGATTGGAGAACTGGAGTAATGTGGTCAGATCTTTTTGTAAGGGTCACAAGCCTAGCAGCTGTATTTTGAATTCTTTGAAGTGGTGCAGTACTTGAAGCAGGGAGACCAACAAGAAGGGAATTGCAGTTGTTATTTGTGCAATTCATGTTTTCTTGTAATTTTATTAAATCACACAGAGTGTGATTAAAAGTAGAAATATGCCAATGTGACACTATTTCAATATAAGCTGATCAATAATGTTACATTTGTGTTAAAATCTTTGTCTTGTCATGTACGCACCCCCCACCCTTTACAGTGACCCACAGACAGGTATATAATTTGCCATGAAGACGGCCTTCATAGGAAACATTATGAGAAATGGTCAATAAGACATAGACTAGACGGGATATCTACCAAACTGACTGGGTAGGCATTGCCATGACAACAGTTTCCTTGTTTGTGTAAGGATACATTGTAGATTCTCATTAAGTCCTTCATATACATGTGGGTGGGTGTGTGTGTGATAACCTTCATTCTTTGTGACATATTCATGTTGCCAGTTGTCAGTACTGTGTAGCATACTGGTACCCGTAGAAAAGTTTTATGCTGGTGTGCTGTTTGAAGGTTCTGTTTTATGCTTGTAGCAAAATGCTGTCAAGGTGAAGTCCTAACACTTTCAAACAAATTTCATAAGATGTGTAAGGCGAGTGGGGGGGGGGGGGGGGCAGAGTGTGTTAAAACAGAAGAGCTCAAAGGCTTAACACATTTTGGCACGATTATCATTTTAGATGATTACAGGGAATGCTTGCAATGGATCCTGATCTTTACTGCACTGAAGTGACCTTGTCCTCCCAATATGAAATAAACAGCTGTCACTTGAACAAGCCAAGCAAGGGAAAAAAGTAAAAAAAAAAAAAATAAATAAATAAACACTGTCAATGAATTTACCAGGGAAATCTGACTTGTTGTTGTTCCAGGAATTAACAATCACAAGTTCTTGCAGAAAGTGCATACCCTCTACTGAAAGACAATAGATGTACAGAGAGAGAGGAGTTCTCCATCTACAAACACAAACAAATTCAAACATACACAAACATACACACATTGTATATATGTAGAGAGCATCAGCTGTAAGCATCACAAACCTGTAACACACATAAATGTACATGATTTTTTTAAAAATGATAGACACATTGAGGTCCCTTTCCCCACACACATTTTAACCTAAACATACTTCAAAAGAAAAAAACCCAAACATCACGCAAAGGGTATCTTTTTCATGGTCAAGGCCTTGCAAAAATCCTAACTGGCTGAGATAGAGAAAGAGAGAGAGAGTTATATGTACTACCCAAAAGAAAAAGAAAAAAAAATGCACGATTTGCGTGTAAGCCCGAGAGGAGATTCTGTCATTCATCGCCTTTGACGTGACAAGTTTAGATTAACCAGATCATATGACTACCGAGGGGAGGATTTGCGGCAGTGAAGCAAGGTTCACATACACTGTGGCTGCAGTTCTACGGATCTCTCTCTCCCTCGCCATCTCTCCCTCTCTCTGCCTTTATATATCTCTCTCTTACGTGTTAGGATTTTATGTTGACCTATTAAACAGTATTTGATCAGCGTGGCACGCAAGGTATCATCTGTTACAGCTGTTTTGGCGACCGTACTGCCTTGTTGTTTCTCGCCAAGGTGAGGAGCGTGCGGCTTTGTCCAAATTGATATGTGGGAATGCCCATTGTTTCGAGGTTGGTCTTGTTTGCGTGGTTAATGTAACAGACTGAAACGTTGGACGAGAATCATCTTGATTTCCTGCCATTATGAAAAGCTACTGCTCTGACCAAATACACTCTGGGAAGCCTTCAGAGTTATCACAGAAGGCCGTTGGAGGACATGGAACCCAAACAAAATGGAAAACACAAACAACCAAATTTAAAACCAGTAGTCACCCTTCAAAAACATGCCTGTGAGTTAAAATTGCCCAATCCATATGCCCTGAAAGTTTGATTTTTTAAAACACAAAAATTTCATCAAATAACACTTTGTGTGCCTAAAGAGGTAGAGATTGGAGTACATCCCTCATTTTGGAGAAAACTGCAACATAAGATAAGCTAAATCTCCTGAATGACAAGCTTTTTCCAAGGAAATTTCACACAGTACCATCTTATCACTTCAAAACTAAAAGTAAGAAAGCGAAAGTACTGCCTTGATGTGAGGCATGCTCATGTATCTGATATACATGTAGTTGGTATTGCTGGTAGGTATTTTCCGTTACTGGGCGTAGCCCACTGTCACGATCCGCGGGTAGTATTACATGCTATACACTTGTGGTATAAGATTACCGTATATGCCACTTTTGCAAAGTCATTCCATTTATGACTGCTTCTTTCTATTGAGCTAAACATCTTCTTTTCTATTGAGCCAAACATCTCACCATGGCAACCGACGTCCACATACTTTGTAACCCTCACTTTGTGGTAGTTGTCATCTCATTCTAATTTAACATTGACAAATTGACCTCTATGAATGATAAAATCTGTTGTTCAAATACATAGTCTTTTTAATAATAACTCCTGTACTTCATTCTGTTATTTCCCATATATTCCTGAAACTTCTTGAATACTTAACTCCACTCTATTTTTCAAACAGACTTCTGGCATTTAAAAAGAGGATGCATCCATTACTCTTATCTTTTTTTCCTGATCGTGATAGAACCATGACATTACAGGTGGAGGTAAACGTGATAAAGTGGCTGGGCTCAAGTTCAATCCTGACCAAGCGTGACGGCAAAGAGAACAGTGACGACTTTGTTTGCCACAATGAAATGAAAGCGGCGAAAACTGCAGGTTTGTGTTCAAGTTTTGTTTGACTGCTGAGCATGCGCCAGCTAATCCATGCATAAGCACCAACATTGGAAATGCCCTTGAACTAATACGGAAACGAAACACATTATATCAAACACGCGCATGCACAACATCTACAGGCAAACTTATCCACACTGTGAGTTGCACAAAAGACACGATGTTTGCCTCATTGTGCATGGAGGCTGCATGGCCTTGCCTTCATGGTCCACTGCTTTCATGGACACTGAATGTAAAAAAAAAAAAAAAATACTAACACCTTAAGCACATTACATGTCACATGTTAGGATTAGCACAGGGCGTCTACAGTGTTGCCTTTCAGATCCCAAACTAGAGTACATGAACTTACACAATTTGATATTATCAAATCCATAACATAACAAGAATTGATAACAAGAATTGATCACTGTACGAATAGACTGCAATTTTCATTGTCTGTATAATGAGTTCTAATTGTAATGACGGTTGGTCATTAAGTATTCTAGTTATAATATTTGTGTTTCATTACAACAGTTGCCTATTTTCATAATCATCCTACCTAACTCATAATGTCTTTACTATCATATAAAACTGCCATCATTAAAAATAACTAGTGCTATCACTGCTATAAGAATACTCATTGCAATCACTGGAACAGATAGCAAATTGCATAATCAACTAAAATCCACCTGTCTCTATGTACAACCAAAAGTATAGCCAAGTACCTGCATCTTCTCTCACTCTGCATATTTACATATCAAATTGTACTGCTCAATTTCTTCTGGTCCTGCAATTTTATTGTGACATTAATTGCCGCCATATCACATTCCTCCTGCACACATCCTTCTCCGTTTGAATGTGTCCGGCCTTTTTCAGAGCATGACAGGAATTTCAAACGGCTCTGTCCATGAAGTTATCATTGCTTAGGATCTCCTCGCATTCTGTTTACTCGGCCAAACAATGCCTATGGCTTTTCTTTACATCACCTGGCCACAGACGATATGACGTAAGACTGGTGATGAAATGGATAATTTACAAAGTGAAGATATGCTGCAAAGATGAAACAAACTGCAGGAACAACATTACGTACGAACGTCACACCAAGATGGCGACATATTTTCACGCACGGGTGGGGGTGGGGGGAGGTGATGCAATGGTTAGAAACCTTGTAAAATGTGGGAGTACGTGACATTTTAAGCATCTCCCATTCCCGAAAGCCCCTCAAACAGGTGCATGTTTATCTTGGGAATTCTTGGATTCTACGTCAATAAAAATGTTTCATGGCTATATCTACCCAATAATGCTAACAGTGGTAGCGTCCTAATATTTGCACATCACACTTTTCTTTCTTGCTTTACATCCACAAGATATAGTTTGACACGATAAGTGTAATGTTTGCCAGCAATTATCAGCAATTCATCATCTTATTGCACGTGATCCAAACTTTAAAGTAACACATATCTCCAACTGGATTCAGACTTTGCTCACAGGTTGTTTATTTGCACAGACCACTGTATTTCTGTCCCAGTATTTCTGTTGCGGTCAAACTCCAAAGGTCCATGGAAAATTTTCCTCCTTCAAGAGCCGACGCCCACCACTGACAAAGATATTTCTCGAATTAAACACAGATAAGTTGTGCTTACAAACATGTCTAATTATTGCCGTCACCTATTAAACTGTCAACCCATCAGCAGGAAATTTCTATCATTTCGTGTTTAGACTCTCTTAAAAGGTTAAAGAAACTGGGACATAGGAAAAACACAATTTACACTTTAAGTCTTGCACTCTATTTGTAAGTATATGTTTATAATATCAACTATGAATTAACACACTTTGCCTTCATCTCCCCCCCCCCCCCAAAGAAAGTGTGCTCATTAATATAATTAAATAGAATGTTGCCAGAAGATAATTTCATATATAGGCCTACATATATACCCATCAATCCACTGAGACATACATTACTATATAAGAGTGGTATGGCAATGTGAAGCAGTGCTATTCATGCATATATTTCAATAGATAAATATAGCGATGTAATCCAGTTACCTTGGCAAACGTAGTCTTACACTTTTATATGAGACTATCCACTCCACTGATTTTGTATACAGTGACTGCGCCACTTGTTTTCAATAAGACCATGACATGTCCGCCTAAAATGCAAGATACTCCTATTCTAACAGGACAAAGGAGCATGCAGCAATTTAACTTCGCTTTTTGAGCTGTTGGCTGGTAGGCTAGACGATCGCCTAAGGGAAAGGAGTCTGGAGATAGGAGATATCTAAAAGAGAAAAAAAAAAAATGAATACGAAATCAATGTGTTGTTCAATCAATACGTCCGCCTCCCATCTTCAAGAGTCAAGGGGGCATCATATTCCTTGTCATGAATCTCGTTAAAAGATGCACTTAGGTGCCCCCGGGGCCAGATCCCGTACCGATCTGTTCCCTTCTCTCAAGCAGGGAGAGCATGTAATGGCACCACATGGCCGTAGGTGATGTTCAGACAGAGGAAGAGAGAGCAGATGACATGGAAACCAACCATGTCATACTATCCTATCTCAAGAATTAAAAACACAACAACAATGATGATATCTCTTCTTCATACACTGCACAGTGATGCATCCTTCTAACAAACCATAGTCTACTTTCCGGAAGTTGAATACAGTGTCACTGGGGGAAAGGTGATGGGGGAAAATCCCACTTCCAAATGCCCCTACTATGCCTTTTCATGCATTCAACGGATTAAAACCAGAGTAGTCAGACTCTATGGAGAGAAGTTGATAAAGCTGTCCCTTTAATCTTGACCTGTAGCAAAGAAACTTTTTGTTGTTGTTGTTGCTTAGACTCAAGATGGGTGAAATGAGTAGATAAAACTAGTGGAACTGTTACCAGTTAAACTACATGTATGTCCCTTTTGTGAATAAATGGCTTGACTAATCCCAGAACCTCATTCAGCTGCTTCATGTGGTTAATGCTCTCAAAGGCAAAGAAAGAATGAGAAAATAAAAAAACAACAACTCATTAACAATGTAGATTAATTAAAGGCAAGAGACCTCTCCCAGGGAGTAAATGAAACATCAATACCAATGTGGATTAATTAAAGGCAAGAAGATTCTAACAGGGGTAAGAAAATCAACATACATTTGAGAGAGTTATCAAAAGGAAGTTGCCAAGGATTAAAGGACCATATCCTTGCATCTACAAAATCAGATGAGGATTAGAGATTATGCTCTTGAAACCCTGAAGAATGGTTTCATGGAGAATTTACCCAAGCCTCCTGTAAGAACATTCATGAAGCAGGATTACACAGCATTAATTGATGAAGGGGGGTGAAGGCAACACAAAAGACTAGCTTCCGACCTTAATCCCCTCATGTCTGGGGCTGCACTTGGTAATGAATGCTTGCCTGAGAGCCATGTCACAAATCCCCCCCCCCCCTTTTCATTCTCAAATGGTGAAGGTTTTTCTCTTTTCTTTTCTTTTCTTGCTCTTTTTAGATTAGCCCCTAGCCTTAGTTCTCAAAAGAATCTTTCATCCATGCAGTTTTTAATGAAATGCATTGTCAAGGCAGACACAGTAAGACTCTTCCAGGACAGCTATGAACTCCTTGAGCACATTCTAGTCAATACACAGCCCTTTCAAATTATTCTGCCCTTTACTGCCTGAATGAAATGCTGGGAGAAAACAGATGGTTAAGCCAAACATTATGGGTCGGACAAAATTACACCCAAGTAAATCCCTGTGTGTCCTCCTTTCCTCATCCTCTTGTGCTCTACACATTAAACCCAAAGTTCTTTGACTAGGTATTCTTGCCTGCACCAGCCACAGGTGTTCAAAATACAGAAACTGAATGAGAGCTTATCGTCTACCTTTCGTCTAACTTCTGTCTAACTTTCGTCTATCTTCCAACTTTCCGCTCAGTTTTATTATCACATTATTAGTTTTCTATAGATGTGGGTAAGAAAAATTATTTGTTTTAATGATAACTACTGCATATTTCCAGTTACACAATGCTTGAATGCACGGTTGCCAAACATTGCTGTGCACATATGAAGAAAGTGCGTGGCACGTGCTGAACCTGTATGGCCATAACCTGCTTTTGTGAACCTGGGTCTTCTGTTACATACCTACCCACCCTAGCCCACTCTTACCCCTACCCTTTCTACAAAACATTCTTACTCTTCCCAGGGTTCCAGAGACAAGCTTGATCCGCAGGCTGAAATCCTAAGGCATAATCTGCCAGGTTCGATTTCACTTCATTCCCCACTGCGTGCTCAATGCTACACGGTACTGCTGCAGAGAAAAGGAAGGTCAATATGTGTACGCCGAGGTATGGACCTGTTGTGCTAGGGAGGTCGGAGCTCCACAATGACACCAATTCAGCAGTTATCGATTGGTTGTCAGAACAATACTGGGGGTACACCCCCCAGACGGATCTAGAGCCCCAGGAATTCAGCATCAGTCGAAATGAAACGCCATTCAGAGATGTAAACACACAGGAGAGTCAATGCAGAAACACAGCCCTGATCAAAACTTTGAGAGAAAAGAAATGTTTCTTTGGCAAAATATTTCCCTCTGGCTATTTGTTGGAGGAGCAAAATGATGCCACTTGCTTCGCCATTTTAATATTTCACTTCCACTCTTTGTCCCTTCACAAGCAGTCCAACTGCAATGACCAACATGGTCAAAAGTTTATCACATCTCCCCTTCACACATTCAATTTGACTCCTAGCAAAACAAAGTCACAGAAACACAGCAGTGAAATTTTTTAGAGAATTTCTAATATAATATTTGATTGAATTTGCAAGTCATATAATCATTAATTTTCAGAGTCTTACTATGAAACTTGGTAGACGATGATTTTAAGTCACAATCATATACAAATCAAAAAAGGACATGAAGAAGTTTTTATTGTCTAATTTTCTGATTCTAATCAGGTCTTTGAAATATTTCATCTGTTTAATTCATGCTTAATTTCCATCAACAAAAACTGGAGCACCATTTCAAATTTCTTCTTCCTTCCTGCTAATACCATATATATATCATTTTTTTTTTTTTTTTTTTTTGGGGGGGGGGGGGAGGAGGGGAGGGGTCCTGATTATTATTCTCTCCGCCATAGCTGTTTTTTTTCTCTCTCTCTTAGCTGCTCAGGTTTACATACCAAACACAGACCACCTCATGACGCGAGTCGCGTGTGATGAGCGACACTTTAGCAGAGAGTGTTTCACAAAGTAAATGGCTTCTGTTTGCCATAGCAACACATTTTGAAACCCAACCCATCGCCTACGATGTAGTACCAAGAGTGACTCAGCAAAAACTGATTGCTTAATCCCAAACGCTCACATATGAATGTTTGTGTGTGTGTGTGTGTTTTTTTTTTAAATCTTATTCATATGAATTCATGAAGTATATGATATAACTGACAAGAAATAACACAAACTGACATTGACATTTCAAATTCCCCCCCCCCCAAAAAAAAGCCGCCTCTACTAAAATTCTGTGACCCAAGGTTTTAGATTCTTTTAAAAAAGAACAACAAAGAAATTAAGCTAGCATGTAGATCCATTGTGCTTCTGCACATGGGTGATTCTCTGCGAATACTGGTCATGAATGTAATCAATGAGATCAAAGAAAGAGTGAGCGAAGCCTCCGTAAACTCAAAGACACATAACAAAGGACTCATACTCCAAGGTTCTGATGAAGTGATACAGTTTACACAATGCACTTCCCCAGTGTCGACGCAGTATTCAATAGGCATTCCTGGAACATATTACGTGACGAAATGTGCGACATTGCACATATGCCCGTCGGCGAGATGAACAACAGTCATGAGCGTCCAAGGTGCTGTTTTTCATTGCCAAAAGGGCTTACAATGGTACACTCAGTAATATTAAATCCCCTACAGCAAGGTGAAATGATAACAATAGCACAACATCACACACGCAAAAGACATGAAAACACATAAATTCATTACTAGACATTGTCCTCGGATAACAAGTAGAACGGGTTTGCTCTAGTTTAGCATGGATTAGGCGGGGGGTCGATTGGGAATGGATTATGTATGCAACACGAAAAAGATTTCTGGGGTTTTTATCATACGCCAACTGAGTCAGTTTTATGTTATGCTTTTATATGAATGTTTTTCAATAAGTTTGCATGTAGGTCCTATTTATTCATGATGTACTATCACATGTTCTTGATGTTTTTGTCTAAATACCACCATTCCTGTATGTAAACATCTCCCACTGAATTTCCAGTCATATTTCTATTGGACAAATGAATAATGAATAAATGAATTAAATTAGAATTAAATTAGATTAAATGAAATTCAATTAAAGTGAATTAATTTGAAAAAGAAAACAACCCACAACTATCATTTTCTTTTCATCCTCCCCACTAATACTGTGGGGGGGGGGGGGGGGGGGGAATCCCCAAAACAATGCAGTTACCAGATAAGCACTACGAATACAGTGACTCAATCACTAAGTCTTACTCATTCTTGACAAAATTTTTCTGTGACTCATTCAAAGAAGAAATCCACTGTCTCATGAAACTCACATGTGGCAGCCATGTTTTGAAAAGCTACAATGATACTCGACACACGTTGCGTAAGAATCAGCCCAACCGTGACACAGGTTGCTTCCAGTTTCCTTGACAGCTAATCCACTACTATAATAACTAGCTTGAAATGATTTTCTAATGCTCTTGAACATCAGCCACCTGCCAGCAAAGTAAATTCAGCACATTACTATGTACACGAAGTTTGTACCAGTCTTACAGCAAGTGGGGAGAGCAATTAAAAGATTTCCTTTCAAATTTGATGAAGATTTAATGTGTCCGGCCCATGGCTTTAAGATAAAATACTCAATTTTATAAGCAGATAACTGAATGTTACGCCAAAGGATCAAGATTCATCGTTACCGGTACTCAGACACTGAATTTAAATTCATCACATCGCAGTCTATCGCCAAAATGAGCTTAACTACATAATGTTTGCTACATAAAAGAAGAGGCTTGTATGGGATAGAGACATTAAGCAGTGCATCAGGGGCACTCTCATGAGTTTTTAACACACCTCTGGGTGTGTCATTCACTACAAATTAACCCTCCGAGATGCGCGAATTCCACGGCCACGTGTTTACAGCATGACTAATCGTTGTTCCTAAGTTGATAGAAATTTGATACCGGCACGCTGCGATCTCTGACATAACGACAAGCCACGTACCTCATGTCACCTCGCAACCAAATGGGAATGAACTGAATTCTCACATTTCAATATCACAGCAACTCAAGCTCTCATCAGAACAGCACATTTTGACTCATTTGGGGGTTGTGCCTCAAGAAATTAATTATTAAAACTCTCTTTAAGATTATGGGATGAATTGTTTAATTAAACTGTATACTCACTTAAAGTTTATGAGCATTTACTTACTTAATAACAACGGAGGAAAAAGATGCAATGACATACAAGCTTTATGAACAATTTGTTACTTTTCCAATCTCTTATCAAATGCAGCACAACAGCACATTATATGTGGAATGCTTTTTCCAATCCCATGCATAGAACCTTCATGCCTGTCGCACAGCACAAGTAATTTAGTAGCCTGTAGAATCTGCAATTATTCATGAAAAAAGTCGGTGCTTGCAGCGGAACACGTGGGAATCAAATGTTAGGTGACTGCCATTTCCCCCACAGGTTGGGGAATTCAGGTTTTCTGTCATTATGCGATTTTCTCAGAAAAAAAAAAAAAAATGTCATCCTTCCTGAATAAGGGATAGTCAGCTTTCACTATCTCCTGCATTTGGGCAATCATTTTTTTTTTTTTTTTTTTTTAATCACAGTTCTGAAGAAGTACGATTCAATTCAACTTAATCAAATTCCAATTTATTATGAATTTTCCAAGTAACAGTAAGCACACTGAATTATCCCAGCCAATTAAAAATTGTCAGAAGCAGGAGGCAAATGCACAAAAGAAAAAAAGTCAAGTAATTAAAACTTCTATTTAATGAAATTAATAATGTTCCTCTACCTTTACATGAACTGCACAAGGGAGTAGTACTCGGTATAGAATCAACTACCTATATTTAACTGAGATCACATGGTGTGTAATAATAAAAAAAGAAGATAATAAATCTGCATAATTTGTCATATCACACACTTCCCTACATGGACTTTTATGTTATGATGTTTATCCTATACATCCCAAAGTCCTAAATCACTATATAACTGGAATTGTCTTTTCATTTGTAACCAGAAATTTAGTGATTGGAAATCAGAATGATTGCATACATAAGACTAGGTTGTGTTTGTATTTTCTTCGTAGCATGGGGAGGAACTAGAAAGTTGAACATTTTTTTTTCTCTCTTATTTCTAAATGCAAGCACCAAAAGCTTGATTTAACAGGTGTCTTCAATTTCATTTTTGTCATATTGTGGCAAATAACATCAGCTGATGTCCAGGTGCAACAAAATAATCAGATGCACACTGCATGAAAAATGACTAATGAAAAATGTTTATTTAGTAGAGCCCTAGCTGCACCACAGATGCAACATGAACGGTGAAAGGAGTGGAAAATACCAGTAGCTACCATTACGTGGTTGCTTCACCATCACACTTGCAATTAGCCAATTGACCCCCATTACTTTCCCCTGAGTCAGAGTGAAGTACAACTGCCATGCTGCTCTAATCCTGTGATGCACACTTTCTATACATGAATCCATGGCTATTTCCATTGGTGGTTGAATACCTTTTCATGCTTTCTGTTTATTTTACACAAAACAGAATACATGCATTATAATAGGCCAGTAGAACACTTGATAACTTGAAACTCTGTATCTGGTTGTAGAAGGAATAGTCATTACATCGAAATGCTGCAAGGAGAAATAAACAGGTCCTTTAACTTCAATTTAGCTACTGTGATGCTGTAAGGGAATAATTTTCCTGGTATCACATAGCAATTTGCTATGCATTTTGGTATGACTGTTATACAAAGAGTCATTTGCATAGCAATTTCACTACATAGACTGGTACACCATTTGTTCAAAATATTTGTCCACCAACTGAAGTCGCTATTCATTTTCGAGAAGAAAATTATTCCCTGTACAGGTGGGGGGGGGGGGGGGGGCTGCAGGTGTCCACAGGATCAGGCATTCTATTTCGTAGAAGTAAATGTTATGTACATTAAAATTCTATATTGACTGTGGTGACAAAGTCAACAGACTAGTCATTATTTGGAGCACTGCTTAATAGTTGCTTGCAGAATGAATGATCTGAACATTACAGCCGCACTCTTGATTCTATACAATTGAGTCCATCAGTCATGTCAACAACTCATTTTGTGTGTGTCTCCATCTCACTGGATTGCGAACAGCAAAAAAGCACACCCCCCAAATGTATCAAAAGAAAATACACTTCCGGAAAGACGTTGTTTTGTTTGCATTCTTCCCCCCCCCCCCCTTCCCTCCGGCAGATTGTGACGTGAGCGAGATCTGAATGCTATCAAAGGGTGCCTGCGTCATGCAATGCCACATTACGCCACCACACTAACGGTTTCTGACTAACATTTTCAAACTGATTCATTCCCGCATCATAATGTGTAATTCTACCCACAGGGAATGTAATGACATCACAAAATCTCTCTATTGACAGAGGAAAAGGAAAAAGACCTGACTCGAAAGTGGCATTTGATACTGACTTTAAAAATCCATTTTCAGAAAGAAACAGAAATTCTGCAATCAAAAATATATTGCCAATTTAAGAATCAGCAGCAAATTTAGTAATTAAGAGGTTTTTATACATTCTACAGACAAAATGCACAATAGATGAACAATGGACTAAAATGTAAGAGATTCAAACAGTTTTGCTTTACTCTATGACACCATGGTGAAGAAACATAAAAACTAAAATGAATAGAAAACCCAAACCAAAGAAATATTATTTCTGAGGGTTTACTCGTTAAATGCTGCTGCTCATACAGAAATATTTATTCTCTCTATATATATATAATATAAAAAGGCCAAGACACATTTTTTTTTTTTTTTTTGCAGGAGGGGTGAAATCAAATAAATTTCAGTTTTCTCAAGAATGGTCATTATGTGCCACACAAGGAATATTTCTTAAAAATGGCAATGTTCAACAGACATGACGAATGAGAAAGGGCGTGCAAGCAATGAAGAAGTCACATGATCAAAGATGGCTCTTTTGAGGTCACCTCTAAATGTCACCATGGCAAGCTTGAGGACTTCTGAATGATTGCACTGCATTTTTAGGATTTGCCCCATTTCTTCGTATAATTTGTACCAATCTATCAGTTGTCTTCAGAAATAGCAATCTTGTATAACTCGATTCTAAAGAGTTTGTTTGCAGTGTACTCATGCCATAAAAGTGCCGGGAATAAAATCTGTCCATTACCGTGGATGCCCTTGACGGACGTATTTTTTTATTTTTTTTATTTTTTTTTAAATATGATGTTTTGGAAGGTGAACTCTATTTTTTGAGCAGAGGGGGTCAATGACTTTGTAGTCTGGCTACGTGGGGGGGGGGGGGGTGTTTTTGAAACATCAAGTTACTACAACATACATCAAGTGGTTGATAAGTGGAAATATTTATTCGAAGGTGGAAATATTTATTCGAAAGTAGAAATAGTTTCTGGTACTCACCATTGCCTGCTCGATCTTGTTGTCGATAGCACCGCCAGCTGGCGACGTGCTGCAACGGAGAAAAGCACATAATACATCAGTGTTAATGGGACTAAGAGGAGCTGGAGCGGGTTTCTCATTCCCACACAGTTTGTCATGTTTCAGCTGCACTCTTGGTGGAGTAAACTTGTTGTAGAGCATACGCATGTTTCGTCGGTTTTTTGTTTTTACACAATGACTGATGGATAAGGTGGTGTCTTCGAGTCAAAATGAAGCTTTTCTGGAGACACAAATACACAGATGAAGAACTCTCGATGTATTTTTCTCACTCTGTCCACGACAATGTTTCAAAAGACAGCAAAGATGGGGCAAAGTCTTCACACACAAAAAAAAAGTCTTGACAGCTTGTACACGGCTACTGATCACCGTGTCGAATCATGAGACACATCCAACTAAACTACGGCAGAGTAAGTTTCCAAGTCGAATGGTACACAAGTTCTCTTTGGATCCACATGATTACGCAAGCGCACGAGGGAAAAAAAAAAATCAGGTACGCAGCTAGGACGTCGTGGCACACAGTGATGAGGGCAAAATGAGACGACTGTACCCTTCTCTTTCCGTAGAGGGACTACTGCTGGGCCAAAGGAACGTAGCAGCAAGCAAGCCGGAGTGAGCTGGTTCTTTGCTGCTGTGCGTGCGCTGGGAGAAGAGGTTGGGAAAGAGCACGACGAAAAAAGAAAAAGTGTCTCTGACGTTTTATCTCTACCTGTCACCTTACAGACAAGCACCCTGCGAGGGGAATACAGAGTGACAACCGGTCTCTATAATCCAATGCCTCGTTGGAAACTGGTCGTGTCGGACTGACGTCAGTGCGACTTATGGGCCAGTTCCTGTTCCGCAGAAGGGGACGCACGGTCGGTGCTTTTTATCGACCCTGGCCTGGCCTGGCCTGGCTCAATCACGGCATGGATCCAGGCATGGGCAGTAAAACTTTCAGCTGCGTGAACACGCCTCCAGAGACTACACTTCTGTATTTTTCTTTTTTTACCTTGGGACTTTAGTTTATCCAGGGAGAACTGGGAGCGTAAGCTAAGCGTTATCCTCAAGCAACACTGTACCAACTGGGCATCCCAAGAGAATGCTCCTCACGTAATCTTCCGCCACAGAATAAACTGAGCTCGTCAGAAATCGCTGATCAAATGCACGCAAATAGACAACAACACACAGAGGAGGTCAAAATTCACATTGGCGATAGATAGCAGACGTGATGATCAGGGTTGTCAACTGGTAATCAAACAGGGGCCAAACTGCCAGGCCCTTCTTGGCAAGCAATGTCATACAGCAAGGTTGATAAACAGGTTATAAACATGCACGCACGCACAGCGTATGGACAACGTGCGAGGTCCACGTAAGACTTGTGTTCACAACACTGTGTAAAACTGAGGCTTGGCACTCATGAGTCTCCTGTTAACACATTGCACATCAGAGGGCAGGAATTATAATATGTCTGCCCAGTAAAATGCTCTGTAAAAAGTCCTTGTTCCTCCAAATAATATTCTCATTGGCAAGATTAGCTGGAGCTGTGTAAAGGTTTCGTGAATTGGCCGCTTGTGATGAGGTGAATATGAGGGATGTTTACAAGCGTGTTTTCAGTGCATGGTCTTCCCTCTAAGCCACGATCTGTAATGAGCTTTTATACACAGAGAGACTGTGGCGGGCAATACTCTTTTCAAATAGTCAACGCTGGAGTCTGACCCACAATGACCCCACTGTGTTCTCCATGCAAGCACAGGCGAACCCAGTGGAAATTTCTCGAGCTAGCGCACCTGCGTGCAGGATTGGAAAATTACTGTATGCGTACTAGGGAATTCCCATGGAATGGTCCACTAGCAAAGAGGGGAGTTCACGTAGCAATCTCACGATGTGGTCGCCTTTCACAATTATTTTTACTCAAGAAGCATGATGGGCTACGCTGAACTCTAACAAATAATTTGATGATTGGAATTCTGCCTCTGTTTTATAGTCCTTCCGGTATGGAAACCTTGAATGATTGAAAAATTCTCAAAGTTTTCCACCACATGCTCGCACTTGTTTGCCTGAAGAGAAACACCCCTACCTGAAATAATGGAACAACCCAATCACATGCAGGCTGCATGATACTACCTAGCCAGTGAATAAATTGTCCTCAAGGACCTTTTAAAGAGAGTGGCGGCAACGCTCCAATGCTTCCGGTCTCTTCTCTTTTTGTTGTTTTAGTTTTGTTTTGTTGCCACTATAATCTTCTCAGGGGTTGTACTCCCTGAGCCTGTGATGAAATGGGTTAGTAGATGGCGGTATGTGAAAAGTGCCCTCTTTGTTCAAAGTCTATATAGCTATTTCAAAGTTCAAAATGTCACTGGTAATTGACGTGCAAATGGTTTTGTACATCTTTTGGTAGTGTGATGAAATCACTTGGTTATTTTCCATGAAAGAAACTACAAAGTTATGAAGTCAGTCAGAGCATAATCTTCAAAAGAGGCCTTTTTTTTTTAAGGGGAAAATCATTTATATACAATTATAGATATAAGGGTATTTTTTAGCTGCAGGAAAAAAAGACTGATATTACTTTTTCAAATCTTTATGATCAAAGTTGTACTCCTAAAGAAAACAAGATTGAAAGTGGGCATCACAATAAGCATATTAGGAAAAAAGTACTACTCAAAAAAAAAAAAAAAAGCTGCAAAACTTTCCGTCAATTATACTTGAAAGGAAGTGTGGACAAATATAGACATGATGAAGATGATGAAGTAATGCAGACAATTTAATGAAAATTGTTTGCGCGAACTCTGAATTTGTACAATGTACTTTTTTTTAACAAGTGCCTATAAAAATAAAAAAAGTAAGGGAAAGCTGGTTAATCGTCATGATAACTGCACATATCCCTCTCCCCGCGTTCAAATTGGTCCCCGCGACGCGGGGAAAGTCCCGAGCTGTGGGACTTTCTCCTCAAAAACCATAATGTGAACGCTCGCTGGGACTTGTCCCCTCGTCCCCGCGAAGCAAGTCGGGTACGGGGACAAGATTTGGAGGGGAGAGTGACCTTGAGGCACAATTGATAGCGTCCAGCTGTGGTCATCAAATGTGCACATGCGCTATGCCTGGATTCAAGTGGCAGAGCTCGCTCCAAGCCCCAAAATGCCCCCACAGCTCGGGGACAGATGAGATACCAATGTGAACGGTCAGTCGTAAAAAAGATAAGATCTCTTGTGGCTGTCCCCGCGTCGCGGGGACCAATAGGCGTGTCTTCATCAGCCCGAAGCTCAAACTAGCGGGACATTTTGCGGTCTTAGAAAATAGCCCGATAGAGCGAATGTGCGTCTTCATCAGCTCGAACAGCCTACTTCGGGAAATTAGTCCGAAAATTGACGCATGCGCACTTTACATCATTACTCTGCCTAGCTCGCTGTTCGAAAGTGGATTTCCCGCTCAAAATCTCCTACAACACCGTATGTACGATACTACAACCAGGGAGGTGAGCAGTACAGCAAATTCTCTCCAAAGGGATATTAATAACGCTACTCTTCTGTCCAGTGACACATCTTATATGAAATGAACGAATTGCAATGTTTAAAACAAATCCAAAATACACACAATCTGCAAGAATCTTTAGCTAAGGTAGAGTGGACCAGAAGAAGAAGTTTACAAAAAACAGCTAGCATGCATACACGGAATCACCTCCCTGGTTTAAAGATGTCAACAACAGTAGGCCTAGTACACACATGTGATCCTTGAATACGCCGTCAGTGTATGCACTTTACACAATCACTAGCTTGTACATGCGCTTTCAATAGCCAGCTGGCTAACCAGAAGCGTGGAGGGATCGAGAAAATTTCGGGCTGATGGAGACGCACCCAAAACAGCGCGCTATTTCACGAATTAGCGCTCTAGTTCACGAACTAGACCAAGATTTTGGGGGAAATTTTCCCGATCAAATAGCGCGCTATTTGCGTCTTCACTACACAGATAGCGCGCTATTTTGACATCGGACTAGTTTGGTAACCGCAAGATAGCGCGTTATTTTGAAACTTCGGGCTGATGAAGACACGCCTAATGTGAACGCGGGGTAAGAAGATGATGATGTATACGTGTGTGTGTGTGTGGGGGGGGGGGGGGCTGGCCTTTTGACTGCACCTTGGAAATAATATACAAATATACTTTGCCTTGAGAGTTTCTTGTTAAAACTATGGGCAGAGGTGACTCCAAAAGAACTATTCACTGAGGGGCTGCACCTCTCACTGACTGTAGTTCTTTTGGAGGCACCGAGGCCTATAGTTTGACCAAGAAACTTGAAATTGGGCAAAGTATATTTGTTTAATATTTTGGATCAAAAATTCAAACAAAAGAAAGGGAAATGGGGGAAATGTAGAGTGAGCAGTCATATGGTGGATGCGATTTTGTGAAGGAATCCTACATTGACCATTAATAGCAGCACACGATTTAGAACTGCTTTGTCATGTTTGTTAAAAATGTTACATTTGACAAGCGCAAACACTGTGCGAAGCAATTTGCGCAATGTCAGAATTGTTTTTATGACGTCACATTCGTTCTGTTAGAAATTGATACATTTCCAGAGTGATGGTAGGAGCAGTGCTATAGAAATTGATACATTTTCAGAGTGACAGTACAAGCAGTGCGCAATGTCAAAATTGCTTTGCAGCATCACAATTGTTTTGTTAGAAATTGTTAATGATGGTGCAAAGCTGCGCACAATTTCAGAATTGCTTTGTGACATCATTTTGCAAATAGTATACTATTTGCAAAATGTTGTCATAGAAGTGATGTCATTTTGCAAGTAGTACTTTATGGAGTGTCAACTTTCTGAAATAGCTGAAAATACCTATAATCATGTGAAGCTCTTTCAACCAAACACAAGAGGATAAGTTTTTGATCCAAAATATAATCTGTACTATTTTGAATTGTGTTCACAAACTCCAAGTCTGGCCGTGATGTAGATATTATGCGGACAATAGCAGTGTCGCAAATGTGCGGGTCACTCCACACCCGCTCCGATTTTACGACAAAGTAATGCAAACGTTATCCGCATAATTGAGTTTATGAAAGGGGTATGCGACTATCATTTGCCTTGTACTTTTGTTGGGCTGCATTCACAGAAGTCCAGACTACTGGTTTAAATGATATTACCTGTACAAATGAGCTGTCATTGAATATGCAGACACTTGTACTGAAGAGGCTAATGAACTCTTTGAATGAGGTTTCTAAAAACGTGCAAACTGCACTCAGGATGCCAATAACTTTATGTGACTGATGCTCTCAAATAAAATTGATACGGCAGGATAATACAGAGAGGAATGTGATCATTTCCTTGTAGATTTTAAGTTTTAATATCATACACACACACACACACATACACATATACACAAAGGATTAATATTATCCAGGACTAGCAGTTTGTTATATCAAGTACACAACTAATATTACTTATTGGGGCAAATCAAGAAAAATTTGTTTGGTGTAAATTAACAGAATATGTGCACTTTATCTGAATACCAAAACCAAATAACACAATAATGTGTGTGTGTGTGTGTGTGTGTGTGTGTGTGTGTGTGTGTGTGTGTGTGTGTGTGTGTGTGTGTGTGTGTATATATGTGTAGTGTGTAATTTATAAAATTGCACAGTTCATCTTTGACACAGGAATACTAAATTTTCACAGATATGTGTCAGGTCTATAAATAAGCACCGGAAAGATACCGCAACTGCCTCTAGGAAAATCTGAAACCTCCAAAACAAGACACTCCTATGACCTACTTTCCTAAACAGGGTCAAAACAGGGTGTCAACAAAAGTTTTTGGAATAGAAAGAACACCAGGGACAAGACAGAAGGAATCACAGGAACAAGGAAAAATAAAATAAAAGGCAGGAATAAATAAAGGGAGGTGCAGATAAACTTAAATTCTCTCTTCTTATTTGCTTGTCTTCCAAGCAATGCAGGGTCCTCATATGACCACCGAAAAAGAGTAGGAATATGAAGACTAGTGAGCGGGTTAAAGTGTCCAATTCAAGATGACTCCCACCGTGTGTATCCACTATGATGGCCATCGGCTCAGTCAATATTCATGCAGCAGCAGTCAATATTGACCTTATGGGGGGATAGCAGGGGAAGGTTTGGATGGAGAAGATTCCAGTATGACATGTGGCACTCGGCTACAGACATGCTATCAACAGCTCACACTTGCACTTGAATATAATGTCAACAAAGAAACGCCTCCTCTCCCTAGTTAACATTACTTTATGGGGCTTACTGTGACAACGAAAACGTCACTGTTTAAAAACTGCCATTCATGCTGCAATGAGAAATTGAAATGTCAAAGCAACCAGAGAAAGTGATAAATTTTACCGTTACATCACGCTCGCACTTAAATGATGTAGACAAAGTAATATCCTCCTCCTCCTCCAGCAATCTATTCCCCTTTCTAAGTTGAAAATTACATGAGGCTTATAAATTCTCATAGGGAATTCATGTGATTTAAAGCAAAATCCTCAAAGTTTGAACTTTCCATTTTCCTCTGTAAAGAAAAGCAAAATGTAATGGCACTAGAGCGACAATTACAAGTTTTTGTCACTATCTATTCATATTTACATGAAAAATGTGCATGACAATCTGTTGCACACACGATGCAACAATAGCCTAGTCAGCAAACTACTTTTTCGCAAGAGGTCGCTAAGAGTAATCTGAAGCACCGAGTGGATGTCAAATGACACAATTATTACTAGTTGTCCAAAGTTTGGGTTCAAACTTCACACCAAGCCAGAAAAGTTACCTTCTTGGTGTATATTATTATTATTATCATTTTTTGTTTTGTTTTGTTTTTTGGGTTTTTTTTTTGTTGTTGTTGTTGTTGTTGTTGTTTTGTTTTGTTTTGTTTTGTTTTTTTTTTTGGGGGGGGGGTGCAGATTTAAGCACGACTTCTCTGCATGTTTTTCATCTGGGCCCCCTTTTTATCAAGAGATATGATCGATAATAAATTTTCTCACCACACAGGCTGCCATAGACTTACCATAGAAATCAACTATATAATCAATTCATACAACAGGGCCCTGGGCAAATCACCATTGGCTAATAATGGAATTTTTTGCTGTCAGTGTGATCATTAGCTAGGAGGGCTTGGAGGATGTCTTACTACATAACAGGCATGTGAACTAGTCGCCATAAAATTGCCAGATATGACGCAGCAAACGTCCTGTTTGCTGAGTTCAAATCTGATCTAAAAAACAAACATTTGTTACACCCTTTAAATGCTCTGAGATCTCTCACGCAATAATATACAACATAGAGAGGGCAATTCTGTATTTTGTTGACAAAACGTACTGCATACTGGTGGATAAGATAACCTCACGTGTATTCATGCAGTAATACAATTGTCCTACTGGAATCAAATGGATAAAGTCCAGGTGGGCGAGAGTAAAATGTTAGCTTTTTTTTTATATATATACATTTTTTTTTTTTTTTAAAAGAGGCACAGTGTAGTCATTTGTGCAATGAAAGTAGAGGTAAATTGTTAATTACACATTGTACCCTCACAACAACGGATCAATAAATAATCCCTTTAGTGGCCCCATTCCAATCGCAAAATGCGGACAGATAAATGGTATGTAGTCATAACACACATACTATTATATAATTCTATCACACACTGTAAAAACAGAAAAGTTTCTGATGCAGAAATATTTGCATACTTCATGGCAAGTACCGTCCACACAAAGATAAATACATGGGAATTTTTTGTCCATTACATCTCATCCACATAACTTGTGGTGCTATGACTGGTAATGTGCTCAAAGTCAACAAATGAGTTCAAAAGCAAAAACCGACTTTTCTTGAAGCAGGCACATACAATAATTCCAGTAAAATGTTCCTACCTTTATAATAATCTTCAAAGTAAATTTTGTATGTAAAAATACAAATTCCAATCCAGCATCTACCTACGTAAAAAATACAGACAGGCAGTTTTGATATCAGTATAAAACAATGGCAGAAGAACCCTGTCCCCTATCACTCTTTTATGAAGACACACAAAACTTTCATATTCCATGCTTTTTTATTCTATAATCCATTTTTACATGTACACTGTTCTGTCCTTTTGCTTTTCTTATTGTGCGTGTTGTTGTTGTTGGTTTTTTTTTTTTGAAGAAGAAGAAGTCAACATGAATATGGAGTGGCACTATACTTTGGGGTACAAAGAGTTCATTTCTATTGGCAACCGCTCTGATGGTTTGCTATTTTGGGGCTGGTGTATCCATAAATCCTATTAAACGACAAAAAGGCTGATGTAACACATGCTGTAAAATGGGGAGCGTATCGCATACCGCCCCCACACTAGCAATATAAATGTATATATATCCCCCTGCTATACACTGCCCACACTAGCAATATTTCCCTCTGCCATTAATATTTGATCCATCCCTGCAGGATCCCATATAGTGATCAAAGGGTAACGACCTCATTGGTCACCACACTAGCTACTTGTATGACTCAGCACGCTTTTTCAGAATCCACCATTTTTTCCCCCAATATCATTACAAACTCATCCTCCCATGAGAACTCTCTTCCATTTCACAATAACATGCATGAGCTAACACATGAGGCAAAAATAAAAACCAAAACAAAGCAAAAACAAAGTGTGAACATTTTTGTGTTAACATTTCATAATATTGTACGACCCTTGTACTTTAACTATACTTCTTGACAATAATGCCAATGTGCAACATTTCCCATGCTCATACTGTACATGTGAGTCCATAAATAAGATCAACATGCATTTTTGTTGTCTTTTTGCATGTCTATTGGTACCTAATGCAAGGCTCGACACTAACGGTGGCCCGGGGCCACCAAAAAAGAAAGTCGGGCCACCAAATTTCAAAAAAGGGCAAATTTGGTGGCCCGCCTTGGGCCACCAAATTTTTTTGAAAAGTATGTCAATAAATTCGTAACTTTTTGCGCCGGAAATTAGCAGTTAAATTTGTTTAAAGGATGGATGAAAAGGACTGAATGAGTGCCTGAGAGTGAGTGTTGCGAGTTTGTTAAGGTTTATTTATGAGTAGATATGTCCAACTTACAATTCTTACTATGATATAACATAAATATTTGACTCATTAAAAAAACAGGACTTTTAATGTTTTTTATTGTTTTTTTCGGGCCACAAAATTTTTTTCTCGGGCCACCAAAAATATGAAATTGAGGATTTTGGTGGCCCCATTGGGCCACCGAACAAAAAAGTTAGTGTGGAGCCCTGCCTAATGAAATAGGGCACTGTGAACTGAATAAATGGATTCACTCATAACAACCACAGCTGTATCCAGCCATACAATGACACAAAACCCGATAGATCTAAGAAATCTGAACAACATGAGCCACAGCAATATAATTACTAAGCATTGTGATCATGATCTTGTCAAAATAGGTAAGGATGCTAATAACACAGGACATAGCACTCACTTGCACTGTATGTACAAAATTCTGGAGATGAAAACTAGTATCACAACTCTGGGCGAAATACGATGAAAACACTGATACACTTTCATGCATGCGCATATATATACACACTGCCACAAATTACATTTCAGAGAAATAAAATACATCCATTATTTAATGTAACAGAGAGTTCTATGCTTTGAATGTCTCAGAGAAAAAGACAAAGTATATTAACTGACAGTCATACTGAGTCATAAATCTTATTGTATCAAAACCCCATGAACTGTTCAATGTACGTCACCGCTTGCATGGCTGGTACTGTTAACATCAGAGCAGCAGAATCAGGCAGGAGTTTGGAGGGTAGGGATTTGAAGTTGTGCTCACTTGAATTGCAGATGAAAGATATTAAATGATGCAGTCTTATTTGCTCAAGACAGTCTTTTCAGCTTTTCCAGATGACCCTGTCACTGTCTAAAATTGAACCATAGGATTGCCATGGTAACCATGTGTGTACCTGGATTATGAGGGTCATCCGAGGTCAAACATCTTGTCCAAGGATGTTCATAACAACACAAACTAGACTCGGAATTTGTCAAGACTGACAAATTAGGTGATCCGATTTTTTTTTTTTTTAATCAATGATTCGAGCTTTCACCTGAGATTAGGGACATTGGTCGTGTGATGTTTGGATTCTCATTTTGAAAAGGGAGTCAGACCTGCCATCTTGGGTACCGAATTCCGTATACACTATCAAAGAAGCAGAATGAACTATATTTGACCTTTGACCCCACTTTGCACCCCCCAATATGGCATCTGAGCAAAAAGTGGTTATTTTGTGAAATTATTCTTGTAACATGGTCTTTGCGTGTGCAACATATGGGAAAGATAAGACATGTATTCACCAAGATACAGGATGAAACATTTATGACCTTTGACCCTAATTTACATACCCAAGATGGTGTCTGATCAAATAGTTGTTATTTTCTGAAATAATTTACGTGACATTAACTAAACATGTGCAAAATATGGGGATGATAGGGGCTGTTTTTCTTGAGTTATTGCAAAGAAAGTTGGAAAAAGAAAGAAATATGAAAATACATCGAAGATAATCTTTAATTTCAACCACTTTTTTGGACGTGATCCCGACACCATATGAAAAACAAAGGGAACACGTACGATAGCGGAAAGTCTCAGCTACAACATATTAAAATCTGGGAGAAATTCACCGAAGGGTAAGTGAGCTAGTGCTCGATAAAGACAATCATGTCAGTTTTCACATCTAGAAAAATTCCCTCCCATAGAGATAACACGTCATAACGAAGATAAAGAAAGAAGTACATATGACCTTTGACCCCAATCTGCACAGACAAGATGGCATCTGAGCAAAAAGTGGTTATTTTGTGAAATGATCCTTGTAACACGGTCTTTACGTGTGCAAAATATGGGGAAGATAGAACATGTATTCACCAAGATACAGGATGAAACATTTATGACCTTTGACCCTAATTTACATACCCAAGATGGCGTCTGATCAAGTGGTTGTTATTTTATGAAATAATGTACGTGACATGAACTAAACATGTGCAAAATATGGTGGTGATAGAGTATGTTTTTCTTGAGTTATTGCAAAGAAAGTTGGAAAAAGAAAGAAATATGAAAATACATCGAAGATAGGCTTTGATTTCAACCAAGTTTTTGGACGTGATCCCGATACCGTATGAAAAAATGAAGGGCACATTAAGATAGCCCAAAGTCTCAGCTACAACATATTAAAATCTTAGAGAAATTCACCGAAGCATAGGTGAGCTAGTGCTCGAAAAAGATAGTCATGTCAATTTTCATTTCCAGAAAAACTGCACTCCCATTAAGATAACACGTAAACTGATCAAATTTGACAAGATTACTTTCAATCCAATATTACGAGGTGATGCCGTCATCTAATCAAAATGTTGTTAATATATTAATGAAAGAGCATTCAGTAAGCTGCAACATACTGAAATCTGGGTAAAAATTGGCCAAGGATAAGTGAGATACGCTCGAGTGAACTTGTAATTTGATGACGTCATTTTGAAAATTTGCTCTTTTTATTTTATTAAGAAATTTGATATCTTTTAATCATTTTTCCAGCATCGCCAACCCATGAAATGACATGTACAACTCATCAGCTTTCAGAATGTGTAAAGAAAATGAGGGGTCACCGTCCATCCTGACGAGTAAAATCGGATTTAAAATTGGCGGTTTTTTGGCATTGTTGCACTGTATATCGCCATTGACGCGCGCGCGGAATTTCAACTTTGACGGGCCCTTATGACGTCATATTGAGTCGGATTGACTTGAAACTTGGTAGACATATTCCCTGACATTTCAGGCAGGCGATAAGTGTGAAAAAACGGGAAATTTCTTTTGTATATGAGCTGTGCGTCCGTATATGCGCGCGCGCGTACGCGTCCGTAAATTTTTTTCAATTTTTCAAAAAATGCTCCAAATGGTCTGAAACGTGTGCAAAAAAAATTTGAGCTCGATTTGAGCATACAAATATTTCAACGCACGTTTTAAGGTATAGATGAATTTTGAGAATATGAATAGAATGCGCTTGACTTGAAATATATGTGACGTAAATTTCATTCAAAAATTCCATTCCATTAATGAGATATGATTGAGAATGTGTTTTCATATAATGACGTCATAGTGACGTCACGGTCGACTGATCACTTTGATTTTAGTTCGATTGCCGTCTTTGGGAGACGATACATATATGGTATAAGTTTGAAATTGATAGGAAGAGGACTTTCTGAGCTAATCGATGCACAACTTTTGGGGAGAAAGAAGAAAAAGAAGAAGAAGAAGAAAGAATCCGTACAAAAACAGAAGGTGATCCGAGAGGATACTCGGATCACCTAATTCAGACTCTGGGAATTCTTGCTCTCATACAGTATGAACCTTAATACTGTCATACCACTGTCACTCCTGCAAGGGATGAGCTCTTGATGTATGGCATACGTTTGTACGGGTGGTAAGTACATTTTCTATTTTTAGGGCTTAGAGTGTACACGTTTTGTGCCACGCGCCTGCCTGCCTCTCTACACATGAGATTCAATTTGTCATAGGGATCAGCGGCACAGCATCTGATGTGGTAGATGGGATAACACTGGAGGGAAAGGTCAACAACCTCACGCGGAATGCCAAGCAAGTTCTCTCCGCATCATCTCGCCGCGGCCATCTCGCCGCGGCCGCCTCGCTGCCAGCCCGTTTGCGCAGCTCCGAATGTGAGGTGCGCCATGGCTGTGGCACAACATCAACACGACACTGACACCGTGCAATTCACTAGGGAGACACTACAATACAATATTGACAAAAAGGGCTTAAAGAAGAATTCGCTGCCATGTAATGTACTATTCACCAATCTAAAGTATCCATCCACTCTATAATATGACCAGAGAATCTCAGTTAATATACACCTCGCATACACATTCTGTGAAACTATGATGATCAAAACCGAGTGGTCAACCCAATGGTGGTTACATTGGTCCTTACACCTGCAACCTACAAAAACATATTGACAGGAAGTAGCAGCAGAATCAATGCGGGGCGATGCCCATCAAATTTTGTCCAAACGTCACATCTTATCAATGTCCAGTCCGAGTAAATGAAATGCTTACGGTTTTCTTTTGGTCGTACTGTGTCTTCTTGCCCCTTGCTGGCTCGTCGATGGGTCCATTGGACATCAGGACAGAGGGAGAAAGAAGGACTGGGGAGAGAGAGAGATGCCGCCGATGATGCCTACGTGCATTGGTGGCGGGGTGATGGGCGATCAGTAATGCTGCGGGAATTGATGGCCGAGAGCGGATGGCGCATCGTGCAGATGGACAAGAAGACACGCAGAGGTGGAGGAGGATAAGAGGCTATTTTTGTGTACGTTGGTAGTCTTGATCGGAGGCAAGGAAGTGGATGGGAGGACGAAAGTAGAGAGGGAGGATGGGAGAGAGTGTAAAGATGGGAAAGAGATATACATACATGTGGATGCATGTAAGGGGGTTGTGGGTAATTGGGTCACATCGCTATGGTAACTTGGAAAACAGCAGGAGTGGCTGATGAACTGGGAGAAAGATGCATGGAGGAAGAGTAAGAAATCTCAGGAGAGTCAGAGAGTTGCTGCTATGTTAGAGTTTTTCTTCTAGTTCAAAGAGGAATTATATTGTGTTATATAAAATGAATGATAATTTTTTTTTCATTGTAATCTCCCTCCTCCCTACCCCTGCCCCCTAAAAAATACTCTGCATTCCTTGGGAAATATACTAAACAGAAAAATTAAAACATAAAAAACATACATAGCTGCCACAACTGTCTGCATTTGAATCTATTTTAATAACCACAGATTGACACTGACTCTTTTTTTTTCCTCGTGCCTGTTTGAGATGCTAAAATCTTTAAATTTTACATTTTGGTGGCTGGAAATGAAAAGAAATACAAAACTTCATTTCAATTAATCAAATTTTAGCTGTCCGATCAAGCCACCAAAAGAGAGCTTTTCCAGGAAATTTGTTGGCCCGACATCAAGTTTTAAAGGCCCTGGGCCACCACCAATGTTGGGTCCTGATGACCAATATTACAGTATGAGGATGCTGATTGCACGTGAAGTGGGCAGCCAATGCTATGGCTACTATGCACATAATACATTATGCATACATGAATGACCCTTCCTATCTTGCCAAATTAGGGTCCAAGCCCGAGACCGGAACTATGTCGTGCTGCGATGACATCATGAAATCCTATCACAGGGCATTAATGGTGAAGATCTCTACACCTGTGCCTATGCTAACAGAAGAAAAACAGAGAAATGGTACAGGGGGTGGGGGGGGGGGGGGGGGGGGACAAGATCTGAACTTCGGGGACCTGTTCCAGGAAAGTGGGTCTGGTTCCAAGACCGGGCTTTTGGTGGGCGCTGGCTCCTGGTGTTTGGCCTGGTGCCCGACTATCACTGGAATGCTGAGCTTTAAAGTTCAAGGAGGGGGAGGGTTAGCTGGTAGAGGACGGAGATACCATTCAAATGGCGCCCAGTTCAAGCTAACAAGGCTGAATGATGTGGGACACACTGGCTTAGCCCCTCCCATCAAACCCGTTCATCTACGTGTCATTTCAATGCTTGCATGATTAGAGACCGCCTCATGAATGCACGCATGTGTTTACGGCCTCCTGGAGGGTGGAATACTACCATAAATGCCAAAGCTACCCTTTTGAACGCACGCACGCATTGCTTTGATTGACGGTCTCATGTGCTAATAAACAAATGATGTTGAAGGAAAAGCTTGAACTGCATTACGTGTTTCCTCTTCCAAGTATACCAAGAGGAGATTAAAACACAGATGAATTCTCTGTTGAGAAACGTCTGATTCCTTCTTTGGCACATTTCCATGGTATTACCAGCACATGAGCACTTTTGTGGGTCAGAACATGCTCGGTTAAAACATGTGTGTAACGTCCTGTTCAACAATGCACCCAAATTCACAGACTGTACAACAGTATACAGTACTTTTCCACTGAAGACCAAGGGCATTGTAATGCATCTTGTACATCATCTGAACTGTTCTTTTCTAATTTCAATCATAATTATCATCACCATCACCATCATCATCATTTTATTATTGTTGTTGCTGCTGCTGTCTTGTTTATGTTCATCTTCATCATCATTATGATTTCATAATTTGGCATCTAAAGACAAGATAAAATACACAAGGAGCATCTTACAGTAGCTACCACACTGAAAGCCCAGGTCCAAAGTATGACTGATCAATCGTTGCTCAAGATAAAGAAAACAATAACAGCAACATAAAAATCAACCATCACGACCAACAACAACAACAACAACAAGTGTATTTGAATTACTATGGCAATGGCAAACAAGGTATGCATTTTTCATGGCTCCTGTGGCAGCGATCGCACATATTTAATGTCATAGGTCTCTGGCCGCATTAAAGTATACACATCTAGCCGCAAAATTCTGTCATCCTGCACACCCATAAACCCTATATTATCATGATGTACACAGAGCGTATAATATGGGGATGCTACTACCAGTACTATCCTGGCCATATTGTAATTAAGAATGTTAACACCCGACGTCACATAACCACAAATTGCAGCAATCACAATGTAAGTTAAGAATTCAAAGATTCAATCTCATTACGCTACCCAATCAAAAATAATGCCTCTGGCACCCTTCGGGCGGATGTATAAAAAAAAAATATTGAGCAAATGAAATAATTGATGTCCTTATTTAATTTGGACAAAATAATCAATGAAATATATAATTCCTACAATCAACTCCTGACAAAAAATATGTCTGCTTAAAATTGCTAGTCTTAACTCAAAACTTCCATGTCAAAATTAAAATTTATCATTATTATTCCATCCTAATATTATTGCAATTAACATTCTTATCTTCATTACTCATCAAGCAGGTATAACATCCCCAGCTAAAATGGATATGTCTGGTTACATTGCCATAGCTATAAGGGGCATTAGAGTACATATAAATTAAAAACAACACTATTGCTTGTGTCTGTTTAAAACCTGAAACCAGTTTGCAGTTTTCACAACCATAATTACATCTTAGATATGATAATTGTACTTTAAATATTTATGACGATTTAGGGAAAAATAATCTTGCTGTATCCCCAAGCAGGTTTTGTCCATGCGTAAGCTACATCTAAATATTTTTGATATCTCAAAACAAGTCAGTTTCTTTGATTGTACATCTCTGATTTATGAAATGTAATAATAGCATACAAAAGGCTTATATCAGAAACATTTGGTTTCTTATACTGCTTTCTTATGAATTTTGTTTAATATAATCTTATTGTGAATTTGCTTATCCCCATCTGTTTCAATGTGGTAAGAGATCATAAATTGATGCATCGGATCATTTTCAACTCTTTATATCAGAAATTGGACATTCTTGCTTACCTTTGTATGATTATCACTACAAATAAAGTAGTTGGCTCATTGAACACAGAAACAAATTTTCTTTTTTTTAGTATTAAAGATTTTTTTATGGCAGTGTTTTTTTCGTTTTTTTTAGTAAACCTCATTAATATTATTGTTAGCATTACCATTATTATCATAATAAACATTAGTAACAGCGGCAATATATAGTCGTTCAGTTTTCATTATTATAAGCATCACTGTTACCATTAGTACCATATTTATCACCATTATGAACTAACATATGTCTTATGCCTATGGTATAATTTGAATCTTTGGTAGAAGTGTCTTAGCAATAGCAGCAGTGAGGGTAATGTGTAAAGGCAGTCAAATGAAAAATTAAGAACCTTACGATTCTTGGGACGTAAGATCAAATGGCAAAACAAAAACAACCAAAACAGCCAAAATAAAGAAAGCTGAAAATGCCTTAAGCACCCAGGGTGCAAACACATAAATAAAAAAGAGAAAACAATGTGGAAAGCATGAACTGGAAAGAAAATGTAAAAGAAAACATGGGAGGGTGGGTGTGAGGGAAGTCGGAAAAAGGTGTCCACTGTTCCTATAATAGATCATGTCTCACGGCGACGTACCAGATAGCGACGGTCACATGCTAAAAACAAACGATCTTGCCACGATACGCAATGTGCGTCATCTCCTGCAGCCGATACAAAGCCCAAAAGTGATAGCTTCTCCGACGAGAGAGGTGGGGGGGGGGGGGGGGGAGAAACCACACTAGATTGCAATTAAACACATTTACGCCTGAAGCCCTTCACAAGACTCTCAGGTTTCTGCCAAATTTAGCTTGTGAGATGGATCACAGGGATTCCACAGGAAAATGAAGTAGTAATGTCCAGAGTCGGGAGATGTGAACTGGAATGAAAGAACCAGAGAGCAGATAATCTCACGGTATAGTTCTCTGAAATACGCTTTGGATGGAGCAGCACAAACGTCATAAAAACACTCGGAAATGATTTCTTCAAGAAACAGCCCATTATCAGAGATCCCAACATCAACATATCAGCATTAGGAGGATGCTCCCATGCAATCAGGGAGACATTTGCGCATCAAATGCATCTCGATTGAAATACAATTAGTGCAGTGTATAAGGGGGCTTTTATATTCTCTGGTTACTGAATCAGGAACTCTATGACATTATGTAAATTTGCTGTTACTGCAATTGTATTATCATAACAAGAGCAGGAAATAATTTTTCTTCTCGAAATTGAATAGCAATTTTTGTCAATGGACATACATTTTCAACAAAATGGTATACAAGTCTATGTAATGAAACTGCTATGCAAATTACATTTTGTACAGCAGTCATACCAAAATGCATAGCAAATTGCTATGCGATACCAGGAAAATTATTCCCTGCAAGAGGCATCTCATTGTGTTTGCGTGTGTGTGTGTGAGTGTGTGTGTGTGTGTGTGCGCCTGTCTGCGGGTTTACTTTGGTTGTTGTTGTTGTTGTTGTTTTTGATGGACGACTATGATCAATTCTAACCAAAAAATAAAATACATCTTAAAAGGAAACTCAAAAGAAGGGTTTTCTTTTCTTTTACAAAACAATATATATGAATTTATGATCATACATATCAAAATGAAGAGAACATTGAAAGTTGTGCTTCTACAGTGTATGTGATAATAATATTGGAAAGATATAGAATGTTGAAGTGTCCCATGTTTTCATAAGACAGTGAGTCATGTCATGATCATTTACTATGCAAATCAAATGGGATAATGTCAGCTCCTCACAACTCTCACAATGGTTCGTACATCGTCGTGAAAAATATTATGAAAAGTACCGTATGAATATGTTGATTAATGTCGCAAGTCTCGGAATCAGAACTACCCCTTTAAAAATCTCATCGCTGCCAAATTCATGCCATAATACGATGCAGAGGATACGATTTCTTCCTTTCTGGATGATTTTTAAAGCGAAAGGAAATCTCGCAAAGATTTGGATGCGAGCTAATGACAGAGTGGTAAGGCAGTGACATCATCGCCTCATTTTACTAGGAAATGAGATTGAGATAGTTCATAGTTTTCATGAAAGCATGTGTAATTTTCATGAAAAATGAATTTTTGTGGAATTCCCTTTATATTTTCTTTATTTTGTTGTCTACAATGATGTCATGACCTCTTGTAGTCTCCTTATCCAGCAGTTCCAACACCAAAACTTGAACAATTTATAACTTTTGCATTGATTGTCCGATTTTCCTCAAACTTTCCCTAATGTGTTCTACTAATGTTGCTGTTTTCACTCAATCCACATTTCTCTTTGGGTTTGGGCTTCCTTTCATGCTACTCCATAAATGACAGTCAATTCACATATGGGTGAGAGTTTCACAGGCAATTCCAGAAATGCGGAATGGTAAAAGGAACAACCTAACCAACGACAACTAAGTGTTGGCCATAATTTGTCTCTTTGTCCCTCGGATAGGACATAAAATGGAGGTCCCGTGTATGAGAGAGTCACAGCTCATGCACGTAAAAGATCCCGCTTCATTCATTCATCGCAAAGAGCAGGGTGTCTAACCCGGTGAAGTGGTCCCACCCCACATCCAACTGGACCCCATATGGAAGACCAGCTTAGTGTAGCTGAATATGGGCTATCCAGCCATCTTCACAGATGGAAAATGAACAACAACAACAAGTACAACAAAATGGAAGATATCACAAATTTACACATGGGTAATTCCGTGAAGTTGGGGCACAAAGTGTGACATTTTAGCATAACTCAATACTAATTATGCTATACATATATTGTTCATAGGATTTACATTTGTATTGAGACCATACATTTTCCTGGAAATTTTGTGCCATTCAGACTCAATTTTGATGAAGTTATTAAAATGATATGTAAAGGTGTCCTGTAGCATTGTGACGTGTCCATGTAGCATTGTGATAGTTAAAATCTGGTCCTAAAAGACAAATTAATGCAATTAGCTTGACCAAAATTTGATATAATATGCATAATTACTAGATTAGTCAGGAAAATGTGTGGCCTCGATGCAAATGTAAAGCCTACAAACAATAAATGTATCTATAGCATAATTAATATTGAGTTACGCTGAAATGTATTTTTTAGATATCACGATGCTACACTACATGGACACTGCCCCAACTTCATGGAATTACCCATATACATACATACAATACACACAAACACACACACACACACACACACACACACACATACACAATCAAGTCCTTCCACAGGATACAAAATGCATGGAGACATCTCCTGAATCAAACTGGAAACAAAGACATAATAAACTCTCACAAGACACTCATAATCTGCCTTCTCTTGGTGGCTTGTTTCTGGAAGATTTCACTCCAAACCTGGCCATTTTAAGTATTTTTCTAAATGTTTCCTTCATCCCTTTTCTCACATTCTCGTCATATTTTCTATAAAGACTGCTTTTCTCTGCACCATGAGATGAGCACCTGTTTATGGTGGATAATGGCACATCATACGTGTTCTTTATATTTAAATATCAATACAAAGAATTTTTCCATTTTTTTCAAACAGCAACATGGAGGCACCCTTGGTCCTCCTTGGATACACAACACAATTTTAATGACGCGAGGAAACATTTCACACAGAGCATACATATAGCCAATACAAAATCATTTCTATCTGCACGAAGCACATTAACATTCTGAGGTAGACAGACATCACTCTCATTCTATGCCCTTACATCAAAAGGATGTTTTGTGTCCTGAAAGAAAATAAGCTAAATCAAATATTAAACCAAATAATAAATGACATCACCATTAACAGTTTGTTGCCATATCATAAATCTGGCCTGCATAAATGCACTATGAGGATCTCCCTGTTAACCATTCTACTTTCTTCTTCAGTATTACTTGAGAGTCGGACTCATTATTAAAGCATCCTTCTGCCAACATTACAGGTTCTTCATCATCTTAATCTCTCTGTATTTTCTTTTGTACCAGCCACAGGTGGGGAAGAATCGAGACAGCAGAGGGCCCATGGCTTCCTTTTTCATCAAACTGCTTGTAGAGCTTCAGTGTTCATTCACACAGACATCACACACGTTTGAATATATACTAAACATATACATGTGAATATATACTAGGCATATACATGTGAATATACTAAACATATACATGTGAATATATACTAGACATATACATGTAAATATACTAAATATATACATGTGAACATATGAAAAGATACATATTTGCGGGGGAAAAACTCCTACCTCTGAAATACCATGATGACCCCCATCATGGCCTGGTCCAGGTTTTGGGCCTCAAACGGGCACCCATTGGGGGAGAATGCCGCCACCCCGACATCACTCTTATCCAAGAAGTCTGCCCCTTTCCCCACGTCAAGAATCGGCTTCATGCTTCTCCCTATCACTCCTCACTTCCACTCAACATCGGCGGCGATCCTTTCGGAAGAAACATGAACACGCCGTTCCCGTCTCACCCCCCTTTGGTTTGTCTTTGTGCAAAATAAGACCTCCCTTCCGATCGCGACGAAAACACCTCAAATGCTGGCTTATTCCAAACGCTCGCCAATATCACTAATGACCAAGGCCTCTATTCCGCCGTCTGATGTGACACCGAGTGGATTAGATAACAATGCAGTCGCCGTGAAATGCTGCGTGGACATGCCCACGCTTCCCTGCGTGCAAATGGCTGCACCCAAAGTTTGGCCGAGGGAGGATGGATCGGGGGGAAAAAATGTATATATCTATATCAGAAGAATACATCCCATCCAAAGTGGTTCCGTAGATGAGAGTGAGATGCGATGATGATGAGGATTGTAAATGGTGGTGGTTGCACAGCATCCGTCTCTCCCTCACCCCGTTCTCTTCTCCCTTCTCTCTCTCTCCGTCTGTCGTCGTCTCCCCTACCGCTGCCGAACAATCAGCTCGGTGGTTGGTGCGTAGACATGCTAATCACGCTGTGACGCATGCATGCATAGCTCTGCAGCACGGGAATCCTAGCCTCCCCCTTTCCTCTATTGAGCAATCTCCTCTCCTCTCTCTCTCCCTCTCTCTCTTCTCTTTTCCATCCAAAGGATGCTCCATGGATGTGCACATCATCATGTGGTGCTGGATTGAGCTGGTCGTCTAACCGCATTGAACATGGGCCAGCTACATTCACTACCCCCTACAGTTACCCACTCCAATATTAAACACACACAGTCTCCTAGATGTTGGAACAGATCAATAAATGCAGCTGATTTCATCAGGGTTTCTCTTTTGTATCATTTTCCCCCCAAAACTGCCCTCTCTCCCACCCACTGATTTTAACAGTTCTTTAAAAAACTAAATACTGAGTCCATTTGACTAAAAGCGCAAAATTTCCAGGATACTGTTACACAGAAAATATTCCTTTGCACTTCCTGATAATTTCTTAGGGTATTTGTCCATTTCTGATGACAGCAAAGTGAATATATGAATGTGAAAAAACAACAGGTAATGCAGGGTTGCCAATCATTACCATTCAAAATGAAGGATATTCTAAAGATCTAACAGGGAGATACCTGTGGTTTACATGCAACTGAATGTGCCAAAATAACGACGACAAGACACTTGCTCCTCCAACAATTGCTTCAGTCTTATTTTCTCCAAGGACTTCCAGTTAGGGCTAGGATTGTGAGAGAGTTTTAGGTTTATTTTGATGTGAGGATTAGGATTAGGTTTAGGGTTATGTTTGTTGGTAGAATTCATGTTTGGTTTTGCATGCAGCTATTTCATGGGAGCAATTGTCGCAGGAGCAAATGAAACCCAACATAACACTTTAATCGAGGAGGTTTTTATTTTCCATTATTGGTATCTGAAAAGACATTTTGATTTTTAGAGTACCTCCTGCAGAAATCAGAATCTCGAGGAATACTTACAGAAACAGTGATCGTCAGTATGAAATGAGAAAAATAAACAATTCAGGCAAGCACATAGTATCAGCATACATTTCCTAGTTAACAATAATGATCAATGGCAAAACCTTATCAGAGATTTTGAACAGTGCAGGAACCTTTGTAGCTAGACTGAAAGGCTTTTCGGTGCATGCATCACAGTCATCACATACTCGTGATGATGCTGAAAACAAGGGAAATCCTATAAATTCAGCCCATTTGGATACTTCTCTTTCTTTTTCATATGTACATTGTGGAAGATTTTTAGGTTAGCTCAGCAAAGCCACTACAGACTGGATCCCCCGATCTAAATATATGCCAACTTCTTGGTGTCAATAGCCATGCGCATCCATCACATTTTCAGATAATTTGGTGAGCATGCATCCAAACCGCATAAGGGCGGATTGCCATATCTCTGTGGTGGCGAATGTTCCAGAGTATGTTTCAGCGCAGAGCATAAATATTCACGGAGGCACTCCTCCAGATATATCGCTGCATTGACGACAACGACAAACGATAGAGGCCCCGAGATGGGAGGCTAACAAATTGATGCCTTTTGTTTTAACAGCACCTGACAGTCAAGGGTATGTAGCGAGAGGGAGAGACCGTAAGTGTAAGAGGAAGGCATTAGCTATACTTGTATCTTCTACATGAAATTTTAAACAAAATATGACATATGCTGAGAGAAGAATGAGGAAATTAAATGAGGAAACTTCGAAACAAATGAACAAATACACTGAAAAACAAACCAAAACAGCGACAGGATCAGCTACAGAGATGGAACAATTCAGTGTAAATGGTCATGGTAGTCTCCTCAAATCGCTGACATTAAAGGGGCTGTACAGTACTGGTTGAGGTGGGGATTCATGTTTCGAACATTCTTAAGTGAGATAATGAGAAACCTCTTATGAAATGTGAAAGAGCATGTAATTTTAAGAAGGATTCAACGTTTATTTGATGAAAATTGGTTTTCAAATGGCTGAGATATCCAAAAAAGTGATAATAATAAAAGGCGACAGGCCACAACTTTATTAGGATTTCTTTGTTTCACCTTGTTTTTGCATATCTCGGCCATTTCAAAACTGATTTTCATCAAATCAACTTTTGATACCCCTTAGAATTACATGCTTTTTGACATCTCATAGAGTGGTTTCTGAATATCTCGCAAAACGTTAAATGCTAAATCCTCACCTCGACCAGAACTGTACACACCCTTTAAGATGAGAATTACATCATTCAGCAGCTTATGATACTAAAACAGCTATCAACACCCTCCCAAGGTGTCTCCAGGAGATCCGACAGAGGAAGGCTTTCGGCGTAGAGCGTGACCGTCCAAATTTCTGTTCACAGGAAGCAAACCAGGAGGACGGGAAGATGCATTGCATTTTCTCAGAATTCTAATGAGCCATGTACTAAATTACATTAACATTCATGCACAGGGCATCACACTCTGCGTGCAAAATCGATCTCAGTCCGTGAACCCGCATTTCTTCATAACACATTCCAATGGCTGAGATGCCATATACAAGGTAAATGTGTTTGTGAAAAAGAAAGAGTCATTTGAGCTCAGAAACAGATTGTATGGGCTCTCCTTTTCTACTTATCACATATGATGCTTTTGTAAGGTAAGACTCTGCCCCCCCCCCCCAAAAAAAAAAAATAAAAGAAATCATCAGTTATGAAACAGAGGGATGTCAGAGCACTGGAAATTTTAGGATGGAAAGGCCAAATTAACCCGTTGAAGACAAGTCCCAAGTATACTCGGGCAGATGTCTAAGGGAAATGCATGTTGTAGCAAAATCAGCCAGTCATCAACGGGTTAAGTCTTACTTGATGGAGTGTGCTTTAATTTTCAACCAAAAACTTGTGAATGCAGAACTGTAATAATCAAATTTCTTCTTGAGGCCTCTTCCTCCCCATCCCCCTCCCCCCCCCCCCCAAAAAAAAAATCCCCCATGTCTGTTCTCCCTTGTAATCTTGAAAGCACAATATTTCATGTCATAATGATATCTTTACATTTATTCCGGAATACTTGCATCGATATACGAGGAGGAGCACAGAGTATCATTTCCATGCCATGCTACTGGTTATTTCTCTGAAGGCTAACATTTTATATCCTCATATGTATTGTTTAGTTTCCCATTACCGTAATACCCCAGGCCTTACAGCTCCCCCGACTGCACCATCTAGCTCTTTCAGCTTCACCGGAAGACATTAGCAGTTAACGGCAGCCAAATGCATCCACAGCTTGTCTTTATTACAATCTTATTCTTTAGCAATATTTTGATCACTCTACAGAGAAATATCACTGATTTCAAGGAAACTGTCAAAAGGATGGTCTTTAAATTTTCATGGTCTTCATCTTGCTGTCACTCCCAAATCCTTTTTATGGAGGAAAAATTGCCAATTTTTAAAATGTTTACTTTGCTACATCTTTGAAAAAGATTTTTATATAACAGATAATGATCATCCTGCTTGTAATACAACTGACTTATTTTGCTTGAGTGAAGCAACAGACTGGAAATCTATGCAATGTGACTATTTTGAAAAACAAGTCATGTCTCTATAATCATTCTACACATCTTGTACAGCATCAATTATGTCTCGAGTTTTGCAAACAATTTTAGATATTTTGTGTGTACATGTTTAGAATGAGAATATGTATTCTTGAGAACTGTATATTGTCAAGTTATAGATGTAAGAGATGCTGCCTGCTACCACAATTACACATCAATTGAAGGTTGGTGCAGGAGGCAGAAATTTACTGAGGATACTTGTCCATGGCAAAACTAAGAAAGAGGTAATAATATATGCATCTTGCCTATCTTCAGCTGTGAGATAAACAACAGAGAAGACGACATTGTTTCTCCTCCACAACATGCAGTCAGACCTAGAGAATGTAACGGCTCCGTTTGTCATAGATAGCATTGATCAAATACATGCATTGTTTATGCACGATCTGAACCATGACATTTTGGACTCAGGGGGGCCCCCAATCATTGGCTCTGGGGGAGGGAAGTACAGGCGGAACGGCAGAACGATAGAGCCGATGAAGGGATGGGGAAAGCGCTGCGGAAAGATGCAACAGCAAGGAATGGAAATGGTTCTTACTTCCGTTGTCTGCTGATTATGATGTTGTCAATGACAACATGAAAGACAATGATGACAATGCCAATGATGCTGACAATGATGATGAAGGTGAAATGATTATGTTGATAATGATGATGATTATGATGATAGTGATAATGGAAAATGTTGATAATAACTGTGGTAATGGTAAACAATAATGATCTTAAAATTTGCAAAATGATGAATATGATGGCAGTGCTGGCAAACGATCATAACAGAGGTGATGATGACAAATAATGATGATGGTGACGATGATGATGGAGATGATGATGATGATGATGATGATGGTGTTTATAACAAATGATGACGATAGCCATGATGAATGATGATGGGGATAAATGTAAACAATAATAATGGTGGACAGAGATAATGATAATGCTACATGATATAGTTTTTCACAACTACCAGAGATCTCATCTCCACCTTGCCTACCTAATTCAAAGTAAGTTTTTCTCTCCCTGGTCCTCAGAATGTATTTCTTCTATTTCTTGATATATCTTTTGAGGATGCTACCAAATATGTCTGTTCAGTATAATCTGCCACCCCCCCCCTTTCACCAAATGGCACAGAGATTGCTTGGATTATTGAAATTGCTTCCACAACATGTGATGAAATTGGTGACTCAAGAGACAACATTCCCTGGCAGCACGTCTCTTTCTCGTCTGTTAATCTGTATCGGTTCTTTTGGACATGATGAAATGGATTACAGAAATAAATGTCATATTTCATTAACAACAATTTCTAAATTCAAAACTCTCTTGCTTTAAAAACTCCCACTCTCTATCAAACTTAGCATCTCACATCGGAAGACATGCTGAACTCCAACTCGAGAAATAGATGGCACTTGATACAGAGCTGAATGGAAGCCTTCTTACATTCCTTTCCTACTTTTCTTTGAATGTGTGTGTGTGTGTGTGTGTGTGCGTGCACACGGACTTGTGACGTCTTTGGTTGCCGGGAGATCCAAAAGAGGTCAAACCTGTCAGGTCAGTGTCACATTAGGACCACAAATTGGTTGCGGTGATGAGTTTACCACACAGGGGTTGTCACTTGAACCAACATTGCTGTTGTTTATACCCTGCGAGGATGCTTTGCTACTATGGTTACTTACTGTGTTTCAGAAAGACAGAGAGAGAGAGAGAGAATGAGCAAGAAGTAAACACATATCACTTTCTTTTCATTCTGACAACAATTTCATTTAAGGAGTTCAATGAGTCTTGAGAACAACCTAGAATCAAATACGATGTAAACGTCCCTTGGCATTGAAATTGCCCTGCTTCCTCTCACCTTTCATCGTGCAGTATTCATTCAGTTTGATGGAAGTAACAACAACCGAAATCAGGTGGGGAAATATAAATTGTTTTGAACAAATTATTTTTCCATCAACTTGTTCACGAAATTTAACTCATTTCATTTGCCCACGAAAGTAGGATTGGGGGGGGGGGGGGAGTGGGAGAGAACTAAATTGTTCTTCACAATCCCTCTCCTCACACAAAACATGATTCTGCATTTGAGAGTTTGGAAGTAAAAGTGATATTTTGCTTTATGTCAGTGAATGTTGATTAGTGTTCTTTGTTATGTCTAATCCCCTGTGACGAAGATTTGACTACAATTCATTTGGCCGACAATCAGGGAGGGGGAAATGGTGACTGGAGGGCATAGCTTTTGTCTGCTGCCATGCTCAAGGACGAACTAGACATACAGCAAAAATTTCTGATTGAATTTTATTCCCCCTTGATCTCCACGAGGCCTGCAATTACTTCAAGCTTGTTACATCCACCCACATACGTGTTTGAATACTGACATCCGTTTACGAGCACTGACATTCAAAAGCATTTAAAAAATATGACACTGACGCATTTTCTCTGAATGTGTCCAAACGTCATGGATTTCACACTATGTCGCATTCATCGTCCCACGACTAATACAATGCAAAATTCATTTTTGCTGATACACCATGGCATCATAAACTGCTTTTTGATAATGAAAATGTCCTAAGAGAGCGAGAAAGAGAACTGCAAACAACAAAAGCATCCATATAAAATTAAAACAGAACTGGGGGGCACATGAACTATGAGTGGATTTAGACTTGAACAGAATTCAGTGCACATTAATCATGTCTCACACACATTTCTAGAGCAGCGTCTCAAAGTAAAGTAAATGTATCAGTGAATACCATCCAAGTTGGACAGATTTTTATTGTTGTTGATAATTTCCCTTATTTTCTACCATATTTGACTTGCAAGTCTTCCTATTTGTAATTCATGTTTTTATGGCTTTGAGAGATGTGTGTGTGTGTTTTGTTTCCATTGTTTTGTTTTCTCAGCTGAAATATCAAGGCATCATTTTGCATGAATTCTGTACGATGTGCATTGCATGGACAGTCTTAGGAAACTTGGCATATCGGAAGGATCAAAGAACTGATCCGGACTGATACAGTGGGTAAAGTTTAGGGGGTCTGGGTGTTATAATTATCTTTTTATTTTTATTTTTTTTTTGCAAGTCATTCAAAATACATAAGTTCTCATTGATGCCCATCATGGCAGGATGTTTGTTTGTTTCTTTGTATCAGTTTGTATGTTTGTCTGAAATTTGTATTAACTAAAAATCAGTTCAGGCCATTCTCCCAGGGGGATGTACGTCACAAAATTCTTGCCATGACGGACAATTTGTTCTCACATTACTTTCCCAGTCCTCAAAGCCGGAGTCTGTTTCGATAGGAGAGATGGCTGTGAGGGTCATCTCAGGACCAGATTCCACACTCAAGACTGAAGTGGGTGGGACGGTATCAAGTGATGGCCAGCTAAAAGTTGCATTTTATGCATTTTAAAGTAGTGGAATGACATCCACTCATGTGAGTGTGTGTTTGTGTGTGTGTGTGTGTGTTTGTGTCTGTGTATGCTTTTTTTGTTTGTTTTTACTCATTATATAGGTCATATAATTCCCCACGGGACTGTGGTCTACACAACTTTTAATTCATTAGGATTATCACCCTCCTCCCCCCCCCCCAAAAAAAGGACAAAATTGACACATTCTTATATTTTTTTATATGTAATACATCAAACCATGCTCTGCACATGACATGATGAAACACTGAAAAAAAAAATTGAGAAAACATGATAATCCATCTAACAAGAAGAACACAAATTTTCCTCTTGGATGAAAGGAAGAGAGACTGAGAGAGAACAAAATGAGAAAGGTGAGAATAATATGGTTGGCCCTGATGTTTGCCATGACTACATAGTGAGTCATTTTCTACGTAAGAATACTCACACATACACACACACACACACACACACACACACACACAAACACACACAGTGATGGTCATTCTTTTCCTTACTCATTCAGAGAGTTGGGGCCAATACAGAGATGAAGCCCACCATGATACCCCAAAATTACATTCAAATATTACTCAAAAACTTTGTCCAATTTGACTTTGTGCTATAGTCTTGTACGGAAAAGAAAACGCTGAAATCAAATCAAATCGAACCAAAATCAAACGCATGAGATGAGATGGGGAAAGATGGAGTGCATCCTGAAATGTCTACCATCTCTGAGATGACAATTGCTCCTTGATGCAGCGTGGTATGGATCTATCATCCTTCCCTCCAACCGCTTCCAGAGTCTTGCATCAAGGAACTTTGCCGCTGCTACCAAATGCATCCGGCAACCATCCAGACCCCAGTGGATTGGTCTTTGCACCAGCCAATTATGCAATGTATGAATTATACATCCATTGATGCTTGGTCTTCCTTAATGTGGATGACGCCAGAGCATTCACTACCACCCCATTTGTCAAATCCCTCAGGAAGTTGGGGGGGGGGGGCAGGGGAAGGGGAACCAGGGGGAAAACCTGCTAAATTGCCTTTCATCATTGACTTTCCGTTAGATACACACAAAAAAAGACACAAATTGCATCTTTGTATCATGCTCAAATTCTCTCACCACAGCCGTTAACCCAAAAGCACATTATGTTAAGAACATTTTGATGTAGTTGGGGAATGGTCAGGTTTATCCATTATCAACAGGGCCACAGAAATCTCATGAAGAACTCTGAAGACATCCTTTTAAACTTTACAAGTACATCATTTCCAAATGCTTCATATCAGAGGAGCATCCTGGAGTAGCGCTTATGGTGAATTGGCAGCAAATTTGTAAGAAACATTTGGAAGCAAACATGTTACATCATAGATATGGTCAGCTCTGTAAAATAGTACTTCAAAGCAAAACCATCACACAATATTTCATTGGCTAATTCTTTGAAATACATATGACATCACTCATATAACTGCAAGAACAAGCAATAAATAGCTGATATGAATCACAGAAATTAATCTAAGGTGTTACAGCATGGCTTCAATAATACCCTAGCAAATCCTCTCCAGAAGGAAGTGGTAACAATTGCAGACTCGTTATCATCGCAGCTGCTATAGCAACAGCTGTAAATAACTACATGTTACCATGGCAACTGAAATACCCTCACCTTGACCTTGTCTCAAAGCAAACAAGTCCGTCATCATTATGTGGGGCAAATGGGTTTGCCTTGACCTAGACATCACGTATGAGACACTTCTGGTATGTCCCACCCACTGCATTTGATAAAATCAACAACATTTTGTCCAATTCCCTCCCCCTTTTATTTGCTACGCTGCCATTGTTGCTGTTGTACTTCAGACCTGAACAAAAGTAAGCTACACCTGAAACACAAAAACAGGACTGGAAATGTCAGCATGAACTTTCATGAAGGGGCCTCCGAGGAAGAATGATGCATAATGCAATGTTACCATCTACACTTTTTTTCAAGTGAATCTGCCACTAGAGGGCAGCATGACCTCTTCAGAGAAAGGCCAGGGGGACATTCTGCGTACACATGCGCTCTTGGTCTTTGGCTCATTCACAATATACAGACAGACCAGTTTTATGACACCTGTTATATGCAAACCCTCCACCCCATACATGCATAATCTCATAACTAAGGTAGTTCCTTAACCCTGAAAAAGCTTGCTGGAGGCTTGCCTGACATAGCAACAACTTCCTACCAGCTTCCAAGTATTTGATGTACTTCTGTAGAAAAATATGTGCTTGCTAGTCAAAATCAATACAGTATTAAAAAAACAAACAAACAGTAAATCAACAAACTGGTATTTCAGGAATGGGTGCATATTTCTGCACAAAATAAATTGTGTAGAACAGTGATAGATCACATAGCACCTACTGCATCAAACATCCATTTACACTGTGTGTTTTGTTTGAGTAGTGATATCAATTTTAATATAATCTGGATTGTATAGACTTTTTCTTAATACTAAAAACCAAACAAACACATTAAAATCATGTCAGCTCTTATTTCTTTTGGGTTTTTTTTTCTTTAGCACATATACATGGCAACTATATTGGATTCATACTTGGTAAAGGACAAAACTAATGTGTTGGGTTTTTTTCTCTCTCTCTCAAAATAGTGAATACAATTTCTCAGTATGCCTTTATAAGCATGATTTAGGAGAGAAAGAAAACAACAAATGTTTCAAAACAACTGATGTTTAACAAAGCCGCTAGAGCTGAGGACGGTGTGGCATAGCACCTGTAATTGGGAATGCAATCTTTTTCCAATCAACAACAAATTTGATCAGCCTCTACGATAATAGGCTGTGAAGGCGTGTCATATTATAATCCAATCACGGGGCCTCTTTGGAGTGCTCGAATGACACCATCACATTTTCATGACGTCTGCGTTATGTGTTTTAAGTCGACGAGGGAATCTCTGTGTGCAGGATTAGCATCCAAGCACCATGCTTCTGAATTGGCATTATTTTGCATTGCCTTTTATTTTAGGTAAGATCAATCTATTCCATTGCAAATCATCTTTGCAGTAGATATGTTTGACTTGGCTTCCGGTATAATGTTGTGAGTGATTGCAATTGTGATGCAGTGTAAAAAGCTCCAGATTTATGATGCTCGCCCAATAATGTCAGAATATGGCCAGCTTAGTTTTGTGCTTTCAACCAAGTCTCTATCTTACTTCAAACAAACACAGCATCCTTTTGTTTACACCCACTATGAAAATGATACCAACAAGTAAAAATGTAAATCACAACTGATAGTCAAGCAACACACTGCCTCTGTATAGATTATTTGCTTCTAAATGATATAAAAAAGGTATGATAGTACCAGTACATATTATGAGAAATTTGATGACAAATATCAAATACTGAAGAAAATAAATTCAAACACATTGAAACATGGTGAAAGTATCAAGAGCAGATTAATGAAACTGTGTAACATGCATATAACCAGTGTCTTTTCCACTGATAACAGCTGCCAGCAAAGTGTAAAGCAAAAATATTTTTGTGGCATGAAATTTTTGTAACAACTCATTGAACTGATATTTACCTGAAATTCAACAAAAACCCAATAAATTTACATTTCTCTCATTTTCATTTATACAAACAAATGTTGGAGTGGCTGCCACTTTGCATAAAGATGTGTTACACTAACCTGATACAGAGTTAATATATCTCTCATCTTCATAATAGACATGCATTTTCATCTTCATAATGCCCAATCTTTGATTCCATCACACCTACTAATTTTACAATATTTCATCAGGCACACTTCATCTGACATCAGATAAATAATGAAGAATAAAAAAATAAACCTGGAAGCTCTTTGAAGCCTTTTTATATTTTTGCAACTGAGACATTTTTTCTTGGAGGAATTTTTCCAAAATTCTTGAGTGAGGATTGGTAAGGTAAATTCCAGTGCATATAGATAATGCATACTACCAAAATTGAAAGCACAATGATAGATCATGCATCAGAATAAAGTAAATGACATCCTGTTGCAGACTCTATGATTGATTACCTATCCAAATGCATACCCACAGGTGGAACTGCTTATCAGAAAAGCAATTACCTTTCATCAGCCATGACATAACTTTTAAAGGTATTGTTTACCACTGGGAGCAGTGATTTAAAAAATGTTCGAGTTATCACATTTGATGCATATGCATATTTCAGATGTATCACAAAACATCCTACCATATAAAAATTTTGAAATAAATATAAGGAGTTATTACTATTTTTCTCACTAAACCATAACTATACATGGTTTAGTCTAGAAACAATTTTATTATAACTACTGTTCACATTTTGTACATTTAACATAGTTAACATTATGACTGAACTTTTTAAACTGGTTGTTTCTATCCCTAACTCACATTTTAGAACTGTTTTTAAACACCAAAACTGGGTTTTTGTTTCATCTGCAAATGATACATGATGCTTTCAATCATTAAAGGGCATCACAGTTGTGGCTTCTAGCATGTGTTTTCCCCCTCTAACCCCTACATGTTAAAAATGTTGTCCTTTTACTGTTCCCTTCTGTCATGAATATGGACCCAATAAAAGCTTTGCCATGCAACATTTGGCTAGAAGTATCCAAAACTGTTCTAGAGCTTTAAGGTAGGAAGGGGAGGGGGGGGGGGGGGGGCAGAAGAGGGATGGCAATGCTGCAACTCCTCTGTAGATGCTTGTCGGCAATGCTAGAAAACGGCTCCATGAGTAATATCCAATGCCCGTCGCCATGGTAACCCATCACTCCCAGAAACCAGGGCACGATGCCCTGCATAGTTTATTCATGAACTTAACGAGAGAGAGACAGAGAGAAAAACAGGTGGCAGAGACATTTTGATGAGAAATTCAGTGAGGCCTGGGTACTCTATCCATCTCTCCCCTCCCCCTTTCTTCTTCCCCTCATCTCCCCTCCCCTTCCCCCTCCCCCCCCCCCCCCACTCTTCCACAGGCAGGACTTCAAGACTGCAGCACATTATTGACAGATTATTATTTCGAACATGATTCAAAAGTCTCAATGAGTAAAAACAGAGAAGTGATTATAAGAAAAACACCATCACAATTAAATGCCGTGATTACACCAGGCGTGATCATATGGAACCAAATTTGGATGCATCCTAATTCATACCAGCTACCTGTTCGCATCAAGATGAGAAGATGTGCACAGTGTGCAGTTGTGCAACATTGGGATCTTCTCAAGTTTATGCTTCAGGGACCATCATCTGTGGGATATGGTACAAACTTCACTTCCCTTTCAACATTACACAGATGAGAGCATCACGTGCCATAGGTGCCGCGTGCATGCTTTCTGTTCAGCAAATGTCCGCCCCTTTGTGAGTAAGAAGACATGTTTAGAATTCAATGTCCTGGTATTGCGTACGTGACATTTTCCACTAAGGAGCCTCCCCCTTGGTGCATTGAGCATGCCTTAACTGCATAAATGTTCTTAGGGGGCTATAACACATTGAGAATGTATTGCATTGTGACACTGACTTCCAAGAACTCTGCATTGGGGGGGGGGGGGGGAAAGAGAAGGAAATGTGGGAGGGGCAGCATTTGCTTTTATGCTTCTTGTTTGGTTAAGTAATTTATGATTCACACTGACAAATACATCTAGTATCAGTAGCACATTTTATGTGATGCTCACTTGTAGACGGTTCATTCAGTCCTTTTTGTCTCTCAGACAAAAATGTGGACAATACATGCAAGGTTTCCTGCATGTTTACCTTATACCTCCTACGCTATGCTTTTCTGAAATCAACCCTGTAGGTACTCTGATATATGCGTAGGTGGGACTGCATACATTGACTTTGAAATCATTAAACAACAGTCAAACAAAGCTTCCATTCCTCTTCAACCTCTTCATGGCAAATCTTTCAGTTCTTTTTCTCTGAACACTAATGTCATGAAAGATCATCTCACAGAAATTACTAAAAAAGAAAGACAAACATACTTTTTCATTTAACCCGTTAAGGATGGACTGATTTTGCTACAACACGCATTTCCCACAGACATTTACTCGAGCATACTCGGGGCTCATCCTCAACGGGTTAAAAAATATCAATGCCCAGACCTCCCAACCTTTGTGATTTAAAAATAGGGATGATTTGGCTCAAAAGTAGGAAAGAAAGAGCTGTTCCTGCAGGAGTGTGTAGTAAAATTATCAAGAAACATTACCAAATGAAATAAGAGCTGCAGATGGTCAAAATTCAGATTCTTTCGTCTAAATTAAAAATGGTTGCGAGGTCTGAATGCCGCAGATCGTGGAATCGAAGAAAAAATGCTTTCATACTCTGAGTTAAAAAATGATGCTACTATCAACACAGCATCAGATAACAGATAAACATGTTTTGTTTTGTTGTACCCCTCCCCCACCCCATCACAACCCCCTCCCTCTTCGAGCATTTCTCTTCGTGAAGCATTACTCCCGTTTCCGTCGTCTCGGAGATCCCATATGCAACCAATCGTCTCTCATCACAAAGTAATCAAGCATGGAGGAAGAGAAACCCAATATATGACTAATGCGCCGCGCGTCGTGCTTTCTTCACCACGAAATTGAATGTTGTTGCTCCAGGCTCTTAAAGGTTTGATCAGACCAGGTTGAGGCAGACAGGTTGTCTGGATAAAGGAATCAAAGTTAATCACGCACATTCTGTACATCATCAGTGACATGATTAACAAATAATTTACTCTGATGAATCCTCTTTCCAAATGACTGCACAATGATTGTATTATGAAATCACAAAATTCCACTGAGAATTAATTACAGTTTTTGCTGTAGCAGAATGTAGCATGATGACATTCACATCATATGAAGTAACAGCATGCATAATCCATGTAATTTAATTTATATAGAATAAATCCTTTAGGTACTACATATTTATAATACCTTGGATCACAATATTACAATAACAAGACAACAATTGAGAAAGAGGAACTACAAATCCTACAAAAACAATAACAATGGCCTGTCCTGTAATTCATTTTACAGCGAGAAATGAGATGCACTTGAAAATGCCACTAAGATGCCGAATGTATATGAAGGCCGTCTCCACTCAATGTGGTGACCAGAGTACAGGTGCATGATGGGATTTCGATACAGACAGCAGGGATGAGCACATCTTTGCCATCATCTCTCACGGTACGGAGAAAGTGATGGACGGCTATCGAGTGTTTCCGTTAGTTGCATCCATCATTGCGGATAAACTCGCAGATGAGCACCGACTTCACAGCCATGAGAGTCTCCTCGATCGTATGTACAATGCACTTCATCAACAGGGTACATAAGCAGGGCTCGACATTGACTTTTTTTTCTCTGGTGGCTAGTTTGGGCCACTAATTTCTTAATTTCAAATTATGGTGGCCCGAAAAAGCAAACATATATTGGCCGGAAAGTAACATAGCAATCCACTTTTACTCCTATTTGGCTTGACCAATCAGGTCAGCAAAAGATAACATGTTTTGAAATTTAATGGCCTGCTATCGAGTTTGGTGGCCTGGGCCCACTAGGCCACTGCTAATGATGAGCCCTGATACATTGCAGGTCCCAGCTGATGGGGAATTCAGGACTACAAATGTGTGTAGTTGAGGTTGAGGATACACAAAAGTTCTTTTGTGAAATTGATTGAAAGTGTTGAGATCAAGATAAACTAGTAGTGATATACGCTTATGAGTGGTGTATCTGTCATGCAGCAAAAATAAAGTCCTTGTCTGGCCATAGCCGTAAACAGAGAGATAGAAACATTTCACTCAAATTAAGTGACTATTGAAGAAAATGATAATCGAGTGATAGAGTGATTTCAGATATCACTGCTGGATCACTGTCTTTTTACACCTATCACGAAGTATAGAAGACATTCTAGATTAATGTTGCTTGCCACGATCTCGAAACCCGAAAGATTGAGAGGCAGAAAAAAAAAAGCAAACAAGAAAACATTGATCAACAATACACATATGCGTCGTGACATTTTTGGAGCCTCCGAGGAGAGGTACTTGCCGATGCTTGGAAGGTTTGAATTATTTTTAGAGAATGTCATGATGCAGTTCCACCACGCAGGTGCCTGGTTGACAAGCGTTGCCGGTTACCGATGAGGCCCCTACGCAGTCGGCAAAGGTGCCCAATCTAATCTCGGGAACGTGTGAGACATTTCATCTTTTCCATCTCCCCTCCTCTTCCCCCCTTCAAGCAACATCTCATGGAAAGTATGCAGAGTGGTGCAAAGATTGCTGCTGTTGTTATTTTTTTCTCCTGCTCTTATCGGATGTGACATTTGAGGGAGAGGCTCTTTGCTGCATAGGCAAATTTCTACCAGCTCTGGCAAGACAAGGGAAAAAAACAACTGGTTTAACTTATAACCACCTGTATACATTATGTGTTTCAAGTGCATTAGATAGAGAAAAAAAAAAGAGAGAAAAAAATATACACAACTGCTACTTGCAAGCTACCTTATATTCCAACTATTTTCAAAAATCTATCTCATTCATATCTTTTTTATCTACCTCATTCAAATATTTTATACATCTGTACAGACAAGAATTGAGTACAACTAATATCATCACTTATGAAATTTGATGGCACTAATGCAGTCAAGATAGCACTATTTTACCATATTGACCCAAATCTCCTTCTCAACCCTAACCCTAAGGGGGGGGGGGGGGGCGGGGGAAGGCCTCGATCTGGAGAACAATTCTACCATAAACAGTCACAACAAATGTGCCCCACCAATGCTGCATGTACAGCCATGTCATCTCCTGCGAGCAATGGATTCTCGGCGCAACATTAGCGCAGCAAGCACAGAAGTGCTTTGATTAAATCAGCCTTGCCCATCAACGTGGATTAATTAATCTTCTCTGCCTCAATGTCCTTTAATCTGCGCTGGACGGCTCTTGCCGGCTAAAGTGGAAAGAGAGGGTTTGCTGTTAAAAACACATCAATTGAACAACCTTGCAGCGAGATATGCCAATAGGCCGCCAACCTTCCATTTCGCCTCATGGAGAACGCAGAATGTGAAAACAGCACAAACAACATTAAGGCACTCAGTTGGCAATCCCTGCACTTCGATTATTCATTATGTTACGCCAAGGTGACACTGCTGTATAATACAAAAAACAGACAGACAGACAAAAGTGCACAGACTGACAGAGCAGTCACACACAGTAGCACATAAAAGGAGAGAGAAAAAGAGGAGAGACAGAGAGAGAGAAGGAGAGACAGAGAGAGAGAGATAAAGAAGTAGACAGGTAAAAGAAGGGAGGGGGAAAGAGGAGGGAGAGAAAAAAGGGAGCAAGAGAAAGATGTACATGTAATGTCATGCTGGGCAGGTTTGCAATATCCCAAGCAGTGAATGTGAACAGCGCCATCTGCAGTTGAGTTTATGCACAGTATGCCTCCTGCTAGCAATGTTATCAAGCTATCCAGAAAGGCTGCCAGCTGCACATGGGCATGCCCATATGAAATGTACAAAAAGGACAATGCATAAGGAGGGGTGGAGGGATGGGAGCCGTAACAGAAAATGAAAACAAACTCAAGCAAAAACTAGTAACTTAGAATGAACAAATGTGCATGTCTCACCTAGTTTTATGGGATCATTTTAATTGTTTTTTTTTTTCTCACCTAGAATTGACAGTTTATATTTTTCTTTCTCCAACAGAGGGTGCTATGTGAAATTTAAGAATTGCAAATCTAATGATAAGACCAAAATTTCTGCAACAAAACTATATGAAGCGTTGATGGGTTCATTGAAGAGAACCTCAAACCTTGTGTTAAGAAACAAGGCATGTATAACTTATGAAATCTCAGAGAACAAGAGAAAATTTTGAACAAAATCTAGCAAAGGAATAAGAAGTACCAGCTATTCAAAAATAGCTATTATCAAATTTAGAAGAATATGTGGACAACTCTCCATATGTTTTTAATTTCTTGTTTTTCCACTTTTCTTTTGATTGCTATCATTTCCTTTTCTGGAATCAAGTCTTGCAGAAATATATTTCTTTCCGTTATATTCTTTCCATTTCCTTTATACATAACACAATGAAACTGAGACATGAAAACAAGTGAATAGAAGAGTGTCAAAATAAAAAGATTTGATTTTGTATATTTGATTAAATACATGGAGTTTGTCATTCACCCACAGCTTGTCCTAAACTACATTATCGGTCTCTAGTAAATCACTTTATCATAAAAAGATAATCTGACCTAATTTTTAACTCTTTTCTTCACAATTTGATAGAGTTGTTTAAAAGACCCAGCAGCGTGGGGATATCATCGAGAGGGAAGGCTGGCCTGGCTCGGACACGTACAGGTATCCCCGTTTCAAACTGTGTACAGCTTTATCACTCATCTCTATATAAGTTCACACACAGCCAAAGAATCTCCACTAAAGTAGACCGTCACCAATGAGCGTATGCTTCGATGCAGATATTCGCCAACAGGCACTATTTGTGGTTTTTGTATGTACCCTAGTAGGCAACGAATGGAGATCAACGCAATAAGGCTATGCATGTCTCCCCACGCAATGCTTCAAACTTTGCAATGAAAATTACTTGACAGGAGAGGTTGTGTTTTCCTGTAAAAAAAGAAAGAAAGAAAGAAAAGTCCTTTTTGATTTTCACATTTAAAACACACCCCCCCCCCAAATCCAGCTTCGAATGGATTCCCAGGTTTCTAATGTGTCATAACTTCGAAACAAATATCGCACAAGCAACTTCAATAACAATACGCTCCTCCAAGGTTTGTATCATAACGTGCTGCAATTGATTCCGAACACAGTACTGACAAAGACTAATTCCCCCGAGCTTGGCACGATTTCGACAGAAAGAGGGCAACACAGAGGGTAGGGTTCGATAAACCCAAGACTCGTGTCTGTTTCCGATAAAAATCAAGTCCGACTTCTTTCTCCAACAGAGGCACTGTCCTATGTTCAGCTGTATAGTGCGTGAGGACACAAACACCGAACTGCCATAGGTAAGCACATAGAAGATATTGTCTGTACATAGCACACAGCCATACAATGTACATTTACTCAGTATTTTGACATAATTCTTTGAGCTCATCTATCAAATTCTTCCTTCCCTTCCCCCACCCAAATGAAAGAGAGAGAGAGACTGAATGAGAAAACAAAGTCGCAAAGGGTATAATTTCCATTTGCAGTGAATAGTATAGACACACATATCGACTGCCGAATGTCATGTTTGGTTGCTAATCAGTTATACACAGACAGCCCCATTAGGGAGGCTTCAGGGGCCATTAATGCCATATGAGGCGCCTTTATCCCTTTGTTGTGCCCAGGAGGAGTGGTGCGGATAAGCCCTGTTGCCAAAACACATGGACAGATGAATACGCACAATGTCGGCAGGCTGCCGTTCCAGAAAAAAAAAAAAAAATTGTTCCACTGTCCATAAAAAAAAGATAAAGAGTAAAAACAGAAACAAATGCAAGAAACAACCATACACATGCTGATCCAGCCTGCGTGATGCATCATTGAAATGTACCAATGAAAAAAGTAGGGGAAAAAATAGTGTCGTATCTCCAAGAAGATCTGCAAGAGAATGACAGAGGAGGATACTAATCAGAAAGAAAAGAAAGAGAAAAGAAAGAGAAAAGATTGAGAATGATTGGCATTTAATTCTATCCAATCTATAGATAAAATGGTTACACATTATTTTGGGGGGAATATGCTGTGTATATTGTTACCAGGGCTTCAGGATATGTTGCTCTGCTTTCGTTTGTTAAAGATTGCTTGTGCAAATACATTTCTCAAGTGGGGGCCTCTCTGTGTCGGCTCTATACACCTCCTGCTTTTAGAGAACAAGTATAAAGGATTGGACCAGCCTGGCACAGGGCTGAGCCAAATCTTAAAATAGAGTCAACCCCTTTCACACTGGGCAATCTTCAACAGGTGTTTATCCACTGCATTTCTTGTATCTAAAATCTCTCTTTCTAAAATCTACTGTAGAAACCAGCATGAAACAGTGATGAAGAATTTGAACGAAAGTTCCACCCCACATTGCCATGGTAACTGTCAAACGCGAACTTTTGAATTAATGGAAGACTTCAGGACTGAAAAGCTATCCCGAAGAACGCTGATGAATTCACACACACTGCCTAGTAGCTATTTTTACCATTGATTCATAAATACGTTAACTTTGAATAATGTTATTTCTTATTCATTTCTATCTTAACAATCCAACAAATCAATTCTGGATCTTGCATTGATCACTTCCAGAATAAAGCTGGGCAAAAATATTACGCAGTCGGCTTCAATCAAAGTGAGCTACATGAGACATTTTGATGTGGTCCTCTTTGCTTGCTATGAAAAATTCAATAACCCCCCCCCCCCCCAAAAAAAAAGTGCATTATTGATACACACACTTTTGTTATTTGGGTCACGCGTATAGTGAGTGATACACTGTAAAGAGAGGGTAATCTGCTGTAACCGTCGACAACGTAAGAAAACAAACCTGACTGCTCAAGCTACAGGGTATCGAGTGCTCTGTTTACATTCATGTTTCAGGGAAGTGTTGGCCAAACACATTCAGCTGTGAACACTTATTTGCCAACACTCCAAAAGACTGACTTATAGTAGCCCAAAAAGAGTTAGAATATAACATAACCAACAAAAAAAAAAAAAAAAAAATCAAGCAAAAAAGAAAAACAAACATGTCAGAGAGAAAAAAAAAATGTTCATGCTTCAGATGATACAGTGCCAAAAAACAAAAATACATTTCAAATTACCCTTCTCTGACATTCTTATTGCTACTGAAATGATAATACTCATGAACATCGTTAGAAATAATCATTCTTAATCCACTCTCGTGCACCTTTATTTGCACAGATATTGTTCACGATACTGTGATACAGAGCAATTGATGATGTAGAAAAACATGAATTCTCCAAGACATTATCCCACTACGTATTCTACCCCTGTGGCAACATTTGTGCCCAGTATACAGACCATCAATGCAGAAATGATAGTAATTCACTTTCTACGGTCATGCCACAAACAAGACTGTATCCAAGTATTTCCTATTTCTCAGAATTTATGAAAATTTTTTCAAATATGGGATCACAGACCACAGTGCTGTGACTTCCTTCTTACAATTGCACCACAGGAATAACAGTTTCTACTCTCAATTTCAATATTAAATTGAATCCACGGCACACTGATATAACATTGTCCTCTGTGAGACAATACCTTTTTGCATTATGTATATGAGGCATTACCTCCTAAATTGAATTTGCAAAAACATTTGTGACTCATGACACAGTCAGTTATTCAAAGAAATAAGACTATCCATGACCCCATTTACAGTGACAGTCTGGCCCTAGGTCAGCCCACGTTGCAGTACTTGGCTTTGCATTTTCCTGCATTTACACTGCCTTGTCTAGCCACGCTTAGGAGTGAAGTTTTCTTCTTTTTTTTATAGCATGCTCTTTTTCTGTTAGTAGTACTGTACACATGGTTTTTTGTTGTCATCTTTTTTTTTTCAGCAATTGCTTGCTACAGTACAGCTGAGTGGATTTGGCCATGCATTTGGGTATACTTGGGTTTCCATAAAAGAAAAAGACAGGTCTTGGGTCAGCCCCGCTTTCGGTACCCCAATTGGGGTCACTCATGCTCACTCAGACATCCTAGCACTAGATGCTAGTATCTCACAGGTTATCTAACATTTTGACTTGGACCTTTTGCCCGTTATAAAAAAAAAAAAAAAAAAATCAAACATCAAGTCACAGTCTAAAATTTTAAATAGGAAACCAAAATGAATCATTTTCATTTGTTAATTAATTAAAATGTGATTTTTTTTTCATCTCAAGACAAAAAAAAAAAAAATCCATTCCCTGCTTTGAAAAGTCTTCATCAAGACTGTACATTTTGCAAACTTGCAGTTACACTGTCAAATCAACACAAATTCAAATTTATACTTATCTAATTTTCTTTAATAACTGATTGTATTAGCAACCAGTATCATTTTGCAAATATTTTTCAAAATACACTTAGAATACTGAGAATGAAGATGAACTCAGAAAGAACATTGGAAATGGCAATACAATAGTGGTAATTTTATACAAACCAAAAACTATTTGTATTTACAACATTACGAAAAATTGAGGTGCTAACTCAAAATAGCTTCTTTGATTAACCTAGTCTTTCTCAGTTCTTTCTGTGAAATTCAGGAAAACACATAGAAAGTGTACTGGGCATTTTTTTTTTTAATGTACTATGCTTTCAACAGACCTCCTCCTTAAGCCACGACCAAAAAATGTCATGAGAGAGAAAAAAAAAATAACATTTTGAATGAAATAACTTTTAACTTTAGATTCTACATCATTCAAAAACCTTTTTACAATCCTTCTATTATCAATCAATGTTCATGCCATATCTTCTTGCCTATCACAAATATTACAGCCATATTTTTACCATCAATCACTGACTGTTTTATCTCTACCTGATGAGTCACAAAAGGGCAATTTGCTATTGCTTTCAACCCTTCCTATTTCTCCAAACATGGGCTCCTACCCACAATACTGAAGGTTTGATATATCCCGGTAGAATCATGTTGAACCTTGCTGCATGTGTATCTGTGTGTGTACGTGTGTGTCTAGAGGTTTTTCTTGGTGGGGTGGGGGCGGGGGGTTGGGGGGAGAAAGGGGGAGGGGAAGTGATCGATTACACAGTGTCGGAATCAGCAGTGTGATGAGATTGTAGCGGTCCATCAAAATGTCTTCAGCACATGTGAACGAGCATTACACTGCAGACGGACGACCCCTTGCACTTAATCCATTTTCACTTTTTTTTTTCCTCTCTTTTTTTTTTTCTTCCTTCCACAGCCTTGTCCCCGTTCGCTGGGGCAAATATGTACCGAGCAAATAGGGACAGACGGATACGCGAATAGACAGCAAACAGCTCACCAATTGGACGACTTCTAAGTGCCAACATGCCTAAACATCACCGACTGGCAGTCTGTACGGCACCAAACTTTGGGGACCATTGGACGCAGATACCAATGTGCTCGATATTAATTACGCGGTCGCTGAGTGAGTGCCTGCTACACCACTCATCAGTGGAAATGCGCATGTTTGTTTTCAATCAAACGTCAGTCCCACAAATGAGTGCTTTTAGCATCACCTGTGCATAATTCTCCGCTCCCCCCCCCCTTTTCTTTTTGGAAGGGGGGGGGGGGGTTGGGAGGCGAGGGGGACCCAAAACATTTAACGCAGCGGCAGTAGAATTAGTGCCACTTTAACTACCAATATGACATCATGCATTAACTCTTCCACAGCTCTACAAGAGTCAACAAAGGGATATTTGGCATTCATTTTGCCTGTATGGTCTAGCGATTACTAGTACTACACCCTTTTTGCCTGACCTTACAAACCAGAATCGATGTATTATTATCCTCTCATGATTTTTCCCCACTCCTCACAGCTAGAATCTGCCACAGTACTACCCCCTCTTCCAGTTCCCATACAGCATGGCTTGAGACTAACTTCCTTCTCGGGTGGCCCATTTGGGCCACTAATTCTACAAAATCTGAAACTTTGGTGGCCCCAAAAATTAATGTAGTGGCCCAAAATAAAAGGAAATATGACAATCCATTTTGAATCTTACTTGCCTCATGGGGCCACCACAAGATAACCATCTGGAAGTTTGGCGGCCAGACATCAGTCTCATTTGGCCCCGGGCCACTAGGCCACCACTATAATCGGGCCCTGCTATAGCCCACCGCAGGGTGTGAATGACAAAATGTACTTCATTACAGCTCATAACAGAGGGAAGTTGAAAATTACAAATCCACACACAGACATGTAGGGGCAGTTGCCAAACATCAAATAACGCAATTCTACAAGGACAGACATGATCAAACAGAGAACAGAAAGTAAGCTATGCACAAAAGACAACCTTATGTCTCCCCCGGGAATACCAAGACATCCTCAAGAAACCATTGAATGCCCCTGCGCCATTTCATCTGCGGTTTGCCAGACTTTCTACCTTAGAGCACTGTTCAGTCATTTCACACTTGAAAATGTCATGTTTTACACTCTTAAAGGCTTTTTTTTAATAGAAATTCTTGCAAGAACTCTGTAGTTATCTCATATTCAAGTAGTTTATTAGTGGTAATTTAATCTATTTTCTTTTTTCATGGGGACAGCATTATCAATCTCTCTTTTAGCTGTCAGTTCAACTCAATTATTATTTTTTTTTTTCAACTCAATTACTTTTCTAATTCAATGCTTTGGTTTTGATATCACACTGCAACTGCTTCTGTTTTCACTTTTCTGAGCTATGGAAGCTTTGATTTATTCAACAACAATGTGGCACATGGATAGACAATGATCCTAAGGTCTTTTCATATGCATACATGAAATGTGTTCTATCAAATTTACAAGAGTTATACATTCAATAGACTGAAACCAAATCTGAATGCTGTGGGTTTGATAGCAGAGATATTTCACAATTTTTCATGACCATCTGTACATTCTATCTCTCCCCTCAGAGTTACTTATAAAACTAGAAATGTCGCTTTGGCGACTGGTATGCCTCCGCCATAATGCATGATTTTCCCAATAGGTCTAGATAGTACATGTGGACAATGTGTGATTACATTTTCACCAAATTGGCAAAATATTGAAATGACAAGTTTGTCACAAATGTGTTGAATGTTCACCTTCATTGACCTAGGTTTAATTGGATGAATAGGAGAGCATTTATCTAGGGATTTAAGGACTTTAACTTGACTTTGACCCATTCATACATTTAGGCATTGAGTAATTTTCAAGGTACAGGTGTGGAGAAAAAGTGCAATTTCTGAATTGAATAGTAAATTGTTACCATTTTCATCTGGCCCTTGACCCTAAAATTCATAAGATAATCACTTTCAGGTAGAACATGCATAATATGTACTAAGTTTCAAGATAACTTGAGCCACTTCGAGATATGGAGGAAAAAGTTAGTTCAGCACTTTCACTTGATCTTTGACCTTTTGACCTTTGAGGCAAAAAAAGAAGAAAAAAAAAACAACTTTCCAGAGAATTTCTATTAGGTTACACATGCATACACCAAGTGTAAAAAAAAATAATAACCCTGCTGGCATTGCATAAATATGAGGGAAATAGTAAAATTTTGAAGTGTTGCACTTGACCTTTGACCCCTGACCTTTGACCCCATGAACCCTACATTCTCTAGATAATCACTTCCAGTCAGTACATGTATATACTATGTTCCATGAAGATACCTTGAACAATTTTCCAAGGCACGGAGAAAAAAAAGAAGTTTTGATATTTTTACTTGACCTTTTGACCTTTGACCTTTGACCTCATGACCCAAACTTTCACCAGAGAATCTTAATTGGGTAATACATGTATACACTAAGTTTCAAGAAAATATCTTCAGGCATTCAATAGATATGGCGAAAATAGTGAAATTTCATGTATTTGACCCTGACCTTTTGACCTTTGACCTTTGACCTCATGACGCAAACTTTCACCAGAGAATCTTAATTGGGTAATACATGTATACACTAAGTTTAAAGAAAATATCTTCAGGCATTCAATAGATATGGTGGAAATAGTGAAATTTTATGTATTTGACCTTGACCTTTTGACCTTTGACCTTGAGCATGTGCACCCAAAAGTTGATAGGCACAACTTCACCCCCTAATACACATACATGCCAAGTTTCATTAGGATACCTCAACAGGTTTTGATAGTTACCTTGTCCACAAAATTCATTACGGACGGACGGAAGGACGGACGGACGGACGGATGGACAACCCGAAAACATAATGCCTCCGGCACCACTTCGTGGCGGAGGCATAAAAAATGACAAAACACAGAAATAAGATGATTTTTCAATTTTTCATTTTCATGACAGCCATCAGTTAGATAGCAGAGATGTATCAACAATTTTGTGATCATTTACATATTCTCCCTCCCTGCATAGTGTTCCTAAAAAATCATCACGAAAAAAAAAAAAAGAAATATAAGATGATCTTTCACCCTTTATCATTGTTTCCATGACAGCATGTAAGATTGCATTAACTTATTTTCTTCCTAGAATCTCCAACTTCTTGAGCAAGATTTTATGCACAAAAATTGCAAGACGTGCAAATCTGCTACAGGAAAATTGTCAAACCACAAAGGCGCAGCCTTTAAGGTATTACTATTCACTCATCCTGTTTGATGAGGAAGCTGTGGTGATAAAAAGGTTAGGGTCGACAAACTAATCGCTGTGGCCTTGATCTTCTACTTGCAAGTCTTTTTAAAGGCACATTTTTTTGTGTCCTTTTTTTTTTTTAAAGACCATATAAAGCTTGGTAAATGCCTCTCATGACTTCTTAGGCATATTGACCAGATGGAGCAATATACATTTTTGTATATATGCATGTGATGTGTACAATTCTGTTTTCTTCCTCACTATTAGATGTGATCAATACAGATTATATAATACCTCTAAGAGGAGAGAGCAGAAAAGGAATTGTGTGGAGGTAAGCACAAGTAATCTAATCAATTGAGTAACTTTTATAATCATATTGATATTGATATGAGAGTCCTATATTTTCCTTAAACAACACACATCAGTGCTAATAAGTTTGGAAAATAACTTTAATTATTGGAAGAGTTCTGTTTGCTTCACATTTCAAAACACACAGACATAAAGAATTTATAACATATATTGGTCAACTCATCTAAAGTGGTGCCCACTTCAAATGATGTGTAATCTTCAATCATTAACCAGAGTCGATCTCCAGAAAATTGAGGTATAAAGAAGGCACACTGTTACAGCATTACTAAAATACAATAATACAATATGCTCATTTAGAAGCATGACTGCCAACCACTTCACACATACAAATTACGGCAGTTCCTTTAAATCTGAACTGGAGGCATTTGTGTCACACAAAAAAGTCAATATGGTATATCTATCTCCCACTATCAGGGAAATTTTCCTATTCCTTTGCCAGAATGTGCTGAGCGTTAATGTTACAGGAAGCCTCCTGCAGGATAAGAAAGACTTGGTGACTATGCAACAGCATAGTGAAAATGTGAAAACTTACTATTTCCCTGGTATTTTCCCATTATTTTCTTGACATGCTAAATCCTTGTTATTGCCAACGAGCAATATGTATGTCAACAGCATATCAAACCTGTTGATGATGAGTCCCTAGTATACTCAGGTGTCTATAGGAAATGCGTGTTGTAGCACAATCAGTCCATCCCCAATGGGTTGAGAAGGCAGTTCTCTGAGGGTTGAGGTGTTTTTCTCGTCACATGAATATTAAAAAGTCTCATTTATACTGAGTATCTGGCAAATATTACACTTTACTGTGAACTGGATGAGTCATCTTCCCCTAGCTTTTTAAAATTCCAAGCCTTTTACTGCTGTAGACATTGTAATGTCTGGCGAATGAATGGCTGCAAACATGAACCCTGTACGCTGGCATGTTGGTAACTTTTGGGCCGTCTGTTTACTTCACACGTGCTGGTCTGAAATCTTCACGTTACGTGGAAGTCACATGACAAAGAAGAAAAAAAGTATCACAATTCTCTCTAGTATGCATCCTCACTGCAAATTATCGCAACAAACTCCATGCTAGGTAAGGAAAATCACAATTTGATGGTACTTTTTTCTTATAACATTTAGGGAGGCTTTTGGCAAAGTTATTCATGACTTTCACTGAAATATACAAATTTTTCTAATATGGTAATTTTTCCAATTTTGGCTCCTAAATCAAAGTTTCATTTGGACTACACACACTCTCTCATATTATTACAAACCCTTTAATATATTTTCCTCCAAAGATAGAATTTCTGAAACCTGGCTGCTACACTAAAATTAATGAGGCGTAAAACTCAAAATCTAGGATGACTCACAGTAATGAAAAAAAAGAAGAAAAAAAGAATGTTATCTAGCCTCTGCAATACTGGAATGTGAATCATTAAAAACAATTCACAATCACTGGGGACATAGATATTGCTGTCTATCTCAAAAGTAATCTGGTATATGTTCTCCCTATCTTTTCTCTTTTTCATTTCAAATGTCTGGAAACATCTTACATCATAAACATGAATGAGGAATACTATCTATTCCAGACAGCCGGAAGAGCCTGGACAAGATGATAAGTACTGCATATTATTCTAACACCAAATGCTAGACACTCTAGAGGTGCAAAAGTGGGGGGAAAAAACGGCACACGACAGATAGCTACCATCTCTAGCGCATTATTGGCTACCAGCACTGCAAAGCAATCTGAAACACTCATCCTTGATGCTTACAAGGTGGATGGAATCTGCAGTTTGTAAATGATTCGTCTCTTTCACCGCATCGTGAATGTACCAGATTGGACAGGGGGCATGGAAGGGTGACAAACAAACAACGAAACATCCACAGCCTTGACATGAGGCTAGCACAGACATGGCATATATTCATGTATTCCCCTCCCCTTCCCCCTTCCCCCCCCCCCCCTCAAGATCCAATCCTCTCCCTTACCCTCCCCATCAGATGTATCACAGCTGCAGGCAGCCAGCTATTCATCCCCTTCTCAAGCTGGGTAACTATGGTGACGTCATGGCAACTCCAATGATCACCTTGTTAATAAGGGGTGGGGGTAGGGAGCAATCCTCAGCTCATATAAACTAGCCCTGATTTCCTTTCGTCATGATCTCTGGGGTAAAATGGCTGTTTTCTAACACCCAATAACAGAAGAATGCAAGATTTGGATCGTAATCTAAATCATGATTTTCCGGCTTGCTAAGTTTTCACATGAAAAATTAGTAAGATTTGAATCCTGATTCTAACATTGATGTTTGGATCACAATCCAAATCTCACCTCCCAAACTGTCGTGTGAACACCCCCCCCCCAACCTCTCATCAGTATTTGTTGTTGTTGTTGTTGTTGTTTTCATGAAGGACCGGATGTGATAAAACTTCCAACCAGTCTGTTCTCACTCTGATATACTAAACTCAACTTTAAATACACAAGGTGCGGAATTGCACATGTTTTTCATCATGATTAGCAAGAGGCTACTTGTGACAGTTAGGTGTTGATATTCGCTCTTCCGTCTCTCATTTGATATGTCACTGTGAAGTGCCATTCAGGAATGACATTGAGGTATGACACTGAATCTTGACAACCGCTAATCAAATTGACAGGGCTGGCAAGCTCCTGGCTGAATATGACAATCAAATTCAATATCAAACCGCAGGCTTACACGAGCAAAGTGGGCCAAACACAAGGTATGGAAAAAATGAGCGAGAGAAAAATAAGAGAATATCACAATGACAACAAAATTAACAAAATGGCAGTGATTTTAGTCACATCGATATGATTAGGAAAAAACAAAAACAATAATTTTCATTTCATTCCCCCAAAACAGCTGTCTGAAAACTTCCATATTTTGTCATGTCCTAACTAGAGAATATAAACATCTCCCTGATTTGGGAATTGTTTTTACTCATCTGGATAAATGTTATGCAATAGATCGTCAGCTGAGAACCAGAGGGGCGTTATATATATATATATATATTTTTTTTTTTTTTTTGGGGGGGGGGGGCATTGAGTTATTGGTATCACATTGTACAGCTTGATCTCCTCTACATCATGGTGTCAATTTCAAATTACTTTGATTTTCAGTAAAATGTTAAAAATAAAAACCACAAGGGTTATATGCTATCCAATACTTGGAACAATGCCTATGAAACTACCCACTTCTGATTAAGTGAATTTTATTTCACAAAAACTCTGTTTCTTTTCTTATTTATGCTCAAATCTCAGAATGCCATAATGCCCTTATGATTCTCAGCTAATGAAATATTTCCCGAGTGCTTTTTTCCCGAGTGCTGTTTTCCTGAGTGCTGTTTGGAACTTTCCTGATTTTGAGGTGCGAATGTGGGTTGCCCTGTCCCCATCTATATTCATTCCTCATTATCTTCCCTTTTTCTTCATCCACCATGCTACACCCCCAGCACTGAGGAGATAAACTTCTCCCATCCTCCCACCATCATCCTCCTCCTCCCCCTCCTCTTCATCCTCCTGTACCAACCAATGATTAATTCAGACCTCTCCCCCTTTTCCCTCCTCCACTATGTGATGCCCCCAGGACTGAGGGGGTAATCTTTCCCCATCCTCCCTCCATCATCCCCATCTCCCCCTCCCCTCCTCCTGTACCAACCAATGATTAATTCAGCCCACTCCCCTTCTTCCTCCTCCACTGTGTGATGCCCCCAGAACTGAGGGGGTAAACTTTCTCCATCCTTCCTCCACCATCCCCATCTTCCCCCTCCTCTTCCCATCTTCCTCCTTCACTATGTGATGCCCCCAGACCTGAGGAGGTAAACTTTCTCCATCCTTCCTCAATCATCCCCATCTTCCCCTTCCTCCTCCTCCTCTTCATGCTCCTGTACCAACCAATGATTAATTCAGACCTCTCCCCTTCTTCTTCCTCCACCATGCTATGCCCCCAGAACTGAGGGGGTAAACTTTTTCCATCCTTCCTCCATCATCCCCATCTCTCCCCCCCCTCCTCTTGTACCAACCAATGATTAATTCAGACCTCTTCCCATCTTCCTCCACCACTATGTGATGCCCCCAGAACTGAGGGGGTAAACTCGCCCCATCCTTCCTCCATCATCCCCATCTCCCCCCTCCTCTTGTACCAACCAATGATTAATTCAGCCCACTCCCCTTCTTCTTCTTCCACCATGCTATGACCCCAGAACTGAGGGGATCATCTTTCCCCATCCTCCCTCCACCATCCTCATCGCCTCCTCCTCCTCCTGTTCCTGTAACAAGCAATGATTAATTCAGACCCTGAACGTCAGGCAGGCATGCCTAGGCGCACACTCCGTCTACTCTGATGAATTAGTGTAATGAACGCAGGCGGCCTTGTCACAAAACTTCCTAACACCTATCACGGAAACCTCTCTTGCAACGTTTCCAAACTACTCGCCCAATTAAGGGGGAAGGAATCGTCTGAGCTGCACTATCTCTCTTTCATAATTACTTTGTAGCTTTTCACTCCGATTTCATTCAAAATATTCTTTTGTGCGCATGTAGTTAACTTCCCCTGCATAACCCACTCATCAGATACTATGTACATAAAGATATGTGCATTTGATTCAATAGATAGATAGATCGAAAGAATGACAGATAGAAAGATAGAATAGATAGAAAGATGAATCAATAGAGATACAAGTCCATCACTAACAAAAAAAAAAATGAAGGCTTGGATATTAATATTACACTCAAGGAACAGCCACCAATAACCTACACTCGTGACATACTGCCTAATGAGATCAGGTTAATGAGGGGTAGGAGGGCAAAATTGTAATTGGATCCCAACATTTTCAAACATCAATGTGATTGCAGGGTATGAAGTAATCACATTAAAGACCTCTCACTTCATTCTAGACATGGATTTAGGACAGGGTTTGTGTCGTTGTTTTTTTCCTTTATATCCTTCCTTGCCAACATCCCAACTTTCTGAGATTTATCACATTAGAGATGCATGCTACTGATTTCTACTTCCTCCTCCTTAGATATATTCTAAATGTGCTTACTTAAAAACAAACAAACAAACATATTTTCCCCAAATGTAGCAGCATGTTCCATACTTGATTGACTATGACCCAGTTTACAGTGCGAGGCTCGGCCGCGGCCGAGCCGCGGCCGAGCCCAGCCCCGCTTCAGTGTAAACGCGCAAAAGGCCAAATGCGAGGCCAAAATTGGCCTCGCATTTGGCCTCGCTCTGAAGGTGGTCTCGGCCGTGGCCGAGCCGCGGCCGAGCCCCGCCTCTTCTTGGTGTAAACGCAAACTGGGCCAAATGCGCGGCCAATTTTAGTCTGGCTTCCAGACCCTCTGCCCGTACTATTTCGCTAATCACGATATAAACTCCCTCAACGTGGAAAACTAGTATAGTTTAAGGTGGTTTTGTCCTGCAAAGGATTTTTCCTTCGGCGAAGGCCTTTGCCCGAACGGCGACTTCGTCGCCACGGAATCCAGCTGGCAAAGGGTCTGAAAACCAGACTATACCAAATTGCGTTTGTTTACAAGCAGAGCGCCACTACGACAAAATATTGAAAGGTTTGAATTAAAAGCGTGGCCGAGCCCAGCAGTGTAAACGGACAAAATTGCGAGGCTCGGCCGCGCAATTGAGGCTGGGCTCGGCCGCGGCCGAGACCGGCCCCGCACTGTAAACGGGGTCTATAATACACATTGCCAAACTTGGAGGTTCTACATGAGAACTTCAAACTGGAATCATATTGGCAGTTTCTAAGCAAAAATTCTGTTTCAATCTGGGGGGCATTTCATGAAGCATTTTGGTCGGATATTTTTCTGACAAACTGTTACAAGCTACTGAAATCCTTGTATCTGATTGGCTGAGGGCAAATTTGTCCGACAAGTTTGTCGGATGAAATGCTTCATGAAATGCCCCCCCCCCCCCCCCCCCCCCTGAATGATTTCTGGAGCTGATAAATCTCGGGGGGGGGGGGGGGAACCATCATACTTCACAGGACAGCTTGGAGAGGAAATCCGATTGAGAGTTAAAGATTGAAAGGATGTTATCTCAATGAATATAAGGATGAATCAATCTGGGTACATCCCTTATTATGTGGGCAACCAAATCAAGATGGGATTGTGAAAGTACAGCAGACGAAGAAGTTTGCTCAAATGTACATACAGAAAATCATGTATGTGGGACATGGAAAATCACTCGCCTTCTGGTGCCCGACTATCAAAATTTAAGTGTGTAAGAGATTTTCATGACATGAACCATTTTAACAAACATAATGTACGGGTGTAAGCTGCTGTCTTCAATGATTACAGAAACAAACAAAGCCTGAGAAATGATGCTTCTGGGTCACCCCCCCCCCAAAAAAAAAAAAAGAAGAAAGAAATTAAAATCAGACTTTATAAGATTATACATCAACAAAAAGCATATTGATTACAATGGGATACACTTTCTAATATCATAAAATTGCAGCAGCAACATAAGGGCTAGATACAGTACGCGCAATAAGAAACGCCTCCGTCAATTTCGTTTTCCAACGAAAGTTCGTTATCGATCGAGTAGCAACGAAATCTGGACGAAATTTGGACGAAATTTCGTTATCGATCCATTAGCAACGATTCTGACGCTTTGTGGACGCTTTGTGGACGCATTTCACGCACGACCGCCCGCTCAATTCCGTTCGGCAAATGCGTTGCTCGTTCGGAAAATGCGTGTTCGGAGCTCGGCAGTTTCGTCCAAATTTCGTTAGAAGCGTCCGTGATCCAAGGCGCACATGGAATACAGTACACATGTGAATCACTGCAAGATTAGACTCAACAAGTAGCACAGCGGTCGGGAATGAGAACAGTAGACAGGCGTGGAATTCACCTGATACACATAATCATATTAAAAATGGTAACATGTATACATATATCGATGCCGTTTTCATTGAAGCAATTTGTAAAAGTTTTAGTTTCCCTTACCCTAGCTGTAAGTACGGCACCGTTAGCAGATTATTCACTGCATTTAGTGAAAGTCACCTGATACATCACATGGTGGTATGCGGGCTGCATGTAACCAGGGAATGTGCACGTATGGGAAAGGCGAGTGCGCCGTATGTGCGTCGCCATTGCTATGGCATGGCTCGCTCGGCTGAACAAAACAGAGATGTTATACGATGTAGTAGTTCACGTGTTTTGTTTTGTTTTTTACAAGCAGAAAATAAACAACTGTTGATCATGAAATAGACTAAATTACCAATCAGAGATCATTCGGGTTCATAGTATTTAAGAGAAATCACGCAATTTTGGCGAGGGTGAACCCACAGGAACCCACAGGAACCTTATCGTAGAATGCCGACCAAAAAGAAAATGGTTTCACTAAAATTGCGTGTACGTAAAATCCATTTGAGTATAGAAAGAAAATTAACCCCCAAAAAGAGGAAAAAAGAAATTAGAAGGATTTGTTCGCCGTTATTTGGTCATTAATACTTCAGCAATTGCGCGTTACATTGCCCGTTTTTTTTATTGAATCGGGGCCCTGTTGCATAAAACCCTTACCGCTGGACTTACCGCTCCTTTCTAGCGGTAATTTTTCAAATCAGCGGTAAATTTTGTAATCCTTGATGCTGATTGGCTGTGATGCCTAATTTTGACGGTAGTTACCATTGAAATTCAATGGTAAGTTTTATGCAACGGGCCCCAGAAAAGCAAAAAAAAAAATATATATATATATATATGTATATATATATATATATTCAAAACAAGACAATACGTTTAATTCTTAGTTTGATATCGTTTATTTCTTTATTGGACAGAGAGATAATTCAGACGGTACGTGGAATTTTCAAAGCGACTAATTCAGACTGATTCTTAGTTTGACTTGGCTCTTTCTTTCTTTCTTTCTTTCTTTTTTTTTTGGGGGGGGGGTGGGGGTTGAGGGTCATGTTCGTTGTACCCATGCACCCATAAGGTTCGTTAGTACGAAAATGAAACATTCAGATACACGCGACTTCCCTACACGAAAAATAGATGTTCGTAAATGTGATAGTCAAATTATGATTCATAATCCGAAAATGCACGAATGTTTGTGATTGGATAGGTGCGTTATTGTCGGATTAGCAAACCTTCGGAGTACTGTAGTATCGAGCCTGTTGTATTCACGGATAAACGAACTTTTGGAATAATGAATTTTATATTCAGAGCAAGACAATAAGTTTAATTCTTATTATAGTTTGACATCGTTTATTTCCTAGTTGTGAAGCGGGAAGCGAGAGATAATTCTGTAAAGAAGTATACAGACGGAACATGAAATATTCAAAGCAGCTATGAGATTAAATCTTAAGTTGTTTATTTGTTTGTTTGCTTGCTTGTTTGTTGTTATGCTCAAGTGTTGGTGTAATCATATATACATTTTTTTTTTTTTTTTTTTTTAGGGGGGAGGCATTTTTGTAGTACCCACTGCACGTAAAGTTCGCTGATGCGAAAGTGATAAAATGTTCCGTAACACGCAAATTCCCTACACCATTAATGTTCGTACCTAGTGTGAAAATAAAATGTATTACTATTATTATTTTTTTCCCCATTGTTCGATTAGCAAACCTTCGGAGTGTCAATCCTTTCGTTTTCGGATAAACGAACTTCCTTAACTCACAAAACCACTTTCAGAGTAACAAACTAGTCATTATTTTATTCGGGCATTGAGAATACACGTAGTTCAGGAAAATCTTTAAGGCAAGAATTACGATGGATTCTTAGTTTGAAATCATTTTATTGATTTCCGTGGTGTTCATTATTCCGAAAAAGAAAACGGGTGCGCTATTCCGATGGTTACGGCGTTATTTCGAATCCGAAACACGCATATTCCTTGTGCCTATCCATGTTTGTTGATTCGAAAATGTAATCATGCTGCGGGTAATTGCTATAGGGCCATATATTGTTTTATTTCTGTCTATTGTTATATTATTATTATTATTATTATTATTATTATCATTATTATTATTATTATTATTATCGTCTTTAACATTAACCAATATTTTGATTAACGAGCATTTTGTTGGCTGTTTTTTGTTTTTTGTTTGTTTGTTTTTTTTTGGGGGGGGGGCATTGCCTGATTAGCAAACCTTCGGAGTGTCAATCCTTTTGTTTTCGGATGAACGAACTTCCTTTCCTCAGACGAAGAAATCAGAGTAACAAACTAGTCATTATTTTATTCGGGCATTGGGAATAGTTCAGGAAAGAAATAGAAGGGAGGAATCCGAAACACGCATATTCCGTGTGCTTATTTATACGTCATGTTTATTGATATGCTGCGGCTAAGGGCCTATTGGAGGTCGTTATACCTCTCGTTTGGTGTACGATTTCTTTCGTTTCATATCACTTTATTTGTTCCCTTCATATTCTTAATCTAAATGTAATTCTTTCAATTGCCTCGCACTGTGTACATGCATTTTCGTAACGGCGATTTCCCGCTTTGCTGCAGTATTTCGAAGGGTGTTTGATGCCAGCCGCTTCGGCGTGCTCTGTGGTAATGTTTATGTAGTTGTCGGGGAGGTTGTTGATACCATGGACCTACGTAGGTCCATGTTGATACTTTGTCTGTTGACATTTATTTTCGTACAGGCAGGGGCGGATCCAGGAATTCTGTACAGGAGGGGGGAGGGGCGCAACTAATATTTCTGGTGCCACTTCCGGGTTTCACTTCTATTTTTTTTTTTTTTTTCACGATAAATAAATGGGGCGTGCGCCTCATGCGCCCCCTCTGGATCTGCCACTGCTACGTGTTTATCTCGAGTGATGGTGATCGTGTTTCTAAATGTTTATAAAAAAAGGACATTATCTGAGTGATGCCTGATGATAGTGCAGGTGATGATAATCAACGATGCTGATGTAAAAGACGGCTTGCTGTGGATGCTGAGCGTTTATACGTGCCCTTCGTTTATTTAAATAAGTTTTCCCTCTTTTACTCTTCTTTCCCCTCCCAAGAATGATAAAAAAAGAAAATACTGTACCTACACCTCACAACAAAAGGAACCACGTGTGAACAACCATCGTTAAGTTCAATCGAAACGTTCATTATTAGCAAAGAATAAGGGGAAAACACGAGTGACGGAAAATGATAGAAGCGACGAGATTGTCTTCTTGTGTATAATACGGTCTCTTGGGATTCGAAAAACCCCACCCTCGGATCCCTTTGTGGAAATTTCCACAAAACCAGGTGCGTGCCAGACCCCAGGTGCCAGACGAAAGAATGCGCGCACTGGTGTATAGCAGGGAGGTGTAGTATATCGATCGAAGAACTCGCTGGTGAGTTGAGTTAAAGGAATCATTGCAAAGATGTTCTGATTCTTTCGCCTTTCTTTAGGCGCATACATCGAACAGTCGATTATTGCGTACTTGATCTAAGTACAATGTATTTATATGTTCCCAAGCTGTAAAAAGGAATTGATTAATCACTCAAAAATGCAATCACAGATTATGAAAGGTCTCATATGCCTAGACAAATTCACTGAGATGTCCTATGTGAGATGCAGCCACCACCCGATTAAACAGCAAAATCATGACAGTAAAATTTCACGCTCACCAAAACTGCCTATTACTTTTCATATGAATTTTGGTTATCAACACTCGTTCGTGGATTTGTTTGTTTGCATGTTTTGTGTGTATTATTCCTCGATCCTGAAAGACGTAATAATTATTCGCATCGAACGTAAACTGTTTACCGTAACTAAGCCTATGGCGCATTCGATCCATTCAACTTGCAGTAACCTCTAAGGCAGTGAGTTAGTAGCACATGGTGCATTCCTTTGAACCACATGTTTCGCATATCGGCACATCCAAACACATTAGCGATCGTCGTTATGGCAAACTTTCCGATTACAGTCAAGGGAGAAGAAATCGTAATACTGTACATGTACTTACGAAAGTGATTATGCTTAAGATCAAATAAAATGAAGAAGTTTGAAAACAACTTGGCAACACTCAATCAAGTTTTTCATTCTCTCACACAAAAGCTCTCTTGAGAAAATGAAAGCATTCCCCCTCCCCTGCTAGATAATGGAAGTTTTCATTACTAGCCCAGCAAGTTTTGGGAGTGTACATGAATGTTTTTAGGATAGAGTCAAAAGGGACCTAAGCTTTCGATTATAGCAGAATCTTCGTCAGAAGCAAAATGGCAAATAGGCAGAAAAAGCAACCACACACATGTAAAGCGACTTCACACAACAAGAACAGTCAGGACAAAGGGACACGGAACAAAGAAAACAAAAGGAGAGGGTAGGAAGTCATGGGCAAGGAGCCCAACAGGTAAAGGGAAGGGGATTAGAGCAGGAGGATGGACAGACAAAAGGCAGGGGAAGGTAAGTAATGGTCGCCGTGAGGGCCAGGGGGCAACCATTGAAGGAAAAGGATGAATATGGAGGCAACATCAAACAAGATAAGGAACAACAGAGAGATAAAGAAAGGTAAAGCGTGAAATAGCAACAGCAAAGGGGGGGGGGGGGGGGTGAGCAAACAGCAAGCCCTAGAAAGGATCTGTACAAGTACCAAGAGGATGCAACAAAATGAAAGTGAGAGTCAATCAACAAATGCAATTAACCATATCAAAGTATGGTAATATTAATACAGTAATAATGATGATATTGACAAAACAAATTAGAATAATAATCATTAAAGCACATAAAAAAGGGGGACACAAAGTCCATGGGAGAGAAAATGTATACTTGCAAAGCAAGTATCAATAGGCAAAATAAATACATTTCAAAGAGCTGGTTCATATGAAATCACCTTTGATTTATGATTTTACAAACAAGAATTTTCATCGCTTACCTATTTCTTTTATCACTTTCGTAATGTCATGATATTTCATGATGGCATGTGTTCTGTCTTTACATGGCAAGATAGGGTTTTTTTTTTCCATCCAAGGTCAAAAGAAGAAAGTGATAGAAAGATAATTGAAAGGATAGAATGAAACACCTACTCAGCAGGCTCTTGATATAACGCAAAAGCAATTCATCAGAAATGCAGTACAGTTCTAAATAATTTATCAGAGGAAAAAAGAGCAAAGAAAATGGGATTTCGAGTTCAATAGGAGTAGGAACATCGCAATTTACAGACTTGGACCTGATGCAAACATATTGTCTAGCTTCTGGTTGAGTTTCTTCAGAGACATAAATTTTGGTAGCAGTAAACCAGAGTGAACAAGCAAAAGGATACAATTAAGTGAAAAAAAATAAAATGCAGGTCTCTAGACCACTCCAGTGCACGATCGAGCGAGCAACACTAAAACAGCCCCCAGGGCCAGGCCATGTCGTCAGTGTCACTCTCGTCTTAGATCATACAGGCCTACATTGTACATACATCGTTTCGTACTCGTCATCGCCAACGTCATGATGGTCGGTCACACGAAATAAATTGCATCATCATAAGAGCTCTTATATCAACACCACTAGATAGTAGAATCATTATCATTATCACTATCATTCCAGTCAATCTCATCCAAAGCGAAACCCTCAAAATCCTCAAAATCATCGTGGTTAATACTCTCACAAAACACATCTGTAAACGATTCAGACATGGCAGACCTAGCTACACATCTTGCACACAAAAATGAAATGGAGGTGGAAAACTACGATGAATACACAAAAAAATATCGACGATGGCATTTTACCGTAGCAGAAAATACACAGAGTATCTTGCACCGGAAAAAAAAATGGATGTGGAAAACTACGATGAGGAAAACTAGGGTGAAAACCCGATGCGTGAAGACGAACGATGAAGACACTTTTACGGTAAAAATACTTACACGGAAACAAACGAGTGGGTACGATATTCTCGCACACACGAAGATAATCGACACATCGTTCAATCGAAAAACTCAACAAACACTCGAACAAAAACTCACCCCAAATTGTGGCAAACAGGGTAATCACTTAATAAAAATAAGAAAAAAACACTCTCAGAAGTATGATTGTACTCTGAAAAGAAAGGGATACAATGATACGGAAGCAAAAGAGAGAAAATGAGAGAAATGGACGGGAAACCTAGAGAACTTCGACGAAAGAAGAGCTAGCGATTCGCGATTAGAGCTAACTTTGTATACACTGTAGCTGTGTGTGTGATCGCGCGTACAAAGGGTTGAAAGCGTTGAAAGCGTTGAAAGCATTGAAAGCGTTGAAAGCGTCCACAGCTTCGGAAAAGCGTTCGGGGATTTCGTTGAATTCGTTGAATTCGTCCAAAATCCGTCCATGAAGTCTGGACGCAAAAAGCGTTGAAAACGTCCCAGGCGAAATCAATAACGCTAAAAGCGTTGGGACGAAATTTGGACGCACTTTCGTCGGGCGTTTTCTATTGCGCGTACTGTATTTGTATTCAAATGTGAAATGGACTATTGAAAATAGCCATAATTGCAGACATGAACTGAGGCATACCAAGCCATGAGGGGCTCAGTATCATCAGTATCAACAACTGGAGAAAAAAAAAATGGACAAGTGGCTCTTACTTGTTGGCAACCTGTCTGTTGGTACACTTGCCACAATTGACGAGCTTTTAGGGAAGACGTCATGCTGTGCTCTAGTATCTCGCAGCAGCACAGAAAAATTGGGACATAACAGTCACTGGGCCGCTATTATAGTTGCATGAAGCAGCGGCTCTCGCCAGGAGACATAACACTTTGAATGGGCTTGTAACGGAGGGAGAATACTTTGCAATGACTCATTTCTCGCATGACAACATTTCACTAAAAGCACAAAGCCACAACCCCATCTGGGGAGTCGGAATTCCTGTGCGCTGAGAGAGCAAATACATTTTAAGCCACAGCAGCAGTTTTCACAGGCCAAAGCCGGGTAGAAGGAGGGGGGGGGGGGGGGGCACCGTCAGCCACGAACGAAATGGGGGAGTGACCTTCAACTGTCTGAGCGATGAAATACCGAAATAATCGGTAACTCTTCCGACTTTGGGCACGATCAACATTCAGGCTACGTGGTGTTTTGATATGCATTAGTCAAACTCTCATTCAGCAAGAGGCTCTGATGCGCAAGCATCCACGTCTGTTCGATAATGTTGTGGAAGATCACCGATTCACACAGGCATCTTTAGATTACACAAAAAAGCTTTGATGGGACTATGGGGGAAAATACTTGAATTAGCACAGTTATTGTGTGGATAGCATCGACATGAGATATTCGTCAAGTGTCAATGTCTGGTCTACAGTATTGTGGAAGATCATTGATTTGCACATGTGCATCATTGTATTACACTAAATGGCTTTGATAGGACTATGAGTGGAAAAAAACACTTGAATTAGCACAGTTATTGTGAAGGGAATTCCTGCAAAAGATCTACAAATTGAACCCATTATCTCTGGAATATAGCAATTTGCCATAGGGCTGATAATATGACACATCCCTTTCTTGTTACAAAAGTTTGTTTATGTGTTAATATTTATTCGTAGCGTATCTGTCATATAGGCAAAAAAAAAAAAGAGTTCTTGACTAGTAGCATTCTTTCATTTTAGTGAGTTAAATGAACTTAAAACTAGAGTTTGGCATTGCATTTAAAAACAACATGAGAAAAGCAACAAATGATTAACAAAATGCATGGTCTCTATGAAGGAACACGAGCATCTTGTCAAGAAACTACACAAGCTGTCTTTGTCAACTGACAGTGACAGTAACTTGATTTTAATACCAGTAAGTATTAGGTATGCTCCTATTGACAGCCATGCTAGACTATGGGCTGCCATAAAAGGAATGCCAACCTTCCATGTTACTGTTTAGCAAGATGAGTATCATACTGTACATGACCACCAGCGAGATTCTGTGTTGTCCAAACTCTGGCGTGCCCAAGAAAAAAAAAAGCTTGTTTCCCCGATACATCACAACGAAAAGCTGAGGCCACTTTGCTACGTTCCGTATTCCGTATACAAACTGTCTGGCCCACCAGAGCTTTCTGTTACCTATGCCCTGCAGAGAAGGCTTCTAATTCGACTCGACTGCAAGCCCCGCGCTCATAATTTGCCAAGTTGAGAGGAAGTTCAATGTCTGTCTTTCCCTGTTTTCTTCTGTGCTGCTTCTCTTTCTAAGGCACAGCTCCCTCCCTCTCCCTTCATCTCTTGCAGACATACCACGTTCCTTCAATTTCCGACACCCTTGCCGATAACGCCACCGTCGCGGAATCTCCCTTCATCTACCCGTCTTCGCTCCAGGCTAGTTCCCTCACTACACAGTCATATTGAGGGCTTTCACACTTCCACTAAAGCACTTATTTGTAAACATGTTTACCAATGTATATCAAGCTAATTGATTTATTTTTGGAAACAGGTCACCTCAAATCACATTCCTCCCGAATACATTTCTCTTGTTTGGCTGGTCTTGCTCTGAAGGATGATTTCCCACTTGGTTTTTGCTCAATTTTGAGTGGGCAATCTGCAATGTGAACAGCTCCACCTCAAAAATGCATTTGGGGATGCAAAACTTTGACCTTATATTCACTTCTACCATGTTGTCTTCATGTATTTTGGATGTCCATACTATCGCATAAATGTGCACACATTACACAGTTGTGCATCCACTACCAGCCACTACAGTTGTGACACAGCTATTGTACGGCATGTGGTTTGCATAATTACTGTGTCAATGAAAACAATTCACTTCAATGATTGAACACTCCGTAAAATGATGTAGCTTTCAGACTTACAAAAATACCTTGATCAGCATCAGACCCATTTCTACACACATTGTCAAACAAATCTTTTTGCCAATCTGAAAGAGCTCAGTACATTGGCCCTATCCCCACCCCCCTTTTCTAGCTGGATGGAAGTCTTCAATATCCAAGAGCTGAAGTAGCCTTATGTGCAAAGTGACACATTGTAGAGGAAGAGCATTTGTAAAACTGTCACAACTCAAATGCTCGATGGGGATTGAGGAATGGGGGCAAACCATCCAGAGTCTACCATTTTCTGGGCAATACAAAAAGGTCACAAGTGCCATTCACACTGCCAGTGAAATTGTGTGAAAGAAGTAATAGACTGCATATATCTATCATTTCAACTCAATGCGTTTTGAATGGCTTTTACGAACATGGTTTGAAACGTGATTATCGGGTCTTTCCAGTGAAGCAGGTTTTTCCACGCTCTCCGCTGAACTTTGTCTGTTGGGAACTTCACCCACGTCACATCCTTCATGTACTGATATTTTCCATAATTTCGTTGTTTGGCATCATCGACCCAGCATTGGGCCGCTCGCAGAAGAATCCCATTTATCAAATGTAAAGTTACAGAATTGAAAATAACTCTACTATTCGCGAGATTATAAGACAGAATTTGATATGATCTATGAATACTAGCTATCACTTCTGCGTCAAATGTGCATAAAAGCGTACATTTACGCATCGCGTGTTTATAACCGGAAGTTTATATCCCAAGAATTAAAGGTACAACTGTAAAATGATTAGAGCATCCCCGCTTTATATTCAGAGAATTATATGTGATAGGGAGAACTGAACGAGGGGAAGAAGTAGGAAGTGAGGATTAGAGGCTTCCATTGATAATATGACTGACACATCTAGCATTGGTTGCAATGATTTTCTATGTACAGACAGTGTGAGATTAGCACAGCCAAAGAGTGATTTCGGAAATAAGAAATAGTCTTGTGCCACGAGCTTGGACTGAGCTGGCTTTTTATATTCTCTTACGGTCCCTTTTAAACACACACAAAATATAAAACTATAAGTCTTCCATACTGGCATTCATTCATTGATCAAATACTTCTATTCATTATGTTTCTACTAAAAATTATTCTGCATTGATGTGTAAAATAGAGTACTGCAATTTATTCTTTGAGCAAGGACAAGGTACAGTTGTAGAAAAAAAATGGAGAAAGGAAAGATAACGGGTCTGTACACACAGACTAAAAGATAGAAATAGTAAATCTTATTAGGCAAAGAAAATTGGAAAGATATTATTGCACCTATGGGGTTTATTATAGACCCCTATGGATGGAAGAAGTCTGCTCATAAAGTTGTCTTATTGTCTGTGAAAATCAATCCAGAAAGCGAAAACACAACTAATGTCTGGCCAAAAATAATAATGCAGCTTGGAGGAAAATTCTGGCACAACGTGCTTCTCTTCACACAGAGAAAGCAAGCATGAACGCTAAACATAACCAAGTTTGATGTGTACAAAGAGCATATTACTGTATGTAGGCCTACCTGTATGCAAACACAAAGTGGAATGAAAGACAGTATGGACCTTGTAAATATGTGCATACAGTACATACTCTTTTTCTGCATACACTCATACTGCAAACAAAAATGTGTATGCTCCTCTGCAGCTGTACATGAAGACAACATATTCTTCTTACTGGACTTGAATTTAATCTCCAAGGGAAATGATAGACTACTGATTGCATTAACATGACAGCGGTAGTACATTGTAGGTCGAAGGTTACTATATATCATTTCAAAATGTCACTCTGAAGCCATAACTTCTGCTATATAAAGAGTGTCCAGTAGGAATACCACATACAATGTATTTCTCACCTGAAGATGGACAAAAATATAGTAGAGCTCTACAAAGAAAGACAGGGGCACACTTCAAGGTCAATGGTCATCAAAATTCAGCAAAAAATTCATTTTTCCTGGCCATTAATCTCCAAGATAATGCACTATACATCAAATAGTCATATTACTTGGTGTAATATCAAAAAGGACAATGAATTGGAAAATATTTCCTTTCTACCAAAAGAGCTAAAGGTAAATCCTAGGTCAATGGTCAACATCAATGAACCTCATCACAAATGTGAATGAAGGGGACAAATGCTGCACATCAGCAATATACTCTGGAGACAAATTTACCATGTGAAACAAAAAAGACAAAAAAAAAACAACAACAACAACAACCACAGTTTGATTAGACCTAACAAATATGCCCAGGGTGGCAGTGAGAAATTACTCTACTCGATAAAGCACCAAGAATACAAGCTCACAACTGCTTTGAATATTAGACATCCTCAAACAAATAGGATTTTTGCCAGTAATTCCTGCACAAATATTGACATGGTCTGCAGTGACACCGAGAGTTACTGGATTTATCTCTGGCCAGTTTGGCTCTCAAGCTTGTGGGAGTATGAAAGTAGATTTTTGAAGAAAGACCAACAGATCAATATACACGAAAAGACGGAAAAGATGAAAAGATAGGAAGATAGATGGATAGATAGAAAGATAGAGGGATGGAAAAAGGATGGAGAGGGAGAGAGGAATAGAGAGAGCAGCAGAATGAAAGTCAGAGAAATATACAGAAACTTTGCACATGGTGCTCACAGAGAGACACTTTAATCAAAGGGAAATTAAATGGTGCATGATGTCTATTAGCTACAACAGAAGCAAGTGGCTGATCAGAGCTCATAGGAAATTAGTCTTTTTCAAGACTGTTGCATTGAAGAAAAAAAAAAAATGTATGGAATGGGATGAAGGTAGAATGCTTATCAAATGGCATTTAGCCTAGAATCCAGACTAGTTCCATTATGACTGAAGGCTCTTAAAAAACAGGTTGAGAAACATGAAGCAGGTGGTAGGAGCACAGCTGAAATATAATGGGGGCTATTCATTGCCTTAGGGATGCCTGCCCCTCATGGCAGCATGGTAGGTATGCTTTTACAGGGTGTTCAGAAGCAAAAAAAAATTTTACTAGAACCGGTATAGCTATACCAAAACGGTATAGCTATAAAGATGAATTCATATGTCTGAATGCTGACTTCATGAAACAATGCATAGCGAAACAACGGTCAGAGCATTCGAACTAGAACTCGATAACGAATCAGCATTTCATCGTGTCTATTGTGCATCTGAACGTAAGGCGACCATAGAACGGTATAATTGGGAGGGGCTTAATGGGAGTGCGCATGAAAGGTGACCTTGTACCTGTCATTCATAACAATAGCAGCATGCGCGGTGAGGAACTGCACATCTATACGACATTTTTCCGGAATGACCAAAATTAACGTCTGAACGGTCTGTCCGCTTTACAATGATTCTTCATATGTCGCTTCTTTATCGAGTTTTGGTATAAACTGGCTTGCGTATGAACAGGGGGTTAGGTTAGTAGGTACACATCGTATGCCTTTAGTCTCCAAAACAATGGCACCAAGCAGTATATTTACAGTGGCTATAATCTTTCCTTCTTTTTTTTTTAAATAAATGCCTGGATCCCAAGTCTAAGTCTTTATTCGAGGACACACACATACACACATGCAAGAATAGAATAGAAAGAATGCACCTCAACATTCCTCAACTAATATTTATAGACACATTTACACAGTGGACCTTTAAACATCAGTCATTTGTCCAGTCTGGCCAAATATCTGCCATCATCTATTTCAAACAGGTCGGCACTCAATCCATTCTCCAACGAGTAAATAGAGGGGGGGGGGGGGAAGAAATAAAACACAAAACTGAAAATCCAGTTGTTGATATTTAGTTGGTGTGTTTTTTCTTGGAAGATAAAAGCATTTCTTTGGTATTCTATTTGCCATAAGTCCCAAGTCTCATCATTAAATCAACAGCAGCCTCCAAGGCATCAAAGAGGGAACATGGAAATATACTTGTACACCTAAAAAATAAACATTTTGTAACACTAGTTGTTAAAGGACAAGTTCACTTCATAAACATAAGGAGAATGCAGCAATATTAGTAGAAGTACTAGAACACATCAGTGAAAGTTTGAGGAAAATTGGACAATCGACACAAAAGTTATGAATTTTTAAAATTTTTGTGTTGGAACCGCTGGATGAGGAGACTACTACAGCTTGTGATGTTGTATGCGTACAACAGTATAAAGAAAATATAAAGAAATTTCAACATATTTTCACTTTTTTCACAAAATAAAAAAGCACTTGACTTGCCTCTTTCTAAAGGCAGGGGGAATAATGTTACCCATAACATATATCGGTAACGAGTCAAGGGAGTGTGTACTTTTTTCAGAAGATGAAATATTGTAAAATTCTCTTTATATTTTCCTTATTGTACGCATGTGACATCATACACTGCAGTAGTCTTCTCATCCAGCGGTTACTGCACAAAAACTTCAAAAATTCATAACTTTTGAACGGATTGTCCAATTTTCCTCAAACTTTCAATGATGTGTTCTACTAATATTGCTACATTCTCTCAATCCTTATGTTTATGAAGGTGAACTTGTCCTTTAATTCAAAATATTGAATTTTACAAGACTGGGAAAAAAACCCCCAGCATACCTGAGTTGCAATTTACCCCTGTACAATAAGAGCAGTGGCAGACCATGAACATTTTGTTTCCTTTTTGTTAATTACTCCCCTATGGGTTTGTGCCAGGAATCGCAAATACCGTAAAAAAACAAAACAAAATAAAAAAGTTACATGGATACTTTCATTTTCATTGATCAAACAGCAAAGACATACATTGTCTGAGAGTGCTCAACAGCAAGCATTTCAATTTCCTGATACCTGTACTTCATATCTTCTTTAGAGCAGCTTTGTCGTCTAAACATCACCTCTCCAATGAAGATAGAGAAGCGAAAGCAAAATTGATCCCTTGTCTTGTGGTTTATATCGTTAAGCAACTGGCTTGGCTTCCGGATAGAATTGCATTTTTGGCAATTGTTGCTGTTGTTTTTGAATGAGTATGAGCCAATTCACGCTACACCCTCAAATTACAATTTGTACAGTTTGTAGCCTAACAAGTATACATTTTATGCATGGAGTGATCTTGTCTGTTAGGATCTTACAAGCAGCATACTAAGAACCGCTCTAAAACTTTCCAAAATATTGGGAAAGACACTTCAATTTACACATGCAAGCATACATGTACAATGTACTTGTCAGTGTACACGTACATAAACAGCAGTATGGGTTATTTTGGGCTCAATTGTTATAAACCAATTCGATTTGGGTACTTTTTTTAATGGTAATTTCTAACTGGGGGCTTCAAGTATATGCCTAACAAAAGATAATTTATGCACTGACATAGCAATGCACATGGCTCATTGTATAACCCATTGAAAGTGCTTTTGTTCTTCTTTGGAAGCCCCACAGTTATGGCCGCAATAAGTTACACACATGTACTGTGCTCTGAAGTCGGATTCATACAACCTCTGATGGCAATAATCTTGCTTTATTTTTCTACGGTGTGGGTGGTGGGGAGGTCAATTACCTACTACGTAGTAATGTTCATCTGACTGACACACAGGCTACAATTAGCTCCAGACACAGACGACCCTTTGATGGATAATTTTAGAACTTTGCAATTACAAGGAAATCTGGTAATTGTATTCTGTAAACCACAAAGGAAAGACAAAGTTTTAGTCTCCCCAAGTCACTCAAGAGTCATTACCACACATACAGGGATACACTATAAGCATATTTCCATTTAAAGCCTACCGTACACACAGAAAAGATGTGCATCATTGTTAACTTATTTTCAAGAACTGCCTGTAGAAATTTAAAATGCAACCACCTCCCTCATGCAACATAGCTTTGACTTCTTTCGTTTCCATAACTGTCAGAAAACCCCCCAAAATAACGTAAATTCAGCCAAGTACGCATTATACTGTAGTTGCGCTGTCACAGTCTTCTAGAATGCTGTAAAACAAGATAACCCTCTGTATATTCACAGCATGAAATTATCCCAAATTGGAGCCGACAGCCATTTTCGCGGCATGACATTTTCGTGATTTCCAACTGACATTCAATGCATACTGTAGTACAAACAAGAACTTAACACGTGCATAGCTTGACCCTCACGATAAAAATTTCTGGTTTTACAGTACTGTAAAACATGATATATTCGCGGCATGAATTTTTCGCGAATTGGAGCCGACGGCCTTTTTTGTGGCATGAAATTTTCGCGAACTGCCACTGCCATTCAATGCATATAGTGTGGAAAAGAAATTTCGCGTGCATTTTAATTTCGCGAATCTTCGCGCTCGCGAAATTAACGAAATCAAAATGCACACAAACATTCCTCGTTTTACAGTATTCTATTGTCAAACTTTGAAGTCTATAAGAAAGTTCGGCTACACATAGGCCCGAGACTTGTGATACAAATACACATCCAACCAAGCTGCATCCAACACTCAAAGTTATAATACGTTCATGTAGACAGTCTCTGTTTTGTTTTGGTTTGTAATGTTTCCCGCTCATATAATTCATTCGGCATTGAGAAAACTTGCTTCAGACAACTACCTGAATATTCACTTTTGGCTTCAAAATAAAAGTGTGATCATAATAAATTCATCTTTAATTACAATTACCCTGTTGCTTTTGGCACTCTTTACTATATTTTTTAGTATTTCATGACACTTATCTTAAAAGAATGCCACCTGCCAATACATACGTAATGTTTTTGTTTTGTTTTAAATGTTTGTTTTTTTTTTAATTTATGAGCACATTCTCAATGCATTCAATGCCCAAGTCTGCAAATCTACATCTTGATCACATTTTTTTTTTCTTTTTCACCCCTTTCTACAGCACAGCTTCACCATTATCATTACAGTCTCGCTGTCAAATCGCTTTCTTACACACTTCCTCAAACAGACTTCCTGTCTGACGAGGTCAAAAGGTCATGTTGTGATCTCTCGCCAAAGCCTATGAGGTGAATGTAGGATGTGACGTATACCATACCAGCAGAAAGAAAGGGGACAAAAAAAAAAAAATAACCCGAGAGATACATAGCCCTCTTGAAGAAAGTCAGTGAGAGTGACAAATAACTGTTTATACCATACACTGCACTAGGGACTATGGTCACTCCTGGAGCCGTTTTAAATTACCCTCTCCCCTCTCCGATTTCACGCTTTACTGTTACCCACAATCACTTCCTCAAAAGAAGAGAAAACAATCTTACAATAAAGTTTGGCCTACCACTTGCACATCCTCCCTTTATTCCCGACATCTCTTGCCCTCTACATCCCCGAAGTACAACATATACAACAACAAACCAGACTGCCGGGAAACAACAGTTCCGATCTGTAGGTAATAGCACCTACCACATCCGGTGGCAATGAGCGATCAAACAGATGTCAAATCTACGTGATGAATAAATACCCTTCCCCTCTTGCAAAGGAAAAGGAACGAGAAAGAAAATGAGAGAGAGAAAGACAAAATGAGCGATTCACAAGCCATCTTCTGCAATGACTGAGAGCAGGGGGTGTTTCTCAAAGCTGTTCTTAAAGTTACGAACGACTTAAAGGGAAGATAAACCCCAAGAACAATGTGGATTGAGTGAAAGCAGCAACATTAGTAGAACACATCAGTGAAAGTTTGAAGAAAATCGGACAATCGATGCAAAAGTTATGAATTTTTAAAGCTTTGATGTTGGAACCGCTGGATGAGGAGACTACTAGAGGTTATGACGTATGAGTGGACAACAATACCAAGAAAATATAAAGAAAATTCTGCAAAAATCCATTTTTCATGAAAATTACAAATTCCATCAACTTGATAGTGATATATGTTAAGGGTAGCAATTATTCCCCCTGCTTTCTGAAAGCGGTTGGTCCATTGTTTTTTCATAATTCTAGAAAAGTGAATTTTTGTTGAATTTCCTTTATATTTTCTTTGTATTGTTGTCCACTCATACGTCATATCCTCTAGTAGTCTCCTCATCCAGCGGTTCCAACACCAAAACTTTAAAAATTCATAACTTTTGCATCGATTGTCCGATTTTCCTCAAACTTTCACTGATGTGTTCTACTAATGTTGCTGCTTTCACTCAATCCACATTGTTCTTTGGGTTTACCTTCCCTTTAAGAATGACTGGTGATCAGTTCTGATGTGCTACACTTTAGCACAAGAACTAATCACCAGTCGTTCTTTATAAGTCGTTTCTAACTTTAAGAACAGCTTTATGAAACACCCCCCCCCCCTGTTCTGTCGGCGAGATGCAGCGTAAAAAACTATTCATAGCACTTGAAATAGTCAAGATTTGTAGGCATAGTACTTAATATTACTACCAAAAGTACCAGCGTGTAGGAAAAATAAATAATCTGATCTACAAATCAACAGCATTAATATTGTAACATGAAGATAATGAAAGTAATGGTTATGATATTGAGACCTCTATGTGTATCAATAATCATTATGATAGCAAAATTAAACAATAACTAGTACACACCATAATTATCACTAATCATATAAGGGCTTTTTACACTTGTGTTTCTTAACCCCGGACTTTCTCTGACCCAGGACTATCGTTAGTCCCGTACCAATTTTTTCAGCTTTTTACACTCGCCAATTAGTCCCGTACTATCTCTTGTCCGGGGCTAAGGAGAAAACTGACCTTTTTACACTCGTCTTTCTTAGCCCCGGACTTTCCAAACCACATGAATATTCATAATTACGCTGTGTACTGTACACGTACACGCACGCACCGGCAGCACTTGATTACCTCGTTTCTGATTGGTCAGTGAGGGTCGCACTTCGTCTCCGTCGCTTAGCCCAGGATTATTTTTTCGTTCTGTTTACACTCACTTGCTTGGCACCGCAATTGCGGTGCTAGCACCGCAATTGCGGTGCTAACCCCTGCTATTTTGCAGGGCCAGATAGTACCGTACTATCGGTGGGGCTAGCCCACTTTGGCAAAAACGAGTGTAAACAGAAAGTGGGCTAAGGATAGTCCCGTACTATCGGTGGGGCTAAGGCCCCCCCTTAGCCCCACCGATAGTCCGGGGCTAAGCAAAAATTTACAAGTGTAAAAAGCCCTATAGTGTCTTTTTTATCTTAACATAATATAATGAACTATTGTCATCATTACCATTATTACATTATATACCATGTACACATGTATTAACTTTCCTAGCAAAAGTTTATCAAGTAGGACATATCCCTTTAACTTCACTGAGATACCTCTCCCTGAGAGTAGTTTACAGAATATATGTAAGTAGTTTACAGAATATATGTAAGTTGTGTATCCATACCACAAGAAGCTGGTCATGCAACATTTGTTTATTAGATGGTGGTCACCAAGCAGTCCTTGACAGGATCATCTTACAAAATGACCATACACTATCTAGGCCTGGACCAAGGAAGCATACTGGATATTGCAAGCAGCAGTGCATTCATCCATACAGACGACTCAAGATGTGGTCAACAGCCTTTTGGGAGCACCTTTGGTCCCACTGGTAATGTCCATCCAGATGGATACATATATTACTGCCCTGTCAGTGTGCAACTCAACCATTGAACATCCATAAAAGAGCTCCTATACAGCTCTTGATTAAACATAGAAACATTATGGACAATACCAGTACCACTGAATTTTTGAACTGACCTTTCAGACAAAATATATTGAGTAGTCATTTTGAGAGCAATTAAAAAAGTAAGAAAATCACAGCCATGAATGTGGCATCCCCACCCACTACAGGCTACACCAGAGTAGTGACCACTGCCTCAATGACATTCACATACTAGTATGTTGAAGTGGACTTTGGAAAAATTTCGTGCATGGACTCTGACCATTTACCCATTATTTCCATTAGCATGTCTTTTGAAGGGTTTGAACAAGAGGCTACCAATGCATTTAATAGTTAAAAAAATGCTGGAGGCAACTGTTTCAATGACCTCACAAGGTGAGGTAGAACAATTTTTATTTATATTTAATGCTCACACTATCACTGCTATCTATCATATTGTACTAGTAGCTCCACAGTAAACTTTTATTTGATTGTACAACCTTCATGTATTAAAGGGACTGTACAGTACTGGTCGAGGTGGGGATTCATGTTTTGAACATTCCTTTAAAGTGAGATAATCAGAAACCTCTTATGAAATATGAAAGAGCATGTAATTTTAAGAAGGATTCAACATTTATTTGATGAAAATTGGTTTTCAAATGGCTGATATACCAAAAAAAAAAGTGATAATAATGAAAGGCGACAGGCCACGCCTTTTATTAGGATCTCTTTGTTTCACGTTGTTTTTGGATATCTCAGCCATTTCAAAACCGATTTTCATCAAATAAACTTTTCATACCCTTTAGAATTGCATGCTCTTTGACATCTCAGTTGTCTGAATATCTTGCAAAACATTAAAAGCTAAATCCTCACTTCAACCAGAACTGTACACACCCTTTGAATAAAAAACATTTAAAAAAATTGTAAAAATTCATACATACACTTGATATGTTTATGTTGCACTGACAACTGCTGTTTTAATAGCTTGAAACAATACAAACCCTACCACGAGGAGTACTACTTTAAGACACATGATAAAAATAGTCACAAGCCAGTTAAATCCATACACGTGTACATACATTGAGTATCACATTTTGAAAGACACTTAGAGTGTACATTGTACGGTAATTATGCATTTCAGCTAAATAATGTCTATGTACACAGACAACTAACCCAAGATAGTCCAGTGTTTCTTTTAATAACATATGGACTGAAACGGGACACCTTCAGGATAACATTCCAAATCATTTTATGTTTTAAGGATGTTACAAACTTCTTGCTAGTCTGCAAAGGCCAGTGGTTCGCTGCCATTCATGTAAAAAAAAAAATGAACAACAACCACAAAAAACAAGACAAAACAATAAACGAAAAACTACATCACAGTTTCTCAACCCTAACACTATATTTTCTGCACACAAATCGTGTATACTGTATACATTGTACGATGTACTCTAGCCATGTGCCCTTTCCACGTATTACATACAATAGAAGTTATATTGTATGTCATTGAATATCAACGAAGTGAAACTGCGTTACACTAAACAGGACTTCTCCAGCAAATCTAGGGTATCCCTCTCTCTGTCCACAGAGCACCAAATGCTTCACAATTCTGCTGCGGTTGATGAGACACTGGGTAGGAATGTGAGCTGCGAGAGGGATCGATACAAATCTGGGGTGTCAAAGTCCTAATTCATGGCTCTTTGAATGGCCAAACAATTCAGTGTGTACTCTGGGTTTTGCAGACGTGCATAACCACCACAAGCATGACACAATGTGTTCCTATGGTGCTTGCATCTTTTTAGGTGATCCGAGTATCCTCTCGGATCACCTTCTGTATCTGTACGGATTCTTTGTTCTTCTTCTTCTTTCTTTATTTCTGGACAAAAGTTGTGTATCTACGTACTCAGAAAGTACTCAGAGTATCAACTTCAAACTCATACCATATATGTATCATGTCCCAAAGACGACAAATCTAATGTATCATAGTGATCAGTCAACCGTGACGTCACTATGACGTCATTATATGAAAACACATTCTCAATCATATCTCATTAATGGAATGGAGTTTTTCAATGAAATTTACGTCACATATATTTCAAGTTATGCGGATTTTACTCATATTCTCAAAATTCATATTTTCTCTTAAGACGTGCGCGTACGCGCGCGTTTAAATATTTGTATGCTCAAATCGAGCTCAAATTTTTTTTGCATACGTTTCAGACCATTTGGAGCATTTTTTGAAAAATTGAAAAAATTGGACGGACGCGTACGCGCGCGCACATATACGCACGTACAGCTCATATGCAATAGAAATTTCCCGATTTTTTACGTTTATCGGATGTCTGAAAAGTCAAGGAATATTTCTTGCAAGTTTCAAGTCAATCCAACTCAATATGACGTCATACGGGCCCGTCAAAGTTGAAATTCCGCGCGCGCGTCAATGGCGATATACAGTGCAACAATGCCAAAAAACCGCCAATTTTCAATCCGATTTTACTCGTCAGGATGGACGGTGACCCCCCATGTTTTTTACATATTCTGAAAGCTGATGAGTTGTACATGTCATTTCATGGGTTGGCGATGCTGAAAAAATGATTAAAAGATATCAAATTTCTTAATAAAATAAAAAAAGTAAATTTTCAAAATGACGTCATTAAATTTCAAGTTCACTCGAGCGTATCTCACTTATCCTTTGTTAATTTTCACCCAGATTTCAGTATGTTGTAGCTTATGAAATGTTCTTTCATTATTATGATAACAACATTTTGATTGGATGATGGCATTACCTCATAAAAATGGATTGAAAGTAATCTTGTTAAATTTGACCAGTTTACGTGTTATCTCTATGGGAGTGCAGTTTTTCTGGAAATGAAAATTGACATGACTGTCTTTATCGAGCACTAGCTGACTTATGCTTCGGTAAATTTCTCCCAGATTTTAATATGTTGTAGCTGAGACCTTGGGCTATCGTAAGTGTGCCCTTCATTTTTTCATACAGTTTCAGAATCACGTCCAAAAACTTGGTTGAAATTAAAGCTTATCTTCGATGTATTTTCATATTCCTTTCTTTTTGCAACTTTCTTTGCAATAACTCAAGAAAAACAAGCCCTATCAGCCCAATATTTTGCACATATTTAGTTCATGTCACGTACATTATTTCATAAAATGACAACTACTTGATCGGACACCATCTTGGGTATGTAAATTAGGGTCAAAGGTCATAAATGTTTTATCCTGTATCTTGGTGAATACATGTCTTATCTTTCCCATATTTTGCACACGCAAAGACCATGTTACAAGAATCATTTCACAAAATAATCACTTTTTGCCCAGACGCCATCTTGCCTGTGCAAAGTGGGGTCAAAGGTCATATGTACTTTTTTCTTTATCTTCGTTATGACGTGTTATCTCTATGGGAGGGAATTTTTCTAGATGTGAAAATTGACTTGACTGACTTTATCGAGCACTAGCTCACTTACAATTCGGTGAATTTCTCCCAGATTTTAATATGTTGTAGCTGAGACTTTGTGCTATCGTTGTGTCTCAATTGTTTTTCATACGGTGTCGGAATCACGTCAAAAAACGTGGTTGAAATTAAAGCTTATCTTCGACGTATTGAGATATTTCTTTCTTTCTGCAACTTTCTTTGCAATAACTCAAGAAAAACATACCCTATCACCCCCATATTTTGCACATGTTTAGGTCATGTCACGTACATTATTTCATAGAATAACAACTACTTGATCGGACACCATCTTGGGTATACAAAGTAGGGTCAAATGTCAAAAATGTTTCATCCTGTGTCTTGGTGAATACAAGTCCTATCTCTCCCATATTTTGCACACGTAAAGACCATGTTACAAGGATCATTTAACACAATAACCACTTTTTGCTCAGATGCCATCTTGTCTGTACAAAGTGGGTTCAAAGGTCATATGTACTTCTTTCTTTATTTTCGTTATGACGTGTTATCTCTATGGGAGGAAATTTTTCTAGATGTGAAAATTAACATGACTATCTTTATCGAGTATTAGCTCACTTATGCTACGCTGAATTTCTCCCAGGTTTGAATATGTTGTAGCTGAGACTTTGGGCTATCGCAATATGCCCTTCGTTTTTTTTATACGATGTCGGGATCACGTCAAAAAACTTGGTTGAAATTAAAGCTTATCTTCGATGTATTTAAATATTTCTTTCTTTCTTCAACTTTCTTTGCAAAAACTCAAGAAAAATATACCCTATCACCACCATATTTTGCACATGTTTAGTTCATGTAACGTACATTATTTCATAAAATAACAACTACTTGATCGGACACCATCTTGGGTATGTAAATTAGGGTCAAAGGTCATAAATGTTTCATCCTGTATCTTGGTGAATACATGTCCTATCTTTCCCATATTTTGCACACGTATAGACGATGTCACAAGAATTATTTCACAAAATAACTACTTTTTCCTCAGATGCCATCTTGGGAGTGTAAATGTGGGTCAAAGGTCATATGTACTTGTTGCTGTATTTTCATTATAGTGTATACAGATTTGGTACCAAAGATGGCAGATATGACTCCCTTTTCTAAATGAGAATCCAAACATCACACGGCCAATGTCTCTGAACACAGGTGAAACCTGCATGGTCATGCCTATTTCGATCAGGACTCGAATCCATGATAAAAAAAAAAAATCGGATCACCTTAATTTGTCAGTGATGACAAATTACAATCTCTAGTTTTCTTTTTTTTCTATGAATGAAAGTGGGGTTGGAATAGAAAGGTCGAATGGGTTGTATTTTAAAGACAAACTTTTCAAAGTTTTAAACTAACTACCATGAAAAAAAAAAAAAATCAAGATACAGTATCAAAAAGATGTATCCTACACTGACAGTACATTGTACATTGATATCATGGCAAGCCTGTACAAGAATTGCACTGAAATAAAGGTATGGCTCAATCAGACATGTTTATCATCTATTGAAAAGTCTAGGAAGGGAAGAGGGATTAATACTCTTCAGAACAAAGATGGAACAGTCTTACTTTAAATCGATGTGCCATATTCGTCAATGATAAGGCCACAGTGCCGTATAAGCAGCATCCAAATTTTGTGACAGCCAAGATTCATGAACTTGAAATGCATGCGAAAGTTCTTCAACACTATATGCATTGAATGCCAGAGGCAATTCACAAAAGTATCATGCCATGAAAAAGACTGTTGGCTCCAATTCATGAAAATTTCATGCTGCGAAAATATCATCCTTTACAGTACGTGTCACTTTCGTAGAGCTACAATGAGCCAAGCCAGGAGTACTGTAACTGCCGACAAAACCTTATACATAGTACTCAGCATGACAGGGGTACTGCAGAAGCACAGACTTTTGTGTCATTCATTTCACTTTCTGCTTTATTTTTGCTGCACTGTGTCCACTTCAGTGAACTCTACCTGTCAATGATTTCATTAATGTTAGTGTACTATACATGTACACTAGAACAATCGCAGCATGTTCTTATTTTCATGCTAGCTTGTGCAATGAAATGAAAAAAATTTTCATCTGTGAAATGCTGCATGTTTACCATATGAGAGACAAGATACACATTTACAACATTTGTAACTCGAGTCCTGGGAAATGTATCAGATACAAACTGGAACCCCTCTCTCGCACAGTAGTTTTTGATGTCTGACGCACAAAGATAATGACAAATCATTCAAGGGCCTGCTGACTGCATCCTTGATTTTGATTGAAAAAAAAAAAGGAGAATTTCTCTTCCATGAAAACAAGACAAAAACACACACAACTCTTTTGCATGGAAATAATGAAACCCGAGGAGCAGACAAATGAAGAAAAAGAAAGAAAAGAAATGAGCAACTAAGCTAAGCATTATATGCATTTGGACATTTACGACCTTTTTGAATGCCAATGTTACTATGTATACAACTGTAACATGCATCCAGTGGGACCTTGACATTAAAATAGCCATCTTGGTCATGTGACCACAACGATGCCTGAAAAGGAATCGCTGATGGTTCTGCCTGCACAATGACTGAAGTATGATTTTCCTTCGAATCACATGAAGTTATCAACTCCTCTTCCCTATGCTCTGCCGGGTGAGTACGAACAGCAAAATCATAATATCCTTGAATACTAAAAGCATCATTCATGTTTGAAATAATGTCTTTCAAGCAAACTACTGGCTACTGGAAAATTACACGAGTGGCAGCAGCATATACACTGTAAGCCTGTACATACATTGTAGTAGTCACAAAATTGAGAGGATTATTCAAACATGCCTACTCTGCAAAACCTAGATCTTTTTCTTAATAAATTCCCTCTGGAGGTGAAAAACTGCTTGATATAATTGTTTTGTACAACCTTTCCTCTACGCATTCTCATTACGTATACTGTATCCTAGTAATTTTCTTCATCTTCTTCTTCTACTTGTTCTTGTTCTTCTTCTTCTTTTCCTTCTGAGGGTGAATTCTTTATCACACAAGTCTGGGTGTAATGAGCACAGATGGCTGTGGCTGTCGGACAGAAACACTCGAAAGTTCAAATGAAATTCTGAATGAAGTGCAGTAACGTGACCTTTTATACAATACTTCCCCTTTAGACAGTGCAGTTATCAGGTAAATTTCCTCACTGACACAATGGGTTTAAAAAGGAAAGTATTGTTGTGTTAAGTATCCTGCTCATTTTTCTGAGGCCTAGCACTTTCATTGGTACAATGGGTACTGTTTTTAATACACTATCCACTGTATCTACTTGTAGGCATGCATTTACAGATCAACTTTTTACATGTTATTAAGTCTAACAGAAGAGGTTTCAATATCATGCTACAGTTACACCTACAGTGTGTATCAAGTTACAATAGACAGGCTGTATAACACATTATATTCAAACAATGCCAACTAAGGCAGTATTATGGTTGCTTTTCAGCCAATGAATGTCCAAACAGCACATCTTCAGATAGAGGAAGGAAGGTGACATAATTTCTTTTTTTCTTGAACACTTAGAATATCAATGATAGACTGCTTTCCTTTTTTTCTACAGATCTCTTGAAAGGAACAAATATTATTGACTCTATAAAAAAAAATAAAAATAAAAATAAAAATGGGGGTGCCAAAGAAGGTATAACTTAGACAATCATGACTGTATATAAAGCAAGCATACAAGCCATCTTTGGGGGATTATGGGTCAGAGACAGCAAGACCATAGCCATCACACCATTTTTCCACAGCCATCACATAGTATTACATGTGTGTATCAAAGTTTTTTGAGGCTCAAGGTACTGGTGTTGAAACAGTTACAAAACTTCAAGACTGTCCACTTTTCCTTTAGATATTCACTGATCTGGGCCGTTGACAAGCCAGCTTTTAGAAAAAAACAGCACTGTGTTAGTTTGGCAAAATTTCCCTGGTTTTAACAAAATGAACTTTAGAAGTGATGACCTCTGTGGCTAAGTTGCACATGAACTTTTCCTTTCATACAAGAAGTCTCCAATGGTACTGTATCATTTCAGAGCAATTATAATTATAATGATAATGATGATAGTAGTAATGACAGTGATGATAATGGTGATGATGATAATGATGATTATACTAATACCAACAATTGGTACTATGAGCAAAACACACACATGTACAGGTGTATGTTTTTCTGCATACATGTACATGTACATCAGAAAATGAATAGGTGCAATTGTACTGCAACAGAAGCATATATACACATATATATTTTTTATTTTTTTTGGGGTCAAAATGTTGAACCATCACAAGCTCTGACAAGTTATGAATATTAGGCAACAAGCAACCAGCAGACATGATGTACAGTGTAAACAGAAAAATCAGAAGTTGTTGATCTCAAGAAAGTTATCAGAAGCACAATTGAAGCTATTGCTCCTACACAGGGCAACAGCTTTGTAACATGTTTCTGTAGGTCTCTGTTGAATGCCAGTATAAGCTGAAGCTGAAATTAAAACACCATGAGATCCTCTGTAGAAAAAAATGACTATTGAGGATATATTTTTCCATATTTCCTCTTTCATAAGAGTAACGAGAAAGTAATAGTGGCCTACAGTATCAATCATCATGACATCATTTGGAATGTTATGGAACACATGGTTCTGGGAAAACATGAACTCATTATAAACATGTCTTGTTTGTTTTTATGTAGTGTATGCCTCTTAATGAAATTTGTATTTTTTATATTGCAAACTGACTGTTTTGGATGCACCAGGTGGGTTGGGGAGGATGGCCCAAGGGCCCAACTCATTTAGTTTGCTCTTTCCAGACCTGGGCTGCCCAACCTGGTGCACCCTTACCACTCCAGTGTACATGTTCTGATTTCGAAAAATGTAGTATGATATTTGTGATTGAAAGCCGAATAAATAATAATAATAATAATAATAATAATAATAATAATAGTAATAATAATAATAAACATAATTTATCAAATCACATTTTTGACAGGGGAATGAAGGATACAGAAATGTCAACTCAACCTGGAACAAACTGAATTTTAAATTGAAAACAGATAAAATGCTGCATAGCTGTTGAATTCTGATTCAAATACCCTCAAAGTTAATTCCAACAATGAGGTAATTTAGCATGTTGTGTAGCAATGCCATGCTAACATTTTTGCTCAACATCTACAAAAATGTGTGTCATTCAAAGCGCCATGTCCAATATAATCACAAAAGCATTAGAAATATACACTCACTAATGCGTGGCCAAAGATGTATGTGTATGTTCTTGGTCTACAGGTTGCACTACATATGGTTAAATATATCTATTCTTTAATTAAAAAATGGCTATTAAAGAGAGCACTAGAGAATTTCTTGAGCTCTAGAACCCTGGATGCAAGAGACCTTGGCTTTTGGACTTGTGATGTGGGTAATGCGCACATGTACAATATTCATGCACAATTTCAATTTCATTTTTTTTTTTTGAAATTTGACATGCTATTACATTTCAGGTTGTTATGTAGATAAATCTGATACATTTGACAAAAGAAAAATAACGATTTGTTTCAAAGAACCATGTTGTGAATCACCCTTTAACCATCTTGGCACGTGCATGAACTGCGTAGACCTGGTCATGTGTATGAACATGAAAGTAATACAGCATCCATACACCCATTATTACATGTGTACTTACTGCACCATAAATGTGGTCTTTTGAATTTTTTTTCACTCCTACAGCCAGCTGTAGTCTGCACTGCACATCACAATCCCAAATCAATTTCAAATATTTAGTTAGGTTTAAGCAAAGAACTCAGGCTGAACCTTCTCTTTTTAAATAAATTTTGGCTTCTAAAAGTGCATCTCTTCTTCCTAAATGAAAAAGAAAAATTATTGAGTCTTACATCTATTAATCAACACAAACACTACACACACAAGACATAAATTCTGAATCCTTACCCTTCATCCCCTTCGGTAGACTCTGACGAATGCTCTTGAAGATCTAGCTCATCTTTCAATTGTTCAACTAGTCTGAGTTTATCATCTTTTTGGTCCTCCTGTATCGCTTTTGGATTGATTCTGTTTTCAGAGTCTTTCGTACTTGTACTGCTCGTTTTTCTACCCAGGTCGGAGGGTTTCCCACTCTCGTCTACCACGGTAAGAGGGTTGTCCGAGTTATTGTCTTGGCCATGGACATAGTGAACAGAACTTGCAGCACTTGAGTTTCCAGAATGTAGGGTTTCTTTACTAGGGTCTTGGTTCCGTAAGCTGTCGGGAGTTGTTTGGTTCGTGGTCTTAACGTTAGACGACTCGCTGGGGAAGTCTCTGCATATCCATCGGCCCTTGCGAATTGGTTCAGACGCGACTCTGACCACTTTAAACCGATGGGGACCATTGCCATTGGCCTGAGTAGCATTGCTTGTTACATTGTTTGTTTGTTCTTCAGCACTTCCTGATGGGGCTGGTATTGATGACGGGGCTACTACGGGATCAAAGCTACTACCATCATCTAACGAATGGTCGAGATCTGGTATACTACACTTGGACATGTTAAACGAGTCAATACGTTCTGACGATGAGAAATCATCTGCATGACTCTCATCTTGTTCGTCATTACTGTCGGGGTCATCCATGTTGCCATCATTATTGGCAGCCTTGCTAACTGGAAGCACCTGGGTAATCTGAAAGCAAGCCTTCTTCTTACCAGCACCCAATTTCTGGCCTGATATATCCACACCACCATGTTGCTCAGTATCTGATGCAGGGTCTGGATCATGTAAGTTAGCTGCAGATCCAGAATTCACAACGGCATTGCCGTCGTCTATAGTTCTATTCACACCGCCTCCTTCAGGATTCGCCATTGCGCTATACAAGGCCTAATGCACTCTTCACAATACGCCTACCACACAGAATGCATGCACGACGTAGTTAGCAATGCAATGCGTATACTATACAGCCTGCTATGAGCAGGTACCCACAATAACGCCTTGCTGAGCGAGGCTCGCTTGTGGTGCACTGAAGCCAACGAGAGTCTAGTCTCTAACTCCGCTCAAACGGTATTTTTTGATTTCATCTTACCACAGAGGCTTTCAAAATCCAGCAAGTATCCCATATACTGTTCCTTAATTCCTCCATACTGAAGACGACATCCTTAACATTGTAGAATCCGTTAAAAACGGCTCAATGTGTCGGAAGTCCGCTTCGCCTCCGTTCATAACATGCCAAGCCAACAGTTTTCTACCATTACTTGTACACACACTCAACCAAAATGGCGAGAAATGATCATGTGGCGCTAGTTCTTTCCCCAGTCGGTTTCTCAAAAAAGTTCAGTCACAGCATTGGGAAGCCTGTTCATCTTTGTATAAAAGAATGGCATAAAGACTAATGAAGAAAGACACTTTCTAGGGCTGTGATAGTAAAATGTGAGAGATCAGAAAATCGACCGCTGTCAATGACTGTGCTGTGTAGGGGAGAACATTTTTTCCTTTCTTTCTCCCCCTACCCCTCCGTCATTTTTGGCTCATGGTCAATGGATTCAAAAGATTTGTGATGTTTTGCACTGACCAACGTCACTGTATATTCCGTCATACTGTGATGAGGATGTGCCCGCTATAGATTGCCGCACACATTTTTTTTTTCTCTCTCTCTCTCTTGACAAGATGGTTGATGGTATATCTTGGAAGGAGTATTTACTCCTTAGTATACCGAACAGTGATTCATAAGGATACAGTAGAGAGTATGCAGGAATTCAGCCCATTCATGTTCTTTGAGACACAGTCATATGAACACAGCTGCTGCGCGAGTGTACGTCAAGAGTAACATCTTGTTGAAACGGTCTCGTGAAAGTCGTAGAGGAATTCATAATTGTTTCATTCTGGTAAACTGCGTTAATTGTATAAGTGTTGGGCCCTGCACGTTCATAAAGTAGAATGGTAAACTATTACTATGACGAAGACCTATGAGAGCAATGGCGGATCCAGGCAAGTGGCGCACCGCCCCCACCCTTTATCTTTTGTGAAAACAAAAGAAATGAAAAAAAAATGGGGGGCACGAGCGCCCACTTTAATTTTTGTAAATGCGCCCCCCCCCCCTTTACGGAATTCATGGATCCGCCCCTTCATAGGATTACATAGGCCTACATGTAGATTGATGGCGGGGGGGGGGGATATAAAGAAACCAAAAATGATAATGATGTAACAATAATGACAATAACAATGAGGATACTGATCAGTCATCATCATCATCATCATCATCATTACCATCACCATCATCATTAATGTCAACGGACATTAAGCCACCCGACTGTTTTCATTTAGTCGCAATTTATATCGAAGTTCAGGACTTTGTGAATATTGTTTCAAGGATCGTTGCATCAAATGGACGAACGGACGTGGTGTTGTTTTATTTTTCTTTCTCTCTTTATTTTTTGTTTTTGCCGAGAGATTTCAACGTAAGAATATTGAGTTGTAAATGTTTCGCTCTTTGTAAGCTGCATATAAAACTTTAATGTGGAAACGTTTAATACTTTTTGACATACATGGTATATCTGCCACAGCGTGATAGGTCGATAATTGATTTATAATTTGTTTCTGCTATAAAACTGAAAAATGACCGGACTTAAGCCTCTATCTATAGGTGTGATTGGTTTCGTTCTCGATATTGAATAACACATTATTGTGAAATAACACTTTATACACCCGATGCTTGTAGTTTCTTGATTAATTTCAACAGATTATAAAGTGTCAAGGGTCTCAATTTTTGAAGCCTGCCAATCTGATGGGTAAAAGATTTACATGACTTTGTGTACATACAAGACTTTCATGTACGTTATGACCGACGATGTATGCCTTACGTACAACACACCATGATCAGGTCAGTATAATTATAATGTTCTTCTATCTCAAATCTATGTGGGATAGGAAAGAGGAACATCCTTCACTCTAATCAGAGTACGACTGCGAGTTTGGGAGCATAGTGACGTCACAGTCAGCAGCTCTTCTATCAGATGTGCGGTTCAGTATACATCCAGGTAGGTGGAACATCCTTATTCCTCCTTGCTGCATGCATTCGACGCGAGGGGAAAATTTGGCGCCATCCCACACACTTTCAGGGATTCACAGGATCAGTATTTTCAATCGCCTATAATGGTATCATTATATATATTTGCGATCCAGTTGGCAGTCTGTATAGTAAATACATTATTAAAAGCTTGACAGCTATAAATTGACTCTTTCATTTTTATTTCATTTCATTATCTTTATTTTCCATATCTAATATCACATTTATTTTGTTACTAAATCATCGTACAGTGTGTATTAGATTTTGCTCTTGTCGTTTCCATCTGGAGATTGAAGTAAATCGCAAATTTCTTTACTGATTTCATCTGCACTGAATTCCATTTTAATTTCAATTGTTAATTCGTTTGTTTTTATTCATTTACTCATTTCGCTCATATAAAATTCATTAGTTGTTTCTTTGTATTTTCAGTACATTCATTCGCATTTTTTCTGTTTATTTTCAATTAATCCATCTATTCATAATTCAGCGTCATAACATTTCTTAGTGTGAGTCCAATCAAAAGTTAAAATCCAGCTTGTCACTCAGTTGTGAAAAGTAAATGTGCCATTAATATTAGATTGTCGACGAGTTATTTGCTACACTCGCTTTCACACTCTCTACCAACGTTGTGACCCCCACCCCCCCCCCCTCTCCGACCTATACATCTCTCCTCCCTGCTCTATCTATCTGTCTCTCTTCAATCTCTCATATCTGCTTATTCAAAGGCCGTTCTTTAATTTCTTTGCTTGCCTTATTGTTGTATGTATAGTGTTATTTCTGTGTATTAAGTCGTTTGATTTATTCCTTCTATGCAACATAACAGGCAGACAGAACAGGATATAGGCGGCTCAATTAAAGGAAACCAAAGCCCAAAGACATGAAAGAACAATGTGGATTGAGTGAAAGCAGCAATATTATTAGGACACATCAGGGAAAGTTTGTGGAAAACTGGACAATCGATGCAAAAATTATGAATTTTAAAGTTTTTGTGTAGTAAAGACTGGATAAGGAAACTACTTCAGTTTATGACATTATGTGTGGACAACAATATAAAGAAAATATAAAGAAAATTCAACATGCTTTCACTTTTCTAGCTTAATGAAAGAGCCCTTGACTAACCTCTTTCAGAAATCAGGGGGAATGATAATTACCCTTAACATTATGTTAGTATATTAACAACTTGATGGAATGTGTAATTTTCATGAATAATCTTCTTTTTTTTTGTGGAATTCTTCTTTTATTTTCTTCATGTTATTGTCCACACATGCCGTCATAAACTCTAGTAGTCTCCTTATCCAGTCATTACAACACAAAAACTTTAAAATTTCATAACGTTTGCATCGATTTTCCGATTTTTCTCAAACTTTCACTGATGCATTCTACTAATGTTGCTGTTTTCACTCAACCCATAGTGCTCTTTGGGTTTTGGTCTCCTTTAAGGTCTAATAAATACACGTACTTGCCTCACACCCTTGTGAGGTCTGATCACCAAGCCTATAGGCTATGTGTACAAACAATATCAAAATTTGGGTCGGGATTGGTTAATACCAAAAAAAAAAAAAAAATGACAGCTTATATTACTATTATAGGAGGAAATACGGGGAAAAAAAAGCATATTATACTCTTCCACAGAAATATCCGTGGAGTCATGATCCACGCCTCTAAACTATAACCCCTCGCTGGTTTATTTCTGTTCTAGTTCCACAAAATACTCATCGCGTTCTCTTCCTGTTCTCGGAACTCAAAAACTAATAAAAACAGAGTTTAATAATGAGGAAACGCTGCTAATGCGATGATAAGTTAATGGGATGGCCTTGATTTCAAAAGAAGAAAAAAAAAAAGCTTCTCTTTTGGGTGATATGAGCGAATTTTAACAAAGTGGTATAAAAGAGGTACATTTTGCGATTTGTTTTGTTGTTTTTTGATAATGATGTCTCTTTGTCTGGTGCGTTTATTCACTAATTAACTAATTTCCAGTGAAAGTTTATGCAGCTGGGTATAACTCTCCCTTGTTGATATTAAAAGCCTGCACGGAGATACCAATCACGTAGATATCCAAACCTTGTTAATATCCAAAAAGTGAAACAAGATAGGCCTATGTATTGTGCAATAAAGTTGGATACAAAAGGAAAAAGAATTTGTGATGTAACGTCCTGCGATTTCAAAACTTATGATCAATGACGTGTACAACTCTAAACTTGGATTATGCCTCCTCCATAGGATTTGATGTGTTTGTTCATAGGAGGTATTTAATGAACGTTTCCATTCATTGCTAATACGATAAAAGTGTTAGAAAATTATATGATGCATAATTTTCTAATCGGAAGTTGTGTAAGATGATATAAATTTCATTTGACGGTAATTGTTTTGATACATGATTTAAAGAGTAATTCTTAATACCACACTTTATTAGAATAAGTCTTTAAACATTGAATCTAAACAATGATGGTCAATTAAAATCTACATCATCTTACACAACTTCAAACTTGAAAAGGCGATAATGATAGTAATTCAAATGTTTTCAAATTGCACTATGACTTGTAATATGCATCGTCAAAATTACTTTCTTTCTTTCTTAATTTCGCCTTCAAAATTGATACGCTCTTTGTGCCTGCATGGTGCCTGTGAACGAAATATGAAATCCACGTCACAATCACGACAATGTTTCTAGTTCTTCAAGTGTCCCCCTCTCATCCACTGGAGACAAGATCGGAGTCTCTCCAAGGTTATCGACCTCCCCCCGTGGTTGTGATGACGTCATAGTCGTATAGGATATGGTGTAGGAATCATCGAACTGACCGGGTAAAGAAACACTTATAATCAACAGTATGCTGGGTATTCGTAGCATGGCGGCGATCGAAGCTCACACAAATCAAGCTCATTTTCAACCACAGAATTGGAGATTAGGGTAATATAAGCTCCTCGTTTGTGAACGTTGATCCACGGTCTTACACTGGTTTCATGACATGCTATACCCATGTTGTGTAAGTTGTGGTGATCTGATGCACATTCAATTATAAGACACACACATACACATACACACACACACACACACACACACACACACACACACACACACACACAAATCCCTTTGGTTTCGAGTAATGTTAAAATTTAATCATCTATCAAGCCACAGAAACGTGGCAGCTAGTACAACATGATGTAGCATTATATCATTAATTCTCTGTCTGGGTTACCCATCCCGTTTATTACATGATGATGTCTGTTGACCCTATTTAAAAGTGAAAACGATGATTCTATCAGGGAGGTGTGAGAGAGATGCTCTCACACCTCCCTGATTCTATATAGACATTAATACTTTGTATGTCTAGCCATTTTCCTGATGAGCCCATGCATGCAACTACTAAACATACTAAATGCAAATTCTAAAGATGCTCGATGCCATGATTTTAGACATTTCGGCCGGCATATCAAATTTTTCTTTGTAGCAAATGCTAAACATCTTTTTAATCTACCTTAAAAAGCACCTTCACATTCTATGAGAATCTAGATTGAAGTCTTGTTTGAGGCACGACAGACTATTTTTTTTTGGGGGGGGGGGGCGGGGGAGGTTAAAATCAAATCTCTAAAGTATGTTAACTAAAGTGTGTGGTATGATCATATTGAATGTATTTCTTTATAGTTACAAAAATACACATTTTCGAAAATACAATTTATGATGAGTGTGATGACGTCATCACCTCCCTAATTTGCATACATAATAGTTATCAATATCATACATTTCGTGCAAACGTTTGAAGTCGTTAGAAGAAAATACCTTAGTTTCTTATCTTTATGTCTGATTTCATGGAACTTCTATAAGGGGTTTTTACTCTACATCATTAAAGTGAACTTGACCATACATAGTGGAATTGCGGTTTAATGATATCTTTCTCCTTCAAGGGTATATGCCTGACCCCCAACATTGCCAGAAATGATATTGAGTATAACATATAGTGTAAGTGTTCGGATTATTATTTTGCGAAAAAAGTATATGCTTCCGTTAAGCAATATTGTGTTTCGAACTGAAAGCACCCAATTAAACATGAAAAATAAATGAATTCATTTACTGTTGTCATCGCGAAACTGGGATAACTGTACGTACATAATAGGTTTTCCCGGTCAATTTCATACTTTTGTCACTCAAATGCATTAATGTGCATTCAAATTCACACAGCGCACGCACGTGAAAATATTCGGGCATTCAAATTCAGAATCCGAGCGATCAATTTCATTTATGGGCGCTCTATTTCGTTTTCGTGAAATCAAATTCACGATTGGGCATTCAATTTCAAAATGCGAGCACCGACTTTCCTACTCGTGCATTCAAATTCATGCGATAGTCATGTGATAGTCCCAACGAGCTTGTTTGGAGCGTTCAAATTCATTTTTAGGCGATCAAGTTCCTACTTCGTGCAATCAATTTAACGAGGAAAATGGAGTATACTTTTTAGAAAGGAAAAAGGGCCGACACAACCAATGAAGGGTTGCATATAGTGTAATTATGATTGTTTACAGGTTCTACATTGTTCTCTGTTCATGCATTGTTTGTTTTTCATCTCAATAAATTTCAAATTGTAATGTCCAATCAGCAGTACATCCAAACAACACGACGACAATTTAATCATATTTCTTGATGATACTGCATGCTGACAACGCCCCAACACCAACCACATAATGACAATTCATCAATTTAAAGACAAACTGACACACAATAATCTCACATAGTCCCGCAAAAGTAAATCAATAAGACAGCAATACACAACAAACAAGACGTATAAAATGTTCATGTATCAGTTTCAATATAGTCGAAATTGTTTTTTTTTTCCTCGAAATTGTCAACCAACCCTCCGTATTATGCTCGTCTGTAGGCCTATACAGTACCTATAATAATGTTTGTTTGTTTGTTTCATTTTCCATCTAAGAAGATGGCTGGATAACCCATATTCAGCTGCAATAGCTGGTCTTCCATGGGGTCCAGTTGGATGTTCTGCTCTTTGCGATGAATAAATGAAGTGGGATCTTTTACGTGCATGAGTTGTGACTCTCTCACGCATGGGACCTCCATTTTATGTCCAATCCGAGGGACATGTGCCTGTATATTCCTTTTTGCCAAGCGCGAGTTCAAAATTATCACTGAACAGGTGGACCTCTACTGCAAAATAAATAATCATCATGATAACCCCAATATATTCAAAGCCAAATGAGAAAACATGCATACACGGCCCCAAGCTAACTAAATTCAGAACTTCTTTTAAATTGAATGCAGTTATTTGGAACATGGTTGCCTATTCACGAATTTGAATGACCGACGAGATTCCGTCGCCAGCTTGACATGAATTTGAATGCTCATTGATGAAATGCGTGCTCCTCTCTTAAATTTGAATGCTCCGATAGTGAATTTGAATGTTCCGATAGTGAATTTGAATGCTCGGATAGTGAATTCGAATGACCGGATTTTGAATGTGATTGCTGATTCAGTGCTGCGAGCGTGGAATGCGTGAAATCGAATGCTCGGAATAGGAACTTGAATGACAAAAGACAACTAGTATGAAATTGACCGGGAAAACCTATATTATCAACAAGTGATATAAAGTTCATCAGCACACTGCAGGTATTGTAGAGTAACCCTAAAGAGAAAGACGATTATCCGCATCTCGCAATCTATTTTTTAAATTCAATTCAATGCAATTCAATGCAATTCAATTCAATTCAATTCAATTCAATTCAATCCGACTTTCATCTCAATAATCCTAGATGTCTGTTAGCAAATAAGTCAATTAGACATCATAGTCCTGACGTATGGAACTCATTACCTGTTGCACTTAAAGGGGCGGCTAGTAACTGACCAATGGGAATCAGCGGGAATGCTGAGGATGATTGTTCCAATCCTTGTGGGATTCATTTAAGAGTACATTGTATATCTATTGTTGTGTGAAAATTGTTTGCTTCAGAATGGTCTCATATTCAAGTAATGTGCATTATAATGTTTCTAGGTTAGCATGCCTGTACAGTGACGGGGCGATCGTAAACGGCCCGTTAACGATCGCCCCGTCACTATACAGGCATGCTAACCTATACAGGCATGCTAACCTGGAAACTGCACATTACTTGAATATGAGACCATTCTGAAGCAAATAATTTTCACACAACAATAGATATATAATGTACTCTTAAATTAATCCCACAAGGATTGGAACAATCATCCCCAGCAGTCCCACTGATTCCCACTAATCAGTTACTGGCCATCTCCTTTAAATCACGAATTAACAGCACTTTATTCCTTCAAAGCAACCATAAAAATATTTATTGTCTAGATATACCAATTGAATTGATACTGTGTCTGACATCGGAACTTGTTTCAAGCAGCTCATTTGCATTATGGTTTTAATGTACTTATTTCTGAATCATTTTTATTTAGTTATCCATTATTTTGAGGTCCATGCACTTCCGCACTTAGCACGATGCACCTTGCACAATATCAGACTTAACACTCCGACTTTTTTCGATTTTTTCCACTATACCACTTTCTCAGGCCACTATCATTTCAAGCACACGCTTACGATAGGTGGTCTGATGCATTTTCACCTTTCCCTTTTATATGGCGTCGTTTATCATCGTTGATAATTGATTTGTAAGTTATGTTTGCACTGTATTTTCTTTCGTCCGCAATGTTGAAACATATTATTGATGATGTTATTTTGTATTGAAAATGTTAGAAAAAAATATTCATGATGTTACTTTGAATCGAAATGATGAAAAATGCAGAAATAGAACCAACCAACCAAACAAACAAACAGACAAACAATTCAATTCAATTCAATTCAATTCAATTCAATTCAATTGAATGCGATTCAATTCAATTCAATTGAATGCGATTCAATTCAATTCAATTCAATCACTGTCAATTCATTTATTTTCATTCTTCTTTTTTCGACAAAACATAACACAGAATAAATCAGAAATTATATCATGAACATACAGATTATACATTCGACTTTGCGGAGAATAAATGATACAGATAAAGATATGCATGCATACTGGCAAAAAGTACAAAGTTGTGCTTTAGTTGGGGGAAAAAAAGAATTAAGAGGTCCACTAAAATGCAAGCCTGTAGGCCTATATTGTGAACCACTCAAAAAGAAAAAAAAATCTTATGAAATCCTTTAATATTGCAAACACTTTAAATCTTTAAGATATCATTAAGCCACCTCAAAGTCAAAACAAGACAATGGCACCATTTTTTTGTTCGTCTGTGGCAAAACAATTTCCTTTGAGAAGGGTTGACAATGGATGGATACTTTTCAGGGTTCACCAGTCACAATTGTCAACAATCCGCTCTTCTCTGCGACGTCAAAAAAGTTCGAGCGTGTTATAAAACCTGATGATCCGACAGTTATGGCAGTTGTTATTCTTGGCAATTGCTGTGGCGCTGTTAACGTTGGTTTATAACAGGAACTATATAGGATGTCACTACACCATTTGCAAACTGCTGTGTCTCGTCCTTAACGATATATTGTATTAAAATCGCCCTGTATGTAGGTCATCTGGAAAACAATAAGAGTGATAACATGACAGATACAATATGCTATAATTGATAAGCTATACAACCGTAACAGGAAACCACGATATATATGTGTTGAAGTTGTCAAATTAAAGTCGAACAAACAGAACAATGTCAAAGTTTTATCAGAAACAGGACACACATACAAAAAAAAAAAAGCTATAGAAATTTTATTTTTGTTTGCAAAATCAGTAATATTGATCGTCACCGTTACATAATAGAATATCAACCAGACAACCAAATCATAAAATGATGTCATCAGCTAACAATATGCGGTTGGTTTGTGACGTCATAATATCATAATACCGTTTGCGATGACCGAACAATTAAATTATAGGAACTTTAAAAAAAAATTTAAGTGAAGGTCATATAGTATTGCTTGAATCTGTATCAGAAAAAGTGAGCTACAGAGTAAATCAATCTGTGTAAATGTGAGTGAGATACTATATAGGCCATGGCTGCATTATTATAACCCATTTAATTTGCATATGATTTAACTATGACCGATATCATTGTTCTGAAGAAACTTCCTTTACATCTTTAGTTCTGTGAATTTCTAGTCTAGATTTAATGAAGCTTTTTTGAGTGATCAGTTTTTTTTTCTTGTTTTTGACTCTATTCATTCAAGTCTACTTATCCCTCTGGATATTGTGTGTGAAATTTGTGCATATTCTACTTAGCACAGAAGTGGTTAAACAAATGAAGTAGATTTACATTGTATTAATGAAGTATATACGTAGAGGAAGGAAGAAAACATTCGAAAAAGAATTCAATTCAGTTAATTTTTTTTTTAATTTAATTTTTCGACATGAACGTATAGACATAACTTTTTTGTTGGTAACAGAAGATTATATGAAGGGGTACGAGAAAGAGCAAGAAATGAGAAATACTTGGATGATTGTCAGAAAATGATATTCTTAGATGATTTTTTTTTGTATGAACTGGATTTTCTACATTGTGCTTCGATGATCTCTAACCATTAATTCCGCACCTGTCGTCTAGAACGTGATTTGCGTAATGTCCTCCATATCTCCGCTGCCAATCTACGATCGCGACTTCGTGAGTATATAAATAAATTCGTTAAATTCCAAAACATTGCTTGCTTGTTTCTCGCAGAACTACCCTGTAACGAATACTATAGTAGTTAGCAATAAACTAACAAACTATACGATACCCACGTCATCAAACCGAAAGCTACGAATGGAGTACTAGTAAGTAGTATCACGCTGTTGCGTCTTTCACTAAGTGCGCAGTGAGAAAGTACTTTGAACCATAACAAAGATTGACCTAAGTCGTGTACGTGTATTTAGTGCCTATCGGATGACGCCCATGGAGACGCATCACAGTGTGTGTAGCTCTGTGTTGACACCGCGATGTATGCGTGGGACTGCCAGTGTGTATGCTCACATGATCGTTGGTTCCCAGACATAGATTAACATGTCTCACAACTGGCCAAACTATTTCAATCGTAGTTCCTGTTACCGTTATTGTTGTTGTGTAATCCCACTTACTGAGTGGATGAGCTGAAAGATCATGACATAGGCCTAGAATAAGGGACCACTTGATTTCCCTCCTCTTCCAGTTGTGCGGGTATAGGGATTTCCACGACTTATGTTTTAATCGGTGATATGATGATATAATGTCACGCACGCAACACATAATTACAGTGCCGGTAATTTCAATATAGGCCCTACGATGCAGGAATTTATATAATAACATTTTGTACTGTTGATGGCATGGTTTTTCTTCATAACTCAATTATTAGGACTGGCAAAGAAATCCAACGATTTTTTTTTTAATTCTTCCTGTGCGTGTGTGTTTGCTATGAGAGAATTGATAGGCCCTACACTAAATTTAACACCACAGGAACTAAAAGCATAACTCCATGATTTGTATGCGGGTCAGATTTTGACAATAAGCTTGTGCGTTGCTGTACAGTCAAGAACTATGAAATATACTATAATAATGATTATCATAATTATCATGATATGAAACTTTTTAATGTTTTTAATTCTCTTTTTTAGTATGAGTATATTTTGTGTGACTAAGTGGTATCGTTCAACGGTTATCCTAACAAAATTTATCCGATCTCAAAATGAAAGCAAATCTTTGATTTCCCTTCCCACTGACGGAAATAAAGAATTCAAATTATGTAAAATAATGCACATATTGAAATATTTTTTAAGTATCACTTTCTAATCAGTCACCCTGTTACTTTAACATAAGAAAAGATACTGATACTCTTTTATCTCCTTCACTGATGTAACCCAATACTGAGAATCAACTAATCTGAGAGAGTATTTATCATTTCAATTTTTTCACATCTTACTCTAATTTCGTTGGAAGCAATTGCTAGAAAATGAGATCCCGTAAATTGGCATTAAGCTTTGGTATATTGTATTTTATTTCTGATAAAAACATATTGGACGTCATCTTCAAGATAGTACATGATTTGTAGCTGTTAACATCAGATTTCGTCAGCTGAATATCAACATTATTGGGCGTCCAGTGCTCATCCAAGTCCGGAAGACTCTGAAAGATAAAAAGAAAGTGAAATAAACGGGAGGGGAAGGTGGCACTGACGTTCATCCAAGCTTGTTGATATCTTAGCTATAACAGATGACAAAGGTTTTAATTGTTTTGTTTTACTTCGTTGCATTTTCCGTCTGAGAAGATGGCTAGATGGCCCATATTCAGCTGCACTAGCTGGTCTTCCGTGGGGTCCAGTTCGATGTGAGGCGGGACCACTTCACCGGATTATACACCCTGCTCTTCGCGACGAATAATGAAGCGGGATCTGTCTCACGTACGGGACCACCATTTTATTATGTCCTAGCCGAGGGACAGAGTATTTTTGCCTCTTACCAGTGGATGGCATGATTACATACAACGTTGCTCAGTGCGACCCGGGAATCGAACCGAGGTCCTTTGGATCTGGAGGCAGGCGCGGTACCGACAGAGTAAAATCACAGTCGTTGTTTGAGGTCACAAACTGTTGGAGGAAACACGCGTGTTAAAAAAGAAAAAAAAAGTCAATGTTACTATATACGTCGCAAGTAAAAATGGCAGAAGCAAAAGTGTCAGACGTGAGAAGGATCGAAGGAACAAATGACAGACGTTGATATGTCAGAGATGAAATAATGACAATGGTAGGAGTACAGACATCTGAAGTAAAAAAAAAAAAGTCGGAGGCGTGAATGTCAGATGGGAAATGTCAAAAGTAAAATGTTAGACGTTAATGTCATAGGTAAAATGTGCATGAATAATTAAAGAAAAATCAGAAGTAGCCTTCCTGATGAAATCAAAGTGTTTATGACATGCAATTCCTTTATTATTTTGGTCTTAATTTTGCTCTGAATTTGTCCTGCTTGAGCACTCTACAGAGTGAATTTGGCGTTATGCTGCCAATAAGTTATATAATATATTATTGTTATCAAGTCAAGCTGTCAGAGGCAAAATTGTCAGAGGAAAAAGGTCAGAGGTAAAAATGTCAAAGGTAACATATTATGTCAGAGGTTAAATGTCAGAAGTATAATTTTCAGGGGTAAAGATGTCGTATATAGGTAAAATGTTGAAGCACAGAGGTCGGCGGGAAAAATACCAGAGGTTAAGGTATGTCAGAGGTCAAATGTCAGTAGTAAAAAAGTCGGAGTTAAAAAAAAAGAAAAAAAAAAAGATCGGAAGTACAGAGGTCAGCGGTAAAAAAAATATCAGGGGTAAAACATCAGAGCCATAATAAAGTGTCAGAAGTTAAAATGCCAGAGGTAAAAATGTCAGAGGTAAACTGTCAGAGGGAAGAAATAAAATACGTAAATGCTCAAACATCAGTCAGTTTGATATGGCTGTAATCGTTTTACTTTCCCATGTGTGTGAATGTGCGTATGTGTGTGTGTGTGTGTGTGTGTGTGTGTGTGTGTGTGTGTGTACTGAAATATGACAGTCTGATGTCCTTTCTTGTGAAATGTTCACTTTGCTGTTCGAATTCTGAGGGACTTTTGACTATTCTCTAAAAGTGAGTGATTTTTTACATTCAAATGCAAAACAACGAAAATGTTTAACTGATAGATGGCCTATTCAATTAGAGGGCAGAATATCTTGTGTTTATTTTATTAAGTTGTGGGAGGAGGACAGTCCCCCTCGAGCTTTTCCAGTTAGCATGCCATTTTAAAACAATTGTTATTACTCTTTTGGAAACGAACAGAAATAAGTCTTTGTTTTGCCATACAGGTGGTGGTGATGGTGATGGGGGGGGGGGGGGGTGTAACGTACATGAATATCGATGGGGCCATCCTCCTATAACAGAGAAAATGAATTAAATCAATTATCAAACGACCAATCACTGAGTTGGAACATGAATTATAAACAACTGAATAACTGAACAAAAAAAAATTAATGAATGGACGAATAAACGAATTTATGAATATCAAATCAGAAAATAGATGAGAGCCTTTAACATGGCATTCAACTGTATTTTGCGGAAAACAAAACTCCTCTTTCCTGAAAGTTATCAGAATCTAACGGATCTACGGTGACTTTCACTGCCGTTGGTTTCCATGGAGCTTGATGGGGGAGTATGATGACGTCATTGCATCATCAAATATGCATAGTACATGTTTGTATGTGATTTTGCCGTGCATCACGATTTCCTGAAAACATGCGAGAAATTGCAAAATTCCTGTCATGAAACTTAAATTGTTCTGCCGTTTGACTTTTACCTTTAACATAGAGCGTACGTAGTTTCCCCACTAAATCATCATAAGCCCTTCCTCAAACCCACACATATTTTGTTTGTTTGTTTAACTTTGTTTTTCTCGTTGTTTTTGCCTTTAGTTTGTCTGTACTTGCATTGGTAATTCGACCATTAAAGAGGAAATCCAGTCAAAATAAGTTAGTCTGATAAAAAAAAAGAGTAAACTTTTCCGAGTTCAATTGTAAAGATTTGACTGAAATCGGATAAAAAATAAGGAAATTATGAAATTTTGAAGTTTTGATAATTTCTTCAAAACAGTTCTTGTACAGTGGGTATGAATATATATGCAAATGAGTGAACTAACCATGTCATACCCTCACAATTTTTCATTGATTGTGTACACACACACACACACACAAAAAAAAAAAATGACGAAAATTCAATGTTTCTGTCACTGAAGTCTGAAACATGACGTTATTCCTGGTTGAATACATTCATTATAGTGATCAGTTAGATATTTGAGGATTTGAGCCTTTGGCATATTTGCGTTTTCTCTGAAAAACTGGAAATGTCAAAACATTATGAACAAACTATATAGTAAGATGTGAGGGAATAACATGCTCACTTTGCCATTTGCATATTCATATTGACTGTTCAAAAACTCTTTCCCCCCAAAAAAAGCGAACTTCAAAAATGTCATGACTTCCTTATTTTTCATCCGATTTCGATCAAAATTATACCGTTGAACTCGTAATATTTTACTCTTTCTTATCAGCAATTTGGACTGGATATCCCCTTTAATAGTAATGCATTCTCAATCTGTATCTGTCTCTGTGTGGAGGATATCCCGGCCGATGAGATATCCCTGCATCGGTAAAAACCGATTTAAGGTGCAACTTCACATTTATGTTCAGGTTGATTTATATACACACATCGAGTAAAGTCAAATAAGAGAATTGTCCATTTCAATCGAACATACTATAATTTACACAATGTTAATCACAATCGTGTTGGGATTATTTTATTTTGTTCACGATCAAAATAAGGTATGTTTATAAGCAAAATAATATTGTCTATTGCACAGAAAGTATAGAAAGTGTCTCCTTCAATTAATTTCCTTTCCTATAATGAAAACAAACAAACACCGGAATGATACAATTTCGAACCACAATGATTGTATAGAATTGCAATAACGAATCAACAATTATTTTAGGGGGAGGTGTTGCAGATATATAATAGACTTAAAAAACACACAAAAACAAAGAAAACAAAAAATACAAACGTTTCACAACAGCTAAATACTAAAACAAACAATGGTAAAGTTGTTCGTGATGTCATCTTCGCTTTTTGTTATTTTTGCATAAAACGTGTTATCAATGTTCATGAAAACATGTGGAACTTTGAAATTATAACTTACTTAGTCCATATCAAATTAAGATGAAACTCTCAAAAATCTGCGACTGTAATGAATTATCTATTTCCAGTAAAAATAGAATAATTTTATCGTGTTACGTAAGTTCTATAAGCCTCTGAAACCTTAATGGGATTATGCACTAAAATGTCTTCTACTTAAACGTATATAATTATACTAGACAATGTAATGAAAGATTTTATATAGCTCCGTCTAAAATAAACATACAACAAGAATTTTTATCCCCTATGAATCCATGTATTACATACAGTTCTGTTTGTGCAAGTTGTATATGTATCACTGCAGTGAATTCATTTTAACTCTGGTCTCAATGCACTTCTGTATCTTCATTATCGGGTTGATTCTTCAAGGGTGAAGAGATTGGCGCGGAGGCGCACGCACGTGCCACACGTGTGTGCAGAGATAAACGGTACGAGGGCGTACCACTGTGGTCTGTTTCACAGCTGATGGAGGTCTCTGGAGCTCCCAGAGGAAAAAAACAAAACACACAAAAAAAAAACAAACCCCCCCCCCCAAAAAAAAACAACAAAACAAACAAAAAACGCCATTGCCTTTAATGCATCACAGAATGGCTCAGTTACAGAACTACCTCTTACATTATATATACTCTGGGTAAAACAAACAAGCTAACATAATTGCAGTCCAGTTCTCACCACGGCGCACGCAGTTTTCACATGCGTGAATGATATCTCCTCTTGTTTATTTCATTGATAAACGAGGATTTCTGTCAAACTTATGAAAATCAAGGCAGCATGCTGAGGAATGTAATCTTACTTGAACGGGATGTCCGGCATAAAGATCACAAATATCAACTACACTAGATTATGCTATTTACTACACAAGCATTGGAAGTGTACAGGCGGATAAAAAATGCGCATTGCATAAACTCCGTTGCTATACAAGAGAAACATTTACGCGCCAAATACAGTACCTAATTGTTGCCAGGAAATGTAAAAAAAGAAAGAAAGAGAGAGAGAGAAAAAAAGATACGTAATGTTCTCTAGAGGGGTTAACCTGACAACAAAGAAAATCACTTTTCTTAAATATCACTTGCATTCTATCAAATTTGTTCTGCCAGGACCAGATGTCTATCATATATATATATATATATATATATATATATATATATATATATATATATATATATATATATATATATATATATATATATATATATATATATATATATATATAGTTGATTCAGATTCATTTTACTCTTCTAATACCGTCTGCCTCACCTTGGCAACCGATGACGAGGAGTGTGACGCTAAACTGTGTTTATTTCCACATCTCCCCGTCGGCAGAAAGGAGCATTTCCTTATAGCAATCTTAGGGTGAGTAAGTTTGATCTTTAAATTGTGTACATGTATGTGTACATGCATGTTTGTGTGTTTGATATCATATATAATTATGTAAAAGTTCGACATGGACTAAATAAGTTATAATCATTTCAAAGTTTCACGTTTTCATGAGCACTGAAAACATTATTTTATACAAAAATAAGGAGAGGCGGATAACATCATCAAAAACTTTCCCAGTGCTTTTTATATCATACACACACACACACACACACACACACACACACACACACACACACATATATATATATATATATATATATATATATATATATATATATATAATATATATATATATAAGATAAACATAAGAGAAGAAAGGTTAGATTGTTATGCACTATTAGCATTCACAAAACTTTTTAAATGGTCGCACCAAGTTTTCAGAGCATCAATCCTGTTCTTCAGAGTTCTTTTGTGCACTGGAACCAGCATGTGGACTAAATTCCTAATGTTTTTCCTTTGTCCAAAAACTCATGATGATGCATGATGTATATGCATGTATAATTATAATCATATATATATATATATATATATATATATATATATATATATATATATATATATATATATATATGTATAAAGATTTAAGTTGGTGAAGATGTGATGAGATAATGATGATGATAACGATGATTATTCTTATATATTATATGTTTGTACTATTTTATTATCATTTTTTAATGATAATTATTGTATTAATATTGTGGAAGATAATTATATCACTGTTCTTATTGTAATTCAGTAATCATTTATATTTGACTGATTGAGTAATATTGACAGTTTGTGTGTGGTATTTTGTGTTGCAGTAAAGTAAACTTCTATAGCTTTTTTGTACCCCATGTATGTGTTTTTAACCTGCCATTCATTTCGAATGAAATGGTGGACCTTGTTTTATGTATACATGTCATTCTAACACTTCCTCGAACTTGAATAAAGTCATAATTAAACAACAACAACAACAACTACTTTTTACATTCACAATTGCTTTAAAAAATGCACAGACTGGGACAGCTTAAGTAGAAACCCCAAGTATCGTAATTTGGTAACAACTTTTTCATTGCTTTTTTGTTTTTGTTTAGGCTGACAAAATCACAAAGACACACACGTACCACAATATGACTTTACTTCACAAAATCTATATTTTTGGCTCATTCTTTGATTTGCACAAGTCCTATTTTTCATAAAATGAATGCACTACACATTAACACACAATACAACAGACAGAATTGTTATGCTTTAGCATAGCATATCACAGAAAATTATGATTTTGATCTATTGAAAATAATTCAGTTTAAGCTCTGCTCTACATGTAGAATGTACATAGATCATTATTATTTTTTTTTTTAAATTTAGTTACAGCTGTATTGTAACTACATTATATGAGTATTTTCTTGGTGTCAAACAAAAGCATCAAATATATGCAAATTGAATAAAAAATAAACCTCTTTTCAATGCAAAATACAATGTCAACAATATAAATGTAAATATTTCAAACAAACAATGTACTTCAAATTTGATGAAAGCAAAATTAGGTATCACATATCTGTAGAACTTTTCAAGCAGCATCATCATTTCAATGACCCTATAATTGTTACTTTTTAAGTAGTTCAAAGTATCTCAAAACAACCTCCACACTGTAGGAGGAATCAAATCAGTATAAATACAATTTTACTCCTTTGAATAGCCGAAAAAATGTTGGTAAAGCTCTGCTTAGGATGGCAGTTTTATGCATTTCGGTTGTTCTTCTGTGCTTGCAAGGTGCAATGAATTACACATTGCACTGGAGAATATATCCAGTAATTCATCAAATGAAGTTATGAAAGGCAAGTTCAGATAATTATTGCCACATAATCACTAATTCACACTGTCAATTTGTGTTCATTCTTTTTTTTTTTTTTTTTTTTTTTTTTTGGGGGGGGGGGGGGGACAAAAAATGGGGAATTAAATCAAGCATTCCTAATTTCCATGCTCAGGTATAGACAAAAATGATTATGTTCAGCAAAGCAGTTTCTATATGGAGGAAGGCAAGCCCTCATCTAAAGAACGCAATTACCTTGCTAATGTAGTAGTCTTTCTTCGATCACTTAGAGTCCCTTAGACCTTTCGACTTTCCTGCATACTTTTATTTTAAGCACATAGAGATTTTATCACAAGGCATGTCGGGCTACAAGTCGGCCCGACCAGACGCCGTGCAAAGCACGGCATCCCTGTGTGCCAGCGCGGCTCCACTTCCACCTGATGGTACAGTGACAGGGCTGTGTATAGTTACCTATAAGTAAAATTAATATATTACTGTTATCATAATCAGTATTGACAATAAAGTAACATCTTACCCCCTCACAAGTTGATGACTGAAAGGAAAATTATGACACGTCTGACGAAGAAAAGTGAACCCTGTTTTCACATTGCTTTGCATGCATTCATAGGTACCATTACTGTCAGTCAGCTGTCAGTAGCTGCAGAGCGCCATCATGTGACCAGACCAACACTGGAATGACCACACATGTTCAAGGTTATACAAGCTTTATAAATATATGTATGTACACATGCTGAATAAATAACGCCCTCAGCCTTCTATTGCGCAAATACCAGCTGTCATTGGCCAATAATGCTGAGCATACAGTGCCGAAGTGCTGTAAAGAAGATTCTCTATCCAACACATCCTCCCTCATTGTTGATGGCAAACATGCCAAGTTTGTGCTTTGCGTAGTCCCACATATACACTCTGCTGATGTGGTGCAGTCTCACAGAAGTCCTCAATATCACCCCAAGACAGATCTGAGTTCAAAAGTAGTAGACATGTAGGGGCTATGCCCCTAATGCACATACATTTTCAAAACCAAACAAAACAATAACATTTAAGACTTGAGGATCTTACAATGTATTGTGCAAATTTTTAGTTTACCTATTGACCGATTCTGTGACGCGCTATGTGTATTTTTGGCATGGGCAGCGCCATTACTGCGGTGTCTCAACCGACCCCCCCTTCTGTCTCCCCACCCCTCTCAAGCGCGCTTAATGAGAAACTGATGCATGGTTGTTTTAGCCAATGGGCGTCTCGTACTGAGTGCGCGAATGCTTGCTTAGTGCGCGAACCTTTGTTACAAGTGCGCGATAAACATGTTGCCCTTGGGGTGGGGGAGAGCAGGGGGGGTCGGCTGAGACACCGCAATTTGAGCTCATGGCTGCGCCCAGTGCCATAAAATGTCTGCTGCCCTCAACGAACCCGAATCGGTCAATACCCACTATTCAAATCTGTCATAGCAACAAAAATTGCTAGATTAGTAACAAAATATACAGATTAACATTACATTACACATGATTATCAATGAAAAAGTAAGTACAGTCAACTCACATCAGTCAGCAGTGCACATGTCAAAGAATCAGCTCCGTTAATGAAAATTAAAAGTCCCAATTTAGGTTAGGGCTAATGACCTTAATTAACAGATAACTATCTGAGGTAAACTCAGGAAATCAATCATATTCTAGAACACAGATTTGGGTAAGAGTGTTCAAAACTGATTGTGACAAGAGAGATTCTTTCAAGCCATCTGTGAAATTTTAAAAACTGTATGGTGGTTCATCTTCCTACTATTCACTACATATGGTTGGAAGTTTTATCTTTCAACACTAAGTCTGAAGTCCCTTTTCTTGTACAGTACAAGATACACCTGTACCTACACATACACCTGATACGTGGTGTGCTTAATCCTTTTGTGATTGATACAACCAAAAATCAATTGCAAAGTAACAGGTTTTAATACTGTAAAACCAGGAATTTTCTGTGTGCATGAAACTTCAGTGAATTTTGCAAGGAGCCAATATTTGCGAAAGCGAAATGCATGTGAAAGATTTGTCAACAATGCATTGAAAGTCAAGTCAGCAGTTAGTGAAAGTTTCATGATGTGAATGTTTCTGGTCTTACAGTAGCATCTCAAAACCTCACTTCTGCTTTCAACATAATGAAAAAATAAAAGGAGAAAATCATCATAAAAAAATATGAGTACTTGTAAAATCTTGCCAGAGAAATACACAAAACCTGGCTACCTCAAAGAGCTGTTGCCTATAGTAGAGATCTGTCCATACTGAACAATGGAACATAACATAAAATACATCAACCACACCCTGACAAGCCTCTACAATATCACAGTCTCTTGGGAAGCAAAAGGATTTTAATACTGTAGACTTCACACAGTATTTACTGCCCTTCTACCACTCAAATAAAATAATTGGAACACAAACACTACCAAAGACCCGGAAGCATGGGTGGTCTGATTCATGTAGTGCTTATCAGGATACAGTAAAAAACCATGTATAGCACCGGTCAGCAAATGTACGCATCAAAGTGTACAGGTATCAGTCGATTCCAGTCAGGATTCTTTGGTGTGTATGTGTACTTACATTAAAAGCAGTGATAAAGCCGTACACAATTCGTTATGGGGTTTCTCGAAAATAACTGAACTGGGCCAGCCTTCCCACTCCAGGATCTGTAACTGATCTGGGGGATCTGTAACTGATATTGAACTCACAAAGTGAAGTGTCAAACACATATGTAACAAAAACAAGAGACCATCACGTCCAGTGCTCACCTGAGCATTGCACTTTGCCTTCATGGTACTCTACCTGATGCAAACTCTTTCAAAATCTTGAGATTTGAGTATTGCTGCAGCCCCCTACTTCTTACTTTTGGGTATTTGGACCCCACCCTTGTGCCCCCCCCCCTTGGGGGCACAACTACTATTTGTACAAACTGTAATCCCCTCTTCTACTGATAATTTCTTCCAAGTTCAGTCATAATCCAGCCCCTGGATCTTCTTCAGAAGCTAAAAATGTAAAAAAAAATGACAATTTGCTAATTTGGGGCATTTGGGCCCTGTCCTAGGGGCCACAGGGGGCACCACCACCATTTGTAGAAACTATGATGTCCCTCCCTCTATTCCTGTCAAGTTTGGTCAAAATCCAGACAACCAATTTACAAGAGGATGAAAATGTGAAAAAGTTAAAGCACAACACAGGGTGCAAGACAGACAGATGCTGGACACCGAACAGTGAGAGATCACAAAAGCTCACTTGTGCCATTCAGCTCAGGAGAGCTCTAAATGTGCTAAATGGATGTCAACACCCAAACATACAACTGTTTGAAATTGGTGCTAACTTTTCATCTCAATACAAACCACACATGTATTTACCTCCAGAATTTCTAGCTGTCAACGCTACAGCCTTCATCAGCGGAATGACCTGTGACACAGAAAATTCCAGAGTTAAATAGTTCGTACTCAAATCAAAAGTTTAGCCCAAATTTCAGATGAATTACCCACACAGTTGAACTTCTACTCTAATATGCGGCTGTTTGTTTAACCCGTTGAAGACGATTTGATTTTGCTACAACACATATTTCCCATAGAAGCTTGCCCGAGTATACTCGGGACTCGTCCTCAACGGGTTAAAAGACATTTCAGCTACAATGATTGGACCATTGCTTTGGCTTCAAACACCAATAATTTCATGAAACATATCGACATTAGCTAAGATGAGCACAGTACACCAGAGGTACCTTGTATTCAAATCAAGGTTATAGGAAACAAATCGCGTTATGCTGTCAAAACCTAGAACCCACATACTATCATCTATCATTGTTAACACGCATAACGGGATGTGGCTGCGCATACCACTGAAAAGGACCTTATAATCAGTCAGCTATGTAGAACAGAGTCCAACTCCAGGGATTATGCTGAAATGGGGTGGAAACACTCTTACAACTATACAGCGAGTAATTCACACACTATATCAGTAAATCTAGTCAACTGGACTTACTTTGTTTCCTTCCTTCCTAGTCAGATGTCTGTTGGATTGAGTTTTCAAAAGAAACAACCTAGCTCGTAAAACTCTGTTGATACTTGGTAATCAAAGTGTCTAAAAACTAAAAAAAAAAAAAACTTTCTCTATGTGACGCCTAAGGGCAGTTTGGATGCTATAAAGTTCTACGTTGGTGCGGACAATTATTGAACTTATGCTCTTGATTTAAACAAATCAGAATCAAGGATTCACCAAATAAGGTATGATACAGCCAACAATTCTGTCATTATTTCATATTTCAAAGACACCTTTATACATCGTATCTACATGACCTTCATAATTCAGTGCTCATTAAAATCATAAAAAACTCTACTATCAAGGTAGTCAAGACCACAAAAATTTTCTTGTTTCAAAGACACCTCAGTAAAACAGACAGAGTAAAGTAGGAAAAATAATGACAGTTTTATTGGTAAAATCCTCTTGTACTAAAGAAATCACATTTTTATCCATGTTCATAATAATGGGCTTTGCCTGTACTATGACATCTTTTCGAGAGTAGCTGTCATGCAAGGCGTCCTACATCTGTCCAAAATATCCACATCTGTGATTTGCAACAAAAGAGGTCTCCAGCCTCCAAGCCTGCGATGCAGTGCAGAACATGAAGCACGGGTACCAGCCGAGGCAGCTTCCGGATCCTTGGGTGTGGATGTCGTCGTCAAGGATACGCGTTCATCCCATCCCGCATCACTGGAATGTGCTCACAGGTGATTGCGCTGGTCATCGTGCTGCGCGGTTTTAATCAGTGATGCGAGTAGTCTCATTCCAGTCGTTTTTCCCGTCATGTCACCGTCATACATCGCAGTCCTTCCTCCCTACCTCCACGGCTGCACCACGAGAGGATTGCCTGAACACAACGTGATAGAGCGGTCACTTTAATCAGACATCTAGACAGTGGCAGCATTGGTGGACATCAAACATATGAGCAAACTTAGTTTGTTTTCTGGGTATAGTTCCCAATACATTTCCAATCTAGTCAATACATTTCACATTTCTAATATTCAATACTACAAAAGTGGAAAATTTTCGCTAATTTTATGTGTGAATTTGTAATGTGGACCAGTTATTTTTCACCATAGTATGTGCTGTCAAAGCCTCAACAGTAAGAGCAGTGGTGAGCTGTTTGAAGTGCTAGATCTACAAAGTGTATTGTTGTGACTGTCCATGAAATTAAGAACATGCAAAATTCATCATAAGCTAGTGAGCATGAATAAATTATCCAAAGAAAATTGGTGTTAACAGTATATTCCACTTTCTCTATACATTATCATGACAGGCATAGTTTGAAGGCCTTCATTCCACACACCATCCAAAGTGTCTATTCAACTTTGAAATTGATTTCACCCTTTAAACCAACAAAGAAAAAGGGGTGAAGAGTTACAATGTACCTCTGTGGATTGTTAACCCATTACTAACTGAACCGCTCGAAACCATCTGTCTTATTGTTTCCTAAAACGCTCGAAAACCACCTACAAAATATCTGCTATTTTATAGTTCTATGCTTTACCATTTTTACTGCATTCATATAGTATACATAATTATGTAATTTGAAAGAGGTCAAAGGCCAACAAAAGTATGTCAGAAATACTTCTGTGATACACCAGTCTCTTGGTAAAGTCTTACTAGGCTTTCAAATAAACATGCCTTATGATAGACAAAAATGAATATGCAGTGAGCTGTTTTACATAATTTAAAAAGTTGTTGAAATGACAATAATATAGCTGTACCTTCTAAGGATTAATAGGCCATCATGTATGGAATCTTCAGTTGCTAAAGGGTTAAAGACAAGAAAAGATAATGCCTACAGTCTACTTCTTCTAACTTCTGCTATGAATGATGTGTACTGTACCTCAATGTATGTCCAGCAGTTCTACAGTAAATGACCAGATCAATGAATATGTTACTGATGATGAAAACTGTATTCTAATGACCACAACTTCAAGAAATTCAAAGAATAACATAAATTGTGCATTTTAAATTGGCCCATGTTGCATTTTACAATGTAGGAACTACATCGAAAGTACTTGCGCAATTGCTTTGTTTTTGCTTTATGATAGCATCCATTTGGTCAAATTATCCCCCAATACAGCCCACTATATTTGTTATGTAAGAAAAACCACCAAGGTACTTCATCGAATGGTGAGAGTTACGAGTACCTTGATGATGACTGGAACTGTATTTCAGTAGCTAGAGTATTTTGATAAATGACTTCAATTGTGTCTTTAGCGAATAAACATAACTTTGAATATTTCTATGACTAGAAGGGTATTTCAGTGGCTGACTGGGTACTGTCCTGGAACAGTGAATAATTCAATGATAACTACATCTGTGAGAACTAAACATGTGACGAGAATTTGACTGCCTCACTAACAAGACTTAAAGGCATAATTTACCATTTCCAAATGAAACAAAAACCCAGTATTTGTGCTTTAAAATAATTCTAAAATGTGAGTTAGGGATAGAAACAACCAATGTAAAAATCTGAATTAGTATAATCAATGTTAAGTATTGTTAAATGTACAAAATGTGAATAATAGTTATAACAAAAATGTTTCCAGGCTGAACCGTCTGCAGTTATGGTTTATTGAGAAAATACTGACATCTCCTTATACTTTAGGTTTCATTGCAAAAATGTTATATGGTAGGATGTTTTGTGATACAACAGACCTACACATATGCATCAAATGTGATATCTTGAACATTTTTATTTTTAAATCACTGCTGCCAAAGGTACACAGGACCTTTAAATTGTGAGTACTCTAATGATTGACAAAAAACCTGTAAGACCTACTCTGTAGGACAAAAAAAAAGTAAATACACGAATTAAAAGAAAAAAAAAAAAAAGGAAGTGAAGCACATTTCTGTCTTCACCCGTTTAGAATGAGTCCCGGGTATACTTGGGCAGGGGTCTACGGGAATGTGTTTCATAGCAAAATCAAACTGTCCTCAATGGGTTACTGTAAGTTGAACAGAATACATGATACCTGCCTGGAGGAGTGAAATCTTAGATTCACTCTATTTTGTGACTTACGCCCCTTTAAAAATGATAAAACAGGTTTCTGATTTAATTTAAGTAGCAGTAAAAAAAAAAAGGTTACTATTAAAATCACAAAAATTGAAAGCAATGATGCCAATGAATGGAAATTTCCCCAGGGAGTTTGGTTAGGTTTAATGAATTTGCATTATTTGTGAAGATGGATAAATACTGTTTGTGAGATTCCCATTGCATTTGAAATGAATGCTTTAAATGATGAATATGATTCATCATGTTAATGTGCAATGTTAGATGACACTTTATAATACCCGACCTCAGTAACAGACGTAAAGCCAACGACACAGATGGATGTGACCTGACATGGCCTATATGAATATAGTATGTCCCCAAAAAAAATTACAGTCAGATTTTCGCATTGATAACTTCCAATAATACTTAACTATCTGAATGCTATATCAGAGTCTAAAAATATAACATCTTAGCTATATTTTGCAGAAAACCCCATTCAATTTGGTTAAGTGGTCTCAGAGAAATGTGGATCGTTGTGAAGCGTGTCATGCGTCTGATTTTTCCAAGTTTAGCACTTGGATGCGCTTGGAACTGCTTATTTAAGTGTGAACACTATGGACAGAACTTGGAAGGAAGGGATTCCTGACATGCTCTACAAAAATCCCCATTTCTCTTTAACCACTGAAGCAAATCAGATGGGGTTTTCTGTAAGATGGGGGTAATAAGTTATAGCTTCATATCCTTTGTATTTGGATTGATTCACTATTTTTAAAGTTATCATTGTGGAGGGTCCGATTTCTTTTTAGGGACATATGGCATAGTCTTTGGCAAGTCAAGCCAAGAAGGATCTAAAGGGGCTTGCAAGAAGTGCAAGTCAAAAGGCATTGTAAATTTGTGCATTTGAAACACATCTTTGTTGATTTTCATCGCCTACAACACACATCCTTTCAAGCAATGCCAACCTGTTAGCATTATCCTCCCTTCCTTGATACAACTGTTAATTTGAGTATATCCAACTCATGTTAGTATGCAAGGTGGCTTATGCATAGTCCTGGGCCCCATTTCATATATAAAAAAGATAATAGGATAGCAACTCTTGCTGGAATGGCAACTCCCCATAGCAACAGCCAATCAGGAAGCTGGATTATTGTCGTTACCATGACAACTGCCATTCCAGCACGAGTTGATATCATATAAACTTTTTATGAAATGGGGCCCTGGTGTTAGTGATGTAATGTTATGTACATGAAAAAGGAGATAACGAAAGTTATGGACAGACTACTACATGGATGTCTTTTACTGAATGCAAAGGTCAAAAGGTCAATACGGCATGGACAGATCGCTTCTGGGATTTATGGTACGTAGCATAGAAACTCCGAAAAAAAACTCCAAACACCTGAGCTGATACACAGTGAAAAGCAAAAGGTAGTTAGCGAAACAAACCTCAGTACGCCACCGACCAATCACCATAGAGGACTCCCGGAGAAGCGACCCGACGCTACCTTTACGTGGGGGGAACCGTGGAGGCGAAGAGAAGAGAGAAAGAAATGTACATGCTAGCACAATGCACGGAAAAAGGGGCGCGATTGAAACGCATGATGCATGCACATGGAACATTCCAGCAAAGTCCTTTAAGCCCAAGTCCTTGCATACTTTATACAGCATGTACCAGTTTTGTAATTAGCCTGCACAATACTTCATGAATAGGGCCTCCTACGACAATTCAGTTAGTGGTTAAACTTGCAATCAAGAACCACGGTTAAAGAAAGGTGACACAGATATCTCTTCACAAAGCAAAGTTTCCAATTTTCCAGCACGGAGATGGTATATGCTGCATTCATGTATTACGATAGGCAAAAATTTGGCGCACTGTTAATTTCCCAACTCGACTGAAATTTGTATATAAAACCACCGCAAAATATATGAAATATATAATCATGAGTGAAATGCCAAACAAAAAGAAAAATGCACTCGATATGACAAACATTAGACTGGTCGCTGAAATCTGTGTAAAAAGATTGCAAGCAACATGTCAGTGTTATGTATCAGGAGTCTGAGCTTGGTGAATGAAACGATGACATGCAAGTGGTCAAGATTCTATGGTCCTATGTCCAGTTTTGATCTGCTTTTTTTTTATCACTGACTGGTGTGTTCTGTTGGTATGTTCTGTCTCACTGCTCTCATCCTGACTCACTTTCTCTGTCGAGTTATTCTCTCCACAAAAAACAAAAAAACAAAAAACAATAACGTGTAGCAAGGGTTATATTAGAGCCTGGGATGAGCAGCTGCCCAACATCCTCATTATTTACTTTTCATGAGACAATCTAGTATCGCAAGCGATTACCATATTAAGAAGTAAGTTACATGAGACTGAAGAGATACACAACATACCCTTGTACACCACCGATATGATGTGATTATACATATATACTATTTATTAAACTTGCAGCATTGTACCTCGTAGACCAACTACAATTGGTCAAAGTCAGTTTCGGAATTTCAAAAAATCTCTGAGAGATTTTTCGAAAATCACGCAGTGGAAAGAATAATGACAATGAAAAGAGAACATCCCTGTTTAATGTTTCCATTGGAACAAATATTCAAGAAATTTATAAAGAGCAAAAGATGGCAAGTTTAAACAAATATGTTTTGTTCCCAGAATATTTCTTCTACAAGCTTTGAAGCTTCATAGCTCATGTCTGGAAAATCCAAGCTGATATGCTCTGGGTTAGGCTGGACACGGACAATGGAAGACTCTTAAATCATATACTACTATCTCCTCGTCAAGATCAATAGGAGCAAAAGTTTAGAAATTAATATCACAATTTGGAAGATCAAACTCTGTGACACAACAAAACTGTCAGGCGGCAGAATTTTTACTACAGTCATCATATTTCCTTTAAAATTATAAACAGCAGTGCACTTGGGACAAATTCAAAGTAGTCAATGCACTTTCAATATTGTTTTGAGATAAAATCTGTTCACAGTGCTTTCCCAAACAAAAATAGAAAACAAAATCAAATGCACAAAGGCTTCTTCCATATTGTCAAAACACTGATCTCTGCAACAGACATTAAAAATTTTGTATTGACAATGCTCTTTAGTATGAGCTTATAAAACCTACAGAATAACATCTGATTTTTCTCTTTTTGTGAGGAATGAAATTACATATAAATGATACTCTTTGACACCTAAAGCAGATAGATGAATGGTACCATTTCAGTGTCATATTTTGGATACACAGAGAGAAAGATAGAGGTAGAGCACACATAGCTAATCCCTCAACCATCGCAAGAAGCTGATCATTCACAAAACGTCACAAGAAAGGCTTTGAGGGGAAGGCAACAATCACAGAAATAGATAGTTATACATTGTATATTTTCTATGTATTTCATACAGATACAAAGATAATGCTCATAATGGCTTGTATCTAAAACCATCAACTCTGCTACATCCTGCCGTGGTGTTTCAAATGACATAATCATGATAATGATAATAATAATAATTATAATAATAAATAACATTTAGATAGTGCTTAATACTGGCATTTCTAAGCACATAAATATGAAAAACACACACACACTCACAAACTTGCACCCTCAACAGATACATCTTTAGTAAATTTAGAGTCTCTTGTCTCTGTCTGTTTGTCTGTCTATCGGTCTCTCTCCCTCACTCTCTCTTGTGTTGTATTTCTGAAGTTATAACCCTATGCTTCCCAGCATGAATATGCGGCCATTATATTGTCAGGTTAGAATATATGGGCATTAAGTTGCCACTAAAGTCATAGGCCAAAATTCACGAAGGTGGTACAAATGAAACTATGGTTTAAACCATGGACAAAAACCATGGAGCCCCAAGTGTCGCAAGGAATATTTTGTTACGAAATTGGTCATTTCATCGACAAAATGACCATTTTGTTCACAAAATTATCATTTCGTGGACAAAATGTTCATTTAGTTACAAAATGTTCTCATTTCGTTACAAAATAATCATTTCATCGACGAAATGACTGATTTCGTAACAAAATATTCCATGCGACACTTGGCGCTCCATGGTTTAAACCATGGTTTCGTTTGTACCACCTTTGTGAATTTGGGCCTATGTTTGAGGCACCTTATTAACGCCTGTATCATTCCCAGCTGACGATATGAAGTGTTGCCTACACCGCTGGTGAATGTAGATAATACTACCAAGCTTGTAAACATTCATTTCCCTACAAAGAAACAGCAAAATGGAGGGGGCAGGGAGGCAACACATTTGTTTTTGTTTTTTTCCCCCCTAAAATATCTTTTCCTTGGTCACCTTGCAAGGACCGGTCGGTGTATATGTCGCCTGCACTTCCAGACAGAGATACGCCATAGGATGGGAGCCATGAGCAGGCTGAGAGTGGTTACACTTAACACCAGCAGGTACACCTGGTTGAGAAGAAGAGAGAGAGGAGGTGGGGAACAAAAATAAAATCTGAAGAGCCAAGGGAACCAAACTCTGACTCCAGAACTTTCTGGTATTTTGCTCTATTAATTTTTCCAAAACATAATAATTGAAATAATAATCATGCCCTCAATGATAATATTGATGATGATAATATTGGAAATGATGATGATAATGAAAAAATCATAATCATAGCAGAAATGATGATAAAAATAACAGTCACAATAGCAACATACATGATAATAACAACAACATCATCACCATTATCCCATCATACCATGGTGCTTTGTTTTTGCATTTCTCTCCAAACAACTCAACATTATCAAAAAATATATGCTTGTGCTGTACAAGTCCAAAGCTCTTACACTTGTGAATGCTACCTACATAAGGTAGATCAGTTGATGGAAAGATACTTTGCACGACTATGTCTCATGCCAGACATAACTTGTGTCTTCAGCTTCAACATAAATGGATCTACAAGTCAATATAGCATCACTACTTATTGCTAAATCTATTTTTCTGTTAGCCTGAATTAAATGAACTGTAACATTTAGAAACCTGTAAAGAATATCTTGTATAACAAAGGAAATTGGTTTGATTTTATTTAAAAGGGAACATTCTAATCACTTTACATGTGTTGTCTACGATACAGGCATCATAACTTTCATTTATAACCAGTAATCATTTTCAGCATAGTTGTCTGCAACAAATTATATTCTTTTGGTGTACCCCTAGAGACAGCATTTACTCATGCAACAGGAATAATTTATAAATCTTTATGTTATCACTGTCTTGAACAATGATCACCATGATTTTGGATGTGATCAGAGTCCCATTTCATAAAACTTGTTATCTGTGACAACTGCCACATTTCTGCGACAAATTTGCACTTGGCCAATCAGATGCAAGGATTTCAGTAGCTTATAACAACTATGACAACTTGTCACTGATAACAAGTTTTATGAAACGGGGCCCAGTAGTCACCTTCGTGATCTGCGTTTACATAATCACTCTCTTTCAGCATACCTCTCGTGACAGAATGCCCAGTCTTCGTGCTCGGCTGCCCAGGACAAACGAGAATTCGCTGACCTGGGCCAGGCCCGATGCCACGACCCACTTGATGTGTCTGTTGCTCAGTGGAAGCAGGATGCCCAGCACAAACACACCTGTCAAAAACTGGGGACAAAATGATAGTTATTATCAACAGGGGGTATCACTCGATAACAGCATCAACAATCCCTCTATCTGCCTTTGATACTGACTATGCATTATATTTTGCAATATTTCTGTTTTTCAGGAACTCTGCACGTCAGGCGATATTCACTAAATCAACAACTTGCGATAACATTGCCTGCAGAAATACAAATGCACTGTCTATTGCCTCCAATGTGGCAAATCCGCTTCTAGCTTTTCTCCTAATGAGGAATACCTACATGTATTTCTCATTCCATTCACTTGTCATTGTCAGTGAAATTCACATGGCATAGAATATCTGACAGGTTAGTGACAAATTCTATAGCTCTACCAGGCAAACTACAGCAAAGATACATGACAGCATTCCTGACTTTCATTTTCTTCTCTTTGGATGCATCCATGAAAGTATATTCTGATCATATGACACACACACACACACACACACACACACACACACACACACACACACACACACAAAAAAACCCAGTTAAAATCCAAGGTGTAGTAACATGAAGCTACAATGTGCCAAAATATATATTTCAAAGCTAATTTGCCCTTGGCTCATGATGATACAGAAGACAGCAATTAAGAAAGCTGCCCTCTAATTACTGTTTTTCATAAGAACAAACTGAAACAAAATTGGCCATGAAGATGTTGTTAATTGTTTGAAAAAAGGGAAACATTATTGCAATGATTCCAAGTACCTATATCCATGTGCATTGGGCACATGTTTCAGCAAATTTCATTTCATCCTTTTACTGGTTAATCCTCTTAATGTACTATCAAACATTTCAGTCCAGATGTTACCAGCTCCTCTAAAATATTTTGATGTGAAAATTACATCTGGGGCTTCAAAAGTTGATTTTTTTTTCTTCTTACCTTTAATATGACAACAACAAACGTGAGACTCAAAAGAATCGTCAGCTCGTACGCCACAAATGTTGGGAATATATGAAGTCCTGGTGGTAGAAACAAAACAGATGAGAGGAAAATATTGAAGTGCTATAGTCCACATGCCAATGAGCTAGTACTGAACAAAATGCACTGTTGTATTAAGTAAAACACAAGGACACTGGCCCAATGGGCAACCCTTTTTAGTACTAGAATGTAACATGTTCACTTATGGGAAAAAGAAAAATTATGAGAGGTGGTCAAAAGATCAAGCAACTATCAGTGCAGATTCCATCACCAGAGTGAAAGAAGCAAAAAATCTCATGTCCTGGTAAATCTGCTAGTTCAGCAAACAATTTTTAAGAATACATTCAACACACTCTCCCTTGGTCTTTATTCTTTGTGTGGGACGTTCACACGTCCCACTCAGCCGATGGTGTGCCAACTTCGCATCGTCTGCTCAAAAGCACAAACCCGCCCAAACCAATCGATAAAGCGCCAAATGCCAAGTACAATGGTCGCGTTTCTCACAATCCATTCCTGTCATCACGTGCAGCATGCGTTTAATGCGGTAAATGACAAAAAGGGGTGTTCCCTACTGTATTTGCCAATAAATTCTAAGTTTCGTACATTGTTCTGTCTGCAAAAGACTAACTATACACAGCCCAGTCGCTGTACATGGTATGTTGCGACAGGGCTGTGCGAGCGCGACCACCAACCACTAGGAGAGCGACGTAATCGTATCACGATAGCTTTGAATTTTGATACTTAACATCATTTTTGTCACCTCAAACTCATCGAGTATACTCTTCAATATTTACTCTACATCTGATGCTATCAGTATTCAAATGTACGCAATGAAACTTACCGAAATTGATCATCATATCCAGCATGTCCACACGGTACACAATCTTTCACGCCAGGCCTAACTATACACAGCCCAGCCGCTGTACATGGTACGTCACCATGTACAGCGACTGGGCAAATTACATAAAATACAAAGTGTGGCATTTTCTCTATAACTTTGCTCTTGACATGTCCACGTAAAAAAAAAAATCTATAAAAGTTACATAGATTTGAAAACCAGAATGTCTTCCCAAAGTATGACGATGTTGCAGTCTCAGAATAATGCGGCACACAAGGAGTTAACACCACGGCACATAAAGAGTTCATAGTCATGTAGGCCTATAGTTCACAATGTATTCTCTGTACCTTGCAAAAACACTGATAAATTTGTGCTATGTAGGGCAGATCTCACTTGTGAATCTCCAATAATGATGAAACACACTAATAATACTGTGAACAACAATGGTCAGAAAACTGAATTTCTCACTGAAGAGAGTTAACTTACCTATTGAGGCGAAAAATAAACATGCAAATATATCTCTGACTGGGTCGACCAGATGATTGAGTTCTTCTATCTGTGAGTGGCCTAACGTGCTGAGCATGGCACCAGCCAAAAAGCAACCCAGCTCCATCGACAGGCCAAATGCATCTGTTAACTGTGAAATAAGATGAGATTAGGATCATTATTACATCTACAAGAGTAGCCAAATTATGCTACAATAAATTCAGCTAATGTGTAGCTCTCATTATATATTTTGGTGTAAAAGTATCTTGATCTCAATTTCATGAAATTCTTCCGTCGAGATGTTTTTCATTGCAACTGATTGACAAATTGCCCTACATACATACATACATTGCCCTCTCTTGATCTCTATCATATATCACATTGCTATTCCTTACCATCTTGCTAGGATGCAACAGTCTGTTACTTTTTTCGTCATCATCATCATTGGCATCTTCACCCTGCAAATTATTGTCATCACTCTACTCCTCATTATCATCATCATAATATCTTTCACCCAAACCCAAAACGATACTCACTAAGTTAGCATCATCCTAGTTACTATCACAACAACTATCTTTATATTTTTGTCATTGTGCCAGTGTACCTCCCCCTCCATCAGCTTAAAATCATAGTTACTGAGTTTTATCATTATCAATGTCACCATCATCTTCCTGATTATCATAACATCATTACTATCATGATTATCCTGAGATCGTGAATACGAAGGTTGTCATCATGATCATCATAATTACTGCCATCATCATGACCATCACCATCATCATCAACATTAACATCATTATCATTTCATCATAACTACCATGATCATGAAATCCTGACTACTTAGGTGGTCATCATCATCTTCATCATCAGCAACATCACAAACATCGTCACCAATATTATCATCATCACCATCATCATCATTACTATCACAATCATCCTCATATAATTATTATTAAGGTTGTCGGCATCATGGCAATCACCACCACCATTACAATCACATTATTCGCTTCTATACCACCATCATCAAATCTCTACCACTATCAACTCTGCCTTGCAGTCTTCGACATCACCATCATTATGATTACTGGCAAATACCTTCATTGGCGTCAATCGCCACAATCACTTAATTACCTTCTACAGATTATTGACATGGACAGGTAGGCTGCCAGAGAATTCCTAGCCTTTAAACAAGGCGACTCGCTCTGCGTGCCCCCGTATAGCGCGTTTACCCCACAAACCTGTTGGCCGGCGAGTGGAGCGAGCCGCCTTTATCCACTCGTTCAGGGATGTGTACTTTTGTCGTTGTTGTTGCTTTATATTCTTTGACAAATTTGCGTACAAATTTGACGCAGAAAATACACACGGCACCAAGGCAAGCCTCGTTAATATCAAGTAACTATGTAGAATAAGAATAGTTACTTAATATTAACGAGGCTTGCCTTGGTGCCGTGTGTATTTTCTGCGTCAAATTTGTACGCAAATTTGTCAAAGAATATAAAGCAACACCAACGACAAAAGTACACATCCCTGAACGAGTGGATAAAGGCGGCTCACTCCACTCGCCGGCCAACAGGTTTGTGGGGTAAACGCGCTATACGGGGGCACGCAGAGCGAGTCGCCTTGTTTAAAGGCTAGAGAATTCCCTGAGAGTCATTAAAAGCCTCTACACACCACACACACACACACAAACATAAAAAATCACACACACAACCTGCAGAGTCTTTTACCCTGATTGCTTTAGAACAAAGAACAATCAATCGACCCTAGGGGGATGTAGTTTGAACACGTCACTACAGACGTTGCATGCTCTCAACTGAATTACAAAGTAAAAATATCCAATCATAATGTGTCCATAAACAAAGATTGATCATAATGCATTTTTTATGTGACACAGAGTTTTATGGACCTTGCTAGAAGCTTGGACAAGGAATAGCCTTGACGAGATTCCTGATTTTGATAGTGAGTTGGCAATATTTGAAAAATCATATACCCACACAACATATAGAGGCATGAGCCTCCTCCTTCTCCTTAAAAAAAAATACAATTCATACACAAATTAACATCAAACAAAACAACAACAAAACACAGACATTGTCACCAATATTATATCTGACAATTCATGCAGATTGTCTTTTTGTTTGTTTGTTCATTAATTTTGTTTTGTTTTGTTTTTTGTTAAAATATGAGAAACAAAGCACAGTGATATGGATTGTACATGTATACAAATATTCAGTGTTATTTCATTTTCATTCATTCAACCATTGCACTCAGTGGTCCAAATTCACGAAGGTGGTTTAAATATCGACCACAGTTTAAAGTTAGTCCACAGACTACCGGTAAAGTAAGCGTGACATAGGCGTACCTTTGACATGCACGTATCAACGCGAATTTCTCACTGGACGTCTGTTGAGGTACACAATCTGTCACACTTATTTATGCAGAAGTTTGCATTAAGCATGGTCTGAATTTAAACCACTTTCATGAATTCAGGCCAATACTCCATATTGTAAAAGTGGATATTTTCGCTCAACTAATTTTTCACGCTCAGTCGGTTAAGAAGAATTTTTAATTCTTTTTGTATCTAATTCCGCAGAATCATGACATCAACTAACTGAAACATATTACAAGCAAAAATTTTCATGTGCATCTATTTTCGCACTAGTTTTTGGTTGCTGGAAATGCGGGAAAATTTTCAACACCGCACAAATTTCCACTTTTACAATATTGAGAGAAAGAGAAAAATAGTCTTGATGACCAGACTCACCATCAAGAGGATGAAGACACAAGAGAGAGTGACCAGCAGCAGAATCTCTTTGTTGCCTTCTTGTTTCAGCCGGTTGAAGACGACGGGAACCACCAGCTTGCTGAAGGTGTATGTTAGCAGGATGATGCTGCCCATGGCTAACAGAAACACAAGAACATGAAAGGTGAGCAAATTTCAGTCCAAATTTGTTTTAGCACTTCAAAAAATTCTTCACCAGAAATGTTATTTGTGCAACTAAAAGCTGACGATTTGTTTTGTAAACATGAATGTGGATGTACTAACAAAAGTGCACTATTTGCACATGAAGGCATACACAAAAATTGCAACATGTGTATGTATATAAAGAACACTTTAATCACTGTATACACAACTACTCTCCACTGTGTTACAGGATCACGCAAAACTAACAACTTTGAAATATACAATGCTTCCCACATATGAATTCTTTATGAATTTATTCACCACTCATCAAGTAAAGGAGGACATTTTTGATCAGTTAGATACTCAAGAGGCATATTGTTTCTTTTGGCATGAATAACAAGTGCATAAATTGGGGGCTTGGAAATTGAAAAACATGAAACAGTGGACATACATGTTAGATTGCCTGAACAGTCTCAATCCAATACAATTGATTTCTGCTTATATACAGTGTAAGCATGTTGATATGAGGCAGAAGTCTATATGGACTAGATGTCATACAAGAAGCAAAAATCAATATTATTTTCCCAGCTGTTTTTCTGACCATGCAATGTAAATATTCATGCTAGCCTATCAGCTGATAAATACTGATTGCTTAATGCATATGACGCACACTGCTCCAGGTTTACATATTGGGCATATGGGTTTTCCTATATCTGGATTTGAATAGACGACAACATGTGTTCAGTGAAGCAGAGCTTAAGTTTGAATCAATATATGACTGCAATGATGATAATAATAATAATGCCTTTTTTCCCCCATGGAAGCCTCGTCAGTGTTATGATTAACAACAGATATTGCATGGAGACATGTAAATTAGGCTTAGGTTAGGGGCAGGTGCAGTCCAATGTCTTTTGTCAGTCACATTAGCTGTTTAGCAGTGATTGACAGATGATGTCATCGCAAGAACCTTGGTTTGGAAGCTTAATTGTGGGTGAATCTGAGCAATCTGCAGAAAACTAGCAGAGAAATTATTATCAAAACATGTGACACATACAAATGGAGTTACCTGTTCTTTTGGCTGCATAGGTGATGATGAGGGTATTGTAAATCAACACTAGTCTGCATGCATTTGTATTGCATAGGTCCTTTAATGCCCACCGCACACTACATGATCAGACCGGTCATACGATCAGTTGCACGACTTAACACTGCACACTATACGATCAGACTACACAGCCACGCTTACGACCGTTCTGGCTTCAGTACATTACATTGAAAGCCCACGACCAGTTGTAAAAATTTGATGTCAAATCTCTACGACTGGCACTCAGACCCAGCAGCACGACTGGAAACTGGCAAGGCTGGTGACGTCACACTTCGCGTCTTGAGGTCGTATGTGGTAAATCGTGGCAAAGTCGTGCAGTGTGTGGCGGCCTTACGGTTGAGTGTTGACACATTCTTGCTGCACAGTATGGTCACAGTGTGTGTCATTTGGATAGCATGAAGGCAGACTTACCCAAGACAAGCCACATGACCAGGCCTAGTATCGCCGTCAGACTGGAAACCACTGATGTCTTGCCAGTGTCGTCAGGGAGGGCATTCTCCGCATTGGCTAGCGTCGGGAGGATAGCAACCAGGAGGCCCAGCTGAACATCCTGCATCACTAGGATACCCAGCAGGGTGTGGCCGTACTCAAAGTCTGGTAGCTCTGTGAGACGGGCGGGGCAGGTTGGGACAAGTGAAAAGCAGAAACCATTAATGCAGTAGAGTCACAAATCCCCTTTTACTGTCAGACTCTTCTACTCGTATTTGATTCCATACAGACTGCACAGATGCCATGACAAATGGCTTGATTTCAAGACTCTGCAGATCTGACTCTAGGGAATGTCCCACGGATAGGACATAAAATAGAGGTCCCGTGTGTGAGAGAGTCACAACTCATGCATGTAAAAGATCCCACTTCATTCATTCATCGCAAAGAGCAGGGTGTTTAACCCGGTGAAGTGGTCCCGCCTCACATCCAACTGGACCCCATGGAAGACTAGCTTAGCATAGCTGAATATGGGCTATCCAACCATTTTCTCAGATGGAAAATGAACAAACAAACAAACAAACAAACTCAATGCTAGCTACTACTGATGAAGATAAAATAATATGAGTGTATAGAGGATAAGTTAATCTCTAGAACCTGAGGTCTTTGTAGTTGCTGTATTCTTAACAACAAACAAACAAACAAAGGAGCTCCATGAATGGAAGAGTTGCAAGAAGGTACATTTCATGTTTACATTTGCAAAAATGTGATGTGACTGACTAATACCAATTTTGCAAAACACATATTCAAAATTTAAATTCAATAACTTCCTAATTTTTGACAGATTATGGGGAATCTTCAGTTTTTTGTTTTTGTTTTTTGCTGTGTGTTATTTTGCATTGTAAAGCCAATTTGTCTAAGGAGCAGAATGTCACTTAAATGTATCAATAACTGTCATGAGAGCAATCACTTTACGAGTGCTGACAACTGTCGTTACAGCAGATCTGAACAAACATGGTAAGACGCCACTCACCGACATCCTTCTCCTTGCGGCCTGTGCTGGTACTGAGAAACTTGACCACCAGCGGTGTGCTGGACAATGAGAGGCAGGCCGCGATGAAGGCGCTCTGGCGTGGGATGATGTGAAGGGCGGAGCCAAACAGGATGCCGTAGACGATCATAAGGACGCTCATCGCGATGCTGCCCGTCAATGCGACTCGCCACACCTGAAAAAACATACAGCACAAACTATATTGATTCATGGTGTGGATACTGTGGTTTGATACATGCATCTACATCATCAACTGGATAAGATTCATAGAATACTGTATATGCAGTGCATTTGACCAAGGAGTTATCAGACAACTCCTTGATTTGACAGCGTTTTTATTTTTGCTATTTTTTTTTGAGGGGACTAATATTCATGAAATTTGCAATTCTCTCTCTCTCTCTCTCTCACTCAAAAAAAAAAAAATACAACCTCCCAGAACACAAATATGTAGTTTTTATGGTCTTGAAGGTAGAAAATCACTTCTGCTTTTTTCCTGTAAGGAGAATACTGAAATGTTCATTCTGTCACCACGGTTTCTCAATCACAAATGCAACTACTTTAAAATTGTCTTATAGGTAAAACTGTCTTATACAATTGTAGGTTCCCATTATTATATGTGGGAAATAAATGCCATATAAAGAACTCATTGTAAGATACAACTTATTTCTGTGCGGTACATCTTTATGATGAAGTAAGGCCGAAGTGACTACAGATACAAGGCACTTACACATCAAGTTAAGGCTAGACTCCAATGCAGAAAAACTGTGAAAACTCAAAACATGTGGAGGTGTACAAACCTTCTTGATTTTCTCAGGAGAGAATTCGAGTCCTACTGAGAAGAGAATGAAGAAGGATCCAAACTCAGCCAAGCTTTCTACCTGTACAACAGCCTGTGGTCCCAGAAACACCAAGAGAGAGAAACAAAAGATCAACTGAATATCAATTTTATATGGCATATATTTCACAGGTCTTTTTGTTTTCACAACTGTAAAAGTGGATATTTTCTCGCGACCAATTTTTCGCGCTCCGCCGTATAAGAAGAGTTTCGCATGTTTTTAATTCCGCGGTATCAAGACATCAACTACAGGAACATATGGCAAGCAAAAATATTCACGTGCACATGTACATGCACATGTATATAACATGTACAATGAACAAGGTACTGTATAAACTGTTATTTTCGAGTACAGATATTTTCGCGAATTAGAAGGTTACAGACATTTTCGCGAGATGTTGTTTTCGCGAAATGACACCAACGCTATCTTGCATGCATTGTTACTCTAGTGTATGGCGACACTTTCGCGTGTTGTTAAATTCGCGATCCAACTGTGATTCGCGAAATTCACGAAATTTAAACCCTCACGAAAATAACCACTTATACAGTACTTGATCATACAATTTATTAGACCTAAGTTTTAACTTGTCTACTGTATAAATAGATGCCCACACTTCTAATTTCTCTGTCCATTACTGTACTCCATGATTGTGAATTTAACCCCTAGCAAAACTGTATGGGAAGTCCTGATTAAAGATAATAAAAAGTTTTGGTACCTCAAAAGTGTCCTTGAATTTCCTTGTCTTAGTTTGTGTTTCAGGTTAAAGTACCTTTCATATAACTAACACTGTGAGACTTACTCGCCCCAAAGTGCTCTCATGTCTTAGTAATCATGCAATTAACTGCGATCAGCAGCCCCATACGCATAGCGACCAGCAGCCCCATACGCATAGCGACCAGCAGTCCCATACGCATAGCGTAATCGGGCTTCGCATTGTAGCATTCAGGATCATGACAGATTTAGTATCGCAGGGTAAATGTCAACTTAAAATCCCATAAATTCTTCAATTTGAAGACTTACCAATTAACTTGAAGTATTGAAAACAGGCTTCGGGCAACGTTTGGTTCTGCCTATAGTCCCTTTCTGTTCGAATTGATGACTGAATGTGACTCGGTCGACGGGAGAGCTACATACAGTACACTGAATACTACAGCCAGTGCATGCGAACACATCACATGCACACAAATTTCAAATCCATGAACGGATAAGATGTTTGTGTGCGCATGCGCTGGCCATGGTATCCAGTGTATGTAGCTCTCCCAAGGTCCTCTCGACCGAGTCACATTCAGTCATCAATTCGAACAGAAAGGGACTACTGGCAGAACCAAACGTTGTTCGAAGCCTGTTTTCAATACTTCAACTTAATTGGTAAGTCTTCAAATCGAAGAAATTTTTGGATTTTAAGTTGACATTTACCCGCGATACTAATTCTGTCATGATCCTGAATGCTACAATGCGAAGCCCCATTACGCTATACGTATGGTGCTGCTGGTCGCAGTTAGCTATGCGTACAATGGGCTGCACGCTGCTGGTCGCAGTCAGTGGTTTCGTACAATATTTATCGACGCTGTACAGCGTCAGCTCTGGTACGAAACCATTATTGCATGATTACTAAGACATGAGAGCACTTTGGGGCGAGTAATTCTCATAGACAACGTACTTTAACCTGAAACACAAACCAAGACAAGGAAATTCAGGGAAGCTTTTGAGGTACCAAAACTTTTTATTATCTTTAACAAAAAATTGGCATTGCTAAAAATGGTGTATATAGCAGTAACATGGTCACTGGTTCAGCAGCTAAGATTGCCAATGTCATGGTGTGGTTGTAATCTTCCAAATAGAAAAGGAAGTTCTTTAAAGTTGTGGAAAAAATGAAAGAAGCAAATTACAATGGCACCCAAGAGACCACAATGGAAAATAATATCGCCAAAGTATAAAACAAATACCACATACTTCATCTACAAGGTCCAAACATATATTTCAAAACAAGTCCACTTTGAATGAACCTAATTAATAGCAAAAAATCTTTCTGAGAGGCAAATTGCTACTTGATTTGTTAAAAAAAGAGGAGATACCTTTGCTACTTAAAGCTACAATAACTAGCTCAGTCAATGCATTATTGACTGTGCAAGCAACACCGCAAACATCTGTGTCACACTGCAAATATCATAGTTCAATGCTAACGTGTCATTACGGTAAGTTTCATTTCATATGCACCACACTTATAACAGAGATCTAACAAAGATGTATATATCTAAACGGCACACACATTGATGGAATTGAACTTTGACCCATCACTTCCCAGAAACCAGATTCTTGTTATTTGGTGCTATATTTGTTTTATAATAATTATCATTCACTGCAGGTATTTCATAAGGTAGACTACAAACTTCTCTTTTATTCGAGCCCTAGTTTGAATATATGTACCATCACAATCTTTCTGACTAAAAATATGTGAGAAAAAGAACAACTACTCCTACTACATACAGTAGTTTAATGGCTTAAATGAACAGGAATTATGACTTAACACTTTCTTCTCTCCCCCTCTCTTCTTTCTCCATACCTTGATGACATTGCAGCCATCTGACCCCAGGATGACCCCCGTCATGATGTAACCAAACATGGCGGGGAATCCCATGGAGCTGCTGATCCAGCCGAGCACCGAGGCGAGTATCACCATCAGAATGATGTCCTGGGAACAAGATGAAAAAGATGTATTTCACCCTATCAATTAATTTATCATGTACAATAGCAACGGATTTTTCAGACAGAGAGATCTCATTTCATTCATTTCATCTCATTCCTTTATTTCAGCGCAGCACATATGTACAGTTGAACCTCTATTATCCGGCCTCCCTTTATCCGGATCTCTCTATTATAAGGACGCAATCTCGCCGTGATTTAAAAAAAAAAATAATTACGGGAGGAAAGGGGGATTCCCAACTCCTTGAGAACTCCTACACAAACACACATGAATTACATATTACTTCCAACATGATTAACATACATTACATTAAATTTCCTTCCAAATTGCTTACCTTCAGACATTTTAACATCCCCAAACATCCCCAAATCATTGCAAGAACATGGACAGATTATGCGCTCGAGTCCTCTCATATCGCATTGCCACATATAGGTCCATATACAGCCGTCGATATGACTAGATAGACATGCATTGTTTCGAGTCATTGGCTGAGCAACGAATGATATTGAACACTCAAAAATTGTACACACACAGTACACACACAAAGAGAGAGAGGGAGAGAGGGTGTGGGGAAGAGAGCAACCCAATCGCAATGCGCTATCACTTTTTACCTTGGCCGGGTACGGTATTAGGTAATGTAGCTGTCTGTTACTGAGTGTAACAATGAAAAGGTTGCAGTATACACATTACTACATGTGGTACTACAATGGGCTACATCAGTACATGTGTATGTATATGTACATGTATAAAGCATTGAGTCTCCCGTATCCGGCCAAATCCCTTATCCGGATGAGCCCCGGTCCCGACTTGTCCGGATACGAGAGGTTCAACTGTACTTCATTCCGGGGACTGTTCTTCCGCAGGTCTGTGCGGATAAACTACAACATAAAAATGGGTCCCACTTCATAGAAAACAATAGCATAGCAACTCTTGCTGGAATGGCAAGTGTTATGGCAATGACAAGAATCCTGGTTTCTGATTGGCTGTTGCTATGGAAGATGCTATTCGAGCAACAGTTGCTATCCTAACATCTTCATGAAATTGGACCCTGATGTACATTAATAACATTAATCAGCAAAGAAAACTCTTGTCATATAGAAACCACTGTCATATACGTTAAGTTGTTGGGACCCAGCAGAATAGTGGAAAAAACTCTATGGCTGAATCAAGCCCTTTCACTGGTCAAAGTGACTAACTCAATTAGTCAGTAACTGAATCCTTCAGTAAGAGTGGTGCGCAGGTTAGGCTTTCTGCCAGTCACGAATAATTACCACAATCACCTCTAAAGTGCCTGGCTACAGCCTTTTAGCTCTTTACTTCAGCCTGCCAGTGCTAGCAGCAGTGGGAGGGGCTTTGAAAAGAGGCTAGGATTGCAGAGGAGGAGTTTCTCTCACCCTGATAAAGTGGTGGTCCTCCAGGGGTACCGTGGTGTCCTTAGGCTTGGTCAGGATGTACTGGTTGTTGCTGGCATCGATCAGCAGGCTCATTCCTGGCTGCACCTCCCGCTTCTTTACGTTGTTGGAGTTGTTGAAGTTGGCGAGGATCTCGTCGATCCGAACCACAGCCTCAATCTGAGATCCCTTGGCCTGTGTTGACCATGGAGAGTGGAAATAATAATAATAATCATCATCATCATCATATGTTGCTGACAGTGGTAGCAATCTATGGTAAACACAGTTCTTTATTCTTATCAAAGAATGGTAATGATGACAATGATGATGATGATGATGATTACAATAGTTGTAATCATAATCAAAAGGCTGAAAATAAAAGATAATAACCACAAGGACATATGGAAGTTTGTTCATTGTTCTTTAATACATTACATCATTACCATATATGTAGCAATTAAATAATTATATGACTATCATCTTCATAATTTTTGTGATGTCTCAGACCACTTCTTTTAATACAATCACTACCATGCTCTATCTACTACTACCATGGTATTTTAAATAATAGAAATGCAATAACAAAAGAAAAGAAAGAAAAAGAGAAAAAAGGAAGAAAATGAAAATTCTAAGATTGGCACCTTTGAAACACAATTTGTTTCACAAACATCACTCGTATTTACAACCAAGTTGTTTCAACCTTTACAAGTACTGCTAGCATACATTCTCACAGGACCAAAACATAATGGTTTAAAGGAAGCAATAGATCTTATCTAAAGTACTCTTTACAGATACATTGTGTATAAAACCTCTTTACCTATTTACTTGGAGGACAAGATATTTTGTGATCGGCTCTGACATATACTGTCACAGATGTTATTTTCGTGAGGGTTCAATTTTTCAAATTTCCCGAATCACGGGCTGCAAACTTAATAACACATGAAAATAACAGCACCTGATCTTGAACGCATGAAGATATACTGACAGGCATCAGCGCACTAACGATAGCCTCTGTGTCAAATCGCCAGAGCAACATCTTAAATGAAAATGTCTGTGACCTCCTCATTTGATAGAATAAGAGATTTTACAGTATACAAATACCTTGTCACAATGCAACCCAAACTATGAGCTGCTGCAAATATGTAATTTCACAAGCCACTCTGAAAAAACAAACAAAGGTGTGCAGGTAGTCCATTTACACTGCATACACTTTCATTTAAGAATCTGCTGAAATGGTTTTTGTTGCTACAGTGACTGATGCCCCCTCAGATCAATCAGGCACACTAGTAAAACTCTACACTGTATTTTGTGTGAACTTCACATGCATGCTGTAAATTTACTGCATTCTATTGCTCACAGGGGAATATCAGCCAATGGGGTGACTTCCAGTCAATATTTAACCCTTTATTCAGAGGCAAAATGAGTTAAGAGCATGCACACAATGACAAAAGAATTTGGCAGACTGTACAAAGCCTAAGTGCATGCAACATTTTGAGGAATGCGTGAGTCTTTTTCTTTGCTTCTAGCTATCTTTTTCTTCGTCTTGTGTGTGTGTGTCTTTATCTCTTCTCACAGATTCAGCCTTGCATATTTCTAAAATTTCCCCCACATTCATATGTACAAGGACACATTCTTTTACAAACAGCCCCATATTTCAAAACAGCTACTGTTAAGTAAGCTTTACCCTTTTAACACTCCTAAATGTCACAGGACACATCAAATAGGGCCTCTATAGGTATTCCTTTCAGCGTCTGCAGGTGCACAGAAAGACTGTCATCCACAGTGATAAAATACAGATAGGAGCCTCGGTTTCATACTCAAGAAAACTTAAATCAAAGGAGAAAACAAAATGACTCTCCACTGTTGAAGGCAAAAATATATAATATTATATTCTTCATTAATGGAATCCTATTCAGTGATTGGTTTACCAAGCATCATGTGACAGAGCATAACATTGCTAGGATGTTGACAATGTTGAAGACAAAATGCTGATGGAGAAAAAGAGGCTCTTTGACATTAGCTGTCTATACATGATCTGTGGCTGCACAGAAGTGGAATGGCTGAAAAAGGAGATCCCATGGCAAGCTAGGACAACAACGAGGGCACGCCAAGATGGTGGAGAGAGTATCAATTATAACCTGCTGAGGACAGGCTGATTTTTCAACAACACGCATTTCCCATAGACACCTGCCCGAGTATACTCGGGACTTGTCCTCAACAGGTTAACTAGTTTAACTAAACAGTGTACCTGTTGTTCATTTTTCTTTCATTTTATTCTTTTTATTGTACTAGGTCTCGTTGGTTTGTTTGTTTGTTTGTTTGTTTCAGGTGTTCTTTGGTTTTTGCATCAGAGAATTTTTTTTTTTCTCTCTTTTTCATTTCTTTGCTTTTATTGTATGATTCTGAATAGTATCATGTTTACACATTTTGTGTTGAACATTAAAAAATATAGATCAGACATCTTTTTATCTCTACTGTCCTGAATGTTTGTCAAGGGTGATTGTTTCTGTAGAGCCAAAATATGTCATGTGAATTGTGAAGAAAAGACTGCTTTTGTTTTGATCAATAATATCAAGTTTTTAGACACCCCCTGCTTGTTCACTTTAATATAGGATATATCTCTGGTCTGGTGCCATATTCCATGAAACCGCTTATAATACAGGATATATCATGTGGCTAATTGATCAATCAGATAACAGAATTCACCATCACTAAATGATGAAAACAAAGATGCCACCTCAAGAGGGCACACTCACCATCTTACTCTTGTCAAAGGCGTGCTCCTCGATGCCCACTTCCAGCTTGTCTGCCGCCTCGGCCACCTCCTGTAGGATCTCGTCCAGGATGGTCTCTACCTTGGTGTGGTTGCCATGGGCGTAGTTCACATGCTGGATGTGCTCCTGCAGCGCCATCTGCTTGCGTTCCACGGCCAGCAGGTCGTTGAACTCCTGCTCCTCCTTCAGAGTAGCCTCCCGCAGGGCCTCAAGGCGCAGTCGGCTGCTCTCCTTCATGTTGAGGATGTCCTTGTAGTTGCCCTGTGGGGAGAAGGGGGAGGGTGGAAGCACAGATGGAACAGCAAATTTAGCATCTGATTAGATTAGACACATGGTCTACAATTAATGCACTACGAGGTATTCTCCAACGTTAAGTATTAAAGCCGTTTAGTATTTCTGTGTTTGCTCTGTCTCGAGTACTCACTGTTAGCTGCTACATGAGCCTATTGCTCATTACGAAGACAATGTTGAATCATTAAATGTGTACAGGTATTTGCAGTGATTGTTACTACCGATTTAAAAGGATGAGAAAATGTGAATTGCTTAACCCACTGCAGACTAGTCTGGAGTATACTTAGGCAGGTGTTTGTGGGAAATGCATGTTATACTTGTAGCAAAATCAGTTCGTCTTCAACGGGTTAACAGTGTCCTGAAACTACTGATCCAGGAAGAGGAGACAGATTCTCTTTTGGTATTCATTCATGATCAGAACACTCAATTTAGTGTTTGGTCGATACATCAGTGGTTATCGCTGGTTGCTGTACAAATGAGCCAAATATCTTGTAAACTTCAAATTTTTTGATATGTGCAATGAGTATTGTCAACATTCAAGGCAAACCCTGACCAGCACTTTGTTAAAAATTATATACATTTTCATAAACTCAAATTTCATACATAGCACACGTATTGTTCATGCCTTTGGCACACACACCATATTTGTACTGTGTGGGTATCTTCAGGCAATAAAAGATAATAGTATGGTCACATATAGGAAGAAGTACAATAGACCTTTACAGGATGTAACTTAAGACAGGAAACAGATCCACAACAGAGACTGGGAAAAAAAAATCCAACATCCATGACTCATTTCAAACATTTTACTCAACGAGAATATAAATATCTCCTTGTGACATTTCTGACATGAGAAAACTAGTCATCCTTACAAGAAGACAAGTCAGGTGAACATAAAAAATAAAAATGTGATTGACTCAATTATAGCGAGCTTAAGATCTGCGACGAGAACGCTAAGACGATGGTCGTGTTGACCGTTTTTCTCTCTCCCTGCATCATGTTCCAAAGTAGCATTAGATTTCGGGAAGACATAGCCCATAAAAAGTAAAATAGCGCCCCCATTTATCATTTGTGGCTAGCTGACGGCATAATGGCATCAAGTAGCTCCCTGCGTCGTGAAAATGAGCTGGCACTAAAATGGCCCAGAACTGTCATGAAAACTCAAACAATGCAAGATCCATTTTGATACTTAAGCAGTCTTACGCATGCACAGATTCCCCCCCCCCCTCTTAACATTTGCATCGCAGATATCATCTAAAGCTCCCTAACTACAGTGGATGAACTTCTTGAACCTACATGCAGTTCAGTATGCAACTTCTATGTAAAATGGGGGGGGGGGGGGGAGGTTGTATGAAAGTACTTAACTTTCCAGAAGGAATTCAAGATAACTCACTACATGTGTCTTCCCCTTCCGCAACAAGGTGTATTTTTTTTCAGTCATGTTTACAGCTTGGCAATTACACCTCCAAATGAAGTTATGTTACTCTTTCCAGGCCCTTTTGGAGGAAACTTCAAATTTTGCAAATTTTTCTCCCAAGGCCAAAGTGACATGTTTTTGCATTATGAACTGCTGGTGTCTAGCTTATTAATGGTGAATGTTAAATTCATGTGATGGAAAATACTGTGCAAGTTTTGCTGGTCAACTTGCCAACATATCTAAGCTACAGTATAGCGTATGTTCAGTGTCAACATAAAAAAAAGAAAGTGTCATTTTCTATGCTTTTGAGAACAAAAAGATGATTTTTATTGTAGGTAAGTTGTCAAGGGTGAGAAAGTCATTGAAAATTTGACTAGAAGTTTGGCATGCTAATTGTGTTCACAGCTAAAGACACTTTTACAGAACCCCCCTCCCAACTAATTGGCTACAGGGGAAAATTTTGACAGGGCTCTCAAGTACATGCATTACAGAGCTGTATAGTGTAGAACATTCTAGACTCATACACTTGGACGCGGACATTGTTTTCTTTGTTTGTTTGTTTGTTTTTTTTTGTTTTTTTTTAACTTTTTGGCATTTATTTTTCTCCAATTCACAAATTGTCATTCCTTTGATTACATAACCAAGTAAGAAATAGTCTCACATCAGCATCTGGGAATCTAAACCCTACACTGTACAAGCAATGCTTCTATGTAGATTCCTCATATTTCACATGTTTTATTGTCTTATAAGCTGTACTTGACAATTCATCCATGCTTTTGTATTGTGATGTTTATGTTTTATGTATTTGTTGAAATGTGGAATGTGGAACAATAAAAAACAAAACAAACAAACAAACTTGTATCACGCAAGCCAGTCGCAGACACCTATATGTCGGCCTACACACATGCACATATATGAAGATTACTGACAAAATGTAAACATGCAAACTAGAAATGTCGCTATGGCGACTGGTATGCCTCCGCCATAATGCATGATTCTCCTAATAGGTCTAGATTGTACATGTGGACAATGTGTGATTACATTTTCACAAAATTGGAAAAATATTAAAATGACAAGTTTATCACAAATGTGTTGAATGTTCACCTTCCTTGACCTAGGTTTAATTGGATGAATAGGAGAGCATGTATTTGGGGATTTAAGGACTTTAACTTGACTTTGACCCATTCATACATTTATGCATTGAGTGATTATCAAGGTACCGGTATGGAGAAAAAGTGCAATTTCTGTATTGAATAGTAAATTGTTACCATTTCCATCTGGCCTTTGACCCTAAAATTCATAAGATAATCACTTTGAAATCACCTCCATAGACTACTGTGCTAGAATTATTCTCGGACCGAGAATAAATGCAATTACCATAGATACACTGTATCTTCATAGTTAATGTGTTACTTTCATTATTTTTGCATTCTTGTTTGTTTTGTCATCCATCTGAACATAATTAGACTGGTCAGGCAACTCAGTTTTAGAATTTTTTAAATCGATCAAACACAATTTTAATCAGTGGCTTTAAACTGAATTTTATGGGTCTAACATCTGTAATATTATATTAAAAAAAAACCTTCAGGCATATTGCATTTTAAGGAAAGCAGTGATATTTTGAGGAGTTGACCTTGACCTTTGACCCCCCTGACCTTTGACCCATGACCCCCAACTTCCCTAGATAATCACTGCCCATCGGTACAAGCATATATACTAAGTTCCATGAAGATACCTTGAACCATTTGCGAGAAATGGAGAAAAACATGAAATTTCAATTTTTTTTCCCACAAAATAACCTGTGACCTTTGACCTTTGACCCTGTGACCCTAAAATCCACACAAAGTATTATCCCCCAAGGATATACCCTCATACTAAGTTTGATGTAAAACCACCACACGGTTCTTGAGATATCGACAAAAACAAAACGGGACGGACGGACGTACGTACGGACGGACGGACGGACGGACGACCCGAAAACATAATGTCTCCGGCCACTTCGTTGCGGAGGCATAATAAGTGTGGCCACAAAAATCTCAGTTGTCATGTGTAGTGTGGTGGCAGTAACTTCTATTCACATGAGTCAACTGGAAATTTTTCCTACTAACTAGAGCATGAAAAAAACTGATGCAAATACTTTGCTTTATAAGAGATATGTATCTGTTTGAGATTCAGTGTCGACTCTTCAGGTGTGGTTGTAGAGGGTGACAATTCATAAACAAAATGAGCCCCCAACAAAGAAGATGATTGTACTCCCTTTGAAAAGAATAATGCCTCCTTAACTTTCAATATTTATGAATAAAAGCACTACTTTTAGAATAGAACCATCCAAAATGGGTCCAACTTTTGCATGACAAGGCATCAACTTTCAGTTTAGAGGACACTTGTGTGCAGCGTGACTGCGAAACCACACTAGACGCTTTACAGGACAGGGGTGAGCTGAGGCAATATCTGCCCTCAGCTCTAAAATCTGAGATGGCAAATCTATTGTGTTTCATAATTTGCATTACCCTCTGCCCTTCACATATGTGCATAATTCTCCGCAGGGAGTGATTTTGACTAATCGCCCATGTTACAGCTCAAAGAATCTAGCCAGATGCCAGAAAGCCAACCTCATAAACAGTATTGCAGTTTCTGAGGGCTGAAAAGGCATATTTTTTCATGGAAAACAGTATTTTTATCCTTCTTGCCACACATGTAGAAATCTATGTGTAGCAATATCATTTGGGGAAAACTGCACTTTCCATGAAACATGCAGATAATTTTAGACCAAAAACAGTATTAGCTACTGCAAAGAAAAAATAAAAATGGCAGTTGGCATCTCTGCAGATAAATCTTGGATTGACGAGTTACCTTCAGCACTCTCTGGAGTCCGTTGATGGCCATAAAGATCTCGTTCTCGCTCTCGTTGATCTCCCGTTGGAAGATCTGGAACGTGTGCACCTGGAAGGCCTTCTCTTCTGCAGGGATCTTGGGGTTGTCCTCCACGCTGGCTATGGTCTGGTTCAGCTTCTCCATGACACGCCGCTTGGCCTGCATCAGAGACACCACCTTCTGGCAGGAACCGGGCAGCCAGTAGTTCTCCTGTGGCCCACCGAGGGCGCCCTTCCCACCCTTGGTCTCTGCCCCTTCCTTGGCCTTCACCTTCAGTGCCTCCTTGTAGGCCTTTGGGTGGGCTGCATCAGATGTCAGCATCCAGAGAACAAGGAGGAGCAGGACCATGGAGATCCTCTGGTACTGGACGACACCACTCCTGCAGCCCCTGGAGGAAGTCTCCATGGTTACTGACGGCCTTTCTCTTGTCATGGCTACCTCTCAAAGCTCTGGAATCTCATCTGGATAGTGATGCAACACTCAGTCTTCTGGTTGTGTTCACACACAGTCTTTGGGTTGTGTTCACACACATGTCATACTTCATGAACGTCTTGATGCTGAACACACTGATGAGCTGCTGGAAAAACTAGCACCAGGTATGGTCACAATGGTCTGGCCCAAGGGACCACAGGCTGTCTGCAACAAATGAAAAGTGCAAGATATGGAAATAGATAATTTGTTTCTCTTCAAAACAATGAATGTTTGGAGAATATTTGCTAGAATTGATTAGTGATATGTTTGACTAATAACCTTGGGTAATAAAGTGTCATAATTGCAGTTATGAGACCCTCTGAGAGTCACTGATTGATCAGTAATGTCATTAAACACTACCATAGATGGTTCTGAAAGGTACGGTAAACACACATCAATACAAATTTGTACACAGAGAAATAGAAACATTCAAACTAAAAAATTTTCTGCATTCTTCAGGTAAACTAGTTGTGCAAGAAATCATCCCTACACACTAGACTTAATTTATTACTTCTGCTGCAGCACCATTGAATCATCACATACTAGTTTAATGTTTTACCCACCAATCACTGAACGGGGAGGGCACTTCAGGAACAGAAGTGGTATCATATGATTTAAATCATTTTACACTTTTGATCTCAAAATACTCCAATACAACTCGTTATCCTACCAAAATCACATCAGACAGACAAGTTTCTTCCTAGAACCTTTCAATATATTGCAAGTAAATTCCAAATTGAGGAAGATGAATTTTGAGCCTTTCTGAAAACTATGTTTTATCATTGAAAGGAGAAAAAAAAAAGCAACCCAAGTGCTGCAGAGTTTCCTGATCTGACACAATTTTATGCAGAATGAAAGCATTTAGACTAAGTCCAGTACATTATGACACTTTAAAACAGTTGCAAGTACAGATTGTACTGCCTATTTTTTCCTGTCATACACTGTAAGTAACAGCAAATGCTGACTAACAACAATGGTCCCACATATAAACAGAAGTGTCGAAAGCCTGAAAGAATGCATAGTTTGTGAAATGAAGTTTGTTCTGCATTTATAAGTACAAGTAGTGTATAAACCATACACTTTGTAGAGGTCCTATTTTCATGAATTTCAAGTTGACTGATATTTACGAAATTAAAGAACTACCATGATATTGCCTTCAACAACATACATGCCATGTAGTGTCATCACCCAGGGTGGGAAATATTCTATCTGGCTTTTTGAAGTCAAGTGATAATTGTTCATACTTTTTCTCATTCTGTGGCTGCGGTTCTGAGTGACACACTGACCACTAATGAAAATGCCTTACACTTAATGATGGTGTAAATTTGGGGGTATGGAATATCATAATGTTTTGTTTTTTGTTTTCAGCATTTTCCTCTCACAAAATTTCAGCCCCCTCCCCCATACAAAAAGAAAAAGAAAAGGAAAATGTTCCACAGCCCCTGATAGTGACTTGAACTTAGCTGTAAAATAAGCAACTGTAAATTAATATGATGACATGATGTTCATAGAATCAATATGAAGTACATAACATGTTGTGTGAGAAAACCACAAATGTTGTTAACCCGTTGAAGACAAGTCCCTAGAATACTCGGGCAGATGTTTATGGGAAATGCATGTTATAGCAAAATTAGTCCGTTCTTAACGGGTTAAACATGCAACTTGGTCTTGTTTCTAGTATTGCAATAGGCCTACATATTGGGGCCGCACAACAGCGGAAAATGCAAATTATAAAACGGGTTTTAGAATCTCTGCAATCTGATTGGTCAATTGTTATGCATTGATTTTTACTGATCCACACTGAGCCATGCGTCCGGTGAAAATCCGAATGCATGGCCATGCGTCCGGTAAAGTCTGAACGCATGGCTCAAGTCTTGTATAGTGTTGTAGGTGTACCGCATGCATGATGGGGAGAATGGTTGTATTTCATGAATTTACGGGGCCATTTTATAACACAAATGATGCACAGGCCTGTTTCGTGTATCAGTGAGAATTGGATGCTCTCGTTTAAACAGTTCCAAAGTTAAACTTGCGCATCCAATTCTCACCGATCCACTCTGTCCTGTGCATCATTTGTGTACACTGAATAATGGTCTAGTGGCCCTATACAGCAGTCACTCTGTGCAGCTTTTACAAGCTATTAATGGACAACACTTGTTAGTTTTCATGGCAAACTGGGCAGGGAGACCTTGCATTGTAGGGTTGTCATTCATTGTGCAATGTATTGTTAACTTTTAATGCACCTGCATAGTAAATTACTGTCATCTATTCTGTTGTCTGTGTGTGTGTGTGTGTGTTTGTTTGTTCTCTTCTATTTCAGGTCCTTTTGTGCAGCAAGGCCTGTCTGGATGCACCGAGGTCATATCAATAACAATAATTCGTTAACTTTCATCGCCATATTGTAAATATTTTCTTCAACTGATTCAAGGCTATTGCTTGAACAATCCGGTGGCCAAAAACTATCCACAGAGACTGGTCCTACAAACAGAAAAATCTTTGAATATGGAATAGAACAGCCCCATTTTAAGAACCTTACAATATCCCCCCAGCCTTGGGTATACCCCTGCAGAAATAATAACATGCTATACATGTTGTATGACAATGCACACTTGTATTTAAGGGCCTCTGCACACATACACTGTACATGCTGGTTGAAGGTGGGAACCACATTTCAAAGAGCCCACTGCACCAAACCTGTCAAACAATTTACAAACAGTTTGTCTTGTCAGCTCTTGACTCATCTACATGACAAAGATTGTACTGTTGTCTTTCTTGTTGGCAATGTTAACAGGCTACATTCAGGGGCGGGATCCAGGAATTCTGTAAAGAGGGGGTGCCTTGACAAAATTAAAGGGGGGGGGGGGGGAGGTGAGTACACGCACCCCTGCCCCATTTTTTCTTTTTATTTCTTTTGTTTTAACAAAAAAAAAAAAAAAAGGGGGGCACACACCCAGTTCGCACCCCTCTGGATTCCATATTGCAAATTCACAATTCTACTCATCAGGACATGATGCATGTTACACAGTATGTTTTGACTCTGTAAGCCTTCTCTTGTTTGCTTCATACATGTACTTTCCCTTCAAATCCAATGCTCTAGTAAATTTATTCAAAAAAGTAATACAAAAAAGTGGATGACCACAGGTGACAAGGCACAAGATTTTGTGTGAAGTAAAAGATGAGACACTATGCTGTGCATGAGTTCAATGAGGCAAGGCTAACCTCAATACCCTTCATTTTTCACCAAATATGCAAAACTTCACAACTTTCACAATCACACACGATACCGGTACTTGCTCCATACAATATCTCATTTGAACATTGATGGGCATGGTCGAAACCATAGCACGAGTATGAAAATACAACCTGTTTTCTAATGCAAATAAGATATAGTGAGATGGACAAAGCACCTAGATGGTTAGAGATGTTAACATCCACTTGCAAAGCTGCTTTAAAACCCTATTAGAAACTGAAGATTCTGTGCTCTTGTAGCAATCATAGAGCAGAGTTTCCTAAAGTACAAAAATGCATTGATTTTGAACATTATCCTACCTACAAAATTCTCCTGCTTAAGAATATCATGGTACTGCACAGATTTCAAAAAATTTTCAATACCGGTACTCTCACTAATGTTGACAAAAGCACAGAAACTATCTTGTCCAAAGTGGGTTTTTGTTTTTGTTTTTATTTTGGAGCAAATATTCCCTAACATGTGACAAAAACAAGGTCTGGAATCATTCGAAGAGGAAGTGACAGGGTTTCAAAGACCAAGATGCTTGCCTCTGAGGACACTTCTGATTAATTTGTTGTATTAATATTTCTACAAAAAACAAGAGCTTTTCAGGCTATACATCTATAACCTTGAAGTTGGCTAGTTACATGTCTACACATCATTGGTCTTACACTAAAAAACTTTCACTGGTTAGTCCAAATGACATCATTGTCTTCATGACACATTATCAAGTTCAGAAGGATTTGCAGTCCCAGAAACTTTAAAAAGATTTGATGTACTTTGTAAGACCTACACTGTAATGCCTTGATTTCTTCACAGAAAAGTGAATATCTAAAAAATGGCATATAAAAAAATTTCTTAGTTACACTGCATATTATGCTATAATTGTAATACACATGGACAAATATTTGTAAACACAATTCCACAGTGGTTCTTATCTTTGAATCATGACTTGTCTTTACAGCTCTACTTGTCATTTGCACAAGGCCTCAACTCTAAGTGTTTCGCATGCAGTAATTTCAACTTCCAAGGTTAGAGTGTTCAGGAATGGTCCTTCTTGTTTACATCTGACAAAATTTTATTTCGTTTGTTTGCACTTGATATCTGCAAACTCAGATAACATTAAAAAAGGTTACACCGATTCTTAAAGTATAACTCCACATACATTTGTACACCATGCTCAAATTGTCTTAGAAAACAAAACTCAAGTTACAAAAGAAAAAAATTAATAAACACAAGTCAGAAAATCAAACATACGACTATATAGGTCTCTGAATACTCAATTCTGATTGGCTGATAACTACTTATATAAAATGTTTGATTTTTTTTTTCCGGGGGGGGGGGGGGGGGGGGGGGGGTGATTGCATCTTTTTAAAATGCAATAGGGTACAGGCTTCATGAATATTAGACATATGAATGCACCTGAAACAAACATGTGGAATTTGGAATTTTACTTTTCCTCTAGGTATAGTGTCTACACTGAGCATGTTATGAATGTGATCTTAGGGCTGATGGCATAAAAATGGCTACCAAAAGTACCATGTAAAATCCGAGTGAAAGGTAAAATGTCCTTTGTGTTCTCAATACACCCACGTTTACAAAACGCATGTAATTAGCAGAATTTTTGTATTCTTATTTTTAGAAACTGCTAATTATTTATGTAATTAGCAATTACCTTTTTTTTTCTTTAACGAGGATGCAGGAGAGGAGAGGTAAATAAGTTCTGCATGTACCTTGTGCTGCCCCCCCCCCAAGGAAAAACGCAGTATCTCATCCAGCTCCATTTCTAAACAACCGAGATATTCACCATTTTATATTTTTGCCAAAGCCCCTGGAAAATATACTCTTTTGAAAAATTCCTTCATTGTGGAATTTTAGTCTATCTAGCTACCAATTTTCCTGGAAAATATCATTTTGTGTTTTTGTTTTGTTTTTCAGTTATTGATGAAAATGTAGATACTTTGGGGAAACCCCACGCAATTGACTGATTTCCCCAAGGAAAAACGCAGTATCTACAATGGAACGAATTTCCCCAAGGAAAAACGCAGTATCTACAGCGGAATGACTAGGATTAATCTTCTGCCATAATTATGTATGCATGTATACATCATTGTTCAAGTATTTTCTGGCCCTGGGGGATGCATCCTCCACCCCCCCCCCCCCCCCATTTATGCCCTGATTACAGAGCAGGCTTCATAAGATTGTTAAATAACAAATCGTTCTTGGAACGTTTTGCTTAAAAGTGTATCCCAGACCGATCTTGCTGTAGGCCTAACGTTACGTCGATACGTGTTTAATATGAAGCTTGCCAGGGCTGTAATGTGATGCTACATGGCCTAGCCGCTAACTAGCATCTAGAATACTAGATCTAGATCTGTACAGTCTAGGTTACAGTCTGTCTAGACCAAAATAGATCTAAATCGGATGTCTGGACCTAGATCGATCTAGACTAGGTCTAGTTTTTATATCGTTTATTCTAGGCTGGCTACGTAGCAGGCTACACGAGTCTACCGCCTCAGGCTATACATGCACGATGCTCACAGAAAAAACAAAAATAGCCTAACGTTAGAACTGCAGAAGGTTTAAGCCCTACACGAGCCAGGACTCTTTGATTAGAAAAAAAAAAATACATCTAGAACCGGTCTAGAATGAAGTGACATCCGCTCTCTAGGCATATTCCTTCTGGATTGAACCTAAGTTTAACGTTATGTAAATTTGTAATGTAGGCCTAACTTTTTTTACTTGTAAGTTATGTAGCATGCAGCATGGGATCATGCATGCATTTTACGCAACCCAGTCTCACTAGGGTCTAGACACTGTCTAGATCCGATAAGAATTAAAATACAACTTATTCTTAACTGTCTCTATTTTGTCCATTTACCGTGGGTACCTATTTTTCACATGGACCCTAATCTATATGCTGTAATTTTAAGACAGTATGGTATGGAGTAGATAATTGAACATTGACACTTCACTAGACTTAGGATTCTAAAAAGTGGTTAAGTTTTAGACTTCTTACTACAGGCCTGCCCTAGAGTAGGCCTAGGCCTATTCAAGTCCAACACTAGATCTTTCTTTAGACTTTCGGAATAAGGACCCTGAAAGTTCTGATTAACGTTAAGTCTAACATTAGAAAAGAGACGCAAGACTGAGATCTAAGGGAGGGTGTAACATGTTGCATAACCTGACGTTATCCGATACAACACAAATAGTCTAGGCCTAGCTCTATTGCCTTTCGACGAAACTTTCGGATTTGGAGCCTGAGGAATTTTGACAAGGGTCTAGGCATAACAAAGTTACTTCACAACAAGTTAATATTGAAATAGTACGGATAATGTTAATCATTGAGGTAGAATATGAAAGAATAAAGCTGATCGTTTATCACACGAAGCGAAATAAGCACAAATGTATGCATTTGTGTTTACCTCGCTTCGTGTGACAAACATGCATTTGTGTTTACTTCGCTTAGTGTGACAAACAATCAGCTTTATTCTTTCAATATTGAAATAGTTTTGAATAACTTACTCATTATCTGCAGATAATTTTTTCTTGAGGGCTAGGCTCACGAGTAATTTTCCCCACGACAACATTTTGTTTATTCCAAGTACACACTCCCACTGTATGCTGACTAGCCGGGCCCTGTGCTGACTGCTGCACAGCATCAGCAGTGCAGCTAGCTGCAAGCTGTCAGTGTTTAAGATTAACCCTACGAAGAGTGCCATCTTAGTCTTCAGCCACAAATGCAACAATACTCACACCTGGCATCTGAACAACGAGCAAATCCAGGAAGTCAACCAACACCCCCACCTAGGCATCACCAAATCAACACAACCTGTAGACCCAATTCCCAACATCATCACCAAGGGATATAATACACTGTTCTCCCTCATTGGAGGATCAGCCTCGCGGAACAACTTCTGGCCACCCATCATTGCAAAGCTCTGGTCCGCTTACTGTATCCCCAGGATGTTGTATGGGATTGCCGTTGTGAGGCTCAACAAACGTTCTCGGGAGAAGCTTGACTCCGCACAGGCTCTCCTCTTCAAGAAACTCCTTGGCCTCCCCAAGAGTGCTGCTAATGAAGCTGTGTTCCTTCTGACAGGCATCCTTCCTCTCTCCCTTCATGCTGATCTCTTCACTATCTTCTCCCTCGGACAACTAGTCACACTGCCTTCAGACAGGTTCGAGCACAGGATCCTTCTCCATGCACTTGCAAGCAACACCCCCTCCATCCCCTACTGGAAGCAGCTTCTTACCAAGCTGAATTTACCCCCTCTCCTCTCAGACACCCCCAACATCGACTACCAAAGCTGGAGAAGGCTGTGTCGTCAAGCTGTCCACAATTACCACATTGCACAGATTCGCCTTGCCGTAGATACTAGGCACTCCCTTGTTCTATGGAAACAGTGCAGAACCCTGCCAACCCCTACTAGTCTGTTTCCAGCTTCCCTGCCTCCACACCTCCGCAATGCCTCAAGACTCCGCTCCCAGCTCACAACTGGCACCTACCCAACACAGTACCGCCTGATGTCCATAGGCAAGTCCTCCACCCCCATCTGCAGACTCTGTGGAGAGGAGGAGGAGAACACACCCCACTTTGTTGCTTCCTGCCCAACCCTTCAGACCCATAGAGCTGCTTTGATTCAGCACATCAGTGCACTCAACCCTCCAGACCAAGTCATCCAGGATTTCACAGCAAATGACATCTTCATCTTCACCACTAGCACTCTGTTTCCCTATCTCTCATTACCTACCTCTCTCTCTGCTGATATTACGACCCACTGCCTCCGATACATTCTCAAAATTCACCTTGCACGCCTGAACCTTATATCACAGCTCAACGCGGATAACCGCTGATCTCCGAATACCGGAGGAAGAACAAACAAGAAGAAGAAGAAGTTGTATTGTTTAATGTGCACTCGGTTAGTCTTAATCACACACTGTGTTTTATATTAGGATCACGATCTCATCAAAATATTTACTAATCAGTATTGTTTCGGTTAGATATTTTGAACATTATGTCTTATTATTGAGCAAGTATATCTAAAGAAAGCAATTTACGTTCAAATTACAGAACAACCGGCAAAGTATTCACATATATAAATAAAAGTGTCTGGTAATTAAGACTAGCTTTGTAGATACTGCGTTTTTCCTTGGGGAAATATTTATCATGTAGATACTGCGTTTTTCCTTGGGGAAAGTGCAAGTTAAGTGTAGATACTGCGTTTGGCAGTTACGGAAAAGTGGCTTTCTAAACATTTTTTCAAAAATCTGAATATGTCATATGAAGAAGGATTGCCCACTGACTATATTTATGCAAAAAAGTGAAAATCGCCAAAAATGTTAGATACTGCGTTTTTCCTTGGGGGGGGGGGGGGGGGGGGGGGGGCAGTGTGCCCAACTCAACATTAAAGCAAATTCAAGGTCAAGAGCACAAACCTGGACAATATAAGGGGGGTACCAGTAATACGGTAATTCTTAATTGTTGATACATGTAGGAATCCTAAAGATTTAGTGAGTGGATGTTTCATGTTTGTAAATGTTTGTAGTTTTTTGAGAAAACACTTACAAGTAGTTGCTACACCTCTAAGGAAATCTCAGATACAAAAGTACTGTGAAGAGGTAAAATCAAGAGTTTTTATTTGTATAATTTGAGTGAGCATCATGACACAAAAAGGCACCCAGCATTTACACAGTTTATTAGCAGTTGAAAGCAAAGGAATATATCGTCGCTGGTGTGACAAGACCTCGTAAACTACAAAATGTCAAATGTTCAGGAGAACCAAAACACATGGCGGCCAAAAAGCACTGTGGCAAATGGGATAGCTTTTCATTTGACATGCCGTGGTGGCTTCATTTTTGGAGTAATATAAAGACAGTTTTGATTTGGACAGGATATCACTTTCTAATTCATTTTTTGACCATTAATCGAAAAAAAAAAGTCATTTTCACCAAAATTGCAGATACAAGGTCTTGTCACCCAAGCGATGAAATGCTTTTGACGGTCAAAAAAAAAAAGGGGGGGGGGGGAGGGGAATCACTATACAAGTCACACTCTAACGCCCCGACATGTCATCACGTACATGTATGTTGTGGAATTCTGCTACGCTACCCACAACATTGTCTCAATACTCATTAACTATACACAGCCCAGTTGCTGTACATGGTACGTCGCGACAGGGCTGTACGCGCGCGACCACCAACCACTAGGAGAGCGACGTAATCGTATCACGATAGCTTTGAATTTTGATACTTAACATCATTTTTGTCACCTCAAACTCATCGAGTATACTCTTCAATATTTACTCTACATCTGATGCTATCAGTATTCAAATGTACGCAATGAAACTTACCGAAATTGATCATCATATCCAGCATGTCCACACGGTACACAATCTTTCACGCCAGGCCTAACTATACACTTGAACACAGCCCAGTCGCTTTACATGGTACGTCGCGACGTACCATGTAGAGCGACTGGGCTGTGTATATACTCAGTTAGGCCTGGCGTGAAAGATTGTGTACCGTGTGGACATGCTGGATATGATGATCAATTTCGGTAAGTTTCATTGCGTACATTTGAATACTGATAGCATCAGATGTAGAGTAAATATTGAAGAGTATACTCGATGAGTTTGAGGTGACAAAAATGATGTTAAGTATCAAAATTCAAAGCTATCGTGATACGATTACGTCGCTCTCCTAGTGGTTGGTGGTCGCGCGCGTACAGCCCTGTCGCGACGAACCATGTACAGCGACTGGGCTGTGTATAGTTGAAATACTCATTTGGGGAATGAATAAAGTGATCCCTGTCATGAAGATCTACAGTAAAATTTTATGTCATATCTTTCTCTAACACCTCTGTCCTATCCCACACATTCAAATTTAAAATCTTGACCACTGTTGACAAGTCCTCCTGATCAGTCTCAGAAAATGTGTTAACATCGAGATTGAGTTTTGATCGATGAACAGGGCCGCATTTTTCCATATCAATGGATTAAAGGGAAGAAAAAAGGGAAGTAACTGAATGCCGTTATAACACAGGCGGGCGAGGCTTCTCGCTTTGAATACATACAAATACTACGATAGATGTAATGTTTACCTGCCCTGTCCGATCCTGCGCTGTGCTGTCGGTCGTCGGCGGTGGTGCAAGCTGCGGTAGGGATGCTGTGTGCCTCCCTGCCGTGCCCCGTGCACTGGCCCTCAAATTGTGCTGTACGCTACCTAGCTGCTAAATGGAGCTTGTAACTGTACAGTAAAAGCTTTCCAAAATACTAGAAAATCCACATTCCGCCGTCAAAGATAACATGTGTGAAAAGTGGATGGAGGCAGAGTCCTTCATATGCACACCCTCCAGTGTCTATTTACAGGATTTCAGGAACAATCAAATTAATACGACCGGTGGAGTATCTAGCTTAGAACGGCTCTGTCCTGCCGTGTGCTGTCCGGCGGCATGTCCATTGGTACCACACCGAGATTGGTACATGTACCATAACACTAGTAGTGGTGTTGACACAAGAGGGCGGCAACCTTGCAAAGATCAGCTAGGAGGGTTTTTTTGTGGGGACTTTAAAGGGACTGTACAGTAATGATTGAGGTGGGGGTTCATGTTTTGAACATTCTTAAGTGAGATAATGAGAAACCTCATGTGAAATATGAAAGAGCATGTAATTTTAAGAAGGATTCAACTTTTATTTGATGAAAATCGGTTTTGAAATGGGTGAGATATCCCCAAAAGTGATAATATTAAAAGGCGACATGCCCCAACTTTATTAGGACCTCTTTGTTTCACCTTGTTTATGGATAACTCAGCCATTTCAAAACCGATTTTCATCAAATAAACTTTTGATTCCCATTAGAATCGCACGCTCTTTGACATCTCATAGAGTGGTTTCTGAATATCTCGCAAAACGTAAAAAGCTAAATTCTCGCCTCGCCCAGAACTGTACACACCCTTTAATATGATTCGAAATTTTGATTATGATATTTCGAGTAAAAAGAGTACTATAGGCCATCAGTTTAATTTAGAATTTGAACATTTCCTTGGAACCTTCGATGCCTTAGACATATGGAGGAAAAGAAATCCAGGGGCCTGTCTTATAAAGACTTGTGATAGAAGTCAATCACAAGTTTTTTGTGTGCTGCAATGCAAGTTGCGATTGATTTGGGGACTTGTGATTGATTTGAAGGCTTTATAAGACGGGGCCCAGATATCAAGATCCAATTTACATATAAGCAGAAGAACCCTTTGATACAAAGTAGGTTAGATTATTGGATAATTTCTAATCAGTTGGAGAAGCAAATTTTAGAGTGTAATATTTTTTCATCAATTGCCCCTGATCACTCGGCTATTCAGTTAGGATTGATCTTAAATTACAACATTTCAAAGAATATAGGACCATCTTATTGGAAGTTTAATAATAGTTTGTGTTTAGATAAAGAATATGTATTTTTGTTTGAGAGCAGAAATTAAATCTATAATAGAGCAAGGAAAGAAGGAGTTTACAGATGTTAGAGTCCTTTGGGATTTTGTTAAAATGAAAATTCGTGAAATAACAAAAAATATTCGAAAGGAAAGGCGCAAGAAATACAGGAAAAAATAAGGAAATTGCAGAAAAATATTTCTGATTTAGAACAATTGTTAATTATTTCCAAAGATAATGATATTTTACATCAATTAGAATTGAAGAGAAATGAGATGAAAGGATTATATGATCAGAAAGTAGCGGGATTAAAAGTGAGATCGCGGGCTAAGTGGTGTGAGGAAAGTGAAATTAATGAAAATTATTTTAAACAATTATTAGCATCTAATCAGAGAAAAATATTTATAGATAAATTAAAATTAGAAGATAGTGTAGAAATTACTGATTCGAAGCAGATTCTGAAAGAAATTAAAAAATTTTATCAACATTTGTATTCTCAAGGTGAGATAATAGACAATAAAGAGGATCTTTTTTTTTAAATATGCCTCATTTGAATATAGGTGAAGACAGTAAAAAATCATGTGATGAGAAGATTACAATGGGTGAATGTATTTCGATATTAAATAAAATGCCTTTAAATAAATCACCAGGAAATGATGGATTAACAGTTGAATTTTATCGAACATTTTGGTCTGATATAGGAAACCTTGTTTTAGAATCCTTTAATGCAGCTTTTGAGAAAGGGGAATTATCAATCTCACAAAGACAGGGCGTAATAACAATAATTAAAAAAGAAGATAAAGATCCTTTGTATATTCGTAATTACCGACCAATTACCCTTCTTAATGTAGACTACAAACTTTTATCTAAAGTTTTATCCGAAAGAATAAAATTGGTATTAGGAGAAGTTATACACGTAGATCAAGTTGGATTTTTGCCTGAGAGGAATATTGGAGAGGCTGTTAGGGTTATTGATGATATTATATTTTATACGCAGTTGTACAATGTGCAGGGCTATTTAGTGACAGTCGACTTTGAGAAAGCTTTTGACACCGTCTCACACTCTTACATGAAATTATTAATGACAAAATATGGCTTTGGTCCATATTTTTGTAGATGGATAGAAGTCTTATACAACAATGCAATTAGTTGTGTTATGAATGGAGGCTTCTCCACGGGATACTTCGAAATAGGTAGGGGAGTAAGGCAAGGGGATCCCTTGTCTCCATACCTCTTTCTGTTGATTATAGAAACACTAGCATTGTTTAATCGAAATGAAAAAGATTTAAAGGGTATCTTGATTGGTGATATGGAGACAAAGATAGTAATGTATGCAGATGATTGTTCAATTTTTGTGAAAGAAAAACGTGATATAGAAAGATTAGATAATATATTGGATTCTTTTTATTATACATCGGGATTAAAGATAAACAGGGATAAGACATATATTATGAAACTGGGGTCTTCTAGTCAGATTAATGATAACTTGACTGGAATAACGCTGGGCAAATTGGTTCAAACAGTTAAAATGCTAGGAATATATTTTTCTTTAGATATTAATGTTAAAGAAGAAATGAATTATAAAGAAATTTTGAGTAAAATAAAAAAAATGTTGGGATGGTGGAAGCAAAGGGATTTGACCCTTTTTGGGAAAATTCAACTGGTTAAAGTATTTGCTATATCTAAACTATTATACGTTTCTTCAATAATGTCAGTACCTCGATGGGTTTTCAGAGAGGTGGAAACGATTTGTTTTAATTTTATTTGGAACGGTCGTGACAAAATAAAGAGAAATTTATTGTATTTGAATTATGATAAAGGGGGAATGAAAATGCTGAATTTTAGGTACATGGTGTATGCCCAGCGCGTAATGTGGATTAAGAGACTTTTTAGAGGTGATAAGAATATGAAATGGAAACAGTTTTTTGAACATGTATTTTAAAAAAAGTAGGAGGGAGATTAATTTTTCACTGTAATTATGATCCCCGGTTATTAAATATTAAAGCGCCGAAGTTGTATTTAGAATTTTTAGATATTTGGGATTATTTGAAAGGAAAAAATGTAATTGTTAAAGAAACGTATAATGAAAATCAAATAATTTTTAATAATTTTTTTATTTCAGGTAGGAATTTTCCCTTTAATGAAAAATTATTTAAAGCTAATGTTTTTCAAGTTAAACATGTCATTGACGCTGGTGGAAAAATTAGACCAGGGGCTTATTTTATTAGAAAGGGCCTAAATGCAAACGATTTAATTTCTCTTTATGAATTGTATGATAAATTTCCAGCAGAATGGAAGGTGGCGAGAAAAGGTAACATGAGGGATCATATTTTGAGTGATAACCCTGCTGATGTTTTTGAAATTAGTCTTAATATAAACAAAAAAGTGTACCCCTTATAGTGTCAGTATCTTCAAAAATGATATACAATATTTTTATTGGTACCATTGAAGATTCTTTTCTTTCAAAACACCCAGAAGTATTAGCATTAAACATGGATAGATCGGCTATTGCAGTTTGTTTTTCTATTCCTAGAATTTCGACACTAGACTGGAAGCTGAGAGAATTCCAATATAAGCTTCTGCACAATGTTATTTTTTGTAATGATAAACTCCACCAGTTTGGAATAACACAATCAAATCTGTACTCCTTTTGTAGGGAAGAGGTTGAAACATATTATCATATATTTTATGACTGTCCTTTAGTTTATCGAATATGGAACGAGGTAGGAAATAAACTAAAATTTCTTCAGTTTGTTAATATAAATTGGCTTGACGTTTTACTTGGATTCAGGGAAAATATCAAACTCGATGCTTTGTTGAATCATGTGTTAATTTTGATTAAGCATATGATTTTTGCTAACCGTAAAAGTGGAAGAGTTCCAACCTGTAAAGAAATATTTAAGGCAATTGCCACCTCAAAACAGTCTGAATATGATAATGAAAAAGCAACTTTAAAGGATAAATTGACATTACATTACGCGAAATGGGAAAATTATACTTCATGAAATACCGGGTTTAATTATTGCATCCTGTTAAGACATATCTTTTGTATTTATCTCAGTCAATCTACTTAAAATGAATGGAATATCCTGTGTTTTCCTTTGCCCGCTCCATATACTGGTTCTTTTTCTCTGATCGTCATTATTAAAGCTTAATTATCTGGTTATGAAACTCCACTTGCCTATGACATAGAGAGATATTAGTTCTCATGATGTTTATAACTGGTGAATAGATTACATTTTAAAGATTTTGTAATTCCATCACCTCTCATGTTTCCTGTACAGTGTATTTGTTTTAGATAAAATCTTTATTCAGACTGGTGACTGAATCATGTCAAGTGTGTACAATTTATTAATGTTTAATCTATATTTTGCACAAACCTTTTTGTTGTCCGTCAAACAGTGTAATATAGATATTTTGTGTCACTACAATGTAACAATGTTGATTGGTCTGAATAAAGGCTATAAAAAGCGTCAAAAAAACAAAACAAAACAAAACTAGAAATGTCGCTACAGCGACTGGTTATACCCCCGCCAAACAACATTTCATAAGCTTTGGTCAAAACAACATTTCATAAGCTTTGGTCAAAAAACTGAGGAAGTAGTTAAATCCGCAAGAACTTTCCTTGATCTTCTGCCATTAATATGCCGTTACCATGGCAACGTACTTTCGGGTACTGTCGAAAAATGCGTCTTGCACATCTACAACCAAAGGCACACATCTGTACCAAGTTTCATGGAAATTGGGCAAAAACTGAGGAAGTAGTTTGCAACACAAAATTTTCCATCATTTTGGCTCATAATATGTGAGCGTGTTACCATGGCAACATACTTTTTGTAACTGTCAAGAAATGTGTCATGCTGACCTATATCCTAAGACAAACATTCAATATGAATTCCATGAGAATTGGAAGAACACTGATGAAGCAGTTTTGCCATGAAGCATTTTGCCCTATATTTTACCAATAACATGCCGTTACCATGGCAAAGCACTTTTTGCCACTGCGGAAATATGTGTCTTGCACATTAACATATTCAGATGAACATCTGTACCTAATTTCATAAAAATTGATCAAAAACTGTGGGAGGAGTTCACGACGCAAGATTTGTACCCATTTTTGCCCATAATATGCCGTTACCATGGCAACGTACTTTTGGGTACTGTCAAAAAATACGTCTTGCACATCTACAACCCAAGGCACACATCTGTGCCAAGTTTTATGGGAATCGGTTGAAAACTGAGGAAGTAGTTCGCGACGCAAGATTTGCAACGGACCGACCGCCCGACCGACCGACCGCCCGACCGACCGCCCGACCGCCCGACCGTCCGCTGATTCCTTACCCCCTTCAAACTTCGTTTGGCGGGGGTATAAAAAAACCAGAGATGGGTTCACTGCTGAATTTTGTGCCAATCAAAGAGCAAGTGGTGGAGAGAATAGAAGGAAAAAATCTCTTTGGAGCCATTCAATCATGGACCTAGGTCCATGATTTAATGCAGGCCTACATATACGACGTTCTTTAGTTCGCACTTTCAGTTAAATGTATTTATCATGAATCAGGTCTTTGAAATGTCTGTCCAGTCTTATGTTGGTTTAATCTAGAACATTCTTTCCGCACTTCATCAAACTTTCCTCCGTTTTGACTTCGACTATTACACGTGCATTGCTACAATATTAAAGTCTTTTGCGGGTAAACTGACTTTTCTCACCGATTTGAAAAAGGGAGAAGGGAGAAGGGATTCTCCAACCACTTCCAGTGGCCCGTTGCATGAAACTTACCGTTGAATTTCAATGGTAACTACCATCAAAATTAGGCGTCACAGCCAATCAGCATCAAGGATTATAAGCTTTACCGCTAATTTGAAGACTTACCGCTAGAAAGGAGCGGTAAGTTAAGCGGTAAGGGTTTTATGCAACAGGGCACGGGAGTCTATTTTGTTTCACTGCAGCTTTATGTCATCAATGGGAGGATGATGTGATAGTACAAATCTGCAATTCGGTTGGCTTATGAACGCATTAGAGACTCGCCACAAGTTTACGGGGGAAAATAACTTCGGAGAATATAATTTGCCAACTTCATTTAGGTAACCTCCCTTGCTGGTGACAAGCTGAAAACTGACTGATCTTTCCCAAAGTTTTACACCTAATTTTTGGGGGTCTCCAACTTGCCCCTCTCAAGCGAGTAATGTTTCTTCTTGCGCCCGTTATTCCAGAGCACTTTAATGCAACGTCGCCATCTCGTGGCCACATCAATCATTGTATCGACTGAACAAAAAAAAAAAAAAAGAAATAAAAAATAAAATAAAATAAAATCTTTCTCTTACTGGTAGTCGTGCGTCCTTCAGGCTTGAAAATTATTACAGGCATAAGTCGTGCTGTGTGTGCATGCTATGCTTGTGCAAATGTGCAGTTGTATAAAATATCTGAGGGTGCTGGATAAAACATAAAAAAAAGTTTACTTGTAGCACTTACCTTGTGCAGGTCAGAAGATGATTGTATATTACATCATTTTTGTAAGAGGATAACATTCAAAGAGGACTTGTTGAGGCAAAAGATGTTTTACTATATTCAATTCCCTTTTGCTAATTGTGAAGATGTCAGGATTATTTCTAAAAGTTTGATAGAATCCCTTTTGTATAATGATGAACCATCGACATGTGGATCACAATTTATACGAGGATTAGCATTTTTTTTTTGTATATTATATTCAATAGTTTATTTATTTCTATCATCAAAAGAAAAGAACAAGTTGACATAATCCAAAGTGATACAATATTTTCATTTTTTCTTACACTCGTCTGATAAAGGATTTTTTTTTCAAATACAATATAAAGTATATGCACGAATGATGTCATAAAAAAAGAAACAATGCACTTTGCCATGGCAACAAAAATAGTAAATAATCACAAAGATGGAAAACAGTGTTCCACTAAAAAAGCCAAACTTGTAAGACTTGGAACACTGGGACAAAACAACAACCGCACCAATTTGGTATACCAATAAAACATATTCATTTTAAATTCTTCTATATACTATTGCACATTTACTTATTGATATAATTATGATGCTGGTACTATGAACAATACATACTAGGATTTTGAAATGCAAACATGTAAACTATATAACATATCACATTTGTGGCACAGACACTATGGGGCCAGGTATGCCAGGAAAATTGAACAGAAAGGAAGATATGCAATCGGCCAAAAGAAAAAAAAAACAACCACACACACATAACGACAACAACAACAATAACAACACAAAACACAGAAATAACAGAACTTGAGGAAATGCACTCAGACAGATACTGGACAACGAAGAACGAGGAAAGAGGAGCAGGGAAGAATAGAGAAGGAAAAGGAGAGGGGAAAAGTAGAGGGATGGACAAGGTCTGTGGACACTCTACAAAATCTCAAGGAAAAGTGAAACATGACGGGTTTTTCCATTAAACAAAATTAACTGATATATTTAGAAAACAAATATTTTTAAAGTTTATACTTAAATGTAATTAACTTCACAGATTCTTTTAAATCATTATCTAAGCTATTCCAAAATTCCAATTTGAGAGTGTAGTCTGAAAATGCGTGAAATTTGTTTCACCAATATTCACAGATCTTGAACCAAGATGATAGTTGTTGTTTTTTTTTTCAGTCTGAGTCTAATATGAGAATAAAGTAATGGTGGTTATGAAGGGTAGCTAAAATAGCGTAGTGTCATCCGTAAACAATAGAAACTAAAGAATCGCCAGCGGTTTCATAATTCTATCATAATGGAACAGAATAGGGACCAAGTATATTGATCCTTGGGGGACAACATACACATTGGATATTTGACAAGGATGAATCGTGACCGTCTACGTTGCCTATCAGGTAGGTAACTTTTAGACAAGAATTAAGCTGGGCCTCGAGGCGTAATTCATCTAGTCTAATCTGTATATAAAGGAAAATTCTATACCTGTTTTATGGTTTCAAAGGTATCGCTTAAATCCATAAGTATGGCAACAATAATGTGCTCTTTCTGGTAGAACTGTTTTGAAACTTTACCTGCTAACTTTGCGATAGTAAAATCAGGCTAAAATTTTTTCCTAAAACCTCATGCTTACAATTTATTGCACGAGATCATTTACACATAAAACTTCATCTGACACTGTCTGATATTATGATTTATCAATGTTATCGCTTGGAGTGAACATAATTCTATAGTACTATGAAATATCTTTCTATTTGTACGTGATATCGCAACTTCGCTCTTTCTCGGGCTTTAGGTTCAGATTTAAAACCGTAAATTGTTTAATTCTTCTGCGAGTTTTCTTGCTGTGCTTGTTAAACGACAAATTATCTTTTTTTTTTGTAACTGCATGTTGTGATATGTTATAACGTTCATGGTTTTTGTTATGTTTTCCTCAATATCTATTATTATGAACGTAATTAATCATTTTGGATTAATTTGCGAAACGGGGCCCCCATGAAAGACGGGAAGTAACAATCATTACTAATAATGAGGATGGCCTACCAGTCGTATCTTGAACTTTTTATCTGATTTTCATTATTGTACCTTTTTTTTTTCAAGTGGAAGTAACGTATATAAACAACAAAAACCAACATGAAAATCTTGCTCACACGAAGTCGCAGTTTATTACAATTGCATTTTGGGAGCCTCAGAATGATTTTCAGACTTTTACATTTGAACAACTATAAATCATTTAAACTGAGTACAGAGTTTCAGAATTTACATCAGTGATTGGGATGAGGAATGAGAATGTTTTCAAAATTTATAACAAATTGCAATGAACAAGGATGATGACATGGCAGCCTCACCATAAGAATGCATGAGTTGGGGCTCACGGAAGCAGAACAAAAGAAGAAGGTATGCATAGATTTTTCACAGGTGAAATTGTTGAGAAAGTGGTATTGTAATGGAATTGCACTGCTACATTTCTGAAATATAACTATGAGGCTCTGATGTCATCAACACTGTTCAGTGTAATTTGTTTAAGATTTTCAATTTATTGGTTTCTCTGCTCAAGGACCACAACAAATTCCACGAATCTATACATGGAGCTGTTGATTTATGTACTTATGAAAATCGTCTGGAATGTCCCTTTAACGATCCGATTTCATGTTTAATTATTCTCTTTATTATATATACAATACAATATGCTATAACATACGATACAGTACAATACAATCAAAATACAATACACAATACAATACAATACAATACACTCTAAAAAAATCCGGGTCAGAACTGACCCGGAACTGGGTCCGTTGGGGTCACACACCGTTCCGGGTCAGAAATGACTTGGACTTTGCTGCCCTTCTTTGGCAAAAGGAAGCAAGTGACAAAAGTGACATTTGTCATAAAAGAGCAAAATGTGTCTGTCATTTACACTGACGATAATGGACTATCATGATGTCTTATCTAACATATCTCTTAGTAGGATGAGTGTTTCTGCATGAAATTTGGCCTGGAAGAAGAGCTCATATTGTGAATTATGAAAACTATATGAATAAGTCAAATTCGGATGGTATGTCACTTGCTTCCTTTTGCCGAAGTAGGGCAGTTTGGTCATGCAGAACCGGAATTGGGTCACCCTGACCCAATTCAAAACTCTAAATGGGGTCATAGCATATCTGACCCCATTCCTTGTCATTTCTGACCCGGAGCGGGGTGACCCAAACGGACTCTTTCCGGGTCAGTTCTGACCCGCATGTTTTAAGAGTGTACAATACAATACAATACAATACAATACAATACAATACAATACAATACAATACAATACAATACAATACAAGTAAGGTGTTGCACGAGTAAAAGGTTAAACTCTTTCAGCTAGAGAATATCAAATTCTAGGAATACCATCATAGGCCTATAACTGCTGAGGCTGTCGAGGCAACATCAGTGAACGCCTTCAAGTCTAAGCTCAACGATCACTGGAAACAGGAACATAAATTCAGATTGCATAAACTGATCACCCCGTGGATACATCATATGTATCTCCTCATGCTCAGGATTGGATCCTTTGAATGGCCCTCTACAAGGCTTTGACTTACCGGGAGTCATCATAGGTAATTCAGGTAACACAATGCAATACAATAAACGTTTAGTACGCTCTTCCCATAAGGCTCAGAGCGCATACAAAATTACAGAAATTTAACTTAAACACATACAAATGCAAGTACTTTTGCGAGCATGATTCGATGTACCATTTGGACATCAAAAAAACAGGTTCAATAGACAATATAATATACAAATCTGGAGATGGTTTAACTATCTACAGAATATATTATATAGTGTAACGGAGGAATGACTGCTCGCAGACGTTGCAGTATGTTCACTTTGCCTTTAATTCTCCCAAGCTTTCGACCTAGTTACAGATCTTTTTCAAGGGCTTGGGACGTAAACAAACAAGCAACCAATTTGCAAACATGTGAACAGAATAAGGCAAAAACAAGGCAAAATAAAAGAAAGTCAAAAGAAAATCAAAGGGAATAACAGAGCAGCAATATTATGACATACATTGGCAGTGAAAATGATGAAACAGTAGTAACAGTATAGCATAAATAAACAATAACAGCGGTAATGATTACAATGAAACTATTCAAAATACATAAAGCAACAAAATTGATGGAACCGTATACAATAAGATAAAACACACTGCTTACATTATATATATATATATATATATATATATATATATATATATATATGAAGGGTTTGTTTGCAAAAACCGATAAGTCCATTTTTGAAGATTTTGAAGTAAGATCTCTGTCAAAAAGTACAAAATGATACCGTTTAAATGATTTATTGGTCACTACATATAAAGGTATATTTTTGAAGTTATGGTCAAAAGAAGCAAAAATTTTCCTATTATTCTCTCTATTTTTCTTGAACTTTAATCGCGAATATCTCCATTTGGCATATATGGACTTATCGGTTTCTGCAAACAAACTCTTCATATATAAATACTATAATGTATATATATATATACTAAATATATACATATATAAATATAAATCATATATAATATATGATATATATTCTTCGTATAATAGTACATGTATGACTATACATACACTCGTTAAGATTTTCAAAAATTTATACTTTTAGATATTTTCATTGGTATTTAATTGCCCGATTTCTTACAAACATGGCAGTCTTTACATTTTTTGATCTGTCAATCTTAAGTCATGCCTGATACAGGTGTAATCGTCATTTTGCACCAATAAACAATGTTAAGCTGGATGGATTCGTAGTAAACAAACAAACAAACAGAGGGACGGACAAGCAAAGCTCCCGCCTCCCCCCCCCCCCCCAAAAAAAAAAAATAGAGCAAACTACACTTAACTGTATAATACAGTTTTGTTTGCACGCGGGAACTCACACCACATGTGCGTTATAGGCGAATAGACACCATAATGAAAGCATAGTCACGTAATCATCTGCCTCCGTCCCCTGAATAAAGAAGTTCTGATGAATATGTTCACATGAAGAGTATGTGAGGGGGGGGGGGGTAGGTGGAGACTTTATGTTTGTCTTTTCTTGATTTTTTTTTTCATCAAAGAAGATGAAAATATATACATATATATATATATATAGATAGATATAGATATATACATATAGGTCCGTCGGGAAGGCTTTTTAGAAAAATTAGCGCTCTCTTCCTTTCTCTCTCTTTTCTCTCTCTTCCTTTTTTTTTTTTTTTTTGAATAAAGGTGCGTTTTGGAGAGCCATTTTCTACAGTTGAGGGGGGAAAAAGAGGAAGGGGGAACTCATTTTTGCCACTCCTGCAGACACTTAGAGAGATACAATGACCTATCTGTAAGGGAAAAAATAGTATCAATGAATCGTTCACAAAATGTATTCATTTCCTTTTGTTTTTTTTTGAAAAAAAAAAAAACGTGACCGGTCAGGTGCAACAAATAGACAGGTATAGGAAGAAATTACTAAAAGGCATGTGACAAAACAAGCAAACGGGCATTTGAACTTGAAAACATCGATACTTTTTTGAAGTGAACATTCGACGAAAATTACCATTTTGCACAAATTCACATAAATATACGGTGTTTTAGAATCTTGGAAAGGACAAAATGTAAGATCATTGCTCATTCCACAACGGGGAATGCAACAAGAGCAAAGAGAAAATTCATACGAATCCTTAGGTAATGCAGGCACTTCGGATGTTTTCGGGAAAATTCAGCGAAATTTTTACAGACGTCATAAAATGGACCATCTAACAGCAGGAGACGACGTGTCACAGCATTCATTGCTAGTGAAGAAGAGGTTAAAGTACTTCGAATTACGCTAATTGTGATATTATCAACAACAACAACAACAACAACAACAACAACAACAACAACAACAACAACAACAACAACAACAAAAAGAGCAGCACAAACGCAATCATACCAGTGCTCAGCTTAGAAACCACTGGAAAGGCATAAATTTAAGATTTTAGGATGCAATATGAAGGGATGTTGCATTTTCGAGTTTGAGAAGCCCGTGTAACAGTGCTAAATGTGATCATGAATAAACAGCAAACCACTCGGCACGGCAGTCCGGCTGAATGCATGACTCCAAAAACAGTAGCAAGGACAAGCAAAATAGTGCTGACAACGACATTTGCCGAAGTGCTCGGGGCCTGCAATTGCCTGAGAGACATTAAATTTTACCTTCTACTGTATTTCAAAGATTGTCATTTCTGTTGATGGATTTCTAAAGCAGTTCATTCAAATGACACGGAAAAGCGCCAGAGTTACTAGTCCTTGGAGTCCTTGGCATGACATTTATCCCGGCTAATATCCCCCCCCCCAAAAAAAAAAAAAAAACAAAAAACAAAAAAAAAAAAACAAAAAAAAAACAAAAAAAAAACCCCCACCAAAAACAAAACAACAACAACAACAACAACAACAACAACAACAACAACAACAACAACAACAACAACAAAATCCTCTCACCAAGGAAACAGTTGCACATTTGAACCTGTGAATTAGGACGTAGTCTGCTTTTGCTTGCTTATTTAATTTCATTAAGTGACGTCACAGGTATCAGGCGTTTTCGGCGAATTGCGGTAGGTTTTCGAGATGGAAAGGAGAATGGTATTCTCCTCTGTTTATGTTGCACGAATCTTTTTCCGTGTGGTCGGGAATTGTAATAACTGGGACTGGCTGATACTCTATATATTTGCAATTTCATGAAATATTATTCACGTTAAATAACGTTTGAACGTTTGAATTGGCAGTTTAACGTTGGAAATTCTTTTGGAAACTTTTGGAAGAGTCCCTAAAAAATGGAAGTTTGATACAAGCGTTTAGAAAAACATGGCAAGGTAATAAAACGGAAAGCCAAACTCTGGACCAAAGGTAAAAAGTCTGAATAGTTTTTTTTTTTTTTTTGTGGTGATCTTTAACTAAAAAAAAAAGAATGGTGTGAGATCATTTCAACCGTATCAGGGCAATTACCCCCCGACGGCTAAATTCTGGTTAGTGATAAGGTTAGAGTGAAGATTAGGGTTATATAGGATTAGTTTTAGGGTATAGAGTTTCTGTGAAAAAAAAAAACAGATTACTACGTAAATGCTGCATTGTTGAAATGTCTGCATTTATCAGGTAACGGACCTGTGGCTGTATTCTTTACACCCGTTGCTTGGGCAACTCTAGTCCACTCTTGTGACCACTCAGGTTGCACTCCATTTCACCAGGGAGGTTAGAACTCTGTTTCACAGTCTGCAACCGGCGAAGGCAGATTGTTAAGGCAACTTGGACACATTCGCTTCCGGTTATTTTGCTGCTTCTCCGTTTATTGTTAATAGCTCATTTTCCTCTGTAGGATTGTTGTTCACCTCTTGTTGACCTTCATGGCCATCGTCCCTACGGGTTGGCAGCTGAATATCATGACAAAGTAAAGAGTAAAATGTCATGTATGTTTTATTCTTTTGGCAGTTACTCGAGATGGCGACAGAATTGATAAAGATAGAATACCACAACCTCGTCATCTCTCTATACCACATTAAATGAAACCCAATGATTTATTACGACGTTATTGCATTGCAATGTTCATCCAGTTAGATTGACCTTTGACCCTATCAGCAGTGGGATCACTGGAGGACAATTTTATACCCAGAAATGATTTTCTTTACCTATCGTCAACCATCGTGCAAAATTCGAATATAGTCCCATAAAAACACAAAATTTGAATGATGTTCAGTCAAAAATGCCTTTCCTCTCCGTAATACACCACTCCGCGAAACTGGAAGAAAATCAAGTAAAATGATGCAAAATCTGAAGAAAAAAAAAGAGATCAATATATTTCAGCTTTTCTAGCATAATGAAAGAGCACATGACTTAACTCTTTCAGAAAGATGGAAAATGATATATGCCAGTAACAAGTCAACAGAATACATGCTTATAATTAAAATGATATTTTCGTGAAATTCCCCTTACATTTTCTTTATGTCATTGTGAAGTCATGAAGTCATGAACTATTACAGTAGTCTTCTGCGGTGACGACATCGAAACAACAACTTTTGAGCTGATGTGTTCTACTCTAACAGCTGTTTTAATTCAATCCACTTAATATGTATATTGGGGATTTGGCTTACACATCCACATTCTAATGCTAATCCTTAAAGGAATTGGACCTCGCTCACATCCACAAGAAATGTTATAATGACTATGGGCGAGGGCGGTAAATCTGCTGAATTCAAAGCATCCTCAGGGGAGATTTTATCATCCGAGGGATGCAAAAATGAAGTGAGAAAAAAAGAAAACATCAACAAAAACTACGCAAAAATAATGAAATAGGTTGTTCGTAGTAATGACTATGCTCGGTTCAGTTGTCCATCTCGGATAATTAATAATCGATTGCATACCCATTCTATTCAATTCAATTCAGTTTTCTAATTTCCTTTTTCGACAAGAACATATAGGCATCACTTTTTTTTTTGTAACTCATGATCAAGTAGTTGCGATGTTTTTTTTTTTCCTTTGTAAATTTAGTTACTGGTGTAGACACGCGACTTATTGTGGTACAAGATGAAATAATAAGAGGAGTTAACAATCATAGGTGAGATTAATAGATCGGATAGGTACATGATAGGAAGGAGAATAATAGGTGGTATGATTTTTAATAGATTTCTCACATTCCTGTTTTTCTGCTGTCGACCGCACTTTTTCGATTTCCACAGAACCCCCACCAGTGTCAGGACTAATAAGACGGCACAGATCACTACAATCAGTATCACATAACCAAGCGACAAACCTTGGAAATGAAAAAAAAAGTTTGGATAGTACTGTTCGTTGTTTTAATTGCAGCCTCCTTGGTATAGGCTATAATATTTACAGCTAATAATAGTTGCACAGTCTTTGATACCTGTCTTGACATGGTCTTAATCACGGAGGTCCCTTTACAATGAGATTAAATGTGATTTCACTAAAAAGGATTCATCTTATCTTTTTATATAGGCCTACAATGTGTGTGTGTATATAACATAATATGAAGAGAGAGAGAGAGAGAGAGAGAGAGGGGGGGGGGGGGGAAGGGGAGGCGGAGTGAGAGCGAAAGAGAGAGAGAGTATAAGGCTATAAAGCAAGGCTTCACTGTGACATTCTTTTCTTTTTTTCGGGGGGGGGGGGGGGAGGGGCGTTCAGTTTACCGAAATCATGGAATTTCAATTCTGGTGGCCCGAAAAATAAAGAAAAACGTATAATTAGAATATCACCTAATAATACATCAATGTAGTACTGTACAACAAACCATGAAAAATTTGTGAAAATTGGTGGGTATAATAAAGCGCTTAAAATACATTGTACCACGCATAATGTGACTATAGGATATTGCGCGCTAACAAGTTGTTTCACCTAAGCAAGTGGGAGAGCAATTAATGAAATATGCCTTCGACCTCTAAAGTGAATTTCAGTGCATCCTCTTCTGCTGTGTATTTGAAACCTACCTGGTGTGAGGATCAAGTTAAAAAAAAAATCGTATTGCTTAATCTTAGTCAATCGTGCATTATTTACACTTTGGGACTCCCTGAGTACATGAAATTTAGCATTATGGGTAAATATCCCTATATACTTCAACTTCATAGGCTGTGAAATTTAGGTGAGAGAAAAAAAATGTTTTGGCTGTGAATATGGCCGACCGTTTGTCCGTTTGTCTGTGAGGACTCGCGGCGGTCTGGAAACACATCTAGCTGAAATGCACGCGGTCATCAAGCACTTGGCGATATAGTTCCCTCGTTTCTATAGACCAGGAAAACACATAAAAGCAATGGGGGGAGCCCGCCCACTTTTAAGATTTTGGTGGCCACCAAAACATGTCTTTTATTAAACAATGAGGTGTTCCGACATATATTTCCATTACTAAAAATGTCGAGCCTGAAATAACCGGTATTCATCAATGGCCATTCCTCTATATTGCATTTTCCCATCCCATCACCCAAATCTAGTAAAACAGAGTAAACGTAATATACCGTTTTCAGGAGCACGATTTTCAGACCCTTTGATTTCGGTTGGCGTAATCGGTTTCGACTCCGTGGCAATTGTCTTCTTGTCACTGATTTGTGTTGTCGTACAGTTCTCGCACATTGTCTCGACAACGCTACTTTCGTCTGCTTGGCTGTCCCGAATGGACACTGACGCTCTTGAAGGTGTTTTAGTGGTTGTCAACGTTATCGTTTCGGGAAAGATGCTTTCACAGACTGTGTTTGACGTACTGGTGCAAACGATCTTGACTCGTTCGTTCATTCCACATTCCAAACACTCGTGGCATTTTGCGCAATTATTGAAATTAGTCTGGAAGAATTTATGGGGACAAACTTCACATCTACAGGAGAGAAAAAAAGAAGAAGAAAAACGAACATACAAATAAATTATAAACAGTGTTAATAACGTCTTCTTTATTTCAATTCAATTCAATTCAATTCAATTCAATTATCAAGGGTTGTCCCTTCAGTGTTGTCACTGCTCTACCAGAGGGTCCTGTCATTATAATACAGCGTTGCCAGGTACCAATGTATACACATGGGTCGAGAGGGACGTGTTGGGTAAAAAACATTTTGTCAAAGGACGTAAGCAATGGACGGGAATCGAACCCGCGTCCTCCGATTGGTAGTCGGGAGTCATACCAAATATGCCACAGCGCCCCAAGTTCGTGTTTTTCTTTAAACATTGATAATAAAGGGAAGGAATTTGATTACCATATTTAACCTATATTCATAGAAAAAACTTCGAAATCGTCATGACGGCGACATCAAGACTTCGTTTTTACTTTGACACAGACGAATACAAGAATAACAAAAACAAATGACAAACCAGCAACCAGTCGAAGGTCATTGTATCAAAGGTGCCGATGAACTTGGAATTTTCAAACATTTTAGACATCAAAGCCACTGTTCCGTTATATCAATGATCATACAACTCCGAGTAATAATTGAAGAAAATACTTATTGTGGGGTTTTCTTTTTATTGTACTTTCGTTTTCCCATCGTAAGGAATCTTATAAAAATAGCTCAGTAAGTTATATAGTAGAGTTGGCAGGATATGGGGTCAAGTGTATGACAGTTTTGGTTTTCTCACATATCTGTTGTGTCTTCATCGGCACTGATGCATGGTTTGATCTTCACCTGGCCCGGCTCGCAGAGTTTGAGATTTTTGGCACCGTTCGGACACAGCTCAGGCTTCTCGGCGTACGTCATTTGAGAGTCAAACTCACAAACCGATTCCTGCATGTGAAAAAGATTCAGAAAAATAGAATGGGAAACCCTGGCACACACACACACAAAAAAATAATAAATTACAGAATATCCTAGTGTGTCGTCTTACAATGCGGTTCATCTTTAAGCATTTAATATTGTTTATATTGTTTACTCTTTGTATAGGCTAATTATTGTAAGAGACTTGTCGTGAAAAGTAAATACATTAATTTAATCTATTCCCCTTCCTGGGAAGATTTGTCCTTTCAGCTATTAGCTATTGCCGATTTTCAAAGGGGACCAGTAATTAGTATATGTATACAGTATATTACACACACACACACACACACACACCACACACACACACACACCACACACACACACACACACACACACACACACACACACATATATATATGTATGTGTGTATCTATGATATATGTTTGATGATTTTTATTGTATGATATGTTTGTATGCTACATATACTCACTATACACTCATTTACAGTTATACATTGTTGAATGTGTTGCAAAGTGCCAAAAAATATTGCCAAGTATGTCATGTAACTATTAACTCATGCTCAACTTATATTTAATATATTGTGTTTATGAGTTCAAATTTGTTATGCTCAAAAACATATATTTCGTTTCACAAACAGATATTAAAGCTGAGGAAGACCACGGTCGAAAGCTTCACAACTCTGCCGGTTTCATGTGACATCTTCTGTTATCTACATTGTCTCAATATATATATATATATATATATATATATATATATATATATATATATATATATATATATACACGTATATATATATATATATATATATATATATATATATATTTGAGACAATGTAGATAACAGAAGATGTCGCATGAAACCGGCAGAGTTGTGAAGCTTTCGACCGTGGTCTTCCTCAGCTTTAATATCTGTTTGTGAAACGAAATATATGTTTTTGAGCATAACAAATTTGAACTCATAAACACAATATATTAAATATAAGTTGAGCATGAGTTAATAGTTACATGACATACTTGGCAATATTTTTTGGCACTTTGCAACACATTCAACAATGTATAACTGTAAATGAGTGTATAGTGAGTATATGTAGCATACAAACATATCATACAATAAAAATCATCAAACATATATCATAGATAAACTAAATAATATAATTACCTGCTAAGCAGACGTTTGCGTTGCCTGGATGTCTTGTGGCTGTCTTGTGGCGGGATGTGAGTGGTCATGTGATATTGGGGGAAGGTTTGTGTGCGGTGGTGCATGTCAGGCAGGAGTGGGGTAGTATAAAGAATTAGGTTCAGTGTTACAAGTGTGTCAGTCGTGTCAGTGCAGATAAAAGATTGTTAACAATTACGATACAATGAACATTCTCGTGGTCATTAACCCCTACAGCTGATTTACCAACAATCAAAATAGCGGGCATGGAACCCGGGTACAGATAGAGAGTGGATAGAGAGTGGATAGTGTGTTGCCACTTGTCCCTAGGTACATAACACAGAAATGCATCACCGCACAAACCGTACGAAGACTCATGGCGCCGATACATCGACGACATCAATTTCATATGGTGTCATGATCAATCTCCCCTTGATGATTTCATCTCCTTGATAAACTCATTTCATTCCACAATCAAACTCACATTTGAAACATCCACTACTCAGGTTCCCTTTTTGGACGTTTTGATTCATATTAAGAACAGAACACTCCACACTACCCTCTACTCTAAGCCCACTGACAGTCATGCTTATCTAATTCCCGAATCTTGTCACCCCTCCCATACTTTGCAGAGTATCCCATATAGTCAAGCGTTGCGCATTCGTAGAATCTGCTCAGAAGAGGTGAATGCCTCACAGGGAATAGCACAACTACAAGAACATCTATCACAGCGCAACTACAACAAAACAGATGTCCAGAAAGCTGTAGATAAAGCTTCCACCGTCCCCCGAGAAGATCTTCTGAAATACAAAATCAAAAAGCCACTGAAAAGGACGCCCTTTGTTGTATCATTTCACCCAAATCTAAGAAAACTCTCTCAGGTCATGCGTGAACACCTCCCAATTCTGCATCAGTCAGAGGACATGAAACAAATATTCCCTGAGCCTCCTATTGTATCCTTTCGCCGAGGTCGATCTCTTAAAGACCTGCTGGTCTCCGCCAAAGTGCATGAGGAGGCTGATTTACATGCAAACAGACCAAGGGGATCAAGCAAATGCAATGCCAAAAAATGTTGTATCTGTCCACTGATGGAGAACACAAATAAATTCTCCAGCACCGTCACGGGAGAGGAGTTTCACATACTGCAACATAAATCGAGTTACGTAATTTACTTGATCACATGCGCCCGATGCCAAAAACAATATGTCGGAAAAACCACCACAACGTTATACACACGCATGAACAACACCCGCTCTGACATCCGCAAATATAACACAGAAAAACGTAAACAAATTCCGGTAGCACAGCATTTCAGCACACATGAACACACAATCGACGATGTACGGGTCACGGGCATTGAACTTATCCACAAAAAATCAAATCAAGTCACTTTAAGGCGGGAATCATACTGGATCTTGAAACTTAAAACACTCACACCGTATGGTATTAATGTAGATGAGTAATATAGAATGGTATTTAGGAAATGTATATGAAAGATGATATTGTATTCATCGGAAGAGATATTGCATTGGATGATTGATAGCCATTGTCATTGTTATATATCAAGTTATCAAATAATCAGATATATATATATATATATATATATATTATATATATGTTCATATATGCATGTATATGTACATTTATATATATATATATATATATATGTGTGAGGGGTTTGTTTGCAGGAGCCGATGGGTCCATTTTTGAAGATTCTGAAGTACGATGTCTGTCATGAAGTACAAGGTGATACCTTTTGAATGATATATTGGTCACTACATATAAAGATATGCTTTTGAGGTTATGGTCAGGAGAGGCAGAAATTTCCTTGTTGTTTTCTTTATTTTTCTTGACCCTTAGTCGTATGTGTCTCCATTTGGCAAATATGGACTAGTCGGTTTTTGCAAGCAGGCTCTTCTATATATATATATATATATATATATATATATAATTATATGTAGTTGAAAGAAATTGGACTGAGGCGGGACGTTGCTCTCGATCTTAGTCTCCCTTTTATTTGTCAAGCTTTCGGCCCGTCATTGGGCCTTCGTCAGGACCTACCAACAGAACGATTATTATATGAATAACCTGATGTGTCATATAATATATAATGCAATTTTGTATATTACCAATCTTCTCAATAATTTCCTTTATATACACAAATCAATCATTCAATTCAATACAAATATCCACTCTAACCTCCAATCATCATCAGAATAACATCATATGTCCAAAAAATATATAAATATATAAATAAATTCTTATATCATAATGCTGCCATATAATAATCATATTGTCTTATAATTCTTAGCATGATGATCACAAACAGAATCATTATACATATATATCATATTCATATGTCTATTTGCATTGCGTATGTAACATGTATATATCCGCATACGCACACATAAATAAATTCTTATATCGTAATTTTGCCATATGATAATCATATTGTCTTATAATTCTTAGCATGATGATCACAAACAGAATCATTATACATATATATCATATTCATATGTCTATTTGCATTGCGTATATGTATACATCCGCATACGTACACACACACCCACATACATACGCACATATATACATATTCACATACACACACTCACATATGCACACACCCACACAACTCCGGTTGATATAATACTATCTAAATCAACATATCCTATTTTATTTCGTATATTACCGAAATATATTAGCGTCAACCCTCCAAAATATATTAACTCTTAGATCAAATGTGTAAACAACAACAATTTCTGTAAATTACCTGCGTGGGACTCGTGTGGTTATCGTGCATCCCAGCACCGTGTGCTCATATTCTGTTCAAAAATAAAATAATTACCATTCAATCATTCATAATACCTCTTATTTTGCAAATATAATCAAACATACTCATATTAAAACATCACAAGATCATATTCACAAATCCATCATACGCTATTTTCTATATCATTCTTATCCATGCAGTCAGATCAACTCGTGACGCTCAACAGTAATCATGAATCGTGTGATCATACAATAACTATCAACAGAATTTCACAATAATACGGCACCGCGTACGTTCGGGACCCAGGGAACTATTTCTCACATTAATATGTATATAGTGTATGCATGTGTATATGATCATAACATGGGTGCATGAATATTATATGATATGTATAAGAAATGATGATTATAGATAGAGAGAGGTAGAGTTGTGCACCATAGAAACAGCATATAATACTGTGCGATACAGTTTTGTTATATCACGTGGGAATAGCATGAAGATTTTGTCAGCAATAATTTTGGCATATATTTTATTTCTGTGTTGTGTACCTAGGGATAAGTGGCAAAACATCATCCCCTCCTTATCTGTACCCGGGTTTTATGTAAAATGAGACTGTATTTACGGAAAAGATAGAATGTTTGCAAAGGATTGCGATTTTTTGATGTTGTATTGGTTAACTGATAGGTATTCTTTTATACTCAGTTGTATATAATATTTATGTGTATGTATGCATGCATATGTATATGGATATATGTATATATATATATATATATATATATATATATATACGATCTCAATATGAATATATATAAATATGAATTATGAATAGATTAATAGATAGATTGATAGAGGTGTACACAGAAAAATTATACTGTGCGACACAATTTTGTTATATTATGTGGCAAGAGTATGAAGATTATTTCAGCAATAATTTTGGTACATAAAATAATGTGTATATTGTATATTTCTGTGTTATGTACCTAGGGACAAGTGGCAACACACTATCCACTCTCTATCCACTCTCTATCTGTACCCGGGTTCCATGCCTGCTATTTTGATTGTTGGTAAATCAGCTGTAGGGGTTAATGACCACGAGAATGTTCATTGTATCGTAATTGTTAACAATCTTTTATCTGCACTGACACGACTGACACACTTGTAACACTGAACCTAATTCTTTATACTACCCCACTCCTGCCTGACATGCACCACCGCACACAAACCTTCCCCAAATATCACATGACCACTCACATCCCGCCACAAGACAGCCACAAGACATCCAGGCAACGCAAACGTCTGCTTTATATGTTTGATAATTTTTATTGTATGATATGTTTGTATGCTACATATACTCACTATACACTCATTTACAGTTATACATTGTTGAATGTGTTGCAAAGTGCCCAAAAATATTGCCAAGTATGTCATGTAACTATTAACTCATGCTCAACTTATATTTAATATATTGTGTTTATGAGTTCAGATTTGTTATGCTCAAAAACATATATTTCGTTTCACAAACAGATATTAAAGCTGAGGAAGACCACGGTCGAAAGCTTCACGACTCTGCCGGTTTCATGCGACATCTTCTGTTATCTACATTGTCTCAACTATAATTTCACTTAAGATGACAGAGGCGTGCGGTAGGAATATCAGCATCATCACACTATATATATATATATATATATATATATATATATTATGTAACAATTTAAGCTGTACCCCTGCCTTGTATACCGTATATACGTTAAGCCCAGTACCAGTGTCATTATCAACTTTATTGTGTTGTCAGTACGTACTAGTACTAGTGTTGTCAGTAAGTACTAGTCAGTAAGTACCAGTAGCCTCGTGCATGTATCTTTTGTTTGCTTGCTTGAGTGCACCAGAGCTGTATGTCTTACCCTGTAATTTACCAAGAAACTGATTTAGTTGCTGACGAAGCTTCGGCCGAAACAGACTGTATTATGTAGCTAAGTCACTTATAAAGCAACGCCTTCCATCCTACTATATATATATTGTATACATATGTATATATACATATACTGTATATATATATACATATATATATATATATATATATATATATATATATATATATATACATAGACATATACACGAACACATACACATACACACACACACACACGCACACACACACGCACACACACACACACACGCACGCACACACATATTTATATATATATATATAGAGAGAGAGAGAGAGATAGAGAGAGAGGGAGAGAGAAAGAAAAATAGAGGGAGAAGCTAGAGTCTCAAACATCCCCTAATAGTATACAAATAGTGAATGGTCACGAGTGCAATGGTACAAGATTTCGCACGAGGTGAAAGATAGAGGCGCTCTATTCAACGAGGCGAAGCCGAGTTGAATAGTGCGCCTCATCTTTCACCGAGTGCGAAATCTGGTTCCATTGCACGAGTAAAGACCATACACTATTTGTTTTATACAACACCTCGAACGTCAACAGATTTGGTACTCACAGATTCTTGAATTTAGCACAGAAAGGCAACCATTTTCCGTGAAAGACGAATGAGTAGCCTCACGGTCGCAGTCACTGTATAACACTACATGTGTACGTACGTACTCCTTACGTACATGCGAAACGAAGTTGTTTACAAAAATGAGTGACAAAAGTGCGCGCTTGTAAGCGCGCTTATAAGCGCGCTTGTAATTGTTGAGTGAGCGCGGCACATGTTTGTTTATTGTGACATCAGAGCGCGTGCAATAGAACATTTTGGTCGAACCAAAATTGCACGGCTGAGACAGCCAGAGCGTGCAATAGAACGTTTCCCTAAATGTCACGTGATGGGCAATCGACCAATCGGATAGCTACATTCTAAATAGGTGTTGTATAAAGAGAACTAGTGTAGCTAGGAGTATAATATCAACTTATTATATTTATAAATCATTTTGATGTGTGTATAGTGCGCTTACCGCATTGGAGGGCATGGCTCTTCCGATGAGGGCAATCGTCAGTAGAATATAAACAGTATGACTTTTCAGCGTAGCCATGTTTTCTCTCTGTGGGTACCTTAGAGAAATATGTATATATATATATATATATATATATATATATATATATGTATGTATTCCACACGATGATGACAGATTATGTAACATGTGCATGACTAAAGGAAGTTTCCATTTTTTTTTCTTGTTACAAACCTACAATCATCATGCGTTCAAATTACTCTTCCCTATCTGCAGACTGAAGTTTTGCCAGTTGGCAGAAGGAATCAATATCTGGCATTAGCCTATAGAATATATATTATGCTCCAATGTCAATTTGAATAATATGAAGTTGTATACTAGTATATCCAACACACATATTGCAAATATAATGTAAAGTTATTCAATATGCTCAAAGTCCAAAGACATAAATATGTGTTATCAGTTAGGCTAGCCAATATATGTCTAATATCCAATGGGTTTATAACCACGTGGTCTATCTACCAGTCTGTCTAATCACTCGTTTGTCTAATATTCGATTAGTCTAAACCCCATTCGTCTAATATATTTTGTATTATTACCATTTCGTCACTTGGGTTCCACCAACTTTAGCCTTCCATAAAGGCAATTTATCACTTGTCTAATCACCTCTTCGGAAAAGTTTCATTTAGTTTAGGAGGTATATAGTATCTGATATCAGGGATGTCGCTGAAGACTTGTTCATAAGAGGGGGCGTCCTAAGGCTACTGAAAGTGATTTTTTTTTTCGGTGATCGATGAGTATGTTCATGGTTATTTGGTTTTAACAGAATCAATATACAATACCCTACGATAGCATACACGACACGCAGCCCGCCGTCTGTTAGGATAGCCATCAAATCAACGTGTGCATTTCGATGTTTATATGTCCACTCTGCGACTTGAAAATAGTCCACAGACCTAATGGCATTAGACGAAATGAGGGGGAAATACCTAGACGAGATTGCGATTAGACAATTTTGTCATAAGATTGAATGACAACTAGTCAAAATGGGCAATAGAGATTATTAAACCAAGCAGTATTTAGATCAAATTTATAGTAGACCAAATGGGTTTAGTCGTGTAAATTGGTGTTAGATGATGTGGGAATTAGACCATCTGATTTTCTAGACTGAGCGACAATAAATCATTATCTTCCATAGTTATCATATATGAATAATGTTATATCAACAGAGAGAATCGACAAAGTCCCTTATTATCAATGTTAAGGAGAACTAACGTACAAAGTACGGAATTGGCTTTCTCTTTGTTAGCTTACACTGAACAGGTTATGGCTATGCAGCGCATACTCATGTGCTCGTTCTAGAGCAACATTCGGTATGAAGACATCCAGTAGAGGTGTTTTTTTTTTTTTTTCGTTTAAAAAGCCTTTGTTGTTTATGACGGCGTGTGAAACTTAACTTAAATAACCAGTAGACTAAAGGCAAATACTACAGAGATTACTTCTTACACCAGGAGATGTGCATTGCAGTAATTTAACAAAGTTGAATTGTCAAGAAGGTAAGAAATTGACCTTTAAGCTTCGTAAGCTGACACAGAACAGTTTATGATCAAGACCAATAGTGATGGTTATAAAATGGCAGCCATAAAGTATTATGTACTGAGTCTGGAACAACTTTTGCAATGATTACAGTTTGTACGATTTTTTTTTTTGTCGTTTATGACAGCTTGCTGTGAAACTGTACCATGATATATAGACAAAGACAAATACTACAAAGTTCACCTCTTACAGGCGCAATGCAATGCAGTGATTTCACAAAGCCGAAATCGTCAACAAGGTACGAAATGGCCCTACCTCCTCGTCAGCTTACGCAGAGCAGGTTGTCATCGTAAAATACCAACGCATAATTTGTATTATGTGCTCGATCTAGTAAACATGTTGCTATGACCATAGTAAGTAAAATTTTGTTGTAAGAAAGTTTTTGTCGTCCATGACATAACAACGTGTTGAACTTGACTATGATAATCAGAAAATCTCATTAGACTAAGGCAAATAGGGCCTACTCCAAGGTCATAACAGCCGTAGTACAATGCAGTGATTTCACGAAGCTGAAATCGTCAAAACAATGTATGGAGTAACTGGCCTTCAACTTTACACCAATTCAGTTTGGCTACTGTTTTTAATGGTAATATGGGAGTTGCCTAACAAAAAGATGCTTTATGCACTGACACAGTGACGCATCTGGCTCATCGCATAACCCACTGAAAGTGTTTTGGATCTTCTTTGCATGTGCTTTGCAAGCCACCAGTTTTGGCCGCCACAAGTTATACGATGCTCTGAAGTCGGATTCATCTGTAATCATGTGTTAGGCGGAAACAGAACAGGTTGTGATTACATACATATCAGCCCATAATATGTATATCCTGCGCTCGTTCTAGAACAACTTTTAGAATGAGGACAGTTAGTAGAAATTTGACAAACAAACGGACTTACCGATGTCTCTGAAACCAGTATACGTGGAATGAGCTTGATGGAGGCTCGCATAAGCATGTGAATATAATATGAATATACGTGACATACCGGTTCCTGATATTACGCACGCGTATTTTCCCTTTAGTAAGCCCTATACACCTGTACTCTCGTGACGTATGTGACGTATCATTTATGCTACATTCCTTCTGTCATGATGGGCGCCGAAACTGGAAACACGGACTTTATCATGAAGCAATCGTGGTGTTTTGATCAGATCTTGAGGTCAATCGCGGCAATTGCATGCGTTGATCTAGTAGTAGAACACTTTTGGACTGTTCACACTTTTTCTATGATCAAAACGAGTATCAATCGTGAACGTGTCATCAGTTCGTCTTTGATTGTAAAAAAGCAACAAATCATAATCTATTTAATCATGCTTCGTAATCCTTGTAATCAGAATCATCTTTTTTATTTCCCTTCAGCTTAATTTTTGCACATTTCAAAATTATACCTATGGTCAGACTATATAAATTTTGCTTTTCCTACATGTCCCAAGCTGCTCCGGTGTAGAACAAGTAGATTCAGAAACAGTCCGATACCACACTTCACACGCATTTTGAATTCAGCAAGAGTTTTCTATGCGTAAGATTATGCATGTATACATGTTATGGATTTCACAGGAGGGCTACCCATACCAACAATATTAATCTGTAGTGTTACCTGGTGCTTTGAGATTATTCAGGATACAATAATGTTTTAATTTTATATATTTTTCCTCATTTTTCCCCTTCTCTTTTTTTTCTTTCTTTCTCCTTTTGTTCTTCCTTTTTGACCACGGCAAATCCCTTGTATGAGTATAATTACAGTGAAATTTGTTTATCAGTTTTGTATGATTGGTTTTTGTGTTTGTTTAAAAGAATATGTTGTATCCCATACATGCATATGAATTCGATGATATCATAGGATATTGAAGGAGAATAGAGGTCAATACCTAGCATTTTTTTTAATGTATACTGTGTTTTTTGTGTAACTGAAAAATATAATGATAATCACGGGTTAAGACATCATCTTGTACACGGGTATCCTTGGTTTGTTATTATTTCACACTTTCGGGTTCTTTTCACTGATTTTGATAATGGCTTGTGTATCTTTTGAAGTATCCAAAATTATAAGATATTTATGATAATGTATATAATATAGAAAATATTTTTTTATTGTTATATATGTAAGTATTAGCAGAATTACCATACTGGCTGATATTGAATGCTTTTAATTTGATATGAATATTGAGTTATTTATAGAAAGAGGGAGGAAGAGAGAGAGGGAGATGAGAGGGAGAGAGAGAGAGAGAGGGAGAAAAGGAGGGAAATATAGACACAGTGAAACATACCTAGGAAAGAGGGATAGGGTGGGAGTGAGGGAGAAAGACAGAAAGAGAGAGAGAGAGAGAAATGGGAGGTAAGATAACAAAAAGATTGATATTTTTTTTTGCAATCTGAAATGCAAATCATGATATTGTGCAATATTAATCTCGCGATGTCTTTTTTAAGTGTAATATTTCATATTTCATAGAATAAGTCGTACACTTCATTTGAGTTTGTTATGGATATTTATGTGTATAGTTCATCTTTTTGTACATGAATTCCTCTTTTGAGCTATTTTTATGTATTCTTTTATATCATTTGCTGTAAAACGTCACAATTCGGCCTTTGGCTGCGACGATGTTGATATCAATAAACCATTTCAATTCAATTCAATTCAATTTATAGTTCAGTCGAAATTTCTGAAGTCTCTATAAGCAATCCCCATTTTACATTCTTTTCTTTAGCACGCACAGTCATATATTGGACTAAATGGCCCCGCAGCTTGGATTTGATTGTTCACCAACTATAGAAGCAGACACGTGCGCGCAAACTATTTTGAAACACTCTGTCAGAAAATAGTCCATTCGAAATGACGCCCTTCCTTTCTTCATGCTGTGGCTGTTTTTCATGTGAGTGGGTAGTGTTTATGTGTGAATTTCGTATTGTATGACCAAATGTGTGTACTTGTGTGTATTGTTGTCACATTTTCCTGATACACACGACTTAATGGATATAGTGTCTATGCCGTATAACATCGATGTCTCATTTTCAGTATGTATTTCATCTGTACTTTGAAATAAATAATCTCTACAATAATAACTGTTTTTCATTACCTTCATCATATAAATCAATTACCAGATGCTCTACGTGTACATACATTTGATTTTCTTAAAATGTACAGGGTGTATAAAAATAGTTACACTTTAAAAAAAAATTGTCTAAATTCCATTTCAAAATATTTGGTAGATTTTTTTCATATGAGTGGATGCCCAATAGTCTAATCTATCAATTGCAATCAACAAAACAAATTTTTTGTTCACGCTTGGCTGAACACTGACGCTCTTTGTCCAGAGTGTGAAAAATGACTTGCGCCAAATTGAAAGAAGATGGGAAATTCAGCCAGAAGCCCAACCTTTGATAGGTATTCTCATTCAAACAAATTGCTCTTTTGCTCACAGTTTTGATTATGTTGTCATAGTTTAGGAATTTTCTGGCAATCTTCTGTCACGTTTTAAATGATTCCATTGTGTTACGGAAGGTTGATTAACAACATCAAGATCTTTTAAGCACAGTTATCACAAATCATCCACAGACATATCGACCCCACATGCCAGTCACTCAGTCAAGAAGAAAAGTACAAAATTAATGCATCCTCAGATCATTCAATCAATACAATCAATCTAATCAATCCAATCAATCAAGCATTCAATTAATTAATCAATCAATCCATCAATCAATCATTCATTTAATCAATCAATCAAACAATCAGTCAGTCACAATTGTATGTATGTTTTATAAAAAGTAGCAGATCGACATAGGGAATATCACCTCCCCCCCCCCCGTGACTTAAAGGCTAATAAATGTTTGAAAAACTGATTTATTTGTTGATTTATTCATTCAATCAGCCGATTAATTATTTCAATGAATGAAAAGTGATTAATTGATTATTGAGTTGATTCACTAATTGAACGACTCAATGACTAACTAAGTGTTGTATCGGTTGGTGTATTGATGGGTTGATTGATTGATTGATTGATTGGTTGATTGATTGGTCAATCAATTGATTGATTAATAGGATGAATGATTTGAATGTTGATGAATTTGGTACCATTACCACATTAATGAATAACTGGCATATGGTATTGATGTGTCCGTGTATTGTGAAAACTGTGCTTTAAAGATCTTGAAGTAATTACACACTCTAATTCTCACCAATTGATTTAGAAATGAAATCATTAAAATTACGATAAAACTGACAAAAAATCTCAGACTCTCATAATATAATCAAAGCTTTAAGCAAAAAAGCAATTTGTTTGAATAGGAGCACTTATTTGGACCGCCGACTGAATTTTCCATCTTCTTTCAATTTGGCGCAAGTCATTTTTCACACTCTGGACAAAGAGCGTCAGTGTTCAGCCAAGCGTGAATAAAAGTTTGTTTTGTTGATTGCACTTGATAGATGAGACTATTGGGCATCCATAAATGTGAAAAAATCTCCCAAATATTTTGAAATGTAATTTAGATAATGTGTTCAAAAGTGTAACTTTTTTTTATACACCCTGTATATTGACTAGATGGTTTCACACAATCAACAATCAACAGCTACAACAGGAGAATCACCTACAAAGCCACGCACAGGTAACCCCTGGCCATTCCTCGCACTCTTACATTACTGTAAGTAGGTCTACATTATTTCATGGATTTCCATATATATATATATATATATATATGTATTTATATAACGATACATTCATACATTTATTTACATTAAAATTATTTGTAGTTTATCATTGGTTTAACGTTTTGATTCCGAGTTATGATTAATTTGCTTGTTGTCAAACACAAGTAATACAGCAGCCAACAAGGTCAAGTAGGCCGAATGTCATCGGATGCACCAGCCTACGTCATTGGTACACTTATTGAGACGACATCCAAAGATGTTGAAGCACTTTACACGCAATATGTATATTATATATATATATATATATATATATATATATATATATATATAATATATACATACACGTATATGCATATATATGTCATGTCATGAAAAATCGATTCAATTAAACGATAACATAATAGTGAATCGTGAGCACTTAAATCTTTATTGGAAGTTGACAATCTGACAAAAGCGTTTTCCACACTCAACGGTGATAACAAATAAATGGAATAATTGTTTTGCCTATGAAGCAAGTCTAGATAGAGATTAAAAAAACCCCACCAAACTATCTTTATATATTTCTCACTATGAAAAGTTCTGGCAGACAAATCAATTTTCTTGCTATATTTCGATTAGCTGTCTTGAAACGTGTTAAGGAAAACATTACAAAAACATCTGATCAGTAATTGTATAGAATGTCCGTAATGAATGAGTCACTTTGAGAAAAACAGAGTCTTTCACGTGTTATGATATGTAAATATTTGGCTGAAGAGGAAGTGCCAAATATATTGAAAAATGATACATCTACACTTTCTATGATAAGACTGGTTCAAAAACAATTATTTTCAACTTGGAGGCGTGGAGAATTAAAAACGAAAACTGAAAATTATGAATAATTATGAATTGGTTGCCTGCTACGTGGTACAAATAAACTCTTAAAAAGGCAGATGCATTAAATGTCAAAGTTAAGTGAATAAATACTATATATAATACTAGGTGAAAAGCTTTAGATATCCCGAAGTCACTGTTGATAGTATTCGAATGCTCATATTCAAACTACTATGATAATTATGCAAACGGATTAGCTCTATAGATCGACTTATACAAATTTTAAACATGACTGAACAGAAAGCAAGGCACAACTGTAATGTGTTACGTCACTTTGATTATGAAGATGAAGTGTCACAATTCGCAAATTTTATCTGTCTTTCTCCAACTTCCAAAAATCCACAGTAGAGTCAGGAGAACTGAATTTAGTGTTAAGCTTTATTCTCATACCTCAGTAAGTGAAGTTCATCAGCGTTTGAGTTGGAATACCATTTATCAGAAAGACAAAATATCTAGGCCTGTATCTCATCACATATGCATATAAGAAATGAATAACATGACATCAAACTGCATGAAAGACATGTTCGAATACAAACATCGCAATAACCCCTTCGCAATCGAAATTATGTATGTCCACCTCAGCCTAAAACAAATAATTGCAAGTTATCGTTTATACACAAAGCTGTACCTGCATTATTTTGAAATCCTTATAAATCTCTGCAAGTGAAGTTCATTAGGTTGGAATTCTATTTATGTCAGAAAGACAAAGTACCTACGTCTATAGTTTATCATTTATACATAAGAAATCGAATAACATGACAGCAAAACATAAATGAAAGATATGTTTGAATACAAACATCGCCATATTCCCACCGCCAGCAAAATCATTCGTCTCCCTCTCAGCCTATACGACAAATAATTGCGAGAAATCGTTCACAAACAAAGCTGATCTGCACAATTAATGATATATCTGAAAATTTGCGACACTTTTAAGTTTCCGCAGTCTTAAAGTTCAACTTTGAGGCCCCTATGCCATTATACCTTATACCTTATTGTATTATGGTTTGGAATGCCATTATCAGGAAGACGAATATCCATATAGCTTGTTAGTTATATAGTTTGTAAGAAATTAATTAACATGATATCGAACTATATGAAAGGCTTGTGTGAATACAAACATCACCATATTCCCTCCACAGTAAAAATAAAAATTTTCTCTTTCCCTTTCAACCTTTAACAAATAATTGCAAGAGATCGTTCACGCACGAAGCTGTATTTCCACCCATAATGATACATCTGACAATTTGCGACAGCTTTTCATCTTTCGTCGCCTTAAAGTTCAACTTTTAGACCCTCATTATACCCCATCAAGTGAAGTTCAATAACTTTGATTTGGAATACCATTATCAGAAAGACAAATATCTATAGCTTAATTGTTATCTACATGATTTATAAGAAATTTTATAACATGACATCTAATTATACGAAAAACTTGCCTGAAAAAAAAAAGAACCCCACAAACATCGTAATAATCCGTCTGCGATCATTAATCATGTGTCTATATCTTAGCCTACGGCAAATCGTTGCAAGAGATCGTTTATACATCAGTACAGCTGTATCTGTATAATATATCATCATTTAGGCTACACCTCTCTCCTTCTGCCGCATTTACGTTCAACTTTGAGACCCTCATACTATTGGGAGTGAAGTTCTAGGTTGGAATACCTCACTATCCTCATATCAGAAAGACAAAATATAGTGCCTATAGTTTATCATTTACATAAAAGACGTGTTTGAATACAATCATCGCCATATTCCCTCTACAGCCAAACTCACCTCTTTCTATTTCAGCCTATTGGTACAACAAATAACTGGAAGAGATTGTTAAAGTGGCGGATCTAGGGAAGGGGGGGGGGGGTTAGAAAGTTTAACCCCACTTTTTCTGTTAAGTGAAAATGAGATGTGCATAGATGCATAGTACATAATTGCACACAGATGCATAGTACATAATTGCAACCTGGGTTGAATATAATATTGCAAAGAATTGTGTATCTACATCGGTAAGAATACAGAAGAGCGGACACAAAAGGAATAGACACAATGGTATATATGGTATAAAGACAAGAACATCTGAAGAGGACTTGTATTTGACAGCTCATTTTTCTCTAATAAAAAATGATTTATATGTAATTGTTTGATGTTTAAAGCAATAATGACTTGATTGAGATGATAAAACGAAATCAATTCGATTTTATATCATAAGATTTCAATAAAAATTATTTTCATTTAAAGAACTCAAAGTTTTAACTGTTATTATATTATTATGAAATGAGTTCCAACGCTTTGGCCCATGTATTGTAAATGAAGGTGTTCTGAGCCAGCAAAGTTCTCAGAAACGACAAATGGAATTCATTCAATCGCCTTGTTGGATAATTGCGAAAGGATTGATTTCTTCGAAACAATGTTTCAAATATATTTTGAGGATTGTTTTTATCATAATTATACATAGATTGTCCAAACTAAACAAATACAAAATTTAGTTTTAAATATGTTGTGTCAAAAAATAACGGGTCAGTATGAGACAAAAAAATACAGTATGGCATGTACGGAGTGATTTCTTTTGTAATAAAAGTTATTTATCTAAGAGTGCTTGATATTGTATTTCCCCACGCGAGAATACCATAACTTAAATAAGGCAATATTAGGGATGAAGATAATGTAAGCAGCAACGATAAAGAAAGGCAAAATTTATGCTTGTTAATTATATCAATGTTTCGTGAAGTAGTTTTGTTTGTTCGGTTTTATTTCTGCATTTTTCATCATTTCGATTCAAAGTAACATCATGATTTTTTTTACATTTTCAGTACAAAATAACATCATCAATAACATTTTCAGCATTGCGAACAAAGGAAAATACAGTACATACCTAACGTACAAGTTAATTGTCAGCGATGATAATAAACGACGTCATTTAATAGGGAATGTTTATAATGTGAAAATGCATCAGACCACATATCGTAAGCGTGTGCTTGAAATGTGAGTGGCCTGAGGAAGTGGTAGTGGAAAAAAAAATCGAAAAAGAGTAGGAGTGTTAAGTCTGATATTGTACAAGGTGCATCGTGCTAAGTGCGGAAGTGCATGGACCTAAAAATAATGGACAACTGTGAATAAAAAGGATTCAGAAATTAGGTGCATTAAAACCATAATGCAAATGAGACACTTGAAACAAGTTTTGCATATGCTATCAATATGAAATTTTCATGAAAGCTTATTATCGACTTTTATTCAAGAAATTTAACATGGGAAGCATTTTCCAATGGAGTACCATCAAAAAAAATATCAACAGGTAGCTGACTCTAGAGTTGCTAAAAAGCATTTTATTTTTTGTTTTAATTTGAAGACTGATTTTTTTTCTTTTATCCATTGGGCGACATTTTCTAAGTCAGAGTTTATTGTGTTTGTATAGGGCAAGAGGATTATTGTGCGAAAAAAAAGTCATTCGCAAAGGGAATAAAAGGAAGAACATCTGATGATCTACAAAACTCATCTATATAGACAATTAACAAGAGCGGACCTAATAAACTTCCCTGTGGAACCCCACATTTGATATTTAGCATTTGTGAGTTACAACCATTCAAAGAGACATATTGCTTCCTGTTCATGAGGTAGCGCCTGAACCACTCCAAGGCTTTCCCACGCACTCTGTAATGATGTAATTTCTTAAGTAAAATGTAATGATTAATGGCGTCGAAGGACTTGGAAAAGTCCAGGAACAAACCTGTCAGATGAGAATATTTGTCGATAGCATGTGCCACTTTTTCTATAAAACTCAATAATGCATGCGTAGAGTGCTACGTTTTTCCCTAAATCCAATCTGAGAAAGTGAAAATATATATAACTTGTTGTGCTCCGTTTCCAGGCGAGGTTCAGGGCTGGTTGCAATCGTTGCTGCGTCTTCACTTTTTTGGCATCAAGTGTTCCCTTTCCTCTGGAGTACTAGTACTCGATAGTGAAGTCATTTCTATCACTTCTGCATTGACTGCTGAAGTAGTGGCAATATTTGCTATGCCACTGCCACCGCCACTAGAGGGAGCCCCGGCGTTCTCAGGGTCCTGCCGATGAATATCATGACAAAGTAAAGAGTGACATGACATGTTCAGAGGTCTCTATCGGTAGATACTTGGAAACTTTATAAAGGTAGAATAACGGAGTCATCCCACTAGACTGACACCCACGAGTCATACAGCCCACGAGTTCGACATTGAAAACAGGTCCATAAGTCACACAGCTCAAGAGTCATACATTCCACGAGTTCGACACTGTTTATAGGCCAATAAAGCCCATGAGTTCGACACTAGGTAAAAACAGCCCACGAGTTCGACAGATTCAACACGGGGCTTAATGGGTCGGTCTCGTGGGCCTTGTTAGTTTAGTGTCGAACTAATGAGCTGTATGACTCGTGAGTTGTATAATTCATGGGCTGTCTGACTTGTGAGGCAGAGCTGTATGACTCGTGGGCTGTATATGACTCGCGAGTGTCGGTCTCGTGACGTGCACCCAGAATTTTTCATTTCATTTCACCACACATGCATGTTCACATGCATGTTTTTTTTATTTTCATTTCCAATCAAACACAGGTAATACACTTTGACATGATTACATATATTGGAACATAATAATACACATTGGTTCTTAAAAGAACTTCATGGAAATGAAAATTGAGGGGCTGCTAAAAAGCGAACTTGTAGATTGCAGTCCCCTCACTTACGTTACATTACTACAATACATTAATTATATATGACTTTATAACACAGAGTAACACAGAATAACCACCCAATCATCTACTGTTTATACAACGTTTGAATGAACTCATTGACTGATTGCCATACAGATATTTATCCAGTCAGGTTGATCTCTTACCATGCCAACAGGTGGATCAGTGACGGCAATTACCTGTCAAGGCTTTTCTTTATAGCCATTGCTCCCCACTGTGCAAAATTTGAAGATAATCCTATAAAACATGCAAAAATTCATTCAACATTGCGTCTTCCTCCCCGTGATACACTACTCTGTGAAACTGAAAAAAAAAATTAGGTCAATAATGTAAAATTTGAAGATGATTTCATTACACATGAATTTTCTACTGACGCCCACCCGTCGCCCGCTCCCACTTGCCTGGTCTGCAGACCCATTCGCCGGTTGCTGCGACCTGTCACTGTGCACGCTGTTGTTACTACCAGCGCTACTGGAGGGAGCCTGGTTGACCCCACCTTGGTTCTGTTAATAGATGTCATGACAAAGTATAAAGAGTGAAATGACATGGATGGTGATCTATCACTTGGTCTACTCCCAATTCGTCTAATAGTCATATAGTCTCAACTCACATGGTCTAATCCTGTTTCGTCTACAATCAGTTCGTCTAAAGACCTTTTAGTCCAATTGTCACTTAGCCTCATTTCCAGTTGGTCTATACTTCCAGATGGGCTATGCCCACTTCGTCTAATACCCACAGTTTATTAGACAAATGGGAAAAAAAGTCCAAGAAGTCAAATCTGCAGTTAGACTATCTGGTCATTAGACAAAACGATAAGTAGCCGAAATGGACATTAGACCAAGTGAGAAGTAGACCAAACGGGCATTAGACGAAATTGATGGTATACCAAATGAATTTAGCCGTAGTGGTGTTGGACGAACTTGGAAGTAGACCATCTGATAGTAGCCTGAGTGGCAATAAACCCCATGGATTACTCTTCGGTATATCTACTTAGAGACTGCAAAGTTAGAATTCTCAAGGAGTTATTACAGCGAGCTATAATAACTCCTTGAAATGCCCAACCATTCGCCTCCATCTATTTTATGAACGAAATCTATCCATCCATAATGACGTTATTGCATTACAAAATGGCATCCACTCGGGTTGACTTTTCACTCCGTCACAGTCAGATGTGAGTTTCGATTACTTTTCCCTACCCACCCTGCACCACGATGTAAAATTTTAAGAAATCCAGTCAAAATGTGTTTTTTCTTCTCGCTTTTCTAGCATCATTATAAAAGAGCACATGACTTCCGTCCTTCAGGAAGCAGGGGAAATAATATTACCCGAAATAAATGCCAGTAACAAGTCGATGGAATATGTACTTTTCATGAAAATAACATTTCGTTGAATTATTCTCACATTTTCTTCAAATTGTTGTCAATGATGATGTCATGAACTAATGTAATCTTTTTATCCAGCGATAACGGCACCAAAATCTAAAAAAAAAAAGAATAACTTTTGAATCGACTGTCCATTTTCCTCAAATTTCACTGATGTGTTTTACCAATATTGCTGTTTTAACCCAATCCACATATTATTTGGGATTTGGTTTCCTTTAAACTGTACATTGAAAGATATCAAACATAAATAATAATTCATGAAATTGCAAACAGAGTTTAAACCAGCCACAGTTAGTTATTACAATTCCCGATCTCACGAAAAATATTTGTGCAACATGAAACAAGAAGAATAGCATTCTCCTGTTTATTTTGAAAACCTACCGAACTCACCGAACAGGCCCGATTTGTAACGTCACAGAATAGACTCACCAAGCAAAGGCAGACTACTAGTATGTCCATAAACAATGCACAGATTCAGAAGTGTAACTGTTTTCCATAGGTGAGAGTTGTATTGATGTTTAGCCGGGATAAATGCCATACCAATGCAAAGTGAATCAAACGCTTTTCCGTGTCATTTGAGAGCTGCTTTAAAAACATCAATAGTAATGAAAATCTATCAAATAAAAAATAAAATTTCATGTCTCTTATACACTTGCCCGCCCCGAACACTTTATTGGCCAAAGTCATTGTCAGCATTCACTTGGCCTTACTTATTACAGTGTTTGAGTTATGCATTCAGCCGCACTGCAGCGCCGGGTAGTTTGCTGTTCATTCACATTTTTAGACAGGCTTTTCAAATTCGAAAAAGCAATATCAATAAAAGCGTTGCCAAATTTTCCCAAATGCATTCGATGTACTTTCATTACCGCAGACATCGTAAGATTTTTCTCTTTGCTCTTGTTGCATTCCCCGTTGTGGAATGCGCAAAATCTCACATTTTGTCCTTTCCAAGATTCTAGCATAAACACAGCATATAATTTTCGCCAAGATGTAATTTTCTTTGAATTTCCACTTTAAATTATCCCATGTTACAACTACGCAAAATAATGAAATAGGTTGTTGGTAATACGCTCAGTCAAGTGGTCTGTGTCAAATCGTAATCGATTGTGTAATCATAATCAAGTGGTCGGGATTTTTTTCTCTCTCCTTTGGTAGTTACTCGGCCACTGCAGGTGTAGACAAGCGACAAACTGTATGAGGTGACATAATGTGGAGAGTGAACAATAATAACATAGATTGAATGCTTTCATATTGATATAGGTTTTCCCACCCAATTTCATCAGATCATATTTATGAAAAAATTTCACACTAAATATAGCCGCCAAAGTCGTGCAGAAGTAGATATTATTATGATATGTATGCAGGTATGTGTATGAAAGTTATTTCAGATGACTGTTTGTCGAAGAACGAGGAAGTTCAGGGTAAGTCAAAGGTCCCATTTCAAAGTGCATTAAGTTTGCATTGTTTGTTCAAACAGACGAAATGCAACAAAGAACATACGCAGTAACGAAAAACACTGCCCATATGCTGTAAATGTTTGCCTGTTTGAATTTCTTAATGTTCCTCACGACAGTGCTGATACAAATTTGAATGCAGTTCTCGCGCAATTTTAATTTGAATCCGCTTTTTACACGTGCATGTGAGAAAATTATGAAAAAGAATACTAATGAAGTCAAATTTAATGAGCTAGTTAGCTTTTTCAATTCAATTCCATTCAATTCAATAGTTTATTCATTTCCATCATCAAAAACAAAATTGAAAAAGAAAAAGGGAACATGATCCAAAGCGGTATTGAATGTAGACCTCGATGATCATTTAAATTCGCTCGAATTTGAATGATCGCACAGTTAAATTGAATGCAAATCTGACGACTGTCCGGGAAAACCTATGATACGTAAAATTATTTTTGTCGAATTCTCACGTTATTGTTCCACAGTGGGCAGTTGACCTTTTTCGACTTTCGTAGAAAATATCCCACCATCAGTCCCAGGATTACGATGACACAGATCACTGCAATCGTTATCACACCACCTTGCGACAAACCTGTCAATGTGAACCAAAAATAAGATAAGATAAAATAAAATGGAAGGTATACTGTAAGCCAGTGGGAGAGCAGATGAATATGCCCTCTATAGAGTTAATAAAGTGCAGTGTCACTAGTATATATACACGGCTTGATAGGTTTTTCCCGGTTTTTTCCTTTGTGCGTTAGGTATAGGTTAGATTCATACATATTGATTTATACTTGTACTTAACTGATTTCTTACATCATTGTTTCTCTGTATTACACGACGTAACCTGCTGACTTCTTTCAATAGCCATAGAAGACACACCACCAGTGCCACGCACACCAAGCAAGCCACAATCACTGCCACAAGCAGAGGATTGGGCGACGAACCTGTTAATGTCAAAAAGAGTTTGGGTATCAATTTACGTAGTAATAAACGCATTCACCATGGCATATAGCCATTAATGCTTATAGCGTATTGGTTGTAGCTGTAGTTGAATTGGGTGATTGGAAATTTGCGTTAAGGGTTGAGGTTTCAAACCATGTATTCTTGTACACTTGGAACAGTACGTCTGAATCGCATGTGTCTATTGTATTGGAATGGGTTTAACAGTGATTTCACATTGATCATGTTGGCAGTGTCAGGTTGAAACTTTACGTAATTATTATTTAAATCAATGCTTTCTTTATTTTCCGTATCCTCCCCCTGCCCCCCCCCCCTCATTCTTGATTCCTGATTCTTGATTCTGGCTTGCACTTGGAATATTCCTGCCATCCTAAGAGATTCTGTCACGAATAACCACTTGAATCCAATGTTTGACGCAGCATTTGATTTCTTGTCGGGCAATTACATTAATTTTTGAAAACTCTCAATTTTATATTCGTCTTCTTTCAGTTTCTTATCTTTCGAAGTTAATTGCGTAGCAGGATACTTAAAATTGTTTACTTTATTCTACACAGTATTTGCATTTCTTCGAATATTTAAGATTATGTGGTGTGTTAAGCTTTCGTTTGTTAAACTTGCGCTTACAACAATGTCAAGATAGTGACTATACATCCCTCGCAGTTTCTTGCGTAAAATTATAGTCGTATATTGTGCAGCCAGACGACTCAACGTTACAACTTTCTCAGACAACGAACAGATAGAAAAGCAAGCAATATACACACTTATAAATTTGTGGCGGCCACCAAAACATATTATTCATGAAATAATGGTGTTCCGACATCTATTTCTGGTGGCCCTGGGCCGCCGGCCCACCGTTAAAAATGCCGAGTCTTGTATTAGACTTATTACAACATGAAACTATTCCTGGTATTCATCAATGGTCATTGATTTAGTACATTTTCCCTCCGATAAACACAATACCTGGGTCAGGAACATTCTTCTGTCTAGTCTTTTCGGTAGTCACTTTTAACTCAGCTGCAGTAGTTGATTCCGTATAGAGTTCTGTGGTTGATTCTTGTGAAGTCGTCGATGGTTCGGTGAAGATACTAAGACAAACTCTGTCTGACGTATAGGTGCAGTGAGTCTTGGCTCGTTCATTCGTTTCACAATGCGAGCACTTGTGGCAATACGTGCACCGACTGAAATTCGCTTGGAAGAATTTAGGAAGACAAGTTTCACATCTACAGGGGAGAAAAAATAAAAGTACATGTTTTTCCACAAAAAACCCCCCACATCCTATGCATAGTGTAATCTTCTGCGCTGCAAAAGCTTTTGGCATGTTTGACGATAACGCACAGTTACATGACAAAATGTGTCTTGAGTCTTGATATAAAGACTGCTTACAGTTGGGGATTTGATCAATTATATTCATAGCAAAAATTTGGAAACTTTCCTAATGCCACATTAAGATTTCTTTTCACTTTGTGTCAGATTTTAACGAAAACGCAGAAGAATAAATAAAAGAAACAATAACAACTCGCAACCACTTATGAAATCATGTTACTGAACGATGCCGGATAATTTCAACTCCCCAACATGATATTGGATACCATGACCACGACAGTTTCATCAGTGTATCAGTGAACATGACAACGCGATTAAATCTAAGAATCTAATTTAAAAAGTATAGAGTCTTATTCTGATGGTGGGGTTTCCTTTTTGTTGTTCTTCTTTTGTTATCATGTACGTCAGCCGTCAGCCTGAGAAAGTTCCAAGAAAGTACCTAGGCTCTGCCTGGCAAATACCTGCTTATGCGAATATTGGGGGGGGGGGGGGTGGACTGGACCAGAGTCAAGTGGTAGTTTAGGTTTTCTCACATATTTGTCGTGTCTTCATCGGCACTGATACATGGTCTGATTTTCTTCTGGCCCGGCTCGCAGAGTTTGAGACCTGTAGCACCGTTCGGGCAATCAGAACTCTCGTCGTACGTCATTTGAGAGTCAAACTCACAATCCGATTCCTGTGAATTGGATTCAGAAAAACAAAATGAGGAATACTTGCAAGAAAAATACAGAATAATACATTTATGTGATATGGTCTTCTTTATCTTCTTTATGGAGTGTCGTCCACTATGCCATAGTGTCATTACTTATTACAATTGGCATCACATTATACTGCAGTCTATCTTAAAGGTTTGCGTATTTGTAATCATGATTGTCTTAATGTTCAATTTCAATTTCAAATCAGTTTTGCAACTTTTTTTTTTAAAGAATGCAATGTACAACGAAAATTCAATAACACCGACTTTGGTGAAAAAAAATATTTTCCAAGGAAAATCATTGTGTTCAAACAAATTCAATATTTCATTTAGATACAAAATACGGTGCATTGTTACATGTCCACTTTTATGAGATGCTTGACAAGGTGAAGTCCCTTTCCTGACAAATCGACTAGAAAACCATTCTCAAGATTTTACTCGCAAAAAAGGGGGTTGGGGGAGGGAGGATTTGATTTCACGTTGATAAGAAAAATATGAGTCTATTTAATTGATCACAATTTACGTAACTATATAGAAATCTGTTGTATAGTTGTCGATACATGTACTTCACTCCATGATACACTACATTGTTGTAAGCTACTGCTGAAAATAATCATTTTTGTGGATTTGTCGAGAAGACTAAATACATTAAGTCAATATATTCTCCCTCCATTTAGGGAAGGATTACCCTTTCAGGTATAGCTATAACCCTTCAAAAAAGTTTGGAAATCTGTGTTTGATCAATCATTTCTCATATTTTCTTAAAAACGATTCATTTGTGCTTAGTACCACAGAAAGATTGTTTAATTCTCTTTAAAATGATCCCATACTTGTTATGATTATCGTATACATGGAGGTGCAGTGCTTACAAATATGAGGTAAAGTCAGAATTGAAAAGCTGCAAAATGGCCCAATTTTTGACGTCCGTAATGCAGTTTCCTCGTGATGAGTGAGTTCCCATTTTTTCTTTGGTGTTCATTTACTGTAACATCAGCATTTTTATGGAGTGAAACATGTATGCGTTCAACCAAACAGATAAACACACACACACACACACACACACACACACACACACACACACACAAACGATCATGACTCAAACCATTTCATCTCACAGAACCTCGCCACATTAATCGCAACAAAGACATAAAGAGGTGAAATGGCATGGTCTTGATTTTATTGGAATTTCATCTTTATTTTGTCTTCATTTTGTCGTTATTTTGTGTTTACTTTATGTTTACTTTGTCTTTATATTGTCAATGAACATGATCGGGGCTCAGCATCTGGTGGACGAGCCAAGTGCTTGCACCACCGCCTGACACCGTGTCCTCATGCTGTTGATTGGTGTCAACCAGTATCTGAAGGAGTCCTGCCTATATGTTGTTGCATTTGTGACCCTCTTCCCCACAGCTCGACCAAGTTGATCCCAAAAATGTTCTATGGGGTTGAGGTCGGGGCTGCATGAAGGCCAGTCCATTTCTAATGATGCCCTCTCTCTCTCTCGAAAGTTGCGCACATGTCTCGCTCTATGTGGTTTTGCGTTGTCATCTTTTTGCCCTATGGCGCGGGGTTTTTGAACATTGCTTACAAGTGGCATGATGTACAACCATAAAACTTGATGAGCTATCAAAATTGCCTGGAATGCCACCACTGGAAACTTGAATGTGAAGTTAAGATGTCTATTGAAATTTGCCTTCATGGCTGACCAGTTGAGAACAAAAGATAACACAAAAGAACATGTTCTTTATGTACTCTTCACGACCATTCTCATTCATAAGGACAGTTCTTGTTCGTTTTGCAACTTTTCAATGCAGACCTTATCAGACACTTTTGAGTACAGTTCTTTACTTGATAGCATAATCATAATGAGTAGGATATCATTTTAAAGAAAATGTCATACTCTTTCCATTGATATCAAGCATGTATTGTATAGTGCTTACAAACTGGAGAAATTTACAACTGAAGTCAGATTTCCAAACTTTTTTGAAGGGTTTATATATATATATATATATCAGGGCTCGACTCTATTATTTTTTTTTTTCTGGTGCCCCGTTCGGGATTCTCAAATTTGAATGAATAAAAATGAATTTTTTTGTGTCCGATAAAGAATTGTAGTGGCCCGAAATAAAAGAACATCTAAGTCTTCATTTTAATCATAGGCCTACCTATATCTATAGGCCTATATATAATCATATATACGTACATCGAGAGAGAGAGAGAGAGAGAGAGAGAGAGAGTGTGTGTGTGTGTGTGTGTGTGTGCGCGTGCGTGTGCGAAAATGGTTATCGGCAATGCATAGACAACTAGTGTAGCTAGCAGTACAATACTGATTCATTATAGTTATCAATCAATTTGATGTGTGTATAGGTCTTACCACATATGAGGGCATGCCTCGACAGTAGTTCCAGATGAGTGCAATCGTCAGAACAATATGAACAGAAATCTTTTTCACTGTAGACATGTTTTCTGTCCCTGAGAATTTAGAGAAAAACTATATTATATCAAAAGAAAATATTATAAACCTGGATCATAATGATATGAAGACATGAAAAGGGGACACGATGAGGACAACACAATCATGTCAAATCATGAATAACTAAAAGAAGTTTTCCCATATTTTATTGCTGTTACAAGCCTACAATTATCATCATGCCTCCACACTACTCTTCCAAACTACAAACTGAAGATTCTTTGTTGTTGTTGTTGTTGTTGTTAATAAGCATGATAAGAAATCAATATCTGGCATTAGCCAATATTATGCTCCAATGTCAATTTGAAGTATATGCAGTTGTATATATCCAGCACAGAGATTGCAAATACATGTACTAGTAAAGTAAAAGCTATTCAATTTTATTATGTTCAAAGTCCAGACACAAATGTGTTACCAGTTAGGCTCTAGCCAACATCTAATATAAATTGGTCTATTACTAAGTGATTTATCTATCAGACTGTCTAATCACTCGTTTGTCTAATATTCGATTCGTCTATTCCTCATTCGTCTAATATTCCTTTTGTCTAATTACCATTTCGTCGCTTGGGTTCCACCAACTTGAGGTAATATCCATGAAGGCAATTCATCACTACTTGTCTACCACCTTTTCGGCAGTTTCATTTAGTCTAATACTACTAACCAGTTGGACCACTTATTAAATAGTCTGCTGGACGACCGTTGGTCTAATGGCTAGTCTACTCTAATGCACTAATGATCTAATGACCATTTAGTCTCAAGCACACTTTGTCTAATGTTCAAGTGGTCTAATTCAGTTGTTTAGTGCTGCCATCTTCAGCAGATGAAATTATCGTATCAGAGACTGAGAATAATCGTTCTTGGAGCAAATTTTTGTACAACCGGGTATTATTGTGATTGAAACGTGTTTCAAAAGCGCGCGAGAGAGAGAGAGAGAAAAAAAGGGCGAAATAGTAAATGATTCTGAAACGATGGTGCATTGCACAAAATCCTGTTAATTTAAGTATTCATGCTATCAATATAATGACAACAAATAATGCAACGCAAAATAGAACTTTACCACCGCAGTGGGTTTATAAATCAGACCACTTTTGAATTATGGTGCCGTGCTCAAAATGAAAAATATATATGTATATATATATACATAGTATATATATATATATATATATATATATACATATATATATATATATATATATATATATATACATATATATATATATATACATATATATATATATATATTTATATATATATATTATATATATATATATATATATATATATATATATATATATATATAATAATGTCTTTTGATTGAAAAAGAAGAAGAAAATAAAACTTACTTAACACAAATGTATATGGTCATATCATCTGAGGATGTCACAAGTAAATGTCAGAAATATGATGGGGCCTACATAAAAGCTATAACGCTTGTAAAACTGTAGGTTCCCGAATTCATAGGCATATAATTATACGGAGAACGGATATGTTTATCTTGACCAACTAAAATTATACAAGTACAAAAATCGATATAAAGAATAAACTAATGCACCACATGGATATCGCTCAAACCAGATTGTACGGATCTCAACGTGTTTGAAAAAGAATGATGTATCGGTACCTTTAAATAACTTGGTGCTGCGGACAAAGACAAAGACTGTGAGCATTAAAAAAAAGTTGCTAAAAGCTTGGTATAGTGTGTATCCACTAAATAATAGCTGTTTTAATTTGCGTTTGAAGGTGAATAGAGATAAGAAAGAAGTAATGTCTTGAGGGAGGTCATTCCAGTATCTGGGTCCAGTAAATATAATGTGAGCACGGGGAAGGTGATAGGCGTCACTCTGGCGAGTGGGATATTTACTATGTGAAATAGTTACTATGTGAAATTGGGACATTTCCCCATAAATCACACTGTGTGACTGTGTGTTTGTTCCATAAGGGTAATGGCAAATATTACAAAGTTCACTTCTTTCACCAGGCGCAGTGCAATGTAGTGATTTCACAAATCCAAAATTTTGAAGAAGATATACGACATGGCCCTCACTTCGTCAGCTTACACGGAGCAGGTTGTCATTATAAAACGGCAGTGCATAATTTATATTATGTGCTCGATCTAGTAAACTTCTTGCCATGATTATACTTAGCAATATTTAGTTGTAAGAATGTTTTTGTCGTCTATGACATAGCATCGGCTTTTAACTTTTAACAACAATAATTAGTATGTCTAGACAAAGGCAAATACTGCAAAGGTCATATCAGCCGAAGTGCAATGCAGTGATTTCACGAAGCAGAAATCGTCAATTCAATTCAATTTAATTCAATTCAATTCAATTCAATTCAATTCATTTAGTTTCATTCTTCTTTTTCCAACAAAAACATAACACAAGATAAATCAGGTATTACGTCATAAACAAAAACATTTGCCTTTGCAATAGATAAATGATATCGATAAACATAAGAGCGCATACTGGCAAAAAAAAAAATAATATAAAGTCATGCTTCAGTTGAAAAAAAAAAGAATAGAGAGGTCCACTAAAAAGCAAAGCTTGTATATTGTGAACCACTCATAAAACTTATGAATTACTTATTTACAAACACTTGTGACAAATATGATATACGACAGGACGGGACAAAACAGAAGAAACACAACAACATGACACAACTTGCCAGAATAGATGAAAAGAATGGAAGGAAAGAAAGAAAAAGAGAGAATGAGAGAATGAGAGAAATCGTCAACACAAGGTATGGAAACAGAAATTGTCAGAAATCGGAAAAACAGAAATCGTCAACACAAGGTATTGAATAACTGGCCTTCACCTATAGACCAATTCGGTTTGGTTAATGTTTTTAATGGTAATTTCTAACAGGGGTTTCGGGTATGCCTCACAAAAAGAAAGAAAAAAAAAACACCTTTATGCACTGACATAGCGAAGCATCTGGCTCATTGCGTAACCCATTGAAAGTGCTTTTGTTCTTCCAGTTATGGCCGCCATGATAAGTTACAGTGCTCTGAAGTCGGATTCATCTATACACAATAATGTGTTAGGCGTAAACAGAACAGGTTGTGATTATATGCATAACATCGTATATATCCTGTGCTCGGTCTAGAATAACTTCTAGAATGAGGACAGTTAATAAAAATTTGACAGACAACGGACTTACCGATTCCTCTGAAACCAGTATACGTAGAATGAGCTTGATGAAGGCTCGCTTGAGAATGTGAATATAATATGAATATACGTGACATACCGGCTCCTGATTACGCACGCGTATTTTTCCTTAAGTAAGCCCTATACACCTGTACTCCCATAATAGCATGAGCTGAAAAATCGTGCTACGTGTATGCTACGTTTCTCCTATCACGGTTGGCGCAAAAACTGAAATCATGGTCTTCATCATGGATGAATCGTGGTGTTCTGATCAGATCTTGAGGTCAATCGCGGGAATTGCGTTGATAGCATAGAAAACTTTTGGACTGTTCAAACTTTTTCTATGATCAAAACGACTATCAATCGTGACCATGGCATCGGTTCGTCTTGGAGAGTAAAAAGTAACAAATCATGATTATAATTATGTCTAATCGTGTTTCTTAATCCTTGTATATAATCAGAATTATTACTTTATATTTCCCTTCAGCTTAATTTCTGCTCATTAAATTTTTACAATTATACTTAAAATCAGACTATATACATTTTACTTTTCTTGCATTTCCTATAGGCCGCTACTCTATTTCTATAGTTCAGTCGCAATTTCTAAAGTCTCTATAAGCAATCCCCATTTTACATTCTTTTCTTTAACACGCACAGTCATGATATTGAACGAAATGACCCCGCAGCTTGGATTTGATTGTTGACCAACTAGAGGAAGACACGAGTGCACAAACTATTTTGAAACACTCTGTCAGAAAATAGTCAATGCGAAATGACGCCTTACCTTCCTTTCTTCGTGCTGTGGCTGTTGTGAGTGGGTGGTGTTCATCTGTGAATTTCGTATTGTATGACCAACTGTGTGTACTTGTGTGTATTGTTGTCACATCTTCCTGGTACACACGACTTAATGGATATAGTGTCTGTGCCGTATAACATCGATGTCTCATTTTCAGTATGTATTTCATCTGTACTTTGAAATAAATAATCTCTACAATAATAACTGTTTTTTACTGCCTGCATCATATAAATCAATTATCATATGCTCTACGTGTACATAGATTTCCGTAAAATGTATATTGACTGGATGGTTTCACGCAATCAACAGCTACAGCAGGAGAAACACCCACAAAGTCACGCACAGGAAACTACATTGGTCATTCCTCGCACTCTTATATTTATACTGTAAATAGGTCTACATTATTTTATGGATTTCCATATTTTCATATCTATAACGATACATTCATACATTTATTTACATTCAAATTATTTGTAATGTATCATTGGTTTACGTTCAGATTCCCATTTATGATTATTTCGCTTGTTGCCAAACACAAACATCAGCGGATATATTGGTCAAGCAGGCCGAAACCTTGACAATCAAAAGCCCTGTATAAAGCAACGTCACTGGATGTACCTGCCTACAAGAATCATACAGATCATTTATTTCATCGTTTGAATACTTTGAAGCTTCATGACATTCACATTTTAGAAACAGGTATATTCATGTACAGTTACGCAACAAATCAACTTCCCTCTTTATTTCATAATATATTTTACCTAAACTCGAATGTACACACATAAACAACTCGCCGTTCGACAGACTTTCACCTTATGCACTCCAAAACTGTTTTAGCTCAGAAATCAATAGGACATTAAACAGTGTACTTCACTTTTTTCTTTTAAGGCTCATCTAAGGAAGTATCTGTTATCGAAATATGTTTCCAGTTAGTTGTCTTTGATCAGTGTATTTATTTTTTATTTTTTCTCAAGTCTCAGTCAGCCCTGACCCATACAAAATTTTCGATTTTTTCCATTCCCTCCCATTCTTTTCTTTAATAATGACTTTACAGGGGCATTTATTTGTATACAGGTGTATTGTATACTTTTCAGCAGAGCGCATACCTCACGCCCAAAATATGCGAACTATAGTATTCATTCTCTCTTGCACTGTCACCTGCACGCACGACGCACTTTATGAGTAGATCTTTAATTAGTGTAGTATCACATTCGTATTACATATATAGATAGGGCCTCATCCATGTCAAGCTCTGCTTATGATGAAGGTCCCCTGTATTGATTTCTCCTTTGTTCATAAAGACGGTATGCCTTATATGTTGTCTTGCTTCACATGTCATTACAGACTGATGTTGTTATGAAAGTAACATTTCTTGTATTGATTTGATTCTCCTTTTTTGGCATACTCTGTATCACTTTGTTTTCATTTATTATTGTATTCGGAGAAAGAAAATGCAGAAATAAACCAAACCAAACCAAACCAAACCAAACCACACATCGTTATATAGACGCTTATACAGACGGCATGCAACACTCGATTAAAAAGATAATGAAACACCTTACAGTCAATATGCGCATATATATATATATATATATATATATATATAAGTTTTCACTATTTATTATTTTGTTTCTGGTCAGTTTTCCCTCTCTTTTAACATATATAATATATATATATATATATATATATATATATATATATATATATATGTATACATACATATAGAGAGAGTGACAGAGGGATTAAATGTTCGATATTTCGAAATGGTAAAATGTTTTCTTCCTATATTTCGATTAATAATGTTTTGAAACATTTAAGTTAAACATCGCAAAAACATCTGATCTGGGGGTGTTTCATAAAGCTGTTCTTAAAGTTACACGAGACTTCAGAGCGGTTGGTGATCAGTTCTGATGTGCTATACTTATCAGAATTTCAATAATTCAGCACAAGAACTGATCACCAGTCGTTCTTAAGTTGTTCGTAACTTTAAGAAGAGCTTATGAAACACTCCCAGGAATTGTACGGAATTTCCGTAATGAAATAGTCACTTTGTGAAAAAAAAAATCGAGCCTTTAAGGTGTTATGATCTTACATTTTTAGCTGAACAGGTAGTGCCAAATAAATTGAAAGTTGCAAAAACTATAGCGATAAACAAAAAGAAGAGCAAGTGCACAATATTAATTTTACCACTCCATTGTTTTTTTTTTTCATTATAGGGCCAAAAATTCATCGACTATACTAAATTTCGTCCATTGTTTGGCAGAAATCGAGTTACATCACTTTTGTGATCTCTCTATGAACGACTGGTTCAGACCATCACATTATTTTCAACTTGCGAGACGTGAAGGATTAAAAACAAAACTAGAAAATCATTAATAATAATTTATGACCTAATTGCATGCTACGTGGTACAAATAAACTCTTAAAAAGGCAACTGCATTATATTGTCAAAATTGAATAAATAAGTACTATATATAATCCAAGGTGACAAGCTTTAAATATCCTGAAGTCACTGTTGTCGACAGATGGTATTCGAATGCTCACATTCAAAACACTATGATGATTAAGTAAACGGATTAGCTCTACTGATCGGCTTAGACAATTGGTAAACATGACTGAATGGGAGGCAAGTCACAAGTGTAATGTGTTATCTCATTTTGATTATGAAGATGAAGTGTCACAATTCGCAAATTTTATCTGTCTTTCTCCAATTTCCAAAAATCCACAGTAGAGTCAGGAGAACTGAATTTAGAGTTAAGCTTTAATCGCATACCTCAGTAAGTGAAGTTCATCAGCGTTTGAGTTGGAATACCATTTATCAGAAAGACAAAATATCTAGGCCTGTATCTCATTACATATGCATATAAGAAATGAATAACATGACATCAAACTGCATGAAAGACATGCTCGAATGCAAACATTGCCATAACCCCTTTGTAATCGAAATTATCTATGTCCACCTCAGCCTACAATGAATATTTCCAAGATATCGTTTACAGGCAAAACTGTATCTGAATCAGTAAAACAAGATCCCTAAATACCTCTCCAAATGAAATTCATTAGGTTGGAATTCTTTTTATGTCAGAAAGACAAAGTACCTACGTCTATAGTTTATCATTTATACATAAGAAATCGAATAACATGACAGCAAAACATATGAAAGACATGTTAGAATACAAACATTGCCATATTCCCAACGCCATCAAAATCATCCGTCTCCATTTCAGCCTTTAGCAAGTAATTACAAGAGATCGTTAACATACAAAGCTGTATCTGCAGAAACAATGATTATATCTGACAATTTGCGACACCTTTCAGCTGCAATCGCCGTAAAGTTCAACTTTCAGACCCCTACACCATTATACCTTATACCTTATTGTATTATGGTTTGGAATACCATTATCAGGAAGACAAATATTTATATGTTGTTAATTATATAATTTGCAAGAAATGAGATAACATAATATCAAACTATATGAAAGACTTGTTTGACTACAAACGTCACCATATTCTCTCCGTAGTAAAAATATTATTTCTTTCCATTAGCCTTTTACAAATAATTGCAAGAGATCGTTCACACACAATACACACACAATATACATCTGACAATTTGCTACACTTTCCAGCTTCCGCCGCCTTAAAGTTCAACTTTGACCCCGTTTACAGTGCGAGGCTCGGCCGCGGCTCGGCCGCGGCCGTGCCCAGCCCCGCTTCAGTGTAAACGCGCAAAAGGCCAAATGCGAGGCCAAAATTGGCCTCGCATTTGGCCTCGCTCTGGAGGTGGTCTCGGCCGCGGCAGAGCCGCGGCCGAGCCCGGCCTTTTCTTGGTGTAAACGCAAACTGGGCCAAATGCGCGGCCAATTGCACGGCCAGTTTTAGTCTGGCTTCCAAACCCTCTGCATGTATATTTTGCTATTCAGGATATTAACCCCCTCAACGTCGAAAACTCGTATAGTTTAAGGTGGTTTTGTCCTGCAAAGGATTTTTTCCTTCGGCAAAGGCCTTTGCCCGAACGGCGACTTCGTCGCCACGGAATCCAGTTGGCAAAGGGTCTGAAAACCAGCCGCGGCCGAGCCCGGCCTCAATTGCGCGGCCGAGCCTCGCAATTTTGTCCGTTTACACTGCTGGGCTCGGCCGCGCTTTTAATTCAAACCTTTCAATATTTTGTCGTAGTGGCGCTCTGCTTGTAAACAAACGCAATTTGGTATAGCCTGGTTTTCAGACCCTTTGCCAACTGGATTCCATGGCGACGAAGTCGCCGTTCGGGCAAAGGCCTTTGCCGAAGGAAAGAATCCTTTGCAGGACAAAACCACCTTAAACTATACGAGTTTTCGACGTTGAGGGGGTTAATATCCTGAATAGCAAAATATACATGCAGAGGGTTTGGAAGCCATTTGGCCTTTTGCGCGTTTACACTGAAGCGGGGCTGGGCACGGCCGCGGCCGAGCCGCGGCCGAGCCTCGCACTGTAAACGGGGTCCAGGAGAACCATTACCGCTTCAAGTGAAGTTCATTAACTTTGGTTTGGAATACCATTATCACAAAGACAAATATCTATAGCTTGTCATTTACATATTGTAAGAAATTACATAACGTTACATCAAACTATATAAAAGACTTGTCTGAATACAAACATGTCCTTGCATATTCCCACCGCAGTCAAAATCATCTGTGCTTCTACCTCAGCGAGTGTAGCACGTCACGAGACCGACATCCACAAGTCATACACCCCACGAGTCATACACCCCATGAGTCATACAGCTCACGAGTCATACAGCCCATGAGTTTGACACTAAGCTAACAAGGCCAACGAGAGCGACACATTAAGCCCCGTGTTGTATCTATCGAACTCGTGGGCTGTTTTCATTATATAGTGTCGAACTTATGGGCTTTATTTGCCTAGCGTCGAACTCATGGGATGTATGACTCGTGAGCTGGTTGACTCATGGACCTGTTTTCAATGTCGAACTCGTGGGCTGTATGACTCGTGGATGTCGGTCTTGTGGGATAACCATATACCTCAGCCTACGGCAAATCATTGCAAGAAATCGTTCATAAACACAGCTGCAAATGATTATATAAATTTACATATACATAATGACGATATCTGATTTAGGCTACCTCTCCCGTAGGCCCTTCAGCCGCCTTTACGTTCAACTTTGAGACCCTCAAACAAATGCAAGTGAAGTTCTAGGTTGGAATATATATAATAAGGTATTATCAAAAAGACAAAGTACCTAACGTTTATCATTAAAAAAAAAATTAAATAACATGACAACAATCGCCATACTCCCTCCACAGTCAAAATTATCTCTTTCCGTTTCAGCCTATAACAAATAGTTGCAAGAGATTGTTCATAAACGCATGACCACCTGCATCTGCATATGCATATACATCTAAAATATGATTATCTGACAATTTAGGCTACCTCTTCCCTTCCAGCTCCTTTAAATTCAACTTTAACCCTATAAAGCCCAAGGGGGGGGGGGGCACATTGTGCCCCCCTACCATATTTTCGTTTGCCACTCCTACACCCTTTACTCGATTTCAACCAAATTTGGTGACTTTTCCTAAAATCTTATTGCGAACATTTTGATATATAATTTAGCTATGTCCGATATTGCTGGTTGCCATGGCAACCGTAAACTGACAACCATGTCAGTCAGATTTTGAATGATTTTCTGTTCCAATTTCACTTAACAATATAATAATGGATGAAATGGGGGTTTTCTTGGCTGTAATTTGCTGAAGGACCAAAATGTGAAGTAACTATGGTTGTGAATTACCCTGAAATGGTCTTCTTATTACTTCCTTTACTTTTATATGACATAGGCATCAAACAATAGATATAATAGAAATAATCAGAAATACAGCATTTTCCAAAGACTACCCTTTTATTTTGTGTTATCTTCACACACGCTTTGCCTGTAATATCATTTTTTATCATATTATCAATCTGCAAACTCAAAATTTCAATATTTTGGAAATATGAAATGTGATACCAATATATGTACCTATTCCAAGCAATACATCATAGGTTTCATATATTTCTTTATATTGTAACGAGTAGCGCCCCCACGTGTTGACCTTGAGAAATTTCAACCATAACAAATAGTGAATGTTGACTTGCTTTTCCTTTTTGGTAAATATGAAAATGATTGATATGAAATAAAAACATATATACTGGGGATAAAGAAATAAAAAGAAAAAACATGATTTTAGCGTATTTCCTATGTATTTCTGTATATTTTGGTAAATAGCGCCCTCAGTGGATGACCTTGAGAAATTCCAAATGTTGGGTCATGTAGAGTATGAGTTGTTCTACCCATGTACCAAATATGACGGCCATACATCATATAATAAAGAAGTTATATAGGGGGGGGGGGGGCACAATGTGCCCCCCCTTGGGCCTGGAAGGGGTCAAAATAGCTTGGGCTTTATAGGGTTAAGACCCTCATGCCTCTGGCAAGGGAAGTTCATTACAATTTAGACTGGAATACAACATCAGAAAGATAAAATATCTATAATCTTATCATGCACATAAAAGAAAATAGAAAACACCACAGCACACTACATGAAACATAAGTTTGAATATACAAGCATCGCCATATTCCCTCCACAGTCAAACTTATCTCTATTTCAGCCTACAATAAATAACTGCAAGGCATTGTTAAAGTGATGGATCTATAGGAAAGGGGGATGAGGGAGTTTAGTAACCCCACTTTTTTTTTGTCAAGTGAAAATGAGATGTGCACATATGCATAGTACATAAATGCAACCTAGATTGAATATATTGGAAAGAATTGTGTAACTACATACATTTGACCGGTAACTGAGAATGCAGAAGAGTGGACATAAAAGGAGAGAATAGACGCAATGGTATATACGGTACAATAACAGGACCATCTGAGGAGGACTTGTGTTTGACAGATTGTTTTTCTCTAGTAAAAGAAAAGATTTACATGTAATTGTTTAATGTTTAAAGAAATAATGACTTGATTGAGATGATGAAACGAAACTAATTCAGTTGTATGACATAACATTTTGATAAAAATAATTCTATTTTTTTTTTTTAAAGAAGTCAAAGTTTTAACTATCATTTTTTTTTTTTATTATGAAGTGAGTTCCACTACTTTGGCCCATGGTAAATGAAGGTGTTCTGAGCCACCAAAGTTTTAAAAAACTACAAATGGAATTCATTCGATCGCCTTGTTGGATAATAGTGAATGGATATATTTCTTTGAAACATTGTTTCAAATAGATTTGGGAGATTACTTTTATTATAGTTATACATAATTTGTCCTAAATTAAACAAATAGAAATGTTTAATTCTCAATATTTTGTGTTAAAAAAATAACGGGTCAGTATGAGACAAAAAACAAAGAATGATATATGATACGGAGTGACTTCTTTTGTAATAGAAGTAATTTCTCTAGGAGTGTTTGATATGTATTTCCCCACGAGAGAAAACCATAATTCAAATAAGGCAATATTATAGGAATGAATATAATGTAAGTAGCGACGATAAAGGAAGACAAAAATTAAGCTTGTTGATTATACCAATGTTTCGTGAAATAGTTTTGCATATACTATCAACATGAAATTTCCATGAAAGCCTATTATTGACATTTACTCAAGAAATTTAACATGGGAAATATTTTCCAGTGGAGTACCATCAAAAATAATATCAACAGGTTGCTGCCTCTGTAGAGTTGCTAAAAAGCATATTTTTTTGTTTTTTATTGAAGATTGAGAGATAATTTATTTGCTTTTATCCATTGGACGACATTTTCTATAATTCAGAGTTAAATTGTATTCCTAGGGTAAGAGGATTATTGTGCGAAAAAAAAATTTGAGTCATCCGCAAAGGGAATAAAAGAAAGAACATCTGATGATTGTTTATGTTTCACTTACATAATGGTCAGTTGCCATCTTCTTTTTTCTCACTATTTCAATTAAACAAGGACATACGTTCTTATCCCACAAGACAATCTGACAAGTTTCATTTATATAATCCCAAAACAGTGATGGCTCTGAAATCTGTTAGACACACCGGACCCGATGTTTGGAATTCTCTTCCTTCTGAAATTCGAAGTTTAAAGTCCATTGTACTCTTTTAAGAAAGCTGTAAAAACAATGTTGTTTTCTGGATATCAGTAATTCCATTGTCATTGTTAATGTATTATACACGAAATTCTTTCGAAGTATCTCGAAGTATTTCGAAGTATCGACGCATTTAATTTATTACGTAATTATGTAACCGACCATGACCTGCATCAACTGTTCACCTGCACCTCGGTGAGAAAATATTTTGTTATGCCTTGCTAATCAATGATACAGGTGATCTTACTTTGTATAAACATTTAGTGAAAGCAGACAGACCTCTCCTTTCCCTTTCTCCTTTCAACTATCCTATCTCCATGCAAGTCATCCTTCCCTCCTATTCTCCTTCCGATGTATATTATAATAATAAGTATGTACGGGGGCTGCACGCAAATCAAGCCACGCTTATGCTGTAGCCCCACTGTATTATCAAGGAGGTGTAAGATTTGGAGTTCCAACTGGCTGTAATTACTCAAACAGTTGCCAGATTTCTATTGATGTACAAAAGAATTCCACAGGTGCACTTGTGCTTTTGATGATCGATGTTCGACGCCGCCGTCTTGCTGAGCAATCTGAAGATTCATTTTGAATGTTATTATAATGTTGGTCATATTTCACTTATTTATTTATTAAATGAAATGAAATTTCACTTAATGATAAAGCATGTAAAACAAAAGTCAAAAAGTTGTGCAAAAGTGTAAATCAGAGCTGTATCATGTGAAAATGTTTAAAACTGTACCATCCTTGAAAGCTGGTTTTATCACTTTTCCCCTTAATTTCCACAAATGAAACTGATATGGAATAATCTTCAAGTATAATTCTTTATTGATAGACATGTCAGATTAGTGCCCGGGTATTCCCAGTCGAGTAATTTCATCTTTATTTCAGTATTTTTTGCCCAATTTCTATTCGCGCGTCCTCGTGTCAGTACAACCTACCTTTTATACGACGGTATAGCGAAAAGTAATTACCATCACAAAGAAATATCTTCTTAGAAAGTGGCTCGTGATTATGCAATGAGACACGAGTCAATTGTCTTCCTATCTGCGTGGCAGATCCTGTTTGGCACATGCTTCAAATATTTTTGAGTGGCGGCATCGAACATCTAGTAAAGGAAATGAGACAGTTGTGACTTCATTCTCTTGAACCTCCTTGGTTGTACATTTTGCTGTACATTGCTGTGCAAAGGCAATGAAGGAAAAAATATTCTGTGAACAACTTATATTTATGCTTGTACATGAATGTGCATGTGCAATGATGATACAGAAACCAATAAATCAAATCAAATCAAATCAAATCAAATCAAATCAAATCAAATCAAATGATCTACAAAATCATTCATATAAATAATAAACAACAGCGGACCTACTAAACTTCCCTGTGGGACCCCATAGTTGGTATTTAACATTTGTGAGTTACAACCATTTAAAGAGACATATTGCTTCCTGTTCATGAGGTAGCTCCTGAACCACTCCAAGGCCTTCCCACGCATTCTGTAATGATGTAATTCATTAATTAAAATATCATGATTTATGGTGTCGAAGGACTTGGAGAAGTCCAGGAACAAACCTATCAGATGAGAAGATTTGTCGATAGCATGCGCCACTTTTTCTATAACACTCCATAATGCATGCATATAGTGCTATGCTTTTGCCTAAATCCAGGCGCAATCTGAGAATGTGAAAATATAAAAAAACTTGTTATGCTCCGTTCCACAATCTAGAACTCGGTTTCATCCAGTCGAGGTTCAGGGCTGGCCGAATTCATTGCTGCGTCTTCACTTTTTGGCATCAATTGTTCCCTCTCCTCTTCAGTACTAGTACTCGGCCGTGAAGTCGTTTCCATCACATTATCTGCCTGGACTGCTGAAGTAGTGGCACTACGTTTGCCACTGCCACCGCCGCTAGAGGCAACCTGTGGATTCTCGAGGTCCTGCCGATGAATATTGTTATGTCATGTACTAATTGACATATATTCGGATGTACACCAAATTGTATTACTGAGTGGAGAGGCTCAGAGACACTCATAGGCACAGAGCTACGTCAAGTATTGCTCTTAAATAAATGTCTCGTAACTGCTGAATCACGCCTGTCAAGGAATTATTCTTTGTGTCAAGGATGACAACATAACATGGTGGCAGCTGCGGGATTGGAATTAACCTTATTTTTGAGGAACTCTCAAAATTACGACTGAAACTGTTTTTGGAAACACGAATCCAGACTTGGAACTGCACCGATGCGTCGCCTCTCCCACAGTCTAGTGACCGCATCACTGTAGCACTGCATCGTCTGTGCTATCCCTGGAACTACCGTGGTATGCCTATGCAAATTCAAGTCTCCCGCATACGCGGACTAATATGCGTCAACGTTGAATCGAACACTCGACTCGTAAACTGAAAAAGTGACAAATTTGGAAACTGTTGAAACTTCACCCCGCTGTTTTGGCCCTATTGTGTGAGTTTATGGACGCTTTCCGGCACGCAAAGGGTTCATTTCGCATAGCCTACATGCAAAGATCAATGTTATAAGGATTTTGTGCTCGTTTCGCCAAAGAAAGCCGTCATACTACGTGAGTTTCGGACGCTTTCCAGCACGCAAGTGAGTAAAACAATTCCATATCTACGGAAGATTTTCGCTGCTACGGAATAAACTGCATTTGGTGTTGTCCTAGTTGATGGTATGATGTTTTGCAAACCTGTTCTGTCTCGAGATGTGTGACACTGACTGAGTTAAATAATGGTTTTGGACGCTTTGCAGCACACATCCAAGACAAATTTTGCCACTGCCACACAGGTTAGTCTGTAAAACAGCCGTTCTCACGGCTAGTCCAAACTAAGTTAGGCCTACTGCCAAAGTTAGTGAGAATAATCTGACATTTTGACACTATCGCCGATCGGTACTGGCAGCCCAGTTGAGAACGCATCGACGTACGTGATGTCTAGCTAGCTAGCTACGTGGATGAGCAATCGAATCGGAGCTGAAGCCTTCTGAAGGAACTATTTTCTGCCGTTCAAGCAACAGTCTAAACGCTAGGACAACTGGCGACGGTACGGATGTTCACCAAGCGACCAACGTAGAGCGAGCAGCCCCAAGCCAAGGGCGAGGACAAGGCCGAGCTCAAGTCAAATACAACAGTGCTGAAGTTATAAACTAAAAAACAGTGACCTGAAAGTGAAAGCATGAAATTCTTAGTCGTATGACTGCAAATGAGATTGAAATTTGAGAGCTGGAAATTACTCTGTTGAATTTGAAACCTTTGTTTTAAATCCAGGATTTTTTTTTATTAATTTAAAAGATTAACTCTCTGGTTTTATCAATTTAAAATGAAGTTGTAACGGTTAGACTGGGTTAACTTCTGGCTACATTGTTTATTTAAAAAAAAAAGAATAAAGATCTTATTTGGTTTGGTGTATTGTAACGTTAGATCTATATTGTAAGTTGGCCAAACTACATCAATTAAAGATTTTTTTTTTTTATGTGTAAAATAGAATGTAAATTAGAACAGTGTCTAGATATAGACGTACCTAATAGAAGAAATTGATTGTCAATAACTGGAGTGTGAGAATTGAGTTATTGTATATTTAATATGTCCGTAAATATCACCTAACAAACTAGGCTGATTTTTTTTTAATTTGCATAAATTTTGTGATTTAGGCCTATTGGAATTATTTAACATTGTAATAGGCACCCTAGTGCTATTAGTGGAATTCAGAATTGAATTTTGGTTCAATCTATTATTAGCATCAATTTGCTTGCAGCATGCTCTAACGTTAGATAGGCCTACCGCACTCACTGGAATTTTGAAAAAAAAATAATGTAAACATCTAACGTTAATAGGTTTTTAAACTGATTGATGTGTAATTAGGTTTCTAACATAGAACTCTAGTGTATTCAGATACTGATATTTTGTATTTGAACATTTTATTCAGTACTCATACCGACATTTTCTTTTCATGTGTATGGAAGCATTCGATTTATATTTGTGCCTATTTCAATTGAATAATGGTGTTTATTATTAACTGGAATTGCATATTTCCCTAACATTGCAAAAGGATTATATTACAATTAAACTGGGCACATACATTTCCTAAACAGTCTTTAATTTCTCAATTGATATTCAAAGAACATATGTATTTTATGTGATTGCGTTTTATGTCATACTAAGTTGACAATTTTATTTTCATGTATTGATGTTTTTCACAGCATTTTGTCAGTAAACTAAATACCATGGCTGGCCCCCTCCCTACCCCAACTTTTGACTGGGATTGCCCAGACAAAGCTCAGGCATTTAAAGAGTTCAAACAGCTATCCCAAATGTGGTTTAACGTAAAGGGAGTCAAGAAAGAAGACCAATACAATTACATAATAATGTGGTCAGGTCGCGATGGTCTTCGCGTTTTTAATACATGGAATCTGACTGAAGAGCAGTTGAAGGATCCTCAGAACATTTGGAGTAGATTGGAGAGTCACATCCAGCCTACCGAAAACTTTCGTATCCACCGACTGGAATTTCAGCGCTACAGACAGCTGAATAATGAGGCTATTGATGACTTTGTTGTTCGATGCAAATCAAAAGCAGCCAAGTGCCTCTTTCGGGATGAAGACATCCAAGAAGAACGCATAATTGAGGTACTGATTTCTTGAGTTCAGTATCCGGAAGTCCAGAAAATGCTTCTCGCTAAAGACAAAATGACTCTGAAAGAAGCCCTGGATATCGCGAGAACGCATGAAGCGAGCACAGCACACATGTCCCAGCTTCGAGGACTAGAGAACAATGCTAATGTTCATACAGCTCAGAAAAGCCGTACCTGCCTGAATTGCGGCACGATCCACCCGAAAGGAAAATGTCCCGCATACTCTCCTACTTGTCACAACTGCGGGAAAAAAGGTCACTGGAAGAAGATGTGCCGGAGCAAGAGCAGTAGCAGAGGAAAAAACTATGACCGCCGTGGACCATCCAAACAGAAATCACAGTTTCATCAAAAAGGATGGAATAAGAGAAAAGGGACTCACGGTAACAAAGCTGTCCACCCACTTGAAATGACAAGTGATGATGAACATGCAACAAGTGAATTCAACTCACTAAAACTTGAGACTCTGACGTTTAACAGGGACCTGTTATTCGACAGCCTAACTGCTGATGTACGCGATGAGGTATTTGCCACACTAGCCGTAGACATTCCGAATAGACGAGGAGATCACACTCTCAAAGTGAAAGTTGATACAGGAGCACAGGGCAACATACTGCCTACTCGCATCTTCAAGCAGATTCATCCAGAATGGACTGACGGGGATGATGCCGCACGCGAACCTCTGATCTCCAGGAGCAGCACACGACTCTTAGCGTACAATGGTGCAGAGATTCCCCAGCACGGAACAGTGAACCTATCGTGTAGATACAAGAATGGGCAGTGGCACAAAACTACATTCTTTGTGGTTGATACTACCGGACCAGCACTCCTTGGTCTACCCAGTTCAAGGGAGATGGAACTGGTAACACTAAATTGCGCTGTGCAGGCATCAACACAGGCACCTGTAAGGAATACCAAGGACCTACAGACAAGGTATCCAGACAGGTTTGAAGGCATCGGCAAATTCCCTGGTGAATTTCACATTGATCTAAAAGATGATGCACAGCCGGTCATTCACTCCCCAAGAAGACTCCCCATCCACTTGAAGGAGGAACTCCAAGGAGAACTCAACAGGATGGAGGAACTTGGAGTTATCAGAAAAGTCACAGAGCCTACTGATTGGGTATCCTCAATAGCCCTGAGCCGTAAATCCAACGGAAAGCTTCGTGTTTGTCTTGACCCCAAGGACTTAAACAGGGCATGCAGAAGGACCCATCACAAGACACCTACACTTGAAGAGATCACCTTCAAGATGAGCGGAGCAAAGGTCTTCAACAAACTTGACGCCCGTCATGGATACTGGAGTATCGTCCTGGACAATGAATCCAGTCTCCTAACCACATTCAACTCTCCGCTTGGACGATACTGTTTCAAGAGACTTCCCTTCGGGCTAAATGTGTCGCAAGATATATTCCAGGCAAAGATGGACGTGATCTTGGAAGGATGTCCTGGTGTCATAGGAATCGCCGACGACATTGTAGTCTTTGGCTCCTCCGAAGTGGAGCACGACAACAACCTGCATAGACTCATGCAGAGAGCACGCGAATACGGACTAGTGTTCAACCTAGACAAGTGTGACATCAAGATCGCCTCTGTCAAGTTCTTTGGGTGCTACTATGATGCAAATGGCATCCACCCTGATCCTGAGAAAGTGGCCAGCATCAAGGCACTGTCTCCCCCTCAGAATGTGAAGGAGCTACAGCAATTCCTCGGAATGGTACAGTACCTTTCACCATTCTTTCCCCACTTAGCTGAACTGACAGCAGACCTTCGAGATCTCACCCGCAAAGACAGAGAATGGCAGTGGTCAAGTTCGCACCAGATGGCCTTCGAGACTCTCAAGAAGAAAGTTGAAGAGCTTACAACTCTGACATACTTCGACCCATTGAAGCCGACAGTCATCCAAGTAGACGCATCACAGAAGGGCCTAGGAGCTGCCCTCCTTCAGGACAACAAGCCTGTTGCCTTCGCGAGCAAAGCATTGTCCCCCACCGAGCAACGGTATGCCAACATTGAACGTGAACTACTAGCAGTAGTCTTCGGATGCACACGTTTCCACACATATGTGTTTGGATCTAGGTTTACTGTCGAGTCAGATCATAAACCTTTGGAGAACATCCAGCACAAGAATCTTGCTGACACCCCACCAAGACTCCAAAGGATGATGCTAAGGCTTCAACCGTATGATGTCCACATCATGTACCGTCCAGGAAGCACGATGCTACTTGCTGATGCACTCTCGAGATTGAGCCCAATCTCAGGACAGACCCTGGACATAGAGGAGACAATCCATGTCATACACTGCTCTGACACAAAGCTCCAAGAAATCAAAGAGCAGACCCTGCAAGACAAGACCATGAGTTTGCTTGCCACAATAGTGATAGGATGGCCCGAACACGCACGGGATCTACCCAAGGAGATCAGGAATTTTTGGTCTTGCAGAGACTCCCTCTCTATCGAAGATGGCATTCTCATGAAGGGAGACCGGATCTTCATACCCCCACGGATGAGGAAGGAGGTCCTAGAGAAAATCCACATTGGACATCAAGGCATAGTCAAGTCGCAGGCATATGCACGTTCGTGTGTATTCTGGCCTGGCATAGACAAAGATGTGGAGAATATGACTCGCTCCTGCACTCAATGCCAAGCACACCAAAGAAGACAGTCTGCGGAACCACTCACAAACCATGAGGTACCCCAAGGCCCTTGGAAAGTTGTCGGTACTGACCTGTTTCACTTCCGTAACGACGAATACTTGATCATTGTGGACTACTTCTCTAAGATGGCGTTCGTTAGGAAATTACCTGCCCGGTACTCAAGTGTGGCTGTAATCCGCCTGACAAAGGCAGTATTCAGTGAGCATGGAATCCCAGAGAAAGTGATAAGTGACAATGGGCCACAATTCTCTAGTGAGGAATACAAGAGATTCAGCCAATCCTGGGGATTCACACATGTCACCTCTAGCCCACACTATCCCAGAAGTAATGGTCAAGTGGAGAGAGCAATACAAACTGTGAAAGCAACCCTGACCAAAGCTAGAGAAGGCGGCCAAGACGAGTTTCTAGCCATGCTCTCCATCCGCAATACCCCCATAGATAGCAAGCTTCCGCCACCTGCAGAAATACTGTACAGGAGGAAGTCTAGAAGTGCACTTCCTGTGAAAGACACTCTGAACCGTGGTAACATACCAGACAACGATGAGATCCGCCAGATGCTTTGTGACCGTCAATCCAAGCAGAAAGAAAACCATGACGTACGCGGTACAAGGAAACTGCCGAGCCTAGAGATAGGGCAACAAGCTACTATGAGGGACAGCAGAACAGGACTCTGGACACCGGTGGTCGTGAAGGACGTATGTGCCGAACCAAACTCCTACCTGGTACAGACCCCCAATGGGCACACACTGCGTAGAAACCGTAGTGGCCTGAGAGACCTCGGTACCACAAAAATGCGGGTCCACTTTGCCCCCACCCCTGAAATCCTGACAAACCAGGTGTATACACTACTAGAAGTGGTCGCACTGTAAGACCACCAAAGAGGCTTATCAAAGAGTAGCAAACACATACTCTGCTTTGTAAATACTGTTTTATGTGTTAAGGATAGCCCTTGTGACTATTCCATTTTTGATTGAAAATTATTTGTTTTGAGATGCATGAGGCAAAGCACTTCAAATTATTCACATTTATGGAAAAAGGGAGAAGTTATGTGGTGTAAACTTTGAAACATACTGACATAATGTGACAATACAACACCCAATGCTGAGATATGTATGTTTAGTCAGACCTGTTGATAGAAGTGCATATTGACTTCATGAGTTAACCAAATTTATGAAAGCTAATTCTTATTAGAATTCAATTGTGATAATGAGCTATGTATGTACAATGTATGAAATTACCATAGTTCACTCTAGCTTCACCCGTAAATAGTATAGATTGAACTTTTGGCATGCTATAACATACTAGAAATGAGTAAAAGCTTTTCAATCTACGCATTTTGGAATTAGTCAAAATTGATACAGTCTTTAATCAATCTTTATGTATCAGTCACAAGAACAATACTAGTGATATATGTGCATGCAATTAGTTTATTCATTTTAGGCAATTGATTTACTTCAGACAATGTGGAATTGTTACATTACTGAAGATAATTGCTTTAACAACAGGTCACAGATAAATTGCTTACAATGTGCAAGTTGCTATTCCATATAAATATATTGAACTTGCATATGTGTCACATTCAGTGGCAGATACTGTATAAATGTTACACGGTGTTATGATCAAGATACCAATTTGGCGTTCGTTGAATAGAATGTGTTTTCTAAAGTTGAGCAGTTATTCTGACTCGGTTAAAGACCTCATCTTCTTTGTTGAGAGAGGGGATGTTATGTCATGTACTAATTGACATATATTCGGATGTACACCAAATTGTAATACTGAGTGGAGAGGCTCAGAGACACTCATAGGCACAGAGCTACGTCAAGTATTGCTCTTAAATAAATGTCTCGTAACTGCTGAATCACGCCTGTCAAGGAATTATTCTTTGTGTCAAGGATGACAACATAACAAATATCATGACAAAGTAAAGAATGACATGACATGACATGTACAGAGGTCTCTATCGGTATATATACTCGGAAATGGCGACAAACTTTAGGAAGCTAGAATAACCACCCAGTCATCTAATCTACATACCACATTTCAATGAAACTCATTGACTGATTGACGTTATTACATTACAAAAATTCATAGAGCCAGGTTGACCTCTTACTCTGCCAACAGATGAATCAGAGAGGGCAATTACCTATCAATGCTTTTTCGTTACCCATTGTTCACCACTATGCAAAACTTGAAGATAGCCATGCAAAGAATACAAAATTCGAATGAAATCCTTGCAGTCAAAAATGCATTAAATTCCTCCCTATACACTGTACGGTAAAATTGGAAGAAATCAAATACATGATGTAAAATTTCAAAGCAGTTCCATCAAAAATGCATTTCCTACTGTCGTCCACTCGTCGACCACCCCCCCCCCCCCCATTCCCACTTGCCTAGCAGTGCGGGGACTGCAGACCGACTTACCGGTAGTTGATTGTCACCATCACCGTCACCGTCCCCGCCGTCGCCACTGGATGAGGCCTGAGAGGTTCGCTGATGAATATAAACCATCATTACAAAAATAAAAAGTAGGAAGATATGAAGTTTCCTACGGATTACTCTTTCTTTATTTTTTTTTTTGAGACAGCAAACAAATTCCATACAGCTAGAGTGCACAAGGAGTTACTAAGGCGAGCTATAATAACTCTTTGAAATGCCCAAAACATTCAACTCCAACCATTTTATGAATAAAGTCCATCCATCCATAACAAATTTGTTGCGTGTCAAACTTTCATCCATTCAGGTTGACCCTTTTAACCCTGTCCCAGTCGGATCAATGGTGCAACCTGCAATATTATGTGTATCAATGATTTTTCCCATCCACCGTACACCACTACACACAAAATGTAAATAAAACCCAGACAGCAATGTCTTTCCCTACCCATCGAACAATGATATAGAACAAACAAACAAACAAACAAACAAACAGACTTTAAAAACAACAACAAACACCGGAAGATAATGATGTATATAATGCAACATTTAACAACAACAAACACCGGAAGATAATGATGTATATATAATGCAGCATTTGGATGAAATCCAGTCCAAAAATGCCTTTTCCTCCCCATGAGGTGCACCACAATACAAAACTGAAAAACAATCTATTTATATACACAATTAGACCCCTTTTTGCCCTTAAAAATCGAGACAATACAGGAACTATCACAATGAACAATACATAGGCTATTGAATTGTCCTATGGTACACATCTACACTGATCTCTATCTCTAGTTACATAAAAATCAGTGACACCTTCAGAGCTATCCGTTAAGAAATGGGACCGTTATCATGTCCACAAGAAAATAATGTGAGGCGGCGTATTGCCGCTGAATTCAGAACATTTCGGGAGACTCTTCCGGGGATACGCTAGAGAAATTACCCCAAAAACAAAACAAAGCAAAACAAAACAAAACAATCAGCGAACAAAGAAACACGAAATGATTATGAAGTTTTTCGTAATACGTGTAGCGAAGTATTCCATGTCAGATCGGTTGTGTATTCATAATCAAGTGCTTGCGACCGCAAATATGAATTTGTGCTTTGGAATAATTAATTATTACTGATGACACGCGACAAACTGCAGAGTGAATAAGCAAAGTGCACGAACCTTTGTGCGTAAGGTAGATTGGATTCATACATATTGATATATACTTGCGCTGAATTCACTTTCGTTGATTTCTTACTCCATTGTTTCTCTGTATCAGACGACGTAACCAGCTGAGAAAATTCAATTTCCATAGAAGATACACCACCAGTGCCAGGATCATGAGGATAAAGAGAAGACAGAGAACACAGATCACTATCAGTGCCACATGCAGACGATAGAGCGACGAACCTGTCAATGTCAAAAAGAGTTTGGGTATCGATTTACGTAGTAATGAACACATTCATTATTACATAATTATAGCTATTTAATGCTTATAACGTATTTGTTTTAGTTGCAGTTGCTTTGGTCGATTGGAAATTTGTGTTAAAGGTGGAGGTTTGTCTAACCTGCACACCATGTATTCTTGTACACTTGGAACAGTCTTAATCACATGTGTCCATTCCATTGGAATGGGTTTAACAGTGATTTCACATTCACCATGTTGACAATGTCTGCATGCTTTAAACTTTACGTAGTATCTAAATCAATGCTTTCTTTATTTTCAGCATCCTTTATCCCCCCCCCCCCTTCTTGATCTCTGATTTTTTAATTACTTAAGCTAGCTTGCACTTGGTATATTCCTGCAATCCTAAGAGATTCTGTCACGAATAACCACTTAAATCCAATGTTTGACGCAGCATTTGATTTCTTGTCGGGCATTAACACTAATATTTGAAAACTCTCAATTCTATATTTGTTTTTTTTTTCAGTTTCTTGTCTCTTGAAGTTAATTGCAGTAGCAATGTATTTGAATTGTTTACTTTATTCTACACAGCATTTGCATTTCTTCGAATACTTAAGATTAAGTGGTGTGTTAAGCTTTCGTTTGTTTAACTTGTGCTTACAATGTCCAGATAGTGACTATAATATGCATCCCTCGCAGTATCTTGCCTAAAGTCGTATATGGTGCGGCTTGACGACTCAACATTATCACTTTCTCAGACGAGGAACAGATAGAAAAGCAAGCGATATACACACTCTTAAATTTGTGGGGCCACCAAAACATATAATTCATGAAACAATGGGTTCCGACATCTATTTCTGGTGGCCCTGGGCCGCTGGCCCACCGCTAAAAATGTTGAGCCTTGTATTAGACCTATTACATGATAGATATAAAAACTATTCCTGGTATTCACCAATGGTCATTATTTAGTATACATTTTCCCTCCGATAAACACAATACCTGGGTCAGGAACATTCTTCTGTGTAGTCTTTTCGGTAGTCATTGTTAACTCAGCTGCAGTAGTTGATTCCGTATAGAGTTCTGTGGTTGATCCAGCACAGAGTTCAGCCGTTGATCCCGTATAGAGTTCTGTTGTTGATTCTTGTGAAGTCGTCGTTGGTTCGGTGTTGGTACTTTTACAGACTGTGTTTGACGTATCGGTGCAATGAGCAATGAGTCGTTTGTTCGTTCCACAGTCCGAACATTTGTGGCAAATCGTGCACCGATTGAAATGCTCTTTGAGGAAAAATTTATCCCCACAAGCGTTACATCTATACAGGGGAGAAAAAAAGACGTCTATCCCTCTATACACTTGAAATAAAGGAAAGAATTCGATTGACATAACAATTCATAATACGCAAAAACCCATGCATATATATAATCTGTGCTGCAAAAGCTTTTGATATGACAATAAATATGTCTTGAGTCTTGATAGAAAAATTGCTAAATCAACATTCATAACAAACGTTTGGAAACTATCCAAATGCTACATCAAGATAAAGATCAAGATCAGTTTTCAAGAATTATGATCATAATCCTCCGCAGTGATTTTTTACAATGTTTTATTCCCTAGACATTTGATACAAAATGCTCTATACACGCGACTTTTACACTCTTGTTTTTACAAAAAGGCCCTACCGTGGGAGGTGGTATCCCCCTCCCACACCGTCCCCCGCTCGGTCGCTTCGCTCCCTCGCCGAGGTTCTCACACCGTCACATAATGTATAACCCCGTATATGTTATAATCATAGTCCTCCACAGTGATTTTCCCACTATGTAAAATGAATATTTTTCATAAGTTATGATCAGAGTCCAAGTTATGATCACAGTCTTTCGCAGTTTTTTTTCCACTATGTTTAATTCCTTAGAAATTAAATTTAAAATGCTCTATAAACGCGACTTTACACACTTGTTTTTACAGAAAGTCCCTCGCCGAGAATCTCACACCGTCACATAATGTACCCTCGTATGTTATAATCACAGTCCATCACAATGATTTTTCCACTATGTGAAAATGAATAGTTTTCGTATGTTATGATCATAGTCGAAGTTATGATCATAGTCCTTCGCAGTGATTTTTTTTTTTGCTATGTTTAATTCCCTAGAAATTTGATTTAAAATGCTATATAAACGCGACTTTACACACTTGTCTTTACAAAAACTCCTTACCGTGGGAGGGGATATCCCCCTCCCACACCCTCCCCCGCACCCTCCCCCGCACCCTCCCCCGCACGGTTGCTTCGCTCCCTCGCCGAGGATCACACACCGTCACATACTGCATAAGCTGTTATTTTCGCGAAGGTTTAATGTACGCAGAAATAACAGCGTACACAGTAATGACCCCCCCCCATACAGTAATGTACCCCATATAGTCCTTCAGATTCGTGTATGTAAAAAAATCTCGCAGGTTACATTTAGTGTCAAAACGCACCCCTCCCCCCTCTTGGAAAAAAAGCTGATGACGCCCCTCCAATTGATTTAAAAAGTAAAAGAAAAGCTTTATTCTGCTTGTGGAGTTTCCTTTTTGTTGTTCTTAGTTGGTTATCTCGTGCGTCAGCCTATATAAGAAAGTTTAGGAAAGAGCCCAGTCTCCGGACCGGCAAGTACCCGCTTGCTTATGCGAATATTGGCGGTTGGACTAGGAATATTGTAGAGTCCAGTGGTAGTTTTTTTCACGTTTTAGTTTTCTCACGTATTAGTGTCTTCATCGGCACTGAGACATGAATTGATATTGCTCTGGCTCAACTTGCAGAGTATGATATGAGTGGCACCGTCCGGGCAATCAGAACTCTTGTTGTTCGTCGATTCCTGTGAAATGAATTCAGAAAAACATATCAAAGAATACCGCTAAGAAGGTTTGGGAATATTACACCATCTTATTTTACGTACGCTTTATAAGTCCATCGTTAAGCTTCAGGTATTAGTATTGCATTCGTATCCGTGTGTTGTAGCTTACTTTCGAAACTTATCATTGTATTGGATTTGTCTATATAATAATATCATAATACACACACACATACACAGAGAGGAGAGAGAGATATTTCTTTACACACACACACACACACACACACACACATACACACACACACACACACACACACACACAAGAGGTCTCGACCATGTGGAGAACCAGTGTAGCTTATATATATATTTATGTAATATGTATATGAATATATGCCATATCACATATTAATTACTTATCAATCAACAACGAGCATTTGACATTAATTTTGTAGTGTACTTACCGCATTCGAAGCCATGCATCTATAGTTCCAGATGAGTGCAATCGACAGAAGAATATATACAGTATTCTCTTTAAGTGTCGCCATGTTTTCTGTCTCTGAGATGTTAGAGAAATGTATATACATTGTGTATAAAAAAAATGTATCATAATAACCATAATATATCACAAGATATCAAAATGACCATAATAATATATCAAAAAATATCAAAACCACCATGATAATACAAGACAATAAAAAAAAAGGACATGATGATGACAATATTGGTCACATTATAATGGACTATTGAGAAAGGTTTCAAAAATTGTTATTTCTGTCACAAAACTACAATCATCCCCATCACGTGTCCACATTATTCTTCCAGTCTATATGAACTGAAGTCTTATCAGTTATTTACACGGCATCAAAATCGGTCATGAACCAATGTATTGCGTTTCAATGTCAGTATGAATTTATTCAACTTGGATCCAGCAAACGAACTGCAAATAATGTAGGATGCGTAAATGTTGCTAAATGAAAACGTAAATACCAACAGTGATGATTTGGGGAGTCATTGGAAGCAGAAAGCACTATACAGAAATCGATCACAAAAACGTTAAAGACATTCACAAGAGCCTTGGATACTCATATAAGGTGAAAGGACACGATCAAAAAACACACACAGGTCTATACACGCAGTTAAAGTAGCCAGACTTGTGTCGAGGTATGAGTGCTCGCACGAGAATTATTTCAAATAGTCTTTCGCACAGTTTTATTGTTATTATATAAGTTCAAGGCTTGTGCAGGAAATGTACAACACAGATACATGGGCAACACCATTGCTCTGATAGAGTATTTGCTTTTCTCAGTGTACCCAAAATACGACCATAAATGCCGAGCGCATGTTATCAGCCTATATCTTGTACAGGAGTTATGTAAGTCAACAACCTGAATAGACGTAGTCCTTTATCATCCATGCTTAAGGAAAAACTAACATTGTATACAAAATATATACGGAATTGGCCTTCACTTCGTTAAAGCTTACTTACGACGGGTTGTGATTACTGGTATAATATAGCACCACATGATTTATTCTCTCGTTATGGATAGAACAACGATCGGAATTAGGACATTGAGTAGGATTTTGTTCTAAGAATGCTTTTATCGTCTATAACAGCTCGTGAAACTAATTACCTTACTTTACTTTAATTTACTTTAATAATCAATGTAGATAAAGGCAAATATTACAGAAGTCATTACTCACATCAGGCGCAGTGCGATGCAGTGATTTCACAAAGTTGAAATCAAAGTTCGTCACATCAGGCTCCCTGCGATGTTTGAAATGCAGTGATTGATCTTCACAAACTTAATGCTCGCATTGTGAATGTGACATGTACACTGATCAGCGTACTCCTTCTTGCACAAAAAGAGTCCTTACTTATTCAGACGGAGTAACACTTTGAGCAACATGGACCTTGAACGATGGTACTCCAGCGAGCTAAAGCTTTCTCATTGTATAGCAAGCTAGTGGTGGGAAAGAACGCAGAATACGTTACGCCAACATACAAAAGATATACAAAAAATACGCTATATAGGTTTAGGAATGTACAACTGATCAGCGAATTTGACATCAGTGACTGCTATAGCCTTGTTGATGGGCAGCTGAGAATGCAACGTACAATACCCTTAAATGGCATTTAATTGTCCTATTTATAGTTAGGAAATAACAAAACAAAATGAATGTACCTTCTTGAAATACAATAAAGGATTCAGTTATAAACAGATGTCAGATTATATTTGTACCTTCTCCACATCACGATAAGCACATATAGTAATTGGTTGTCTTTAAGTTATTCTTTTGACCCTACTTCCCTTCATGTCGGATCCTATTTTTGTGATATAGAACCCCTAACCGGCGATAGAACGCATGCAAAGTAAAAAACAAAATCCTTCTTTCGGGAAAACGTCGGCGACGCCATTTATGCCTTCAAACATATCCTTGTCAACTTCTTTTGACATGGGTGCGTAGTAAAGTGCAGAGCGACCTCACCGGGTCAGTTGCCTGGGTTACCATTGTATGAAAACGATATACTGCCACGGAACCCTGTAACATGTCACGCATAATGAAGACAATGCACATCACGCACTTCGCATTTTTTGCGAACATTTTTGTTCAGCTCAGCCCATGCGTGTTGGGGGGGGGGGGGGGGCACATACAAAATAAGATAAGTAAACATACACATGTTGTTATGGCGACTGTATGGCTCCGCTATATTGCATTATTCTCTTAATAGTTTTTGACAATACATGTTGCCAGTGCCAGATGACAGTTTCCCATGATTGGCAAATAATCACTATTTGGTAATACATATACCTACACACCAATTTTTGACAATACTCCGAGCCGTTTTTGAAATGTGGGCAAAGGTGATATTTTTTTCACTTGACCTTTGCTAACATGACCCAAATCTCTCCTACAGAATCAATATGCAGCAATGCTGCATGTTTATAGCAAGTTTAAAAGGTAAAACGTAGTTCTGTGAAGGGCTCAAAATTCATCTCCCACTATTACGAATTTGCTTTCAAATATCGAAAGGTTCTACCAGGAAACTCATCTGGTTCATGCGGCTTGCCAGGATATCGAGTTGTTTGGAAGTGTAAAAGCGTTAAAGGAGACCTCCGGATGATTTTTCAGATTTTTACATTTGAACAGCTATGAATTAGTTATAACTGAGGACAGAGTTTCAGAATTTGTGATAATTGGGATAAAGAATAAGAATATTCTAAAAATTTAGAACAACTTGCAATAAATAAGGATGATGACATGGCAGAGTCACCATAGAATGCATGAGTTGGGGCTCGAGGAAGCAGAACAAAAGAAGAAGGCATGCATAGATTATACACAGGTGAACTCGCAAGCAAACGGTATTGCAATGGAATTACACTGCTACATTTCTGAAATATGTGAACCTCCTATGTCATCATCCTTGTTCAGTGTAATTTGTTTAAGGTTTTTCAAAGTATTGTTTCTCTGCTCAAAGACCTCAATAAATTCCACAAATCTATACATGGAGTTGTCGATTTATGTACTACATGATGTGAAATTATGAAAATCGTCTGGAATGTCCCTTTAAGATCGGAATACCCAACTTTTATCCCTGGATGAATGTCCAAACGCCCTCTCTGTTCAGTTCTGGGTCGGTAGAACGTCATGTGATGTACGCTCGTACCCAAGCACAGCTTGTAGTAGTAGTAAAAACATAATAATAACAACAACAACAACAACAACAAAGCTCAGTATTCCTCACTGGAACATTGGAAATGCCAATAAAGGAAGGAATGTTAGATAGCCGAGAAAAGGAAAGAAATTAGCAATGAAACTCTAGTAACGCTATTATAGCACAGCAGGAAATAGAACCAATCTTCAAAATGGATAATAACACAATGATCTTTCACTCGAGATTTGTAGCTACCATTGATACTACATGATTGGTTTGCTGCTGTATGGGGTTTTTGGGCAGGTATATTCTGTGTGTATGTGTTTGAGCGAAATATGGCTATACGGTGTGTTGTGATGTGGAGTGCTGTAGAGTGGAAAATGCTGGTAAAGTAAGCGACTGAGGGTAATGTTCTATATAAGTATTACGGGCGCTGACTACATGCATTGATTATGCATATACATTTATGCTCTCCGTTTGACCCCATATCAACAATTGATTTCATCATTCTATAATTCTTGTTGTGACGAGTATGTAGAAGTAATGGCTAGATAGATCACATGATTATTTGCAGTGAATGAGGATTAGAAGATTTGATATAGAAGAACCTCATTTATGAAGGGCCAATAATTTATTTTGCATTATGCTATATTTCATGCAATGTATGTTATGTTATGATACTTTATATGTTCAGGTGGAACATAAAGCTGAAAGGGTGCCGATAATGGGAGATGGGGGCAGATATAGAGATGGGCATCAAAATAACAATTTCAGGGTTTTTTGAAAATCCCTTTTTTTCAAATAATATTTATTCACTTCCATTCAAATAATACAAGAAACATCAGTTCAATTTGGTATTACTGTACAAACATAAAAGAATAATTTCTTTAAGATTAAACCCCTCGTCTCAGGGCGCGCGTGCGCGCGCACACACACACACACACACACACACACACACACACACATTTCCCATATATAAACTTTGTTTTATTTCACCTCAGCCATAACGCATTATTCTGCCGATAGGTCTCCAATACAAAGTTTCACATGATTGGCAAATAATCATAACCTGGTAATATACCAATTTCCACGACAATACTTTGGAAAATATGGAAAAATACAGTGAAATTGTTGGCATTGTTACATCACCTTTGACCCGCTGGTCCACTGACGTCCAGCCTGGATTAAAGCAAGAGAAAACGCACTTTGAGAAATCTAAAAACTATCTTTGTCCGCCTCAGCCTACGACAAATGAATTGCAAGAAAACATACACAAAACCTGCGTCTGCATATAAATACAAAGTTCACCTTTGAAATCTTGATACTGAAGTGAAGTTCACTATGTTTGAATACCATACATAAGAAAGACAAAACTATATAATTTATTGTTTACATATAACGTGTACATTGTATCAGAAACTGAATAACGTGATAATGGAATACCTGAAAGACATGAGTATTCGAATACAAAGCGTCGCCATATTCCCTAGGCAATCTAAGTTATCTGTGCCTACCTCATCAGTCTATGAAAAATAATTGCAAGAGTTCGTTCACACACATTTGACGATATCTCGATGTGTGACAGTTTTCGCTTTCGTCGCCTGTAACTTCAATTTTAGAACATATCCGGTAAGAGCAGTCTTGCCATCATCCCATTCTTATTAACCTGCAAAGAATTATCACTTTTATAATCACAATGCGAGATAGGTTGTACAATTCACGGCTTCGATCACAGTTTCCTCAACATTATTCATGTCTATTCAATTATGTTTTGTAAATCATTGATCTGGAAACTCATAAAAAAATCAAACGAAAGACGGCAAGTATGCCATTATGGTTATATTTCTGAGGATGGCCTCCAAGCGGTGTCTATAAGTAAAACTCTTTATCTTACATGTACATACAATCTGATGATTTTCTTCTTTATATACAGCAGTATAAACGCGACAACAAAATCTAACTTGAAAATCTCACCAATACAAAGTTCTTTGCAGGTTGGGGTAGGAAGCATAATTGTTTATACTTATATATGTAATAGAATGTCATAAAATACAATTGTTTTTGAACGCTTGCAACATAAGGCTCACAGTTTGTGTAAACTGAAATGAGTCATTTTACAAACGCAGATAACATTTTTGAGTAAACTTCTATCTTCCATTTGGACATGACACAAGTACACACATAATATATCCATATATCTACTACATAATACATGTATATTTTACTCGACAAAAATTCACTTTTCTAGCATAATGAAAGAGCACTTGATTAACCGCTTCAAAAAGCAGGGGGAACATTGCTACCCTTCATAATATTATGTCAGTATCAAGTTGACGGAATGTGTAATTTTCACATTAAAAAAAAAAAATTCCCTTTATATTTTCTTTATATCGTTGTCTGCACATGACGCCATAACTCTCCTCATCCAGCGGTTCCAACACCAAAACGTAAAAAAAGAAAGATCATTACTTTGCATCGATTGCCCGATTTTCCTCAAACTTTCACTAATGTGTTCTACTAATGTTGCTGCTTTCACTCAATCCACATTTCTCTTTGGGTTTTTTTTTTTCCTTTAAGATTTGAGAACAACAAAAAATGTATAAGTAGACGGAAACTGCACACACAAATAATTTTCAAGAAAAGAACTCATGGTATCCCCCAAAATGGTGTACTTTTTTTGGAATCTTGACTCCATAAAGATTGCAAATGTGATTCAAGTGTATAAAAATGGAAGACTGAAATCGAGAATGTATATACAATACATGTTATAATGTGTTCTTTGTTGTCATTGTCACACCAAAAAACCTTGAATGGTGTATGGCATCTTTTTCACCAGCATTTACACAACAATCATTTTGTTTCACTGCAAATACTGTATCAGCTAGTACATCGTATTCAACAGCATTTGATTTATGGGGGCTCGTTCACTATGGTTGCTTATGTATATACAGGGTAAGTGTTATTCTCACAATTATTCCATTGCCATAAAGATATCTGTATCAAATTGTAATTCATCAGGTGAACGACCTGTGGCCGACATGATTCTAGTACAATCGTTAAACTCAAACTCTTATGATCGACCATAAGCTTGTCGTGCTCCGTTTCACAGTCTAGTAGATCGGGGTTGGTGTCACAGTCTGCATCCGTCATTCAGACTGAAAGTCATTCAATCGCGACTGGTCCTGCGTCTGGATTTCTTTGCACTAAGGAACTATATACTTGCTCTTGTTGCTGGCTGTAGTTCGGCGGTGCCCCACCGTCCCCAGCGTTTGGCTGTTGCTGGATGTTATTAAAATTAAAGGATGAAATAATATGAAGGGTCATACAGATTTCTCTTTCATTATCTACTTTATAACGCTATGTGACCAAGGAGTCGTCGTAGCGAGCTTTACAATGATAATAAAAATGTACATTTATATGGCGCTTCATATATAAGTAATTTCTTATAAAGCGCTATATCTATTTACAAACTACTCAAAGCGCCTGCTGCTCTCTCTTAAGGAAATAGAAAATAGAAAAGGTACAAAAAATAATACATTACAATACATTGCAATACCATACAAGGCAATACAATACAATGACAATGCCTAAAAGAAGAAATAAACAAAAACCAACTAATTAAATGATTGAGCAAAAGGATATGCCTCTACATGTCGTTGAAAAGTATCTAAGTTGTGTATGTTGCGAACAATATCCTGAAGTTTATTCCAAAGTGAAGGAGCCATAAGGAGGAAGGCGCGATCCCCGCAGGTTGTCCGAGTTTTAGGAACATGTAACACCGTCGAAGACGAAAAACGTAGACTGTAAGCCGACTGTTTCACTATGACCAAGTCCTGAAGATACTTCGGAGCCATGTTATGTAATGCCTTGAAAACAAGGGTAAGAATCTTTTACTCAATCCTCTTATTGACCGGAAGCCAGTGGTATTGTCTTACTATTGGGGTGATGGGGTCGAGTTTTTCCTCACACGAGCTAGAACACGGGCGGCACTGTTCTGTACCCTTTGGAGGCGAGAGATAGAAGAGTTCGGCAGACCAGCTAATACTGCATTACAATAGTCAATACGCGATGATACTAGGGCGTGAATAACCTTGACAGCATCAGATTCAGACAAGAATCTGCGAATTCTTGCAATGTTCCCCAGATGGTAGTTGGCACTCTCACAAGCACTCGTGATGTGGTCATTCATCTTCAACCTGTTGTCTAGGATCACTCCAAGGTCACGAACTGATTCCAAGAGCGACAGATTCTGGCCATTCAGAGAAATGTGCTCCATCTCAAACACAGAGTGTTGGTGTCGGGAACCAATCAGGATCACATCAGTTTTGTCATTTTTACGTTTCAGGAAATTGCCACTCATCCAATCCTGCATTGCTGTCAAGCAATCCTGAGTTTGCTGACAACAGACCGGTGGGCCCCATTTCATAAAAAGTTGATATGATAGCAACTCTTGCTCGAATGGCACTTGTCATAGTAACGACAAGAATCCAGCTTCCGGATTGGCTGTAGCTATTGGAAGTTGCCATTCCAGCAAGAGTTGCCATCCTAAGGCTACGGTCACAACCCCCAAAATCAGCCTGCTCGGCGACCGGTCGGCGAGTGTAGCCAATTTCGGTCGGACAACGACCGGTGACCGACCGGTGACCGACCAGGCACCACTGATCTTTAAGGCATCGGTCGGTCGCCGCTGAAATTTTTAACGCGGAGTTAAAATTTCAGCGGCGACCGACCAGTTTTCACTCACTGCCCAAAATACGCTCGATGTCCTAGCGGCAACCGCCCAGGCACTGACCTAATCGAGCGGTCGCTGCCGCGCGATTTTGGGAACAAAAATACTAGAGACAAAAATGACAACAGCACAGAAGAAAACCAAGGAAATAGATCGAGCGGTCGCCGTCGAGCAATTTACTGACTAAAAATGATAAAGATAAAAAAATGACAGAAGCAATGAAGGAAACCAGGCACTAGATGGGGAAGAGAATCCAATGTGGATGGTGGAAGAACGCAAGGGGAGGGATAGAGGCAAGAGGCAACATCTCAGCATCTCAACATTTCGGCAACCAACATGAGGGACAGGGAAGACAGGGACAACCACTTTGGGGCAAAAGAGATGGAAGCTAAAAGTTAGTGTCGATATGTAGACTTGGTAATATATGGTTTGGTTATCTTATCATTTATTAAAGGTCTACTGAATGAAGAAGTACATAATTACATTCCGAATGAATGATAAGAAATGGGGAAAATGAAAATATTAAATAGGAATAGAAAAATGCTGTAGAATAAAGAAGCACACAAGATATTTTGGAATAATCTAATCTATTTCAATCTTTGTTCCATCTTGGACTTTCCTCCCTTTTGTTTGATTTCATAATTGAATACCTGAATATAAGAACGACCCAAGCCCATTAGAGAAAATTTGGGGAAAATATAAATGAATAAATAACTTCCTACTGCTTTTAGTGTTTTCAGTTGTTGGGATTTTATTCATACAAATTTGAACGTAAAACAGTCACTTGAATGATTATCTGTATTTGCATGACTTCGTAAACAGTTTCCAAAGACATTAGACAAATTTGGACTTGGGTCGTTGTTATATTCAGGTATTCAATTTCTAGTTATTTGTGGTTTCAGAAAGCTGAGGTTTATAGTTGGTAATTGAATTCTTAGATCTGTTTCCTCGAGTTATATCTTAATTAATAGATTAATTGATTGATTGATTAATCAAATAATTATCACATCACAAATTACGTAGGTAGGCCTGCATGAATAAACCCAGGTAGCTCGTAAGAAATTTCCGGCAGAGACTGAGCGATAGCGACAACACGTGCGGAGCAGACATGCGGATTTCAGCACAGGGTAAATGAGTAGTTGAACGTATCACGATTGTAAAACAAATCCTTTTCTATGTCTCTACAAATTTGAATTAGGTTATCTAAGCATAAATAGATTATGATACATTATAAAATAGATTAGCCATAGCAAGAACTTGCTTACGTGAGAGTTATTTGATAACGTTGCAAAATAAAAACCCCGTCATTGAATGGAATGTCCCAGAGCTATCTCGGGGGCTCGAGGACGTTATGGACACGTCGATTTGCAAGTGGGAAAGATGTGATTACAAATGGGTTGAAATGAAAAGGATTTATGAATAAAATACCCAAAAGCATAATGTTTTTTTCATAATTTATTCACAGTTTATTATTTCCTTTTATAAAATTCACATAAACTAGTGCTGTATTGAGGTAACTAAGTGCACATTTGCATGAGTGTACACGCATCAACCCTCCTGCCTGGTTGGAATGGCACACAGTCAGTTTTTCAATGATGTATGAATGCTCTTCGCGTGTAGATCGCGCCGTAGGGAAGATAGCGCCCAAGTTCACTGCCAACTAACTAGACAGGCACGAAATTACAGGTTACATGGAGGCCCATACGTGGATGGGTTAAAATGAGCACAATATTAACCAATGCCTTTAATATCAATGTCATGCACATCATCACTGCTACCACCACCTTCACCAAAACGTCAATGTCTTATGAATTGTCAATATCAAAAATGCCAGTGGCATACTGATTAAACCTAACAAGCTTTAAAAACTTAGAAAAAATCACTCCTGAATTAAATGAATCTTTAAATTAAAAATAATTATTTTTATGTCAATAGTGTCTCAATACAATTTTAATTACCCTTTACTAAAATTAGTTTGATAGCGAGCGACAAGATGAGCTCTGATTGATGGTATGCATCTTTGCTTGTACTCATGCATATACTCTTATTCATTTTCTCTCTTCCTCGCCGCAATAAAAAAAAAACGGGGTCCACGCGCATGCGTACTCTTATTCCGAAGACGTAAGTCATGAATATTCATATTATGTAGACTTGGGGTCCGGAGCTTATGTGGGAAAAATAATTTCGCAGCCCGGCAGTGTAAACGGACAAAATTGCGGGGCTCGGCCCCGCAATTGAGGCTGGGCTCGGCCGCGGCTCGGTCCAGCCCCGCACTGTAAACGGGGTCTAAATGCGCAGAAGATAACAACTGATTAAATCAAGGAAAATGTATGTGCAGTTGTGGTATGTATAGGTACATAACCGCTCAGACATCTTTGTTAGCGAAATGCAGGTACTTTTGAAGAGATAGTCAGTTCTAGCTATTTGATCATGATTTGTTGTCTCATTTTCCACCTTTTCCGCACTTTCGTTAGTAGGTCCGTGATATAGTAAAGACAAAAAAGTGATATGTGAACGGAGCCGCTAAGCTATTGCACAATGTTAAAGAAAAATAACTTAGAATGAAAAATTCCGGTACTTTTACATTTAAGAATCCCAGAAACCCACACCATGATATGTTTTCTCTCCTTATTTTGTAGATGACGATTCAAAACTGGTAGAAAATCAAGTAAAAATGAATTCAAACTATGGATATAACAATTCCATCAAAATTGCATTTTATGCTAGTGGCAGTGTGCTTCAGCAAACCACTGACACGCGACAAAGTGCAGATTGAATAAGTAGATGGCATGAAACTTCGTGCGTAAGGGTACGTTGGATACGTATTGATATATGCTTGTACTTAATTCACTTTCGTTGATATCTTACTTCATTCTTCCTCTGTATCACGTGACATAGCCGGCTGCCAACTTCTGATTTCCAAAGAAAGCACACCACCAGTGCCAGGAATAAGATAACACAGATCACTATCAGTGCCACATGCAGAGAATCGAGCGACGAACCTGTCAATGTCAAAAAGAGTTTGGGTAAGCCCATCAATTAATTAGTAATGAACGCATTCATTATTACATAATTATAGCTATTTAATGCTTATGACGTATTGGTTGTAGTTGCAGTTGCTTTGGGTGATTGGAAATTAGTGTTTAGGGTGGAGGTTTGCCTATTCTTGTACACTTGGACCAGTTTGAATCACATGTGTCCATTCCATTGGAATGGGTTTAACATTGATTTCATATTGACCATGTTGACAATGTCTGCATGCTTTAAACTTTACGTAGTATCTAAATCAATGCTTTCTTTATTTTCAGCATCCTTTATCCCCCCCCCCCTTCATGATCTCTGATTTTTTAGTCACTTAAGCTAGCTTGCACTTGGTATATTCCTGCAAACCTAAAAGATTCTGTCACAAATAACCACTTAAATCCAATGTTTGACGCTGCATTTGATTTCTTGTCGGGCAATAACATTAAAATTTGAAAACTCTCAATTCTATATTTGTCTTTTTTCAGTTTCTTATCAGCATTCTCTTGAAGTTAATTGCAGCAGCAAGGTATTTGAATTGTTTACTTTATTCTACACAGCATTGCATTTGCATTTCTTCGAATACTTAAGATTAAGTGGTGTGTTAAGCTTTCGTTTGTTTAACTTGTGCTTACAATGTCCAGATAGTGACTATATTATATGCATAGGCGTACCCAGGATTTTTTAAAGGGGGGTGTTCGGTGGCGTACCGTGGGTCAAAACATTGGGGGGGGGGGCACCTCATGGAAGCAACATCAGAATTGCATAACTGTACAATTAAATGTGAGCGAGCGGAGCGACCGAGCTTGAAAATTTTGACATTTTACAGTCCCAAAACTGCCGTTTGTAGCTATATTTTTTCGCATTGGAAATTAAGGGGAGGGGTCGCACCGGGCGCAACTGCTGGCAATTACTGACAGCAACATCAGGAGAATTGCATAACGATTAAATGCGAGCGAGCGAAGCGAGCGAGCTTGATAATTTTGACATTTTACAGTCCCCAAACTGCCGTTTGTAGCTATATTTTTTCGCTTTGGAAATTAAGGGGAGGGGGCGCACCGGGCGCAACTGCTGGCAATTATTGACAGCAACATCAGAAGAATTGCATAACGATTAAATGCGAGCGAGCGAAGCGAGCGAGCTTGATAATTTTGACATTTTACAGTCCCCAAACTGCCGTTTGTAGCTATATTTTTTCGCTTTGGAAATTAAGGGGAGGGGGCGCACCGGGCGCAACTGCTGGCAATTATTGACAGCAACATCAGAAGAATTGCATAACGATTAAATGCGAGCGAGCGAAGCGAGCGAGCTTGATAATTTTGACATTTTACAGTCCCCAAACTGCCGTTTGTAGCTATATTTTTTCGCTTTGGAAATTAAGGGGAGGGGGCGCACCGGGCGCAACTGCTGGCAATTATTGACAGCAACATCAGAAGAATTGCATAACGATTAAATGCGAGCGAACGAAGAGAGCGAGCTTGATAATTTTGACATTTTACAGTCCCCAAACTGCCGTTTGTAGCTATATTTTTTCGCTTTGGAAATTAAGGGGAGGGGGCGCACCGGGCGCAACTGCTGGCAATTATTGACAGCAACATCAGAAGAATTGCATAACGATTAAATGCGAGCGAACGAAGAGAGCGAGCTTGAAAATTTTGACATTTTACAGTCCCAAAATTGCCGTTTGTAGCTATACTTTTCGCTTTGGAAATTAAGGGGAGGGGCGCACCGGGCGTAATTACTGCTGGCAATTACTGACAGCAACATCAGGGGGGTGTTGCAAGAAAGTTGCAATCAATTGCAAATAATTGCTAATTTTGAAACAACCATTCTGATTGGCTCAGGGTCTGTCCTATTTAGAAGACATGCATGCCACAATGATTTTGATTGGCCAGTGACAATCAGTTGCAAGTTGCGTTTAAACGCAAAGTTTCTAGCAACGGGGCCCAGGAGAATTGCATAACGATTAAATGCGAGCGAGCGAAGCGAGCGAGCTTGATAATTTTGACATTTTACAGTCCCCAAACTGCCGTTTGTAGCTATATTTTTTCGCTTTGGAAATTAAGGGGAGGGGGCGCACCGGGCGCAACTGCTGGCAATTATTGACAGCAACATCAGAAGAATTGCATAACGATTAAATGCGAGCGAACGAAGAGAGCGAGCTTGATAATTTTGACATTTTACAGTCCCCAAACTGCCGTTTGTAGCTATATTTTTTCGCTTTGGAAATTAAGGGGAGGGGGCGCACCGGGCGCAACTGCTGGCAATTATTGACAGCAACATCAGAAGAATTGCATAACGATTAAATGCGAGCGAGCGAAGCGAGCGAGCTTGATAATTTTGACATTTTACAGTCCCCAAACTGCCGTTTGTAGCTATATTTTTTCGCTTTGGAAATTAAGGGGAGGGGGCGCACCGGGCGCAACTGCTGGCAATTATTGACAGCAACATCAGAAGAATTGCATAACGATTAAATGCGAGCGAACGAAGAGAGCGAGCTTGAAAATTTTGACATTTTACAGTCCCAAAATTGCCGTTTGTAGCTATACTTTTCGCTTTGGAAATTAAGGGGAGGGGCGCACCGGGCGTAATTACTGCTGGCAATTACTGACAGCAACATCAGGGGGGTGTTGCAAGAAAGTTGCAATCAATTGCAAATAATTGCTAATTTTGAAACAACCATTCTGATTGGCTCAGGGTCTGTCCTATTTAGAAGACATGCATGCCACAATGATTTTGATTGGCCAGTGACAATCAGTTGCAAGTTGCGTTTAAACGCAAAGTTTCTAGCAACGGGGCCCAGGAGAATTGCATAACGATTAAATGCGAGCGAGCGAAGCGAGCGAGCTTGATAATTTTGACATTACAGTCCCCAAACTGCCGTTTGTAGCTATATTTTTTCGCTTTGGAAATTAAGGGGAGGGGGCGCACCGGGCGCAACTGCTGGCAATTATTGACAGCAACATCAGAAGAATTGCATAACGATTAAATGCGAGCGAGCGAAGCGAGCGAGCTTGATAATTTTGACATTTTACAGTCCCCAAACTGCCGTTTGTAGCTATATTTTTTCGCTTTGGAAATTAAGGGGAGGGGGCGCACCGGGCGCAACTGCTGGCAATTATTGACAGCAACATCAGAAGAATTGCATAACGATTAAATGCGAGCGAGCGAAGCGAGCGAGCTTGATAATTTTGACATTTTACAGTCCCCAAACTGCCGTTTGTAGCTATATTTTTTCGCTTTGGAAATTAAGGGGAGGGGGCGCACCGGGCGCAACTGCTGGCAATTATTGACAGCAACATCAGAAGAATTGCATAACGATTAAATGCGAGCGAGCGAAGCGAGCGAGCTTGATAATTTTGACATTTTACAGTCCCCAAACTGCCGTTTGTAGCTATATTTTTTCGCTTTGGAAATTAAGGGGAGGGGGCGCACCGGGCGCAACTGCTGGCAATTATTGACAGCAACATCAGAAGAATTGCATAACGATTAAATGCGAGCGAACGAAGAGAGCGAGCTTGATAATTTTGACATTTTACAGTCCCCAAACTGCCGTTTGTAGCTATATTTTTTCGCTTTGGAAATTAAGGGGAGGGGGCGCACCGGGCGCAACTGCTGGCAATTATTGACAGCAACATCAGAAGAATTGCATAACGATTAAATGCGAGCGAGCGAAGCGAGCGAGCTTGATAATTTTGACATTTTACAGTCCCCAAACTGCCGTTTGTAGCTATATTTTTTCGCTTTGGAAATTAAGGGGAGGGGGCGCACCGGGCGCAACTGCTGGCAATTATTGACAGCAACATCAGAAGAATTGCATAACGATTAAATGCGAGCGAGCGAAGCGAGCGAGCTTGATAATTTTGACATTTTACAGTCCCCAAACTGCCGTTTGTAGCTATATTTTTTCGCTTTGGAAATTAAGGGGAGGGGGCGCACCGGGCGCAACTGCTGGCAATTATTGACAGCAACATCAGAAGAATTGCATAACGATTAAATGCGAGCGAGCGAAGCGAGCGAGCTTGATAATTTTGACATTTTACAGTCCCCAAACTGCCGTTTGTAGCTATATTTTTTCGCTTTGGAAATTAAGGGGAGGGGGCGCACCGGGCGCAACTGCTGGCAATTATTGACAGCAACATCAGAAGAATTGCATAACGATTAAATGCGAGCGAACGAAGAGAGCGAGCTTGATAATTTTGACATTTTACAGTCCCCAAACTGCCGTTTGTAGCTATATTTTTTCGCTTTGGAAATTAAGGGGAGGGGGCGCACCGGGCGCAACTGCTGGCAATTATTGACAGCAACATCAGAAGAATTGCATAACGATTAAATGCGAGCGAACGAAGAGAGCGAGCTTGAAAATTTTGACATTTTACAGTCCCCAAACTGCCGTTTGTAGCTATATTTTTTCGCTTTGGAAATTAAGGGGAGGGGGCGCACCGGGCGCAACTGCTGGCAATTATTGACAGCAACATCAGAAGAATTGCATAACGATTAAATGCGAGCGAGCGAAGCGAGCGAGCTTGATAATTTTGACATTTTACAGTCCCCAAACTGCCGTTTGTAGCTATATTTTTTCGCTTTGGAAATTAAGGGGAGGGGCGCACCGGGCGTAATTACTGCTGGCAATTACTGACAGCAACATCAGGGGGGTGTTGCAAGAAAGTTGCAATCAATTGCAAATAATTGCTAATTTTGAAACAACCATTCTGATTGGCTCAGGGTCTGTCCTATTTAGAAGACATGCATGGCCAGTGACAATCAGTTGCAAGTTGCGTTTAAACGCAAAGTTTCTAGCAACGGGGCCCAGGAGAATTGCATAACGATTAAATGCGAGCGAGCGAAGCGAGCGAGCTTGGTAATTTTGACATTTTACAGTCCCCAAACTGCCGTTTGTAGCTATATTTTTTCGCTTTGGAAATTAAGGGGAGGGGGCGCACCGGGCGCAACTGCTGGCAATTATTGACAGCAACATCAGAAGAATTGCATAACGATTAAATGCGAGCGAACGAAGAGAGCGAGCTTGAAAATTTTGACATTTTACAGTCCCCAAACTGCCGTTTGTAGCTATATTTTTTCGCTTTGGAAATTAAGGGGAGGGGGCGCACCGGGCGCAACTGCTGGCAATTATTGACAGCAACATCAGAAGAATTGCATAACGATTAAATGCGAGCGAGCGAAGCGAGCGAGCTTGATAATTTTGACATTTTACAGTCCCCAAACTGCCGTTTGTAGCTATATTTTTTCGCTTTGGAAATTAAGGGGAGGGGGCGCACCGGGCGCAACTGCTGGCAATTATTGACAGCAACATCAGAAGAATTGCATAACGATTAAATGCGAGCGAACGAAGAGAGCGAGCTTGAAAATTTTGACATTTTACAGTCCCAAAATTGCCGTTTGTAGCTATACTTTTCGCTTTGGAAATTAAGGGGAGGGGCGCACCGGGCGTAATTACTGCTGGCAATTACTGACAGCAACATCAGGGGGGTGTTGCAAGAAAGTTGCAATCAATTGCAAATAATTGCTAATTTTGAAACAATCATTCTGATTGGCTCAGGGTCTGTCCTATTTAGAAGACATGCATGCCACAATGATTTTGATTGACCAGTGACAATCAGTTGCAAGTTGCGTTTAAACGCAAAGTTTCTAGCAACGGGGCCCAGGAGAATTGCATAACGATTAAATGCGAGCGAGCGAAGCGAGCGAGCTTGAAAATTTTGACATTTTACAGTCCCCAAACTGCCATTTGTAGCTATATTTTTTCGCTTTGGAAATTAAGGGGAGGGGGCGCACCGGGCGCAACTGCTGGCAATTATTGACAGCAACATCAGGAGAGTTGCATAACGATTAAATGCGAGCGAACGAAGCGAGCGAGCTTGAAAAATTTGACATTTTACAGTCCCAAAACCAGGGGCGTCACCAGCTTTTTTTCAAGGGGGGTGCGTTTTGACCCTAATGTAACGAGATTTTTTTTTTTTTTTTGACAGACATTTGGAATATATAGAAGCTCTCAATCCCTAGACTTTTACTGTTGTTAAGGGAAACCAAGCGTGGAAAGGGCACCGGCGTAGCTAGGATTTCATATTTTACAGTAAAAAAACTACCATTTGGAGCTATATTTTTTCGCTTTGGAAATAAAGGGGGGAGGGCACACCGGGCGCAACTGCATGCTGGCAATTACTGGCAGCAATATCTGGAGAAAGGCATAACAATTAAATGCGAGCGAGCGGAGCGAGCGAGCTTAAATATTTTGACATTTTAAAGTAAAAAAAAAAAAAAAAAACTTGCCGTGTGTTGCTATATTTTTCCGCTTTGGAAATAAAGGGAGGGGCGCACCGGGCGGAACTGCTGGCAATTACTGGCAGCAACATCAGGTGAATTGCATAACGATTAAATGCGAGCGAGCGAAGAGAGCGAGCTTGAAAATTTTACATTTTACAGTCCAAAAACTGCCGTTCTTAGCCATATTGTTTCGCTTTGGAAATCAAGGGAGGGGGCGTACGGGGCGGAACTGTTGGCAATTACTGGCAGCAACATCAGGTGAATTGCATAACGATAAAATGCGAGCGAGCTTGAAAATTTTACATTTTACAGTCCAAAAAAACTGCCGTTCTTAGCCATATTTTTTTCGCTTTGGACATTAAGGGAGGGGGCGCACCGGACGGAACTGCTGGCAATTACTGGCAGCAACATCAGGTGAATTGCATAACGATTCAATGCGAGAGAGCGAAGAGAGCGAGCTTGAAAAATTTACATTTTACGGTCCAAAAACTGCCGTTCTTAGCCATATTTTTTCGCTTTGGAAATTAAGGGAGGGGGCGCACCGGGCGGAACTGCTGGCAATTATTGACAGCAACATCAAGTGAATTGCATAACTATTAAATGCCAGCGAGCTTGAAAATTTTGCATCTTACAGTCCCAAAACTGCCGTTCTTAGCCACATTTTTTCGCTTTGGAAACTAAGGGGGGGGGGGGGGGTGGAGCGCATGCCACCGGGCGCAACTGCTGGCAATTACTGGCAGCAACATCAGGTGAATTGCATAACGATTCAATGCGAGCGAGCGAAGAGAGCGAGCTTGAAAATTTTGACATTTTACAGTAGAAAAACTGCCGTTTGTAGCTATATTTTTTCGCTTTGGAAATCAAGGGGGGGCGCACCGGGCGGAACTGCAGACAATTACTGGCAGTAACATCAGGGGAATTGCATAAAGATTAAATGCGAGCGAGCGAAGAGAGCGAGCTTGAAAATGTTACATTTTACAGTCCAAAAACTGCCGTTCTTAGCCATATCTTTTCTCTTTGGAAATTAAGGAAGGGGGCGCACCGGGCGGAACTGCTTGCAATTACTGGCAGCAACATCAGGTGAATTGCATAACGATTAAATGCGAGCGAGATTGAAAATTTTACATTTTATAGTCCAAAAACTGCCGTTCTTAGCCATATTTTTTCGCTTTGGAAATTAAGGGGGTGGGGGGTGGAGCGCATGCCACCGGGCGCAACTGCTGGCAATTACTGGCAGCAACATCAGGTGAATTGCATAACGATTCAATGCGAACGAGCGAAGAGAGCGAGCTTGAAAATTTGACATTTTACAGTAGAAAAACTGCCGTTTGTAGCTATATTTTTTTCGCTTTGGAAATTAAGAGGGGGGGGGGGGGGTGCGCCGGGCGCAACTGCAGACAATTACTGGCAGTAACATCTGGGGGATTGCATAAAGATTAAATGCGAGCGAGCGATGAGAGCGAACTTGAAAATGTTTCATTTTACTGTCCAAAAACTGCCGTTCTTAGCCATATTTTTTCGCTTTGGAAATAAAGGGAGGGGGCGCACCGGGCGGAACTGCTGACAATTAATGGCAGCAACATCAGGTGAATTGCATAACGATTAAATGCGAGCGAGCGAAGAGAGCGAGCTTGAAAATTTTACATTTTACAGTCCAAAAACTGCCGTTCTTAGCCATATTGTTTCGCTTTGGAAATTAAGGGAGGGGGCGTACCGGGCGGAACTGTTGGCAATTACTGGCAGCAACATCAGGTGAATTGCATAACGATTCAATGCGAACGAGCGAAGAGAGCGAGCTTGAAAATTTTGACATTTTACAGTAGAAAAACTGCCGTTTGTAGCTATATTTTTTCGCTTTGGAAATTAAGGGGGGCGCACCGGGCGCAACTGCAGACAATATTACTGGCAGTAACATCAGGGGAATTGCACAAAGATCAAATGCGAGCGAGCTTGAAAATTTTGACATTTTACAGTCCAAAAACTGCCTTTTGATGCTATATCTTTTTTTGCTTTCGAAATTGAGGGGCGCACCGGGCGCAACTCCTGGCAATTACTGACAGCAATATTAGGAGAATTTAAATGCGAGCGAGCGGAGCGAGCGAGCTTGAAAATTGTGACATTTTACAGTCCCAAAACTGCCGTTTGTAGCTATATTTTTTGCAGTAAGGGGGGGGGGGCGCACCGGGTGGAACTGCCGGCAATTACTGGCAGCAACTTCAGGAGAATGGCATTACGACTAAATGCCAGCGAGCGAGCTTGAAAATTTTGACATTTTACAGTCCCAAAACTGCCGTGTGTAGCTACACTTTTTCGCTTTGGAAATTAAGAGGGGGGGGGGGGGGACGCCCGGTGCGCCCCTCCCCCTGGATCCGCCACTGGTAGTCAAGTGTGTCGGTTTATGTTCATGACTGGGGGAGGTATGACCAGCGAGGTGGCGTCGAAGTGACCAAGTATGGGAAGGATGTCCAAAATCTATGTATATATAGTCAACACTGTATAGAATACACTTGTACTTAGTCTAGTAGGTAATTATGTATAAAATCAGTGCTGCCAGAACCAGAGGTGCGAATTGCTTTTGCCCACGATTTTTTTTTTTTTTTTGTCCCCGATGCAAAATTTCACCCCCCCCCCAAAAAAAAAAAATAAATAAATAAAATAAAAAAAAGATAAAAATAATAATCATTTAGTGTCCGGCGTTGAGGTCGCTTTTTTTTTTTTAGGGTCTGAAGGGGGGTGCGTTCGCACCCAACGCACCCCCCATGGTGACGCCCATGGATTTCTTCAATTATTGTTGAACGAATCCGCAGGCGAAAAATGTACATGTTTGATGCCTCTCAAACTTAGCTGTTGCCCCAAAGCATGGGCGTAAATCCCGGAACACACCAGAATCAGGTCAATAGCACCATTAGACCCTGAGATAATCGCAACTGTAGATTTCAAATGGCGACCATTTTGAAATTCAATATGGCGGACATAAAGAGAGAATTCCAAGTGGCCTAATATCTGAAAATGTTTGCAATATGTTAAAGGACAAGTCCACCTTCATATACATGCGGATTGAATGAATGTAGCAATATTAGCAGAACACATCAGTGAAAGTTTGGGGAAAATCGGACTAGACTTTTACTGTTGTTAAGGGAAACCAAGCGTGGAAAGGGCACCGGCGTATAGGATTTCATATTTTACAGTAAAAAAACTACCATTTGGAGCTATATTTTTTCGCTTTGGAAATAAAGGGGGGAGGGCACACCGGGCGCAACTGCATGCTGGCAATTACTGGCAGCAACATCAGGAGAAAGGCATAACAATTAAATGCGAGCGAGCGGAGCGAGCGAGCTTAAATATTTTGACATTTTAAAGTAAAAAAAAAAAAAGAACTTGCCGTTTGTTGCTATATTTTTCCGCTTTGGAAATAAAGGGAGGGGCGCACCGGGCGGAACTGCTGGCAATTACTGGCAGCAACATCAGGTGAATTGCATAACGATTAAATGCGAGCGAGCGAAGAGAGCGAGCTTGAAAATTTTACATTTTACAGTCCAAAAACTGCCGTTCTTAGCCATATTGTTTCGCTTTGGAAATCAAGGGAGGGGGCGTACCGGGCGGAACTGTTGGCAATTACTGGCAGCAACATCAGGTGAATTGCATAACGATAAAATGCGAGCGAGCTTGAAAATTTTACATTTTACAGTCCAAAAAAACTGCCGTTCTTAGCCATATTTTTTTCGCTTTGGACATTAAGGGAGGGGGCGCACCGGACGGAACTGCTGGCAATTACTGGCAGCAACATCAGGTGAATTGCATAACGATTCAATGCGAGAGAGCGAAGAGAGCGAGCTTGAAAATTTTGATATTTTACAGTAGAAAAACTGCCGTTTGTAGCTATATTTTTTCGCTTTGGAAATTAAGGGGGGGGGGGGGGCACCGGGCGCAACTGCAGACAATTACTTGCAGTACCTAACATCAGGGGAATTGCATAAAATCAGTGCTGCCAGAACCAGAGGTGCGAATTGCGTTTGCCCACGATTTTTTTTTTTTTTTTTTGTCCCCGATGCAAAATTTCACCCCCCCCAAAAAAAAAAAAAAAAAAATAAATAAATAAAATAAAAAAAAGATAAAAATAATAATCATTTAGTGTCCGGCGTTGAGGTCGCTTTTTTTTTTTTTAGGGTCTGAAGGGGGGTGCGTTCGCACCCAACGCACCCCCCATGGTGACGCCCATGCAAAACTGCCGTTTGTAGCTATGTTTTTTCGCTTTGGAAATTAAGGGGAGGGGGCGCACCGGGCGTAATTACTGCTAGCAATTACTGACAGCAACATCAGGAGAATTGCATATAACGGTTAAATGCGAGCGAGCGAGGCGAGCGAGCTTAAAAATTTTGACATTTTACCGTCCAAAAACTGTCGTTTGTAGCTACATGTATATTTTTTCGCATTGGATCGAGGGAGGGGGCGCCCGGTGCGCCCATTGGATCCGCCACTGGTAGTCAAGGGTGTCGGTTTTTAATGTTCATGATTGGGGGAGGTATGACCAGCGAGGGGGCGTTGAAGTGACCAAGCGGGAGAAGGATGTCCAAGATCTGTACTTCATATAGAGCATTCCCTAATTTGTTTGTGTTTGTGAGTGTGTGTGTTTCATATAGATGGAAAAGTTAGGAAATAGCCACGGTCAAGTCTTATTATTGGCAATGCAAAGCATTTTAATATAGACTAGTATGTATAGCAACACTGCATAATCAATGATCAAGCTTTGATAGCAAATGTGTACAACCTGTCAAACATCACATTGCGCAACATGCAGCGACTCTTTTTGCCATTCCGATATTCTGAGTCACTGCGCACATGCTTGTATTCAAAATGCCAACCAGGAATCACGCTGAAACACAATCTTTTGTCGACTCCGGGCTTTTTGAACAATGTTATACCTCTTTATTATGGTTAAAAGAAATCTTAGAAAAATATCTTTTTTTTTCTTGATCATTCTTTCATGTCGATTTCAAAAGCAGTTTACTAACCCTTGAATTACCATTTTCGTAGGTTCTTTTTTCTCAATTCCCCTTGTTTTTTCTTTTTTTCTTATTTTTTCTTTTTTTTACCAGCGGATTGGGGGAGGGGGTGGGGGGGGGGGGCACGTGCCCCCCCCCATGCCCCCCCCCCCCCGTAGTTACGCCACTGTTCCTAGACCTAGATATCTAGTGAATTTTAGGCGCAATAAAGTCATCCAACTACAATTTGTAGACTCACACTCAGTTATCTTTCAGTTTTAACTTTCAGTCATTGAAAAAATTCATATCTACTATTTCTAAAGATTACCAAGTCCATGTGCTATTACTAATTACATTGAGCAGCAAGTAACTTGCTACTCCCAGAGCTTCCAGAGCTTGCTGCTTCCAGTAGGCTACTATACTGACTGTACTTGGTAGTCAGTGGCGTATCTAGGGAAAACGGCGCCCGGGGCAAGCGCGAAAATTGCGCCCCTAATATCTGAAAAAGTGTTCAACCCCAACCCCATCCCGGTAGGGACTTAAATGCTCATGATATGCTTTTTGAAGCACTTAAGAGGGGTCTTTTGAGGGTGATTTAAATGTAATAGGCAACCCTAAATTTTGTTATATTTTGGCGAGCGAGCGCAGCAAGCTAGCCGAAAATTTTTATATTTCAGGTTTATACATAACATGGAATTCTTGTCATTTTTGGTTATTAAATCTTCGAATTACAATTCTAACTATAGTGACGGCCTTGTAGATAACGATTTATACCAACAGTGTCCAACCCCATCCCGGTAGGGACTTAACAAAAGTCCACATGATATGCTTTTTCAAGCACTTAGAAGGTGTCTTTTGAGGGTGATTTAAATGTTATAGATATTGAAGAATTTTGGCGAGCGAGTGCAGCGAGCGAGCCGAAAATTTTTGTATTTCAGCTTACAAAACATGGAATTCTTGTCATTTTTGGTTATTAAATCTTCGAATGACAATTCTAATCAAGATAAAGTGACGGTCTTATAGATAACGATTTATACCAGCAGTGTTCAACCCCAATCCCATCCCGGTAGGGACTTAAAAAAAGTCCACTTGATATGCTTTTCGAGCACTTAAAAGGGTTTTTTTGAAGGTGATATAAAATCTGATAAATTTTGATAAATTTTGGCGAGCGAGCACAGCGAGCGAGCCGACAATTTTTGTATTTCACCTTGCAAAACATGGAATTCTTGTCATTTTCTGGTTATTAAACCTTACAATTCTAATCAAGATATAGTGACGGCTTCATAGATAAGCATTTATGCCAACAAACTAAGGACTTGGAAAAATACTCTAAATTACTACAAGTGAGTGAGCCGAAATTTTTATATTTTCCACGTCATCATTACGTTTTGTTCTTCTTATTTTTTTTTTTTTTGTGATAAATTTTGGCGAGCGGGCGCAGCGAGCGAGCCGAAATTTTTATATTCAGCGTTACAAAACATGGAATTAATGTTTTGTTTTCATCTTGTTTGATTTGGTTTTCTGCCCCCCCCCCCATTCTCCTTCCCCCGTCCGCGCGAGGGTATTCTTTTTCTTCTTCTTCTTCTTCTTCTTCTTTTTCTTCGTCGTTTTTTTTTCTTCTTCTTTTTCTCGTTTTTTTTCACGTGCCCCCCTTGCCCCCCCCCCCCCCTAGATACGCCACCATGGCCACTGTTGGTAGTTGATACTACTAACTTAGCATGCAATGTGCCTATAATAGGCTGCAGCGCAGCATGCATTGTACACACATAATATTATGCATCATATACAATTTACGGTACCGCGTACGGTACAATACCGGTAAGCGCTGAACATTATGCGCAATGTAATGTACGTGTATCTCCGCGATTCGGTCAGAAAGCAAAGCAGGGATCGAGAATGTCTACTGTTTGCGCGTCAGCTTCGCGCGCGGTGCGGTAACGTAGTATTAACACGTACTGTACACGAGTTCTTTAGTGCGTATATTATGTAACTCCATAATGTGTCATCGTCCACACAAACACTAAGATAAAACAAGGAAGAGAGAGAGAGAGAGAAAAAAAAAATTAACGCAAAGAAAGGAATGGCGGAATTCAAAACGGAAATAAAAGCGGTAAAGACAGCTTTTGTTTCATTTGTCAACATCTAAACATTGCTGAAGAGGGGTGTTGAACAGCTCAAACACCTCCCTTTTGTCCAAGGGGGTGTTTGAACACCTCAAACACCCACCTTTTGGCAAAGGGGGGTGTTTGAACACCCAAAACACCCCCTCGGTACGCCCTGATTATATGCATCCCTCGCAGTATCTTGCCTATAGTCGTATATGGTGCGACTTGACGACTCAACATTATCACTTTCTCAGACGAGGAACAGATAGAAAAGCAAGCGATATACACACTCTTAAATTTGTGGGGCCACCAAAACATATAATTCATGAAACAATGGGTTCCGACATCTATTTCTGGTGGCCCTGGGCCGCTGGCCCACCGCTAAAAATGTTGAGCCTTGTATTAGACCTATTACATGATAGATATAAAAACTATTCCTGGTATTCACCAATGGTCATTATTTAGTATACATTTTCCCTCCGATAAACACAATACCTGGGTCAGGAACATTCTTCTGTCTAGTCTTTTCGGTAATCACTTTTAACTCAGCTGCAGTAGTTGATCCAGCATAGAGTTCTGTGGTTGATCCCGCATAGAGTTTAGTCGTTGATCCCGTGTAGAGTTCTTTGGTTGATTCTTGTGAAGTCGTCGTTGGTTCGGTGTTGATGCTAATACAAACTGTGTCTGACGTATTGGTGCAATGAGTCTTGACTCGTTCATTCGTTCCACAATCCGAGCACTTGTGGCAATTTGTGCACCGACTGAAATTCGCTTGGAAGAATTTAGGAAGACAAGCTTCACATCTACAGGGGAGAAAAAAAAAGTACATGTTTTTCCACAAAAAAACCCCACATCCTATGCATAGTATAATCTTCTGCGCTGCAAAAGCTTTTGGCATGTTTGACGATAACGCACAGTTACATGACAAAATGTGTCTTGAGTCTTGATATAAAGATTGCTTACAGTTATATTCATAGCAAAAATTTGGAAACTTTTCTAATGCCACATTAAGATTTCTTTTCACTTTGTGTCAGATTTTAACGAAAACGCAGAAGAATAAATAAAAGAAACAATAACAACTCGCAACCACTTATGAAATCACGTTACTGAACGATGCCGGATAATTTCAACTCCCCAACATAATATTAGATACCATGACCACGACAGTTTCATCAGTGTATCAGTGAACATGACAACGCGATTAAATCTAAGAATGTAATTTAAAAAGTATAGAGTCTGATTCTGATGGTGGGGTTTCCTTTTTGTTGTTCTTCTTTTGTTATCAGGTACGTCAGCCTGAGAAAGTTCCAAGAAAGTACCTAGGCTCTGCCTGGCAAATACCTGCTTATGCGAATATTGGGGGGTTGGACTGGGCCAGAGTCAAGTGGTAGTTTAGGTTTTCTCACATATTTGTCGTGTCTTCATCGGCACTGATACATGGTCTGATTTTCTTCTGGCCCGGCTCGCAGAGTTTGAGACCTGTAGCACCGTTCGGGCAATCAGAACTCTCGTCGTACGTCATTTGAGAGTCAAACTCACAATCCGATTCCTGTGAATTGGATTCAGAAAAACAAAATGAGGAATACTAGCAAGAAAAATACAGAATAATACATTTATGTGATATGGTCTTCTTTATCTTCTTTATGGAGTGTCGTCCACTATGCCATAGTGTCATTACTTATTACAATTGGCATCACATTATACTGCAGTCTATCTTAAAGGTTTGCGTATTTGTAATCATGATTGTCTTAATGTTCAATTTCAATTTCAAATCAGTTTTGCAACTTTTTTTTTTTTAAAGAATGCAATGTACAACGAAAATTCAATAACACCGACTTTGGTGAAAAAAAATATTTTCCAAGGAAAATCATTGTGTTCAAACAAATTCAATATTTCATTTAGATACAAAATACGGTGCATTGTTACATGTCCACTTTTATGAGATGCTTGACAAGGTGAGGTCCCTTTCCTGACAAATCGACTAGAAAACCATTCTCAAGATTTTACTCGCAGAAAAGGGGGTTGGGGGAGGGAGGATTTGATTTCACGTTAATAAGAAAAATATGAGTCTATTCAAATGATCACAATTTACGTAACTATATAGAAATCTGTTGTATAGTTGTCGATACATGTACTTCACTCCATGATACACTACATTGTTGTAAGCTACTGCTGAAAATAATCATTTTTGTGGATTTGTCGAGAAGAGTAAATACATTAAGTCAATGTATTCTCCCTCCATTTAGGGAAGGATTACCCTTTCAGGTATAGCTATAACCCTTCAAAAAAGTTTGGAAATCTGAGTTTGATCAATCATTTCTCATATTTCCTTAAAAATGATTCATTTGTGCTTAGTACCACAGAAAGATTGTTTAATTCTCTTTAAAATGATCCCATACTTGTTATGATTATCGTATACATGGAGGTGCAGTGCTTACAAATAATATGAGGTTAAGTCAGAATTGAAAAGCTGCAAAATGGCCCAATTTTTGACGTCCGTAATGCAGTTTCCTCGTGATGAGTGAGTTCCCATTTTCTCTTTGGTGTTCATTTACTGTAACATCAGCATTTTTATGGAGTGAAACATGAATGCGTTCAACCAAACAGATAAACACACACACACACACACACACACACCCACACACACACAAACGATCATGACTCAAACCATTTCATCTCACAGAACCTCGCCACATTAACCGCAACAAAGACATAAAGAGGTGAAATGGCATGGTCTTGATTTTATTGGAATTTCATCTTTATTTTGTCTTCATTTTGTCGTTATTTTGTGTTTACTTTATGTTTACTTTGTCTTTATATTGTCAATGAACATGATCGGGGCTCAGCATCTGGTGGACGAGCCAAGTGCTTGCACCACCGCCTGACACCGTGTCCTCATGCTGTTGATTGGTGTCAACCAGTATCTGAAGGAGTCCTGCCTATATGTTGTTGCATTTGTGACCCTCTTCCCCACAGCTCGACCAAGTTGATCCCAAAAATGTTCTATGGGGTTGAGGTCGGGGCTGCATGAAGGCCAGTCCATTTCTAATGATGCCCTCTCTCTCTCTCTCGAAAGTTGCGCACATGTCTCGCTCTATGTGGTTTTGCGTTGTCATCTTTTTGCCCTATGGCGCGGGGTTTTTGAACATTGCTTACAAGTGGCATGATGTACAACCATAAAACTTGATGAGCTATCAAAATTGCCTGGAATGCCACCACTGAAAACTTGAATGTGAAGTTAAGATGTCTATTGAAATTTGCCTTCATGGCTGACCAGTTGAGAACAAAAGATAACACAAAAGAACATGTTCTTTATGTACTCTTCACGACCATTCTCATTCATAAGGACAGTTCTTGTTCGTTTTGCAACTTTTCAATGCAGACCTTATCAGACACTTTTGAGTACAGTTCTTTACTTAATAGCATAATCATAATGAGTAGGATATCATTTTAAAGAAAATGTCATACTCTTTCCATTGATATCAAGCATGTATTGTATAGTGCTTACAAACTGGAGAAATTTACAACTGAAGTCAGATTTCCAAACTTTTTTTGAAGGGTTTATATATATATATATATATATATATATATATATATATATATCAGGGCTCGACTATTATTTTTTTTTTCTGGTGCCCCGTTCGGGATTCTCAAATTTGAATGAATAAAAATGAAATTTTTGTGTCCGATAAAGAATTGTAGTCGCCCGAAATAAAAGAACATCTTAGTCTTCATTTTAATCATATAGGCCTACCTATATCTATAGGCCTATATATAATCATATATACGTACATCGAGAGAGAGAGAGAGAGTGTGTGTGTGTGTGTGTGTGTGTGCGCGTGCGTGTGCGAAAATGGTTATCGGCAATGCATAGACAACTAGTGTAGCTAGCAGTACAATACTGATTCATTATAGTTATCAATCAATCTGATGTGTGTATAGGTCTTACCACATTATGAGGGCATGCCTCGACAGTAGTTCCAGATGAGTGCAATCGTCAGAACAATATGAACAGAAATCTTTTTCACTGTAGCCATGTTTTCTGTCCCTGAGAATTTAGAGAAAAACTATATTATATCAAAAGAAAATATTATAAACCTGGATCATAATGATATGAAGACATGAAAAGGGGACACGATGAGGACAACACAATCATGTCAAATCATGAATAACTAAAAGAAGTTTCCCCATATTTTATTGCTGTTACAAGCCTACAATTATCATCATGCGTCCACACTACTCTTCCAAACTACAAACTGAAGATTCTTTTTTGTTGTTGTTGTTGTTGTTGTTAATAAGCATGATAAGAAATCAATATTTGGCATTAGCCAATATTATGCTCCAATGTCAATTTGAAGTATATGCAGTTGTATATATCCAGCACAGAGATTGCAAATACATGTACTAGTAAAGTAAAAGCTATTCAATTTTATTATGTTCAAAGTCCAGACACAAATATGTGTTACCAGTTAGGCTCTAGCCAACATCTAATATAAATTGGTCTATTACTAAGTGATTTATCTATCAGACTGTCTAATCACTCGTTTGTCTAATATTCGATTCGTCTATTCCTCATTCGTCAAATATTCCTTTTGTCTAATTACCATTTCGTCGCTTGGGTTCCACCAACTTGAGGTAATATCCATAAAGGCAATTCATCACTACTTGTCTACCACCTTTTCGGCAGTTTTATTTAGTCTAATACTACTAACCAGGTGGACCACTTAATAAATAGTCTGCTGGACGACCGTTGGTCTAATGGCCAGTCTACTCTAATGCACTAATGATCTAATGACCATTTAGTCTCAAGCACACTTTGTCTAATGTTCAAGTGGTCTAATTCAGTTGTTTAGTGCTGCCATCTTCAACAGATGAAATTATCGTATCAGAGACTGAGAATAATCGTTCTTGGAGCAAATTTTTGTACAACCGGGGATTATTGTGATTGAAACGTGTTTCAAAAGCGCGAGAGACAGAGAAAGAGAGAAAAAAAAAGGGCGAAATAGTAAATGATTCTGAAACGGTGGTGCATTGCAGAAAATCCTGTTAATTTAAGTATTCATGCTATCAATATAATGGCAACAAATAATGCAACGCAAAATAGAACTTTACCACCGCAGTGGGTTTATAAATCAGACCACTTTTGAATTATGGTGCCGTGCTCAAAATAAAAAGTATATATATATATATATATATATATATATATATATATATATATATATATATATACATAGTATATATATATATATATATATATATATATATATATATATAATAATGTCTTTTGATTGAAGAAGAAGAAGAAAATAAAACTTACTTAACACAAATGTATACGGTCATATCATCTGAGGAATGTCACAAGTAAATGTCAGAAATATGATGGGGCCTACATAAAAGCTATAACGCTTGTAAAACTGTAGGTTCCCGAATTTATAGGCATATAATTATACGGAGAACGGATATGTTTATCTTGACCAACTAAAATTATACAAGTACAAAAATCGATATAAAGAATAAACTAATGCACCACATGGATATCGCTCAAACCAGATTGTACGGATCTCAACGTGTTTGAAAAAGAATGATGTATCGGTACCTTTAAATAACTTGGTGCTGCGGACAAAGACAAAGACTGTGAGCATTAGAAAAAAGTTGCTAAAAGCTTGGTAGTGTGTATCCACTAAATAATAGCTGTTTTAATTTGCGTTTGAAGGTGAATAGAGATAAGAAAGAAGTAATGTCTTGAGGGAGGTCATTCCAGTATCTGGGTCCAGTAAATATAATGTGAGCACGGGGAAGGTGATAGGCGTCACTCTGGCGAGTGGGATATTTACTATGTGAAATAGTTACTATGTGAAATAGTTACTATGTGAAATTGGGACATTTCCCCATAAATCACACTGTGTGACTGTGTGTTCGTTCCATAAGGGTAATGGCAAATATTACAAAGTTCACTTCTTTCACCAGGCGCAGTGCAATGTAGTGATTTCACAAATCCAAAATTGTGAAGAAGATATACGACATGGCCCTCACTTCGTCAGCTTACACAGAGCAGGTTGTCATTATAAAACGGCAGCGCATAATTTATATTATGTGCTCGATCTAGTAAACTTCTTGCCATGATTATACTTAGCAATATTTAGTTGTAAGAATGTTTTTGTCGTCTATGACATAGCATCGGCTTTTAACTTTTAACAATAATAATTAGTATGTCTAGACAAAGGCAAATACTGCAAAGGTCATATCAGCCGAAGTGCAATGCAGTGATTTCACGAAGCAGAAATCGTCAATTCAATTCAATTCAATTCAATTCAATTCAATTCAATTCAATTCAATTCAATTCAATAAGTTTCATTCTTCTTTTTCCAACAAAAACATAACACAAGATAAATCAGGTATTACGTCATAAACAAAAACATTTGCCTTTGCAATAGATAAATGATATCGATAAACATAAGAGCGCATACTGGCAAAAAAAAAATAATACAAAGTCATGCTTCAGTTGAAAAAAAAAAGAAGAATAGAGAGGTCCACTAAAAAGCAAAGCTTGTATATTGTGAACCACTCATAAAACTTATGAATTACTTATTTACAAACACTTGTGACAAATATGATGTACGACGGGACGGGACAAAACAGAAGAAACACAACAACATGACACAACTTGCCAGAATAGATGAAAAGAATGGAAGGAAAGAAAGAAGAGAATGAGAGAATGAGAGAAATCGTCAACACAAGGTATGGAAACAGAAATTGTCAGAAATCGGAAAAACAGAAATCGTCAACACAAGATATTGAATAACTGGCCTTCACCTATAGACCAATTCGGTTTGGTTAATGTTTTTAATGGTAATTTCTAACAGGGGTTTCGGGTATGCCTTACAAAAAGAAGAAAAGAAAAGAAAAAAAAAAAACCTTTATGCACTGACATAGCGAAGCATCTGGCTCATTGCGTAACCCATTGGAAAGTGCTTTTGTTCTTCCAGTTATGGCCGCCATGATTAGTTACAAGTCGGATTCATCTATACACAGTAATGTGTTAGGCGTAAACAGAACAGGTTGTGATTATATACATAACAGCGTACATATCCTGTGCTCGGTCTATAACTTCTAGAATGAGGACAGTTAGTAGAAATTTGACAGACAACGGACTTACCGATTCCTCTGAAACCAGTATACGTAGAATGAGCTTGATGAAGGCTCGCTTGAGAATGTGAATATAATATGAATATACGTGACATACCGGCTCCTGATTACGCACGCGTATTTTTCCTTAAGTAAGCCCTATACACCTGTACTCCCATAATAGCATGAGCTGAAAAATCGTGCGACGTATATGCTACGTTTCTCCTATCACGATTGGCGCAAAAACTGAAATCATGGTCTTCATCATGGATGAATCGTGGTGTTCTGATCAGATCTTGAGGTCAATCGCGGGAATTGCGTTGATAGCATATAAAACTTTTGGACTGTTCAAACTTTTTCTATGATCAAAACGACTATCAATCGTGACCATGGCATCGGTTCGTCTTGGAGAGTAAAAAGTAACAAATCATGATTATAATCATGTCTAATCCTTGTTTCTTAATCCTTGTATATAATCTGAATTATTACTTTATATTTCCCTTCAGCTTAATTTCTGCTCATTAAATTTTTACAATTATACTTATAATCAGACTATATACATTTTGCTTTTCTTGCATTTCCTATAGGCCGCTACTCTATTTCTATAGTTCAGTCGCAATTTCTAAAGTCTCTATATGCAATCCCCATTTTACATTCTTTTCTTTAGCACGCACAGTTATGATATTGAACGAAATGACCCCGCAGCTTGGATTTGATTGTTGACCAACTAGAGGAAGACACGAGTGCACAAACTATTTTGAAACACTCTGTCAGAAAATAGTCCATGCGAAATGACGCCTTTCCTTCCTTTCTTCGTGCTGTGGCTGTTGTGAGTGGGTGGTGTTCATCTGTGAATTTCGTATTGTATGACCAACTGTGTGTACTTGTGTGTATTGTTGTCACATCTTCCTGGTACACACGACTTAATGGATATAGTGTCTATGCCGTATAACATCGATGTCTCATTTTCAGTATGTATTTCATCTGTACTTTGAAATAAATAATCTCTACAATAATAACTGTTTTTCACTGCCTGCATCATATAAATCAATCATCAGATGCTCTACGTGTACATAGATTTTCGTAAAATGTATATTGACTGGATGGTTTCACACAATCAACATCTACAGCAGGAGAAACACCCACAAAGTCACGCACAGGAAACTACATTGGTCATTCCTCGCAGTCTTATATTTATACTGTAAATAGGTCTACATTATTTTATGGATTTCCATATTTTTATATTTATAACGATACATTCATACATTTATTTACATTCAAATTATTTGTAATGTATCATTGGTTTACGTTCAGATTCCCATTTATGATTATTTCGCTTGTTGCCAAACACAAACATCAGCGGATATATTGGTCAAGCAGGCCGAAACCTTGGCAATCAAAAGCCCTGTATAAAGCAACGTCACTGGATGTACCTGCCTACAAGAATCATACACATCATTTATTTCATCGTTTGAATACTTTGAAGCTTCATGACATCCATATTTTAGAAACAGGTATATTCATGTACAGTTACGCAACAAATCAACTTCCCTCTTTATTTCATAATATATTTTACCTAAACTCGAATATACACACACAAACAACTCGCCGTTCGACAGACTTTCACCTTATGCACTCCAAAACTGTTTAAGCTCAGAAATCAGAAGGACATTAACTAAAACAGTGTACTTCATTTTTTTCTTTTAAGGCTCATCTAAGGAAGTATCTGTTAGTTAGTTGTCTTTGATCAGTGTATTTATTTTTTTTTTCTCAAGTCTCAGTCAGCCCTGACCCATACAAAATTTTCGATTTTTTCCATTCCCTCCCATTCTTTTCTTTAATAATGACTTTACAGGGGCATTTATTTGTATACAGGTGTATTGTATACTTTTCAGCAGAGCGCATACCTCACGCCCAAACTATACATTCTCTCTTGCACTGTCACCTGCACGCACGACGCACTTCATGAGTAGATCTTTAATTAGTGTTGTATCATATTCGTATTGATAGGGCCTCATCCATGTCAAGCTCTACTTAAATGATGAAGGTCCCCTGTATTGATTTCTCCTTTGTTTATAAAGACTGTATGCCTTATATGTTGTCTTGCTTCACATGACAGACTGATGTTGTTATGAAAGTGACATTTCTTGTATTGATTTGATTCTCCTTTTTTTGGCATACTCTGTATCACTTTGTTTTCATTTATTATTGTATTCGGAGAAAGAAAATGCAGAAATAAACCAAACCAAATTCAAACCAAACCACACATCGTTATATAGACGCTTATACAGACGGCATGCAACACTCAATTAAAAAGATGATGAAACACCTTACAGTCAATATGCGCATTATATATATATATATATATATATATATATATATATATGTATATAAGTTTTCACTATTTATTATTTTGTTTCTGGTCAGTTTTCCCTCTCTCTTTTTTTTTTATTGATTTTCAAAAACAAATCATACATAACACATTAAAACAATCAAAGCAAAAAATAAAAATAAAAATAAAAATAAAACAAAACAAAACAAAACAAAAAAAGCAGCAATACCAAGTATTTCACAAATAGCAGTTGTCACCCATTTTCACAAATCATCTTAAAGCAAAATAATGTAGGATTACGAGAGATGTCCCAAGCAAACCGCCGACAAGCCCGCGAACATGCCAGCCGGACCGCCGCTCAATCCACCAGCACCAATTCGGGCCCCTGGCAGACTCCATTCTTTATTCGAGTGTTACATTTTTAGTTAAACATGACAAATCATCCACCCACAGTTAGTTTTCCCTCTCTTTGTTTCAATATATATATATTTAAATATAATATATATATATATATATATATATATATATATATATATAGATATATATATATATATATATACAGATAGAGAGAGTGAGAGAGGGATTAAATATTAGATATTTCGAAATGGTAAAATGTTTTCTTCCTATATTTCGATTAATAATGTTTTGAAACATCTAAGTTAAACATCGCAAAAACATCTGATCTGGGGGTGTTTCATAAAGCTGTTCTTAAAGTTACACGAGACTTAAGAGCGATTGGTGATCAGTTCTGATGTGCTATACTTATCAGAATTTCAATAATTCAGCACAAGAACTGATCACCAGTCGTTCTTAAGTTGTTCGTAACTTTAAGAAGAGCTTATGAAACAACCCCAGGAATTGTACGGAATTTCCATAATGAAATAGTCACTTTGTGAAAAAAAAAAACAAACATCGAGCCTTTAAGGTGTTATGATCTTACATTTTTAGCTGAAGAGGTAGTGCCAAATAAACTGAAAGTTGCAAAAACTATAGCGATAAACAAAAAGAAGAGCAAGTGCACAATATTAATTTTACCACTCCATTGTTTGTTTTTTTTTTTCATTACAGGGCCAAAAATTCATCGACTATAGTAAATTTCGTCCATTGTTTGGCAGAAATCGAGTTACATCACTTTTGTGATCTCTCTATGAATGGTTCAGACCATCACATTATTTTCAACTTGCGAGACGTGAAGGATTACAAACAAAACTAGAAAATCATTAATAATAATTTATGACCTAATTGCATGCTACGTGGTACAAATAAACTCTTAAAAAGGCAACTGCATTTTATTGTCAAAATTGAATAAATAAATACTATATATAATCCAAGGTGAAAAGCTTTAAATACCCTGAAGTCACTGTTGACGACAGATGGTATTCGAATGTTCACATTCAAAACACTATGATAATTAAGTAAACGGATTAGCTCTATCGGCTTAGACAATTGGTAAACATGACTGAATGGGAGGCAAGGCACATTTTGATTATGAAGATAAAGTGTCACAATTCGCAAATTTTATCTGTCTTTCTCCAACTTCCAAAAATCCACAGTAGAGTCAGGAGAACTGAATTTAGAGTTAAGCTTTATTCTCATACCTCAGTAAGTGAAGTTCATCAGCGGTTGAGTTGGAATACCATTTATCAGAAAGACAAAATATCTGGGCCTGTATCTCATTACATATGCATATAAGAAATGAATAACATGACATCAAACTGCATGAAAGACATGTTCGAATACAAACATCGCCATAACCCCTTCGCAATCGAAATTATCTATGTCCACCTCAGCCTACAATGAATATTTCCAAGATATAGTTTACAGGCAAAACTGTATCTGAATCAGTAAAACAAGATCCCTAAATACCTCTCCAAGTGAAATTCATTAGGTTGGAATTCTATTTATGTCAGAAAGACAAAGTACCTACGTCTATAGTTTATCATTTATACATAAGAAATCGAATAACATGACAGCAAAACATATGAAAGACATGTTAGAATACAAACATTGCCATATTCCCAACGCCATCAAAATCATCCGTCTCCATTTCAGCCTTTAGCAAGTAATTACAAGAGATCGTTAACATACAAAGCTGTATCTGCAGAAACAATGATTATATCTGACAATTTGCGACACCTTTCAGCTGCAATCGCTGTAAAGTTCAACTTTCAGACCCCTACACCATTATACCTTATACTTTATTGTATTATGGTTTGGAATACCATTATCAGGAAGACAAATATTTATATCTTGTTAATTATATAATTTGCAAGATATGAGATAACATAATATCAAACTATATGAAAGACTTGTTTGACTACAAACGTCACCATATTCTCTCCGTAGTAAAAATATTATCTCTTTCCATTAGCCTTTTACAAATAATTGCAAGAGATCGTTCTCACACAAATCTGCATCTACACACACAATATACATCTGACAATTTGCTACACCTTTCAGCTTCCGCCGTCATAAAGTTCAACTTTGAGAACCATTACCGCTTCAAGTGAAGTTCATTAACTTTGGTTTGGAATACCATTATCACAAAGACAAATATCTATACATTGTCATTTACATATTGTAAGAAATTACATAACGTTACATCAAACTATATAAAAGACTTGTCTGAATACAAACATGTCCTTGCATATTCCCACCGCAGTCAAAATCATCTGTGCTTCTACCTCAGCGAGTGTAGCACGTCACGAGACCGACACCCACAAGTCATACACCCCACGAGTCATACACCCCATGAGTTATACAGCTCACGAGTCATACAGCCCATGAGTTTGACACTAAGCTAACAAGGCCAACGAGAGCGACACATTAAGCCCCGTGTTGTATCTATCGAACTCGTGGGCTGTTTTCATTATATAGTGTCGAACTTATGGGCTTTATTTGCCTAGCGTCGAACTCATGGGATGTATGACTCGTGAGCTGGTTGACTCATGGACCTGTTTTCAATGTCGAACTCGTGGGCTGTATGACTCGTGGATTTTGGTCTTGTGGGATAACCATATACCTCAGCCTACGGCAAATCGTTCATAAACACAGCTGCAAATGATTATATAAATTTACATATACATAATGACGATATCTGATTTAGGCTACCTCTCCCGTAGGCCCTTCAGCCGCCTTTACGTTCAACTTTGAGACCCTCAAACAAATGCAAGTGAAGTTCTAGGTTGGAATATATATAATAAGGTATTATCAAAAAGACAAAGTACCTAACGTTTATCATTAAAAAAAATTGAATAACATGACAACAATCGCCATACTCCCTCCACAGTCAAAATTATCTCTTTCCGTTTCAGCCTATAACAAATAGTTGCAAGAGATTGTTCATAAACGCATGACCACCTGCATCTGCATATGCATATACATCTAAAATAATGATCTGACAATTTAGGCTACCTCTTCCCTTCCAGCTCCTTTAAATTCAACTTTAAGACCCTCATGCCTCTGGCAAGGGAAGTTCATTACAATTTAGACTGCAATACAACATCAGAAAGATAAAATATCTATAATCTTATCATGCACATAAAAGAAATAGAATAACACCACAGCACACTACATGAAACATAAGTTTGAATATACAAGCATCGCCATATTCCCTCCACAGTCAAACTCTTCTCTATAGTACATTTTAGCCTGCAACAACTAACTGCAATACATTGTTTAAGTGGCGGATCTAAGAAAGGAGGTATAGGGAGTTTGACCCCACTTTTTTCTGTCAAGTGAAAATGAGATGTGCACATATGCATAGTACATAAATGCAACCTAGATTGAATATATTGGAAAGAATTGTGTATCTACATACATTTGACCGGTAAGAATGCAGAAGAGTGGACATAAAAGGAGAGAATAGACGCAATGGTATATACGGTACAATAACAGGACCATCTGAGGAGGACTTGTGTTTGACAGATTGTTTTTCTCTAGTAAAAGAAAAGATTTACATGTAATTGTTAATGTTTAAAGAAATAATGACTTGATTGAGATGATGAAACGAAACTAATTCAGTTGTATGACATAACATTTTGATAAAAATAATTCTAATTTTTTTCTTAAAAGAAGTCAAAGTTTTAACTATCATTTTTTTCTTTATTATGAAGTGAGTTCCACTACTTTGGCCCATGGTAAATGAAGGTGTTCTGAGCCACCAAAGTTTTAAAAAACTACAAATGGAATTCATTCGATCGCCTTGTTGGATAATAGTGAATGGATATATTTCTTTGAAACATTGTTTCAAATAGATTTGGGAGATTACTTTTATTATAGTTATACATAATTTGTCCTAAATTAAACAAATAGAAATATTTAATTCTCAATATTTTGTATTAAAAAAATAACGGGTCAGTATGAGACAAAAAACAAAGAATGATATATGATACGGAGTGACTTCTTTTGTAATAGAAGTAATTTCTCTAAGAGTGTTTGATATGTATTTCCCCACGAGAGAAAACCATAATTCAAGTAAGGCAATATTATAGGAATGAATATAATGTAAGTAGCGACGATCAAGGAAGACAAAATTTAAGCTTGTTGATTATACCAATGTTTCGTGAAATAGTTTTGCATATACTATCAATATGAAATTTCCATGAAAGCCTATTATTGACATTTACTCAAGAAATTTAACATGGGAAACATTTTCCAGTGGAGTACCATCAAAAATAATATCAACAGGTTGCTGCCTCTGTAGAGTTGCTAAAAAGCATATTTTTTGTTTTTTATTGAAGATTGAGAGATGATTTATTTGCTTTTATCCATTGGACGACATTTTCTATAATTCAGAGTTAAATTGTATTCCTAGGGTAAGAGGATTATTGTGCGAAAAAAAAAATTTGAGTCATCCGCAAAGGGAATAAAAGAAAGAACATCTGATGATTGTTTATGTTTCACTTACATAATGGTCAGTTGCCATCTTCTTTTTTCTCACTATTTCAATTAAACAAGGACATACGTTCTTATCCCACAAGACAATATGACAAGTTTCATTTATATAATCCCAAAACAGTGATGGCTCTGAAATCTGTTAGACACACCGGACCCGATGTTTGGAATTCTCTTCCTTCTGAAATTCGAAGTTTAAAGTCCATTGTACTCTTTTAAGAAAGCTGTAAAAACAATGTTGTTTTCTGGATATCAGTAATTCCATTGTCATTGTTAATGTATTATACACGAAATTCTTTCGCAGAAGTATCGACGCATTTAATTTATTACGTAATTATGTAACCGACCATGACCTGTATCAACTGTTCACCTGCACCTCGGTGAGAAAATATTTTGTTATGCCTTGCTAATCAATGATACAGGTGATCTTACTTTGCATAAACCTTTAGTGAAAGCAGACAGACCTCTCCTTTCCCTTTCTCCTTTCAACTATCCTATCTCCATGCAAGTCATCCTTCCCTCCTATTCTCCTTCCGATGTATATTATAATAATAAGTATGTACGGGGGCTGCACGCAAATCAAGCCACGCTTATGCTGTAGCCCCACTGTATTATCAAGGAGGTGTAAGAGTTGGAGTTCCAACTGGCTGTAATTACTCAAACAGTTGCCAGATTTCTATTGATGTACAAAAGAATTCCACAGGTGCACTTGTGCTTTTGATGATCGATGTTCGACGCCGCCGTCTTGCTGAGCAATCTGAAGATTCATTTTAAACGTTATTATAATTTTGGCCATATTTCACTTATTATTTATTAAATGAAATGAAATTTCACTTAATGATAAAGCATGTAAAACAAAAGTCAAAAAGTTGTGTAAAAGTGTAAATCAGAGCTGTATCATGTGAAAATGTTTAAAACTGTACCATCCTTGAAAGCTGGTTTTATCACTTTTCCCCTTAATTTCCACAAATGAAACTGATATGGAATAATCTTCAAGTATAATTCTTTATTGATAGACATGTCAGATTAGTGCCCGGGTATTCCCAGTCGAGTAATTTTCATCTTTATTTCAGTATTTTTTTTGCCCAATTTCTATTCGCGCGTCCTCGTGTCAGTACAACCTACCTTTTATACGACGGTATAGCGAAAAGTAATTACCATCACAAAGAAATATCTTCTTAGAAAGTGGCTGGTGATTATGCAATGAGACACGAGTCAATTGTCTTCCTATCTGCGTGGCAGATCCTGTTTGGCACATGCTTCAAATATTTTTGAGTGGCGGCATCGAACATCTAGTAAAGGAAATTAGACAGTTGTGACTTCATTCTCTTGAACCTCCTTGGTTGTACATTTTGCTGTACATTGCTGTGCAAAGGCAATGAAGGAAAAAATATTCTGTGAACAACTTATATTTATGCTTGTACATGAATGTGCATGTGCAATGATGATACAGAAACCAATAAATCAAATCAAATCAAATCAAATGAATCAAATCAAATCAAATGATCTACAAAATCATTTATATAAATAATAAACAACAGCGGACCTACTAAACTTCCCTGTGGGACCCCATAGTTGGTATTTAACATTTGTGAGTTACAACCATTTAAAGAGACATATTGCTTCCTGTTCATGAGGTAGCTCCTGAACCACTCCAAGGCCTTCCCACGCATTCTGTAATGATGTAATTCATTAACTAAAATATCATGATTTATGGTGTCGAAGGACTTGGAGAAGTCCAGGAACAAACCTATCAGATGAGAAGATTTGTCGATAGCATGCGCCACTTTTCCTATAATACTCCATAATGCATGCATATAGTGCTATGCTTTTGCCTAAATCCAGGCGCAATCTGAGAATGTGAAAATATAAAAAACTTGTTATGCTCCGTTCCACAATCTAGAACTCGGTTTAATCCAGTCGAGGTTCAGGGCTGGCCGAATTCATTGCTGCGTCTTCACTTTTTGGCATCAATTGTTCCCTCTCCTCTTGAGTACTAGTACTCGGCCGTGAAGTCATTTCCATCACATTATCTGCCTGGACTGCTGAAGTAGTGGCACTACGTTTGCCACTGCCACCGCCACTAGAGGCAACCTGTGGATTCTCGAGGTCCTGCCGATGAATATCATGACAAAGTAAAGAATGACATGACATGTACAGAGGTCTCTATCGGTATATATACTCGGAAATGGCGACAAACTTTAGGAAGCTAGAATAACCACCCAGTCATCTAATCTACATACCACATTTCAATGAAACTCATTGACTGATTGACGTTATTACATTACAAAAATTCATAGAGCCAGGTTGACCTCTTACTCTGCCAACAGATGAATCAGTGAGGGCAATTACCTATCAATGCTTTTTCGTTACCCATTGTTCACCACTATGCAAAACTTGAAGATAGCCATGCAAAGAATACAAAATTCGAATGAAATCCTTGCAGTCAAAAATGCATTAAATTCCTCCCTATACACTGTACGGTAAAATTGGAAGAAATCAAATAAATGATGTAAAATTTCAAAACAGTTCCATCAAAAATGCATTTCCTACTGTCGTCCACTCGTCGACCACCCCCCCCCCCCTCATTCCCACTTGCCTAGCAGTGCGGGGACTGCAGACCGACTTACCGGTAGTTGATTGTCACCATCACCGTCACCGTCCCCGCCGTCGCCACTGGATGAGGCCTGGGAGGTTCGCTGATGAATATAAACCATCATTACAAAAATAAAAAGTAGGAAGATATGAAGTTTCCTACGGATTACTCTTTCGTTATTTTTTTCTTTTTGAGACAGCAAACAAATTCCATACAGCTAGAGTGCACAAGGAGTTACTAAAGCGAGCTATAGTAACTCTTTGAAATGCCCAAAACATTCAACTCCAACCATTTTATGAATAAAGTCCATCCATCCATAACAAATTTGTTGCGTGTCAAACTTTCATCCATTCAGGTTGACCCTTTTAACCCTGTCCCAGTCGGATCAATGGTGCAACCTGCAATATCATGTGTATCAATGATTTTTCCTATCCACCGTACACCACTACACACAAAATGTAAATAAAACCCAGACAGCAATGTCTTTCCCTACCCATCGTACAATGATATAGAACAAACAAACAAACACACACACACAAACAAACAAACAAACAAACAGACTTTAAAAAACAACAACAAACACCGGAAGATAATGATGTATATAATGCAACATTTGGATGAAATCCAGTCCAAAAATGTCTTTTCCTCCCCATGAGGTGCACCACAATACAAAACTGAAAAACAATCTATTTATATACACAATTAGACCCCTTTTTGCCCTTAAAAATCGAGACAATACAGGAACTATCACAATGAACAATACATAGGCTATTGAATTGTCCTATGGTACACATCTACACTGATCTCTAACTCTAGTTACATAAAGATCAGTGACACCTTCAGAGCTATCCGTTGAGAAATGGGACCGTTATCATGTCCACAAGAAAATAATGTGAGGCGGCGTATTGCCGCTGAATTCAGAACATTTCGGGAGACTCTTCCGGGGATGCGCTAGAGAAATTACCCCAAAAACAAAACAAAGCAAAACAAAACAAAACAATCAGCGAACAAAGAAATACGAAATGATTATGAAGTTTTTCGTAATACGTGTAGCGAAGTATTCCATGTCAGATCGGTTGTGTATTCATAATCAAGTGTTGCGACCGCAAATATGAATTTGTGCTTCGGTACAATTAATTATTACTGATGACACGCGACAAACTGTAGAGTGAATAAGCAGAGTGCACGAACCTTCGTGAGTAAGGTAGATTGGATTCATACATATTGATATATACTTGCGCTGAATTCACTTTCGTTGATTTCTTACTCCATTGTTTCTCCGTATCAGACGACGTAACCAGCTGAGAAAATTCAATTTCCATAGAAGATACACCACCAGTGCCAGGATCATAAGGATTAAGAGAAGACAGAGAACACAGATCACTATCAGTGCCACATGCAGATGATAGAGCGACGAACCTGTCAATGTCAAAAAGAGTTTGGGTACCAATAATTACGTATAGTCCTAAAAGCATTCACTATGATATAGCCATTAATGCTTATAGCGTAGATTGGTTGTAGTTGTAACTGAATTGAGTGACTGTGTTAAGGGCGGATGTTTTTCTAACATGCAAACCATGAATCCTTGTACACTCAAAACAGTCTGAATCACACAGATCCATTCGAATCAGTTTAACAGTGATTTCACGTTGACCATGTTAGCAGTGTCTGTTTTAAACTTTACATAGTATAGTATCTAAATCAATGTTTTCTTTATTTTCAGCAACTTTATCCCCCCCCCCCCATTCTTGATCCCTGATTTTTTAGTCACTTAAGCTTGCACTTGGTATATTCCTGCAATCCTAAGATATTCTGTCACGAATAACCACTTTAATCCAATGTTTGACGCAGCATTTGATTTCTTGTCAAACAATAACATTAATTTTTGAAAAATCTCAATTCTATATTTGTCTTTTTTCAGTTTCTTATCTTTCGAAGTTAATTGCAGTATCAGGATATTTAAAATTGTTTGCTTTATTCTACAGAACATTTGCATTTCTTCGAATATTTAAGATTATGTGGTGTGTTAAGCTTTCGTTTGTTAAACTTGCGCTTACAACAATGTCAAGATAGTGACTATACATCCCTCGCAGTTTCTTGCGTAAAATTATAGTCGTATATTGTGCGGCCAGACGACTCAACATTACAACTTTCTCAGACGAGGAACAGATAGAAAGGCGTGCAATATACACACTTATAAATTTGTGGCGGCCACCAAAACATATAATTCATGAAATAATGGTGTTCCGACATCTATTTCTGGTGGCCCTGGGCCGCCGGCCCACCGTTAAAAATACCGAGTCTTGTATTAGACTTATTACATGATAGATATAAAAACTATTCCTGGTATTCACCAATGGTCATTAATTTAGTATACATTTTCCCTCCGATAAACACAATACCTGGGTCAGGAACATTCTTCTGTGTAGTCTTTTCGGTAGTCATTGTTAACTCAGCTGCGGTAGTTGATTCCGTATAGAGTTCTGTTGTTGATCCCGCATAGAGTTCTGTGGTTGATCCCGCATAGAGTTCTGTGGTTGATCCAGCATAGAGTTCTGTGGTTGATCCCCCATAGAGTTCAGTCGTTGACCCCGCATAGAGTTCTGTGGTTGATCCCCCATAGAGTTCAGTCGTTGACCCCGCATAGAGTTCTGTGGTTGATCCCGCATAGAGTTCTGTGGTTGATCCCGCATAGAGTTCTGTGGTTGATCCAGCATAGAGTTCTGTGGTTGATCCCCCATAGAGTTCAGTCGTTGACCCCGCATAGAGTTCTGTGGTTGATCCAGCATAGAGTTCTGTGGTTGATCCCGCATAGAGTTCTGTGGTTGATCCAGCATAGAGTTCTGTGGTTGATCCCCCATAGAGTTCAGTCGTTGATCCCGCATAGAGTTCTGTGGTTGATCCTTTTGAAGTCGTCGTTGGTTCGGTGTTGATACTAATACAAACTGTGTCTGACGTATTGTTGCAAACAGTCATGACTCGTTTATTCATTCCACATTCTGAGCACTCGTGGCAATTTGTGCACCGACTGAAATTCGCTTGGAAGTATTTATGAGGACAGGTTTCACATCTACAGGAAAGAAAGCAAAATGAAAGCACATGTTTTTCCTTCCACACTGAAAATAAAGGGAAGAATGTGATTAGCATAACAATCTATAAAGCGTAAAAACCTATGCATAATATCAAAAGTATTTGCAGCGCAGATTGATATAATCTTAAAGGCAGCAAAAGCTTTTGATATGCTTGACAATAACGCACAGTTACATAAAATGTATGTCTTGAGTCTAGAATACTAGATAGAAAGAATGCAACTGTTGGCGACTTAATCAATATTAATGACAAAAGTTTGGAAACTATTGTAATGCCACATCGAGATTTATTTTCACTTTGTTTCAGGAAAACACAGAAGAATAAACAATTAAAACAATAAGAACCCGCAACCACGTATGAAAGTCATGTTAATTAACAGTGAAGAGATAATTTTAACTCCCAAACATTGTATTGTATACCATGTCCACTGTTCCATTACAGCATCAGTGAACATGAGAACGCGATGATAAAATCTTAGAATCCAACTAATTTAGAAAGTAAAAGGGGCCTTATTCTGATTGTGGGCTTTCCTTTTGGCTGGTCTTCTTTGATTATCATGTACGTCAGTCTAAGAAAGTCAAGGAAGGTGTCCAGGCCCTGGACTGGCAAATACCCGCTTACTATATGCGAATATTGGGGGTTGGACTGGGTATATGGAGTCAAGTGGTAGTTTAGGTTTTCTCACATATTTGTCGTGTCTTCATTGGCACTGATACACTGTCTGATCTTCAACTTGCCCGGCTCGCAGAGTTTGAGACCTGTAGCACCGTTCTGGCAATCAGAACTCTCATCGTACGTCATTTGAGAGTCAAACTCACAAACCCATTCCTGTGAAATGGATTGACGAAAACAGAATGGGAAAGCCTCGCACAAAAATTTAAGAATATCCTAGGCAAGTTTTTTTTTTTTTTTTTTAAATCTCCTCTTCGTTTGCAGATTCGTCCGCCTCAGTCCAATTTCTTTCAGTATGTATATATGTATATATATATATATATATATATATGTGTATATATATATATATATATATATATATATATATATAGAGAGAGAGAGAGAGAGAGAGAGAGAGAGAGGGAGAGAGAGAGGGGGAAAAGCTATGGCCTCGATCATCCTCTAAGAGAACCAGTGTAGTTAGCAGTATCAATTCATTATACTTATCAATTATATCGATGTGTTTGTTTATAGTGCGCTTACCGCATTCGAGGGCATGGCACTATAGTTCCAGATGAGCGCAATCGTCAGTAGAATATAAGCAGTACAATTTTTCAATGCAGCCATCTTTTCTCTCTGTGGGTACCTTGGATAATATAAATATATTCGATTAAAACGATCATAATTATCAAAACACAAGAAACAGGGACAAGATGATGTCAATATTATTTGTAACATATACGATATAGATGACGAAAAGGAGTTTCCCAAATGTATTCATTTTACAAACCTACAATTACCATCATACGTCCACACTACTCTTCCAAACCACAGCTGAAGTTTTGCCAGTTGTTAAAAGGAAATCAATATCCGGCATTAGCCAATATATATGCTATGCTCCAATGTCAATTTGAATAATATGAAGTTGTATCCAACACACAGATTATACAAAAATTTAAAGCTATTCGATAATGTACAAAGTCCAAAGACACAAAACATGTCAAGAGTTATAGGCTAGCCAACGTCGAATATCCAATATTTCTCCATCGCCACGTGTATCTATCAGACTGTCTACGCACCAACGTTGTTCGTCTAATAATCGATTCGTCTGTGTTCCCCAATCGTCTATTCAATTTGTCTGGTTACCATTTTGTCACTTGGGTTCCATCCAGTTTGGCTAATACCCATATACACGATATAGATAATTTCTTACTTAGCCTTAACCCCATTTCGGCAAATGTTTATTTAGTGTAATGACTATAGTTTGGCTACTTATCAATTAGTCTGCTGACCAGTTGGTCTCATGGCACTTGTAGTCTAATGCACAAATGATCTAATGACCATTTAGTCTACAGCACACTCTGTCTAATGTTCATTTGGTCTAATTAAGTTGTTTGTCGTGTTCCATTCACGTCCAAGCCCTGGTATTTTTACAGTGTTGTCTGGTTCAACAGATGAAATTATCGTATCAGAGACTGAAAATCGTTCTTGGAGAAAATTATCGTACAACCGGTAGTTATTGTGATTAATACGTGTTTCACATCAGCGCGAAAAGAAAAATATTCCGAAATAGAAAATGATTCTGAAACGATGGTGCATTGCACAAAATACGCTTTTCTGTTAGTTCATTAAGTATTCATGCTATCAGTAAAATGGCAACAGTGCAATGCAAAATAGAGCTTTACCAGCGCCGAGGGTCTATAAATCAGAACATTTTGGTATTCTGGTGCCGTCGCTCAATACGATTGCTCGCGCACGTGCCTTGCAAGATAACGAATGATTATGTCGATTTGAGTACATTGATTAGTATCACTAATTAACGTTGTCATTACATTGATGTCAAAAGCGTCATCATACTCATTTATACACCTGTTACTTAAATGCAACATTAATTGTTGGTTTTGTTTACGTTCAATGGTCCCCCTCCTATAATACACCATAGAAATCTGGCTACGCTGGTGAGTGTCACAGGAGGTATGGTATCTGATATCAGGGGTGTCGCTAAAGACTTGTTTGTAGGAAAGGGGCGTCCTAAGGCTTTTGAATGTGATTGGTTGTGATTGATATTTATACGTTCATGGTTATTTGGTTTTCCAGAATCAATAGACAATACCCTACGATAGCATACACTACAAGCAGCTGTCTGTTAGGAGAGCCATCAAATCAACGTGTGCATTTCGATTCTTGTATGTCTACTCTGTGACTTGAAAGCAGTCCATAGACCATACGGTATTAAAACGGAATCAGGGGAAAAATACAAAGACGAGATTGCGATTAGAAAATTTTGCCATAAGACTAAATCACAATTAGCCAAAATGGACAATAGAGACTACTGGACCAAACGGCATTTAGACCAAATTTATAGTACAAAATGGGTTTAGCATTATAGTACAAAATGGGTTTAGCATTATAGTACAAAATGGGTTTTAAAACTGATGTTTTAAAAATAGAGGTATAGTCCCAAATTACTCAACTTTTTAGCAGTAAACGTATGCAAGCTACATTCTATTATCATTAATGCAACACGCTTAAGCATTTGATGCAGGTTGTGTATGGTTACCCAGGGTGAATTGTACAGTCTGTTCTTTTTTGTTCAGGATGGCATCTGCAAACGGGTGCCATCTGAACTGAATACAGTATCAGCCGAATGTTATATTCTTCTCCACTCACGCAGTGGACCGGCTGCACAGTGTATTACAATACAATATGTTAACCTGTATTTTGTTCGAATTTGGTGTGTGCCTTGCGCTTTAGAGTTGCCCTTGGCAACCGTGTACTTGCCCTATATAGTAGCGGTTGCCAAGGGCACCAGCGTGTGGATCTTCTTGGGGCATAGGGATGGGGTGATCTTTTGCTCTGCAGCTATGGGAGAGGAGAAATCCGTATAAGAATGAATGATAAAAACGGTTTATTCATAGATATTTCTTGTTTTCAAGCCCATTGCTGGGTCTCTCCAAATTGATTCCTCGGGCATGGGTTCCCTTAGACTGTAGCTGTTAGAGATATGTACCCGGCAGGCATGATGGTTGTCAGGTCACTTTATTGTAATCTAGAGCCTGCACGGGGTAATGGTTCATTGTAACTAAATCCATGTTTATACCATAATCCATGTGATAAATGCGTGGTTTTGATTCTCGGTATTTTATTGCGTTTAGAGCCTGCACGGGGTTATGATCCATTGCAACCAGATCCACGTCTATACCATAATCCATGCGAGAAATATTTTGTTATGATTCTCAATATTTACTAAAACTGCCTGCAATTAATGTTCTGTTGTTGTTCTTGACAAATACCCTTTATGACATAATGATAATAAGTTAAAAAATGTGTTTGTGTGGGTTTTTTTCTCTCTCTTGGTCGAAATATTTTTCTGATTAATTGGCATCCCAATTCAGAACTCCAACAGCTGATGTTTTAAAAATCTAGGTATGCTCCCAAATTACTCAACTTTTTAGCAGTCAACGTACACAAGCTACATTTCATTATCATTATTGCGACACGCTTGAGCATTTTATGCAGGTTGTATAGTTACCCAGGATGAATTGTCCAGTCTGTTCTTTTTGTTCAGGATGGCATCTGCAAACGGGTGCCATCTGAACTGACAATATCAGCCGAGTATTATATTCTTCTCCACTCACGCAGTGGACCGGCTGCACAGTTTATTACAATATATTATGTCAACTTGTAACTTGCTCGAATTTGGTGTGTGCCTTGTTCGCTATAGAGTTGCCCTTGGCAACCGTGTACTTGCCCTATATATACTGGCGGTTGGCGGTCCCAGCGTGTTGGTCTTGTTGGGGCATAGGGAAGGAGTGATCTTTTGATCTGCAGCTATGGGAGAGGAGGAATCTGTATAGAATTAATGATACAAACGGTTTATTTACAGATGTTCCTTGTGAACAAGCCCATTGCTGGTTCTCTCCAAATTGATTCCTCGGGCAAGGGTTTCCTTCCTAGAGTTGCCCTTGGCAACCGCGTACTTGCCCTATATACTGGCGGTTGGCGGTCCCTATGAGACTTGAGATGTCTTCTCTTCTGTCATAACACGATACGTATTATATACATTATGTTCCTTCTACTGAATGGATAAAGTATAATTACCGGAGTTTTATTATAACTTATTTTGTATATATTAGCATGCTTATGACAAACTGTTTTCTTTATGTTTGTCCCAACTAAGATCGTATTAATGTTATGTATAGGACGACCCTATTTTCTTTTGTAGATAACGTTATGTCAAGAGACAACGATATAACGTGTAACTGCAATATTGCAACAATCTCCACAGTCAAATTGTTCTCTACTGCCCTCTACAGGTGCCCTCGTGGACTCAAGCAACGGACAACTCGCTCACCCTTTAATACGCAATTCAATAGACACAGCATACAATTCAATTAATGATGATGACTTTCTTGATTTGGCAGGACTTTCTTTTGTACAAAACGAATCAAATATCAATCAAAATGACACTTTTTTGGTTATTATGTTTCCGACAGTTTTAATTCATCGCCGCAAGAATTAGATTATGATTTTGACACTGAGAACCAATTGCAAAGTCCGTCTTCTAAATATCTCACTCAAACCCAATTTAACAATGTTGTCAAGGAGTATGATAGTACTATTTTTTCTCTTTTACATCTTAATATTAGGAGTATTAACAAACATTTGAAGAATTGAGGTTATTTTAAAATAGTCCCATTGTGCACAATATCTCGGCGGTAGGTTTAACCGAAACCTGGCTCTCTCATGACTCCAGTCTTCCATTCGCTCTTGACGGGTACGATTTAGTGGTTAATAACAGACAAAATAGGGTAGGTGGAGGTGTTGATTATGTAGTTCGTGATGAGTTTAACAGTATGACTGATTCCTTTGAGTCTTTATCTATTGAAATCACAGTTCCAGGCAGTAAAAATATAATCATAGGAGTAGTATATAGACCACCAAGCGCGAATACTAAATTATTCTTAGATTATCTTTCGGAATTGGTTAAAAACCCACTTTTTATAATAAAAATTGTTTTATAATGGGTGATTTCAATATAGATTTATTAAAACAGAATAATGTGTCGCAAGATTTTTTGGAAATATTTTTTATCTGCCTCTTTTTTACCCTTAATATCTAAACCCACATGTTAATGAATCCGTTTCTCTTATTGATAATATTTTTTGTAACATTCTTCCTCCTCCCGATTCTTTTCTAGTACTCTCAGATATCACCGATCACTTCCCCATCTCGACTGGTTTTTCTTTTAATGAGACAGTTAATAATAAAAACAACTGTTAAACGAAGAATCACACATGAAAGTATAGCCAGGTTAGGTGCTAGTTTAGACATCGCAGACTGGTCCTATATCTTTGATACAGATGATGTTAATTTGTCTTTTGAGTATTTTATGAAGATTTTTATCCAACATTTGGACATGTGTATTCCAAATCGTAGAGAAAAATCAGCTAATTATAAAAAATACCTAGGCTCCCATGGATTTCAAAATCGCTCTTGCGTTCAGTGAATAGAAAGAATAATTTATATTACAGATTTAAAATGAAACGTACTGAGCAATCAAAGGTGAAATATACTAGTTACAAGAATACTTTGACGAAAATTATACGTACAGAAAAGAAAAAATATTATACTAATCAGTTACAATTTTACAGGCATGATATGTGTCACGTGAGTGACTTTTTTTTTCTCTGCTACTCTGACACCGAAAGAACGGAAATTCAAACTGTTTGCATGCAGTTATGTTCACTCTTAAAACATCCGAGTCAGAACTGACCCGGAACTGGGTCCGTTGGGGTCATACACCGTTCCGGATCAGAAATGATAAGGAATGTGGTCAGATATGACCCATTCAGAGTCATGAATCGGGTCAGGATGACCCCATTCGGGGTCTTCATGACCAAATTCCAAGTCATTTCTGACCCGGAACGGTGTATGACCCCAACGGACCCAGTTCCGGGTCAGTTCTGACTCGGGTCTTTTTAGAGTGTTCGAGTTTAACTACAACCAACATCCCAGTGACACTGACATAGCTGAGTCTCGACTGAGCTAGCGAACATAGCCACCACCTCGATGGGAATTATTGAATAATACATAACACCGCAAACCGGGCATGCTGTTGCCATGCTATTTCTTTAGTGTAGGAAAGGCATGAAAAGGCAAGTGTATGGGAGTGTAAGGGACTTTAGTGTTAATCTCTATGGCAAGGGGAGCTATTAAAAAGTTGAGTAATGTAGAGGATCGGGGAGAAACACTTTAATCAGACATCCAGCATAGATCTCCGCTTAGGCAGCAGTCGTTCTTCTGGGGGTTTTTCACGTCGGTGAGATGCGAGCTCCAGCTGCCGATATAAACTGAACTTTGACAGTTATTATCCGAATTTTGGTACGGAGCTCAATCTCCATTTGATGCTCGCCGTCGCTTAAGCTCGGGCATCGCGGGTCAAGTCAGGAGTCTGCGTGGTAGCAGGGACTAGTGAAGGCCGAGGAGCTGAGAGGACCGCCGATAGGGTAGCGTCTAGCTGAGTGGCCAAGTCAAAGGGGTGCTTCCAAGAGACAAGCCAAGCGACTGTGCCGAGGTCGACGACGAGGGCATCGGGCATCGATGACGACTGAGCCAAGCTGAGGGGATCACCGGTTCAAGTCATCCAAGATAACCCAGTTATGTATTTGTTATTTGTTTCCGACTATCTTTTATGCCCAATGTATTGTTATATGCTGTGAACGAGAAAGCTACAAAGATTTGGAAGATTAAACTCGAACATAACTGCATGCAAACAGTTTGAATTTCCGTTCTTTCGGTGTCAGAGTAGCAGAGAAAAAAAAAAAGTCACTCACGTGACAATTTTGGAGGTCCCACCGAGATTCTGCTACCTGATTAGAAAAAGTTATTCAGATACTCTTTTAACATGCTTTAGGCTTAAATGCGGTGTTTGTGTTGGATTGAAATTCCATTGCTAAATCATACACATTACCGTCATACATGTTATTATCGTCGATGTAATAACTGTGTCGTATGTTTGATCGGAAACATTACCCCAGTGCGAATCGTGCAAGTATGTCGCCTTGTGTGACAGTTTGATTGAAGTTTTTCTCCCAAAGATTATGCCCTTGGTGTTGCCTACTAGAGGCACATGTGTGATGTAGATTCGGATGTTGAATCTGTGTGGAGTGTTGCTCCTTATTACAAGGTTACGCCCTTGGTGTTGCATATTATATGCATGGATTACAGATTCGGGTTTGTGCGCATGAGTCTATGTGGAGTGTTACTCCTTTTTCAAGGTTATGCCCTTGGTATTGCCGGTTAGAGGCAGTGTGATAGATTCGGGGTTTGCATGCATTAATGAATCTGTGAGGAGTGTTATTGCAAGGTTACGCCCTTGGTGTTGCCTGGTATAGGCATGTTTGGTGGATTGTAGTGTTGGGTTTGTACGGTCCCAAAATAATTGTATGCTCATTGGGAGATACACATACGGCTCTAGTATGCTTTTGACAAGGTACTAGCGGTTTGGTATGTGGAATATTTGTTGAGTGAATTTCAGCTGTTTGTCATTTGCAATTGTATGTTCATTCGGAGATACAAATAGTTGGAAAGTACGCTGGTTACAGGGTAGTACTTTTGTCGGAATTGGATAGCTAGGGGTTAGTCAGCTGTTGTTTTGTACGACTACACGTCTGCTTAGTCTGGAAGTTACATATTCAGTATGGCTAGTGTTGAGCAAACCAGAGAGTTCTCTTCATTAGGCAGAGAAATGGGCCTTAGTGGTGGTGAATTGAGTAGCTTTGTTTCAGAGCGATGCCAGGCAATTGAAGCAGAGCTTATAAGCTGAACGCGAAGCTCGTGAAGCTGCCCGTGAAGCTGCCCGTGAAGCTGATCGTAGCTAAAAGCACGCGAAGCTGAGCGTGAACGCGAAGCTCTAGAAAAGGCGCGCGAACATGAAATAAAATTAGCACAGTTGCGTATGGAGGGAGAAACATCAAATGTTGGTAGGCCCCAGTTAGCTGGCTTAAAGGTGAAAGTAGGTCGATTTGATGACGCACATGATAAAGTTTGATGCTTATGTCACAAAGTTCGAAATGTTGATGAAAAGTCAGAATATCCCGGTAGACATGTGGGTGTTGTATTTGATTTCCAATCTAACAGGCAAAGCGTTAGATGTTGTGAATCGGATGAGTGCTGATGATCGCGAGAATTATGCTACAGTGAAGCATGAGCTGATGTCTTATTATCATCTCACTGAAGATGGGTATAGGCGGAGTTTCAGATCAGCCAAGCCAATGAAGTTTGAGCGCCCAAAACAGTTTGCTACTCGAATGAAGGGGTATTTTGATCATTGGGTGGAAGAGGCTGAAATTGGGGATACTAGAAAGGATCTAGAGGATTTGATTTTGCAAGAGCAATTTCTGACAGATTGTCCCAGAGAAGTAGTTAGGTTTGTCAAGGAACGAAAATGTAAAGATTTCAAGGAGGTAGTTGACTGCGCAGAAATCTATGTAGAAGCTCACGGCCCTCATGCATTTTCGGGTGTACAGAAATCGGAAAGAAACCGGTCAGATTCAAAGCCGGATAGCAAACCGCCCCAACAAAATCAGGTCAAGAAGACTAGTACGTATCAGAAACCGGCCGATGCTCAGTCAAAGGCAGGAAAGGCTATGGAAAATAGGACTTTTCAGGGCAGGGGTTGCTATATGTGTGGAAACCCAAATCACATGAAAAGAGATTGTCCCATGTTGTCTACGGTAGGCCTGTATCAGCTCAAGGTTTGATGGGTGCTGGGGAAGGTATGGCCCCAAAGGTAGACATGAATGTGGCGAATGAGGTGTCTCGGGGTGATTCTGAGCCGGGAGTTGTTGATTCGACGGCGGGTTGCTTCCCCATTGAAAGAGTGGTCGATGACTTTGAGGATGTGAAAATGAAAGTGGTTGACAAAGTTGGAATGGCATACAATGATGTCGCCGCGATGGTGAATCGTATGCCGGTTGTGTCTGGAAGACTGATGCCAGATAATACACCCGTGTCTGTTTTGCGTGATACAGGTTGTAGTACGTGCGTGGTGAAAGAGAAATTGGTTAGAAATGACCAATTAACAGGTCAACATCAGGCAGTGAGGTTAATTGACGGTACGGTTAGGCGTTTTCCCGTGGCTAAGGTAGCTGTTGACTCACCATATTTTGAAGGGGAAGTTGAAGCCGTGTGCATGCCTGATTGTTTGAGTGAGGTAGCTATCGGGAACGTAGAAGGGGCTCGTGAACCGAGTGACCCCAATCTACATTGGGTCCCAAAGAGTGTTGTGTCTGACCCGGATGTAGAGGTCATAATCCCGGATATGGGTCTAGAAAGTTCAAATGATGGTGTAGAACAGGACGTCGAGGTCGCAATCCCGGGTGAGCTGGATGATACAGGGATGGCTGTTGAAACTCGTGCACAAAAGGTGAAGGATTCGAGGCCTAGTAAAGGTTTGACTGTTGCAGATCCTGTTGATAATGTGCGGTCGAGTGAATTTCTAAAGGAACAGAAAGATGATGAGTCGTTGCGCCCTCTATGGCAGAAAATAGGACATGTTGATAATTCCAAGTACAAGTTTGTGTGTGAACAGGGGTTTCTAGTTAGGCAGAAAAAGGATGAAAGTAATCAGGGCATAGGTCCTAAATTGCTCGTAGTGCCTAAGCCTCGTACGAACGAGATAATGCGAGTCGCACATAACTCACTCCTAGGTGGACATTTGGGTATCAACAATACTTTGTCTAAGATCCAGACTCAGTTCTGTTGGCCTGGGATATCGGAAGACGTGGCTAATTTCTGTAGGTCATGTGATGTATGCCAAAGGACTATTGACAAAGGTAGGGTGCCCAAGACTACCCTTGGTAGGGTCCCCCTCATTGGTGTCCCGTTTCAACGCATTGCGATAGATCTCCTTGGTCCATTCATGCCGTCTGCTCGCAAACACACTCATATCCTGACCATTGTAGATTATGCGACTAGGTATGTGGAGGCGATACCGTTGAAATCGATATCAACTGTTGACGTAGCTGAGGCGTTAGTTTCGGTATACAGCCGGGTTGGGATTCCTACTGAAGTGATGTCGGATCTAGGGACACAGTTTGTGTCTGATTTGATGCGTGAGGTGTGTAGGTTGCTGTCGATAGGACAGTTGACAAGTTCTCGCTACCATCCTATGTGCAATGGCCTCGTTGAACGGTACAACGCTGTGGTGAAATCAGCTCTGAAGCGGTTGTGTTCCGAGGAGCCACGTCAGTGGGATAGGTATCTTCCGGCGTTGTTGTTTGCTTTGCGAGAAGCACCGAGTTCGAGCCTGGGGTTTTCTCCGTTCGAGTTGTTGTATGGGAGACATGTTCGGGGGCCTTTGGATGTGCTCAGAGAACTGTGGACAGCGGAGAAACTAGATCCAGAGCTCATGAGCGAGTATGAGTATGTGATAGAGTTGAGAGACAGGCTGGTCAAGTCATAGCGAATTGCACAAGATACACTGAAGTACTCTGCAAAAAGGTACAAAGGGTATTATGACAGAAAGGCTAGGCCTAGGAAGTTGAATGTAGGGGATGACGTGCTCATTCTGTTGCCAACTGAGCACAACAAGCTGCTGGTAAAGTGGCAAGGTCCTTACAAGGTAGTAGGGGTCAAGTTTGACTATGACTATGTGGTTGATGTTGATGGTGTTGCCAAAACATATCACATCAATTTGTTGAAGAGGTACTATAGTCGACGTGAAGAGGTACCAGTGGCCAGTTGCTTTGAGGTTGAGAGGGTCGAAGCCAGTGAGGAAGTTGTTGAGGTCATGGCTGACGAGGAAGATATGGCAGAGACTGGTTGTGATTGGAATAGGGAGATGCCCAGTATGCCCAGCGTAGTACAGATGGAGTTTGTTGACATGGTAACAGTAGATCCAGTCTTAAAGGATAGTGAGAGGACTCAGGTGCAAAAGATCCTCTGTGAATATCAGGATATATTCACTGATATCCCGAAGAAGACAACCATATCTGAATGTGAAATCGGGTTTGTGAAATGTGAATGTGAACATAACTGCATGCAAACAGTTTGAATTTCCTTTCTTTCGGTGTCAGAGTAGCAGAGAAAAAAAAAGTCACTCACGTGACAATATGCAAAATACATGGAAATTTTTAAAGCAAGTCATGAATATATCAAATGTTAAGTCAAATATTACAAAAATTAGATTCGATGGCGAAATTTTTGAAGATCCTCATCAAATTTGTAATATTTTGAATAATCATTTTTCTTCAATTGGGGAAAGCCTGACAAGTAACATTCCTCCCTCCACAAAACATTTTTCCGAATTTTTCGGTCCACCAAATTCTAGTTCAATATTTTTTAATCCAACATACACTCAAGAGATAATCAATATTGTCTCTGATTTTAGTTCCAAAAAAAAAAAGTGCTGGACACGATGGCATCAGTAATTTTCTTTTAAAGGGGGTAATATCGTCAATTGCGGATCCTTTAGCTCATATATTTAATTTATCCCTTTTTAACGGCACCTTCCCCGAAAGTATGAAAACAGCAAAAGTCATCCCTCTGTTTAAAAAAGGTGACAAATTAGACGTAAATAATTACCGACCAATTTCTTTGTTAAGTGCATTGTCAAAAATTGAAAAATTTGAAAAAATCATTTATAAAAGAAATATTAGTTTCTTTAAATTCAATAATATATTTTCGAATTCTCAGTTTGGATTTAGGGAGAAACATAGCACTACACATGCATTGTTGAGTTTTATAGAAAAAGTGTCACATGCTATCGATAAATCTTAGCTCATCTGGTAGGTTTGTTCCTGAACTTCTCCAAGGCCTTCGACACCATCAATCATGATATTTTACTTAACAAATTACATCATTATGGAGTGCGTGGGAAGGCCTTGGAGTGGTTCAGGAGCTACTTTATGAACAGGAAACAATATGTCTCTTTAAATGGTTGTAATTCACAAATGTTAAATATTGAAATGTGGGGTGCCACAGGGAAGTTTATTAGGTCCACTGTTGTTTAATGTTTACATAAATTAATGATTTTTGTAGATCATCAGATGTTCTTTCTTTCATTCTCTTTCTTTCATTCTCTTTTTTTTTTTTCTGGAGGCGCACACAGTTATCAATTATTGTACCATTGCATCAAATGTATTTTTCTTTTCTTTTCTTTCTTCTTTTGTTACTGTTAACGTTGATTTTGTTAATGCTATTGTGTTTTCTAGTCTATTTGTATGAGTAGCAAAAGTGCGCTTAGAAACGTCAGTATGAAGGGCTATATAAATGCAATTATTATTATTATTATTATGACTCAAATCTATTTTTTTTTCACACAATAATCTTCTTACCCTTGTTAATACAATAAATTCAGAATTAGAAAATGTTTCCCATGTAAAATTTCTTGGAATAACAGTTGACAATAAGCTTTCATGGAAATTTCATATTGACAGTATATGTAAAATTATTTCACGTAATATCGGTATAATTAATAAGCTTAAGTTTTGTTTTCCTCTGTCGTCTCTGCTTGTACTATATTCATCTTTAATATTGCAATATTTAAATTACGGTATTCTCGCGTGGGGAAATACATATAAAACATTTTTAGACAAATTACTTTTATTGCAAAAGAAATCACTCCGTATCATATGTCGTACTGCATTTTTGTCCCATACTGACCCACTATTTTATGAGCATAAGATATTGAAAATTAATGATTTGTATTTGTTTAATTTAGGACAATTCATGTATTTATAACAAAAATAATCTTCCAAATATATTCGAAACAATGTTTCAAAGAAATCAATCCGTTCAAAATTATCCAACAAGGCGATCAAATGACTTCCATTTGCCATTTCTGAGAACTTTATTGGCTCAAAACACATTCATCTACGATGGGCCAAAGTATTGGAATTCACTTCACAACAATATTACAACAGCTCAATCTCTGAACTCCTTCAAGAATAAATTAAAATCATTTTTATTGAAATCTTACAACATCCAACCGAGTTAGTTTCCCTTTATCATCTCAGTCAAGTCATCATTCTTTTTTACATAAATCCTCTTATAATTATGTTCCTGTCTGTGTTCTGAATATAACGATGTGTCTATTCTCTCTTTCTCCTGCATTCTTACCAACATAATTACGTATAAAAAAATGTTTTGCATTATATTCAGTCCAGCTTGTATTTCATCACTTATTTTACATTATGGAATCTAGATTGCTTGCGTCCACGATGGCCCGTGCTGTAGTTTCCCCCCCCCCTTTCTCCTTTTTTCTCTTTTTTTTCCTTTTCTTTGTTTTTCCCTTCCCAATCATCTTGATGTCAGTTGACGTCGGTTCGTTTTATTTTGTTTTATATTGCTGTCTTGTGTATTTTCTGAGGGTCCCATATCGTACAAGCTCTGTTTCTTAGTGGGACCCTCCACTTCCATCCTCATCCTTAGTTGACTTGTATTATACGCTTTATGTATATATTAACAAAGATGTATTTGCATTTTTTTTCATCTAATTCTCATTTTCATATGCACCTTGTCAAATCACATTCTGCAAGTATTACAAATATCCTGTACATATGCAATGTACATAATTTCTTTATTTATTTGATGGAAGTGAAAATAAAGTTGAATTTTGAATCTTGAATTGGTGTTAGATGATCTGGGAATTAAACCACCCGGTATTCTAGACTGAGTGACAATAAATCATTATCTTATTGTTATCAAATCGATACATATCAACAGACAGAATCAACGAAGTCCCTTATTATCAATGTTAAGGAGAACCAAAGTAGAAACTGCAGAACTGTTATTCTCTGTGTTAGCTTACACTGAAGAGGTATACATGATTATATAGCAGCGCATAATAATGTGCTCTTTCTAGCGCATCATTCGATACAAGGATATTGAGTAGAAGTATAATATTCAATTCAATAGTTTATTTATTTCCATCATCAAAAAAGAAAAGGAGAACACGATTCAAAGCGGTAGATATTGTCGATTTGTCTTTCATCCGTACTTTTATGATAAGGGCAGGTTGTTTTTCAGATACAATATAAAGTATATGCACGAATGCTGTCATAAAAAGAAACAATGCACTTAGTCATGGACACACCAAAAAAAGTAAATAATTATGACGATGGAAAACAGTGTTCCATTAAAAAGTCAAGCTTGCAAGACGTGGAACAGTGGAACAAAACAACGACAACACAAATTTGTTATGCCAATAGAATATATTCATAATATTTATTAGATTCTTTTATATACTATTGTGAATTTACTCATTGACATATAATGTTGATACTATAAAACACTATACTTACTACGATTTTAGAATACGAACATACTTATAGACTTTATAACATAGCACATCTATGGCACTGACACTATGTTCGTAAGAAAGACTTTGTCGTCTATAAGAGCGTGTGAAACTTTACTTGAATAATCCGTTGACAAAGGCAAATATTACAGAGGTCGTTACTTACATAATTATGGCGTTGTGGGATGTAACGATTTCATGAAGTTTAAAATTATTGTCAATAAGTCACAAAATTGGTATTCACTTCGTAACCTTACACAGAACATATTATCTATAGAAGCCCATAAAATATGTACTAGTTCTAGAACAACTTTTGAAATGATCAGGCCTCCAGATAGCAAAATTTGTTCCAAGAAAGATTTTACGATCTATGTGAAACTTTACTTTGATAATCAGTCATTTATAGACAAAGACATGAGCGTGTGCAGCTTTACTATAATAATCAGTTGACAGAGGACAGATACCACAAAGTTCACCTCTTACACCAGGCGCAGTGCAATGCAGTGATTTGACAAATCAAGAATTGTCAACAAGGTTCGAAATTGGCCCTCACTTTGTCAGCTTAAAGGGTGTGTACAGTTCTGGTCGAGGTGAGGATTTAGCTTTTAAAGGGACATTCCGGACGATTTTCATAATTTCACATCATGTAGTACATAAATCAACAGCTCCATGTATAGATTCATGGAATTTTTTGTGGTCTTTGAGCAGAGAAACCAATAAATTGAAAATCTTAAACAAATCACACTGAACAGTGTTGATGACATCAGAGCCTCATATATTTCAGAAATGTAGCAGTGCAATTCCATTACAATACCACTTGCTGAACAAGTTCACCTGTGAAGAATCTATGCATGCCTTCTTCTTTTGTTCTGCTTCCTTGAACCCCAACTCATGCATTCTTATGGTGAGGCTGCCATGTCATCATCCTTGTTCATTGCAATTTGTTGTAAATTTTGAAAACATTCTCATTCCTCATCCCAACCACTATAAATTCTGAAACTGTGTACTCAGTTTAGCTGATTTATAGTTGTTCAAATGTAAAAGTCTGAAAATCATCCGGAGGTCCCCTTTAACGTTTTGCGAGATATTCAGGAACCACTCTATATGTCAAAGAGCATGCAATTCTAAAGGGTATCAAAAGTCTATATAATGAAAATCGGTTTTGAAATGGCTGAGATATCCAAAAACAAGGTGAAACAAAGAGATCATAATAAAAGGCATGGCCTGTCGCCTTTTATTATTATCACTTTTTTGGATATCTCAGCCATTTGAAAACCAATTTTCATCAAATAAACGTTGAATCCTTCTTAGAATTACATGCTCTTTCATATTTTATAAGAGGTTTCTCATTATCTTACTTAGGAATGTTCAAAACATGAATCTCCACCTCAACCAGTACTGTACAGCCCCTTTAAAGTTACAGAACAGGTTGATATCACAATATTATTATAGCAGCGCCTAATTATTGTGTGCTCGATCTAGTAAAGCTCTTGCCATGATTATACTTAGTAATATTTAGTTGTAAGAAAGTTTTTGTCAGCTATGACATAGCATAGGCTTTTAATTTATAACAATAATAATTAGTAAGTCTAGAAAAAGGCAAATACTGCAAAGGTCATATCAGTCGACGTGTAATGCAGTGATTTCACGAAGCAGAAATCGTCAACACAAGGTATGGAATAACTGGCCTTCACCGATAGACCAATTTGGTTTGGGTAATGTTTTTAATGGTAATATAGGGGTGTCAAGTATGCCTAACAAAAAGATAATTCATGCACTGACATAGCGAAGCATCTGGCTCATTGCGTAACCCATTGAAAGTGCTTCTGTTCTTCTTTGGAAGCCCCCAGTTATGGCCGCCATGATAAGTTACAGTGCCCTGAAGTCGGATTCATCTATATACAGTTATGTGTTATGCGGAAACAGAACAGGTTGTGATTAAATACATAACAGCGCATATATCCTGTGCTCGGTCTAGAATAACTTCTATAGAATGAGGACAGTTATTAGAAATTTGACAGACAACGGACTTACCGATTCCTCTGAAACCAGTATACGTAGAATGAGCATGATGAAGGCTCGCTTGAGAATGTGAATATAATATGAATATACGTGACATACCGGCTCCGTACGCGTATTTTTCCTTTAGTAAGCCCTATACACCTGTACTCCCATAATAGCATGAGCTGAAAAATCGTGCGATGTATATAATGCTACGTTTCTCCTATCGCGATTGGCGCCAAAACTGAAATCAAGGTCTCCATCATGGATGAATCGTGGTGTTCTGATCAGATCTTGAGGTCAATCGCGGGAATTGCGTTGATAGCATAGAAAACTTTTGGACTGTTCAAACTTTTTCTATGATCAAAACGACTATCAATCGTGACCAATTTGGTTTGGGTAATGTTTTTAATGGTAATATAGGGGTGTCAAGTATGCCTAACAAAAAGATACTTCATGCACTGACATAGCGAAGCATCTGGCTCATTGCGTAACCCATTGAAAGTACTTTTGTTCTTCCAGTTATGGCCGCCATGATAAGTTACAGTGCTCTGAAGTCGGATTCATCTATATACAGTTATGTGTTGTGCGGAAACAGAACAGGTTGTGATTATATACATAACAGCGCATATATCCTGTGCTCGACAACGGACTTACCGATTCCTCTGAAACCAGTATACGTAGAATGAGCTTGATGAAGGCTCGCTTGAGAATGTGAATATAATATGAATATACGTGACATACCGGCTCCTGATTACGCACGCGTATTTTTCCTTAAGTAAGCCCTATACACCTGTACTCCCATAATAGCATGAGCTGAAAAATCGTGCGACGTATATGCTACGTTTCTCCTATCACGATTGGCGCAAAAACTGAAATCATGGTCTTCATCATGGATGAATCGTGGTGTTCTGATCAGATCTTGAGGTCAATCGCGGGAATTGCGTTGATAGCATAGAAAACTTTTGGACTGTTCAAACTTTTTCTATGATCAAAACGACTATCAATCGTGACCATGGCATCGGTTCGTCTTGGAGAGTAAAAAGTAACAAATCATGATTATAATTATGTCTAATCGTGTTTCTTAATCCTTGTATATAATCAGAATTATTACTTTATATTTCCCTTCAGCTTAATTTCTGCTCATTAAATTTTTACAATTATACTTATAATCAGACTATATACATTTTGCTTTTCTTGCATTTCCTATAGGCCGCTACTCTATTTCTATAGTTCAGTCGCAATTTCTAAAGTCTCTATAAGCAATCCCCATTTTACATTCTTTTCTTTAGCACGCACAGTCATAATATTGAACGAAATGACCCCGCAGCTTGGATTTGATTGTTGACCAACTAGAGGAAGACACGAGTGCACAAACTATTTTGAAACACTCTGTCAGAAAATAGTCCATGCGAAATGACGCCTTTCCTTCCTTTCTTCGTGCTGTGGCTGTTGTGAGTGGGTGGTGTTCATCTGTGAATTTCGTATTGTATGACCAACTGTGTGTATTTGTGTGTATTGTTGTCACATCTTCCTGGTACACACGACTTAATGGATAATATCCATTATAACATCGATGTTATACGGCATAGACACTATATTATAGTGTCTATGCCGTGTAACATCGATGTCTCATTTTCAGTATGTATTTCATCTGTACTTGGAAATAAATAATCTCTACAATAATAACTGTTTTTCACTGCCTGCATCATATAAATCAATTATCAGATGCTCTACGTGTACATAGATTTTCGTAAAATGTATATTGACTGGATGGTTTCACACAATCAACAGCTACAGCAGGAGAAACACCCACAAAGTCACGCACAGGAAACTACATTGGTCATTCCTCGCACTCTTATATTTATACTGTAAATAGGTCTACATTATTTTATGGATTTCCATATTTTTATATTTATAACGATACATTCATACATCTATTTACATTCAAATTATTTGTAATGTATCATTGGTTTACGTTCAGATTCCCATTTATGATTATTTCGCTTGTTGCCAAACACAAACATCAGCGGATATATTGGTCAAGCAGGCCGAAACCTTGGCAATCAAAAGCCCTGTATAAAGCAACGTCACTGGATGTACCTGCCTACAAGAATCATACAGATCATTTATTTCATCGTTTGAATACTTTGAAGCTTCATGACATCCACATTTTAGAAACAGGTATATTCATGTACAGTTACGCAACAAATCAACTTCCCTCTTTATTTCATAATATTTTTTACCTAAACTCGAATATACACACATAAACAACTCGCCGTTCGACAGACTTTCACCTTATGCACTAAACTGTTTTAGCTCAGAAATCAATAGGACATTAATTAAAACAGTGTACTTCACTTTTTTCTTTTAAGGCTCATCTAAGGAAGTATCTGTTATCGAAATATGTTTCCAGTTAGTTGTCTTTGATCAGTGTATTTATTTTTTTTTCTCAAGTCTCAGTCAGCCCTGACCCATACAAAATTTTCGATTTTTTCCATTCCCTCCCATTCTTTTCTTTAATAATGACTTTACAGGGGCATTTATTTGTATACAGGTGTATTGTATACTTTTCAGCAGAGCGCATACCTCACGCCCAAAATATGCGAACTATAGTATTCATTCTCTCTTGCACTGTCACCTGCACGCACGACGCACTTTATGAGTAGATCTTTAATTAGTGTTGTATCATATTCGTATTACATATATAGATAGGGTCTCATCCATGTCAAGCTCTGCTTATGATGAAGGTCCCCTGTATTGATTTCTCCTTTGTTCATAAAGACGGTATGCCTTATATGTTGTCTTGCTTCACATGTCATTACAGACTGATGTTGTTATGAAAGTGACATTTCTTGTATTGATTTGATTCTCCTTTTTTGGCATACTCTGTATCACTTTGTTTTCATTTATTATTGTATTTGGAGAAAGAAAATGCAGAAATAAACCAAACCAAATTCAAACCAAACCACACATCGTTATAAAGACGCTTATACAGACGGCATGCAACACTCAATTAAAAATATGATGAAACACCTTACAGTCAATATGCGCATATATATATGTATATATATATATATATATATATATATATATATATATGTATATAAGTTTTCACTATTTATTATTTTGTTTCTGGTCAGTCTTCCCTCTCTTTGTTTCAATATTATATATAACAGATAGAGAGAGTGAGAGAGGGATTAAATATTCGATATTTCGAAATGGTAAAATGTTTTCTTCCTATATTTCGATTAATAATGTTTTGAAACATCTAAGTTAAACATCGCAAAAACATCTGATCTGGGGGTGTTTCATAAAGCTGTTCTTAAAGTTACACGAGACTTAAGAGCGATTGGTGATCAGTTCTGATGTGCTATACTTATCAGAATTTTAATAATTCAGCACAAGAACTGATCACCAGTCGATCTTAAGTTGTTCGTAACTTTAAGAAGAGCTTATGAAACACCCCCAGGAATTGTACGGAATTTCCGTAATGAAATAGTCACTTTGTGAAAAAAAAAAAAAAAAAAACATCGAGCCTTTTAGGTGTTATGATCTTACATTTTCAGCTGAAGAGGTAGTGCCAAATAAACTGAAAGTTGCAAAAACTATAGCGATAAACAAAAAGAAGAGCAAGTGCACAATAATAATTTTACCACTCCATTGTTTTTTTTTTCATTACAGGGCCAAAAATTCATCGACTATAGTAAATTTCGTCCATTGTTTGGCAGAAATCGAGTTACATCACTTTTGTGATCTCTCTATGAATGGTTCAGACCATCACATTATTTTCAACTTGCGAGACGTGAAGGATTAAAAACAAAACTAGAAAATCATTAATAATAATTTATGACCTAATTGCATGCTACGTGGTACAAATAAACTCTTAAAAGGGCAACTGCATTATATTGTCAAAATTGAATAAATAAGTACTATATATAATCCAAGGTGACAAGCTTTAAATATCCTGAAGTCACTGTTGTCGACAGATGGTATTCGAATGCTCACATTCAAAACACTATGATGATTAAGTAAACGGATTAGCTCTACAGATCGGCTTAGACAATTGGTAAACATGACTGAATGGGAGGCAAGGCACAACTGTAATGTGTTACCTCATTTTGATTATGAAGATGAAGTGTCACAATTCGCAAATTGTATCTGTCTTTCTGTAACCTCCAGAAATCCACAGCAGAGTCAGGAGAATTAAATTGAGAGCTAAGCCTTATTCTCATACCTCAGTAAGTGAAGTTCATCAGCGTTTGAGTTGGAATACCATTTATCAGAAAGACAAATATCTAGCCCTGTATCACATTACACATGCATATAAGAAATGAATAACATGACATCAAACTGCATGAAAGACATGTTCGAATACAAACATTGCCATAACCCCTTCGCAATCGGAATTATCTATGTCCACCTCAGCCTACAATGAATATTTCCAAGATATCGTTTACAGGCAAAACTGTATCTGAATCAGTAAAACAAGATCCCTAAATACCTCTCCAAGTGAAATTCATTAGGTTGGAATTCTATTTATGTCAGAAAGACAAAGTACCTACGTGTATAGTTTATCATTTATACATAAGAAATCGAATAACATGACAGCAAAACATATGAAAGACATGTTAGAATACAAACATTGCCATATTCCCAACGCCATCAAAATCATCCGTCTCCATTTCAGCCTTTAGCAAGTAATTACAAGAGATCGTTAACATACAAAGCTGTATCTGCAGAAACAATGATTATATCTGACAATTTGCGACACCTTTCAGCTGCCATCGCCGTAAAGTTCAACTTTCAGACCCCTACACCATTATACCTTGTACCTTATTATATTATGGTTTGGAATACCATTATCAGGAAGACAAATATTTATATCTTGTTAATTATATAATTTGCAAGAAATGAGATAACATAATATCAAACTATATGAAAGACTTGTTTGACTACAAACGTCACCATATTCTCTCCGTAGTAAAAATATTATCTCTTTCCATTAGCCTTTTACAAATAATTGCAAGAGATCGTTCACACACAAATCTGCATCTACACACACAATATACATCTGACAATTTGCTACACCTTTCAGCTTCCGCCGCCATAAAGTTCAACTTTGAGAACCATTACCGCTTCAAGTGAAGTTCATTAACTTTGGTTTGGAATACCATTATCACAAAGACAAATATCTATAGCTTGTCATTTACATATTGTAAGAAATTACATAACGTTACATCAAACTATATAAAAGACTTGTCTGAATACAAACATGTCCTTGTATATTCCCACCGCAGTCAAAATCATCTGTGCTTCTACCTCAGCGAGTGTAGCACGTCACGAGACCGACACCCACAAGTCATACACCCCACGAGTCATACACCCCATGAGTCATACAGCTCACGAGTCATACAGCCCATGAGTTTGACACTAAGCTAACAAGGCCAACGAGAGCGACACATTAAGCCCCGTGTTGTATCTATCGAACTCGTGGGCTGTTTTCATTATATAGTGTCGAACTTATGGGCTTTATTTGCCTAGCGTCGAACTCATGGGATGTATCTTGACTCGTGAGCTGGTTGACTCATGGACCTGTTTTCAATGTCGAACTCGTGGGCTGTATGACTCGTGGATGTCGGTCTTGTGGGATGACCATATACCTCAGCCTACGGCAAATCATTGCAAGAAATCGTTCATAAACACAGCTGCAAATGATTATATAAATCTACATATACATAATGACGATATTTGATTTAGGCTACCTCTCCCGTAGGCCCTTCAGCCGCCTTTACGTTCAACTTTGAGACCCTCAAACAAATGCAAGTGAAGTTCTAGGTTGGAATATATATAATAAGGTATTATCAAAAAGACAAAGTACCTAACGTTTATCATTAAAAAAAGAATTGAATAACATGACAACAATCGCCATACTCCCTCCACAGTCAAAATTATCTCTTTCCGTTTCAGCCTATAACAAATAGTTGCAAGAGATTGTTCATAAACGCATGACCACCTGCATCTGCATATGCATATACATCTAAAATATGATTATCTGACAATTTAGGCTACCTCTTCCCTTCCAGCTCCTTTAAATTCAACTTTAAGACCCTCATGCCTCTGGCAAGGGAAGTTCATTACAATTTAGACTGGAATACAACATCAGAAAGATAAAATATCTATAATCTTATTATGCACATAAAAGAAATAGAAAACACCACAGCACACTACATGAAACATAAGTTTGAATATACAAGTATCGCCATATTCCCTCACCAGTCAAACTCACCTCTATTTCAGCCTACAATAAATAACTGCAAGACATTGTTAAAGTGACGGATCTATAGGGAAGGGGGATGAGGGAGTTTAGTAACCCCACTTTTTTCTGTCAAGTGAAAATGAGATGTGCACATATGCATAGTACATAAATGCAACCTAGATTGAATATATTGGAAAGAATTGTGTATCTACATACATTTGACCGGTAAGAATGCAGAAGAGTGAACATAAAAGGAGAGAATAGACGCAGTTATATACGGTACAATAACAGGACCATCTGAGGAGGACTTGTGTTTGACAGATTGTTTTTCTCTAGTAAAAGAAAAGATTTACATGTAATTGTTTAATGTTTAAAGAAATGATGACTTGATTGAGATGATGAAACGAAACTAATTCAGTTGTATGACATAACATTTTGATAAAAAATAATTCTAATCTTTTTTTTTTTAAAAGAAGTCAAAGTTTTAACTATCATTTTTTTTTTTATTATGAAGTGAGTTCCACTACTTTGGCCCATGGTAAATGAAGGTGTTCTGAGCCACCAAAGTTTTAAAAAACTACAAATGGAATTCATTCGATCGCCTTGTTGGATAATAGTGAATGGATATATTTCTTTGAAACATTGTTTCAAATAGATTTGGGAGATTACTTTCATTATAGTTATACATAATTTGTCCTAAATTAAACAAATAGAAATATTTAATTCTCAATATTTTGGGTTAAAAAAATAACGGGTCAGTATGAGACAAAAAACAAAGAATGATATATGATACGGGGTGACTTCTTTTGTAATAGAAGTAATTTCTCTAAGAGTGTTTGATATGTATTTCCCCACGAGAGAAAACCATAATTCAAATAAGGCAATATTATAGGAATGCATATAATGTAAGTAGCGACGATAAAGGAAGACAAAAATTAAGCTTGTTGATTATACCAATGTTTCGTGAAATAGTTTTGCATATACTATCAATATGAAATTTCCATGAAAGCCTATTATTGACATTTACTCAAGAAATTTAACATGGGAAACATTTTCCAGTGGAGTACCATCAAAAATAATATCAACAGGTTGCTGCCTCTGTAGAGTTGCTAAAAAGCATATTTTTCTTTTTTATTGAAGATTGAGAGATAATTCATTTGCTTTTATCCATTGGACGACATTTTCTATAATTCAGAGTTAAATTGTATTCCTAGGGTAAGAGGATTATTGTGCGAAAAAAAAAAATTTGAGTCATCCGCAAAGGGAATAAAAGAAAGAACATCTGATGATTGTTTATGTCTCGCTTACATAATGGTCAGTTGCCATCTTCTTTTTTCTCACTATTTTGATTAAACAAGGACATACGTTCTTATCACACAAGACAATCTGACAAGTTTCATTTATAAAATCCCAAAACAGTGATGGCTCTGAAATCTGTTAGACACACCGGACCCGATGTTTGGAATTCTCTTCCTTCTGAAATTCGAAGTTTAAAGTCCATTGTACTCTTTTAAGAAAGCTGTAAAAACAATGTTGTTTTCTGGATATCAGTAATTCCATTGTCATTGTTAATGTATTATACACGAAATTCTTTCGCAGAAGTATCGACGCATTTAATTTATTACGTAATTATGTAACCGACCATGACCTGTATCAACTGTTCACCTGCACCTCGGTGAGAAAATATTTTGTTATGCCTTGCTAATCAATGATACAGGTGATCTTACTTTGTGTAAACCTTTAGTGAAAGCAGACAGACCTCTCCTTTCCCTTTCTCCTTTCAACTATCCTATCTCCATGCAAGTCATCCTTCCCTCCTATTCTCCTTCCGATGTATATTATAATAATAAGTGTGTACGGGGGCTGCACGCAAATCAAGCCACGCTTATGCTGTAGCCCCACTGTATTATCAAGGAGGTGTAAGAGTTGGAGTTCCAACTGGCTGTAATTACTCAAACAGTTGCCAGATTTCTATTGATGTACAAAAGAATTCCGCAGGTGCACTTGTGCTTTTGATGATCGATGTTCGACGCCGCCGTCTTGCTGAGCAATCTGAAGATTCATTTTGAACGTTATTATAATGTTGGCCATATTTCACTTATTTATTTATTAAATGAAATGAAATTTCACTTAATGATAAAGCATGTAAAACAAAAGTCAAAAAGTTGTGCAAAAGTGTAAATCAGAGCTGTATCATGTGAAAATATTTAAAACTGTACCATCCTTGAAAGCTGGTTTTATCACTTTTCCCCTTAATTTCCACAAATGAAACTGATATGGAATAATCTTCAAGTATAATTCTTTATTGATAGACATGTCAGATTAGTGCCCGGGTATTCCCAGTCGAGTAATTTTCATCTTTATTTCAGTATTTTTTGCCCAATTTCTATTCGCGCGTCCTTGTGTCAGTACAACCTACCTTTTATACGACAGTATAGCGAAAAGTAATTACCATCACAAAGAAATATCTTCTTAGAAAGTGGCTGGTGATTATGCAATGAGACACGAGTCAATTGTCTTCCTATCTGCGTGGCAGATCCTGTTTGGCACATGCTTCAAATATTTTTGAGTGGCGGCATCGAACATCTAGTAAAGAAAATGAGACAGTTGTGACTTCATTCTCTTGAACCTCCTTGGTTGTACATTTTGCTGTATATTGCTGTGCAAAGGCAATGAAGGAAAAAATATTCTGTGAACAACTTATATTTATGCTTGTACATGAATGTGCATGTGCAATGATGATACAGAAACCAATAAATCAAATCAAATCAAATCAAATCAAATCAATCAAATCAAATCAAATGATCTACGAAATCATTTATATAAATGATAAACAACAGCGGACCTACTAAACTTCCCTGTGGGACCCCATAGTTGGTATTTAACATTTGTGAGTTACAACCATTTAAAGAGACATATTATTGCTTCCTGTTCATGAGGTAGCTCCTGAACCACTCCAAGGCCTTCCCACGCATTCTGTAATGATGTAATTCATTAACTAAAATATCATGATTTATGGTGTCGAAGGACTTGGAGAAGTCCAGGAACAAACCTATCAGATGAGAAGATTTGTCGATAGCATGCGCCACTTTTTCTATAATACTCCATAATGCATGCATATAGTGCTATGCTTTTGCCTAAATCCAGGCGCAATCTGAGAATGTGAAAATATAAAAAACTTGTTATGCTCCGTTGCACAATCTAGAACTCGGTTTCATCCAGTCGAGGTTCAGGGCTGGCCGAATTCATTGCTGCGTCTTCACTTTTTGGCATCAATTGTTCCCTCTCCTCTTGAGTACTAGTACTCGGCCGTGAAGTCATTTCCATCACATTATCTGCCTGGACTGCTGAAGTAGTGGCACTACGTTTGCCACTGCCACCGCCACTAGAGGCAACCTGTGGATTCTCGAGGTCCTGCCGATGAATATCATGACAAAGTAAAGAATGACATGACATGTACAGAGGTCTCTATCGGTATATATACTCGGAAATGGCGACAAACTTTAGGAAGCTAGAATAACCAGCCAGTCATCTAATCTACATACCACATTTCAATGAAACTCATTGACTGATTGACGTTATTACATTACAAAAATTCATAGAGCCAGGTTGACCTCTTACTCTGCCAACAGATGAATCAGCGAGGGCAGTTACCTATCAATGCTTTTTCGTTACCCATTGTTCACCACTATGCAAAACTTGAAGATAGCCATGCAAAGAATACAAAATTCGAATGAAATCCATGCAGTCAAAAATGCATTAGATTCCTCCCTATACACTGTACGGTAAAATTGGAAGAAATCAAATAAATGATGTAAAATTTCAAAGCAGTTCCATCAAAAATGCATTTCCTACTGTCGTCCACTCGTCGACCACCCCCCCCCCCCCCATTCCCACTTGCCTAGCAGTGCGGGGACTGCAGACCGACTTACCGGTAGTTGATTGTCACCATCACCGTCACCGTCCCCGCCGTCGCCACTGGATGAGGCCTGGGAGGTTCGCTGATGAATATAAACCATCATTACAGAAATAAAAAGTAGGAAGATATGAAGTTTCCTACGGATTACTCTTTTGTTATTTTTTTTTTTGAGACAGCAAACAAATTCCATACAGCTAGAGTGCACAAGGAGTTACTAAAGCGAGCTACAGTAACTCTTTGAAATGCCCAAAACATTCAAATCCAACCATTTTATGAATAAAGTCCATCCATCCATAACAAATTTGTTGCATGTCAAACTTTCATCCATTCAGGTTGACCCTTTTAACCCTGTCCCAGTCGGATCAATGGTGCAACCTGCAATATTATGTGTATCAATGATTTTTCCCATCCACCGTACACAACTACACACAAAATGTAAATAAAACCTAGACAGCAATGTCTTTCCCTACCCATCGTACAATGATATAGAACAAACAAACAAACAAACACACACACACACACACACACAAACAAACAAACAAACAAACAAACAAACAAACTTTAAAAAACAACAACAAACACCGGAAGATAATGATGTATATAATGCAACATTTGGATGAAATCCAGTCCAAAAATGTCTTTTCCTCCCCATGAGGTGCACCACAATACAAAACTGAATCTATTTATATACACAATAAGACCCCGTTTTGCCCTTAGAAATCGAGACAATACAGGAACTATCAAAATGAACAATACATATGCTATTGAATTGTCCTATGGTGCACATCTACACTGATCTCTAACTCTAGTTACATAAAGATCAGTGACACCTTCAGCGATATCCGTTAAGAAATGGGACCATTATCATGTCCACAAGAAATGTGAGGCGGCGTATTGCCGCTGAATTCAGAACATTTCGGGAGACTCTTCCGGGGATACGCTAGAGAAATTACCCCAAAAACAAAACAAAACAAAACAAAACAAAATAAAACCAAACAAAACAAAACAAAACAGCGAACAAAGAAACACGAAATGATAATGAAGTTTTTCGTAATACGTGTAGCGAAGTATTCCATGTCAGATCGGTTGTGTATTCATAATCAAGTGCTTGCGACCGCAAATATGAATTTGTGCTTTGGAATAATTAATTATTACTGATGACACGCGACAAACTGCAGAGTGAATAAGCAGAGTGCACGAACCTTCGTGCGTAAGGTAGATTGGATTCATACATATTGATATATACTTGTACTTAATTCACTTTCGTTGATTTCTTACTTCATTGTTTCTCTGTATCAGACGACTTAACCAGCTGAAAAAATTCAATTTCCATAGAAGACACACCACCAGTGCCAGGATCATGAGGATAAAGAGAAGACAGAGAACACAGATCACTATCAGTGTCACATGCAGATGATAGAGCGACGAACCTGTCAATGTCAAAAAGAGTTTGGGTATCAATTTACGTAGTAATGAACGCATTCATTATTACATAATTATAGCTATTTAATGCTTATAACGTATTTGTTTTAGTTGCAGTTGCTTTGGTCGATTGGAAATTTGTGTTAAAGGTGGAGGTTTGTCTAACCTGCACACCATGTATTCTTGTACACTTGGAACAGTCTTAATCACATGTGTCCATTCCATTGGAATGGGTTTAACAGTGATTTCACATTCACCATGTTGACAATGTCTGCATGCTTTAAACTTTACGTAGTATCTAAATCAATGCTTTCTTTATTTTCAGCATCCTTTATCCCCCCCCCCCTTCTTGATCTCTGATTTTTTAATCACTTAAGCTAGCTTGCACTTGGTATATTCCTGCAATCCTAAGAGATTCTGTCACGAATAACCACTTAAATCCAATGTTTGACGCAGCATTTGATTTCTTGTCGGGCATTAACACTAATATTTGAAAACTCTCAATTCTATATTTGTTTTTTTTTCAGTTTCTTGTCTCTTGAAGTTAATTGCAGTAGCAAGGTATTTGAATTGTTTACTTTATTCTACACAGCATTTGCATTTCTTCGAATACTTAAGATTAAGTGGTGTGTTAAGCTTTCGTTTGTTTAACTTGTGCTTACAATGTCCAGATAGTGACTATAATATGCATCCCTCGCAGTATCTTGCCTAAAGTCGTATAACATGGTGCGGCTTGACGACTCAACATTATCACTTTCTCAGACGAGGAACAGATAGAAAAGCAAGCGATATACACACTTCTAAATTTGTGGGGCCACCAAAACATATAATTCATGAAACAATGGGTTCCGACATCTATTTCTGGTGGCCCTGGGCCGCTGGCCCACCGCTAAAAATGTCGAGCCTTGTATTAGACCTATTACATTATAGATATAAAAACTATTCCTGGTATTCACCAATGGTCATTGATTTAGTATACATTTTCCCTCCGATAAACACAATACCTGGGTCAGGAACATTCTTCTGTGTAGTCTTTTCGGTAGTCATTGTTAACTCAGCTGCGGTAGTTGATTCCGTATAGAGTTCTGTGGTTGATCCAGCACAGAGTTCAGCCGTTGATCCCGTATAGAGTTCTGTTGTTGATTCTTGTGAAGTCGTCGTTGGTTCGGTGTTGGTACTTTTACAGACTGTGTTTGACGTATCGGTGCAATGAGCAATGAGTCGTTTGTTCGTTCCACAGTCCGAACATTTGTGACAAATCGTGCACCGATTGAAATGCTCTTTGAGGAAAAATTTATCCCCACAAGCGTTACATCTATACAGGGGAGAAAAAAAGACATGTCTATCCCTCTATACACTTGAAATAAAGGAAAGAATTCGATTGACATAACAATTCATAATACGCAAAAACCAATGCATATATGTAATCTGTGCTGGAAAAGCTTTTGATATGACAATAAGTTACAAAAAAAAAGTTACAGTTGAAAAATATGTCTTGAGTCTTGATAGAAAGATTGCTAAATCAACATTCATAACAAACGTTTGGAAACTATCCAAATGCTACATCAAGATAAAGATCAAGATCAGTTTTCAAGAATTATGATCATAATCCTCCGCAGTGATTTTTTACAATGTTTTATTCCCTAGACATTTGATACAAAATGCTCTATACACGCGACTTTTACACTCTTGTTCTTACAAAAAGGCCCTACCGTGGGAGGGGGTATCCCCCTCCCACACCGTCCCCCGCTCGGTCGCTTCGCTCCCTCGCCGAGGTTCTCACACCGTCACATAATGTATAACCCCGTATATGTTATAATCATAGTCCTCCACAGTGATTTTCCCACTATGTAAAATGAATAGTTTTCATAAGTTATGATCATAGTCCAAGTTATGATCACAGTCCTTCGCAGTTTTTTTTATTTTTCACTATGTTTAATTCCTTAGAAATTTAATTTAATATGCTCTATAAACGCGACTTTACACACTTGTTTTTACAGAAAGTCCCTCGCCGAGAATCTCACACCGTCACATAATGTACCCTCGTATGTTATAATCACAGTCCATCACAATGATTTTTCCACTATGTGAAAATGAATAGTTTTCGTATGTTATGATCATAGTCGAAGTTATGATCATAGTCCTTCGCAGTGATTTTTTTTTGCTATGTTTAATTCCCTAGAAATTTGATTTAAAATGCTATATAAACGCGACTTTACACACTTGTCTTTACAAAAACTCCTTACCGTGGGAGGGGATATCCCCCTCCCACACCCTCCCCCGCACCCTCCCCCGCACGGTTGCTTCGCTCCCTCGCCGAGGATCACACACCGTCACATACTGCATAAGTTGTTATTTTCGCGAAGGTTTAATGTACGCAGAAATAACAGCGTACACAGTAATGACCCCCCCCCCCCCATACAGTAATGTACCCCAATATAGTCCTTCAGATTCGTGTATGTAAAAAAATCTCGCAGGTTACATTTAGTGTCAAAACGCACCCCTCCCCCCTCTTGGAAAAAAAAGCTGATGACGCCCCTCCAATTGATTTAAAAAGTAAAAGAAAAGCTTTATTCTGCTTGTGGAGTTTCCTTTTTGTTGTTCTTAGTTGGTTATCTCGTGCGTCAGCCTAATAAAGTTTAGGAAAGAGCCCAGTCTCCGGACCGGCAAGTACCCGCTTGCTTATGCGAATATTGGCGGTTGGACTAGGAATATTGTAGAGTCCAGTGGTAGTTTTTTTCACGTTTTAGTTTTCTCACGTATTAGTGTCTTCATCGGCACTGAGACATGAATCGATATTGCTCTGGCTCAACTTGCAGAGTATGATATGAGTGGCACCGTCCGGGCAATCAGAACTCTTGTTGTTCGTCGATTCCTGTGAAATGAATTCAGAAAAACATATCAAAGAATACCGCTAAGAAGGTTTGAGAATATTACACCATCTTATTTTACGTACGCTTTATAAGTCCATCGTTAAGCTTCAAGTATTAGTATTGCATTCGTATCCGTGTGTTGTAGCTTACTTTCGAAACTTATCATTGTATTGGATTTGTCTATATAATAGTATCATAATACACACACACATACACAGAGAGGAGAGAGAGATATTTCTTTACACACACACACACACACACACACACACAAGGGGTCTCGACCATGTGGAGAACCAGTGTAGCTTATTATATTTATGTAATATGTATATGAATACATGCCATATCACATATTAATTACTTATCAATCAACAACGAGCATTTGACATTAATTTTGTAGTGTACTTACCGCATTCGAAGCCATGCATCTATAGTTCCAGATGAGTGCAATCGACAGAAGAATATATACAGTATTCTCTTTAAGTGTCGCCATGTTTTCTGTCTCTGAGATGTTAGAGAAATGTATATACGTTGTGTATAAAAAAAATGTATCATAATAACCATAATATATCACAAGATATCAAAATGACCATAATAATATATCAAAAAATATCAAAACCACCATGATAATACAAGACAATTAAAAAAAGGACATGATGATGACAATATTGGTCACATTATAATGGACTATTGAGAAAGGTTTCAAAAATTGTTATTTCTGTCACAAAACTACAATCATTCCCATCACGTGTCCACATTATTCTTCCAGTCTATATGAACTGAAGTCTTATCAGTTATTTACACGGCATCAAAATCGGTCATGAACCAATGTATTGCGTTTCAATGTCAATATGAATTTATTCAACTTGGATCCAGCAAACGAACTGCAAATAATGTAGGATGCGTAAATGTTGCTAAATGAAAACGTAAATACCAACAGTGATGATTTGGGGAGTCATTGGAAGCAGAAAGCACTATACAGAAATCGATCACAAAAACGTTAAAGACATTCACAAGAGCCTTGGATACTCATATAAGGTGATAGGACACGATCAAAAAACACACACAGGTCTATACACGCAGTTAAAGTAGCCAGACTTGTGTCGAGGTACGAGTGCTCGCACGAGAATTATTTCAAATAGTCTTTCGCACAGTTTTATTGTTATTATATAAGTTCAAGGCTTGTGCAGGAAATGTACAAGACAGATACATGGGCAACACCATTGCTCTGATAGAGTATTTGCTTTTCTCAGTGTACACAAAATACGACCATAAATGCCGAGCGCATGTTATCAGCCTATATCTTGTACAGAAGTTATGTAAGTCAACAACCTGAATAGACGTAGTCCTTTATCATCCATGCTTAAGGAAAAACTAACATTGTATACAAAATATATACGGAATTGGCCTTCACTTCGTTAAAGCTTACTTACGACGGGTTGTGATTACTGGTATAATATAGTACCACATGATTTATTTATATAACAACGATCGGAATTAGGACATTGAGTAGGATTTTGTTCTAAGAATGCTTTTATCGTCTATAACAGCTCGTGAAACTAATTACCTTACTTTACTTTAATTTACTTTAATAATCAATGTAGATAAAGGCAAATATTACAGAAGTCATTACTCACATCAGGCGCAGTGCGATGCAGTGATTTCACAAAGTTGAAATCAAAGTTCGTCACATCAGGCTCCCTGCGATGTTTGAAATGCAGTGATTGATCTTCACAAACTTAATGCTCGCATTGTGAATGTGACATGTACACTGATCAGCGTACTCATTCTTGCACAAAAAGAGTCCTTACTTATTCAGACGGAGTAACACTTTGAGCAACATGGACCTTGAACGATGGTACTCCAGCGAGCTAAAGCTTTCTCATTGTATAGCAAGTTAGTGGTGGGAAAGAACGCAGAATACTTTACGCCAACATACAAAAGATATACAAAAAATACGCTATATAGGTTTAGGAATGTACAACTGATCAGCGAATTTGACATCAGTGACTGCTATAGCCTTGTTGATGGGCAGCTGAGAATGCAACGTACAAAACCCTTAAATGGCATTTAATTGTCCTATTTATAGTTAGGAAATAACAAAACAAAATGAATGTACCTTCTTGAAATACAATAAAGGATTCAGTTATAAACAGATGTCAGATTATATTTGTATCTTCTCCACATCACAATAAGCACATATAGTAATTGGTTGTCTTTAAGTTATTCTTTTGACCCTACTTCCCTTCATGTCGGATCCTATTTTTGTGATATAGAACCCCTAACCGGCGATAGAACGCATGCAAAGTAAAAAACAAAATCCTTCTTTCGGGAAAACGTCGGCGACGCCATTTATGCCTTCAAACATGTCCTTATCAACTTCTTTTGACATGGGTGCGTAGTAAAGTGCAGAGCGACCTCACCGGGTCAGTTGCCTGGGTTACCATTGTATGAAAACGATATACTGCCACGGAACCCTGTAACATGTCACGCATAATGAAGACAATGCACATCACGCACTTCGCATTTTTTGCGAACATTTTTGTTCAGCTCAGCCCATGCGTGTTGGGGGGGGGGGGGGGCACATACAAAATAAGATAAGTAAACATACACATGTTGTTATGGCGACTGTATGGCTCCGCTATATTGCATTATTCTCTTAATAGTTCTTGACAATACATGTTGCCAGTGCCAGATGACAGTTTCCCATGATTGGCAAATAATCACTATTTGGTAATACATATACCTAACACACCAATTTTTGACAATACTCCGAGCCGTTTTTGAAATGTGGGCAAAGGTGATATTTTTTTCACTTGACCTTTGCTAACATGACCCAAATCTCTCCTACAGAATCAATATGCAGCAATGCTGCATGTTTATAGCAAGTTTAAAAGGTAAAACGTAGTTCTGTGAAGGGCTCAAAATTCATCTCCCACTATTACGAATTTGCTTGCAAATATCGAAAGGTTCTACCAGGAAACTCATCTGGTTCATGCGGCTTGCCAGGATATCGAGTTGTTTGGAAGTGTAAAAGCGGTAAAGGAGACCTCCGGATGATTTTTCAGATTTTTACATTTGAACAGCTATGAATTAGTTATAACTGAGGACAGAGTTTCAGAATTTGTGATAATTGGGATAAAGAATAAGAATATTCTCAAAATTTAGAACAACTTGCAATAAATAACGATGATGACATGGCAGAGTCACCATAGAATGCATGAGTTGGGGCTCGAGGAAGCAGAACAAAAGAAGAAGGCATGCATAGATTATACACAGGTGAACTCGCAAGAAAGCGGTATTGTAATGGAATTACACTGCTACATTTCTGAAATATGTGAACCTCCTATGTCATCATCCTTGTTCAGTGTAATTTGTTTAAGGTTTTTCAAATTATTGTTTCTCTGCTCAAAAACCTCAATAAATTCCACAAATCTATACATGGAGTTGTCGATTTATGTACTACATGATGTGAAATTATGAAAATCGTCTGGAATGTCCCTTTAAGATCGGAATACCCAACTTTTATCCCTGGATGAATGTCCAAACGCCCTCTCTGTTCAGTTCTGGGTCGGTAGAACGTCATGTGATGTACGCTCGTACCCAAGCACAGTTTGTAGTAGTAGTAGTAAAAAAAAAAAAAAAAAAAAAAAAAAAAAAAAAAAAAAAAAAAAAAAAAAAATCAGGCCCTCACTGGAACATTGGAAATGCTAATAGAGGAACGAATGTTAGATAGCCCAGAAAAGGAAAGAAATTAGCAATGAAACTCTAGTAACGCTATCATCGCACATCAGGAAATATAACCAATTTTCAAAATGGATAATAACACAATGATCTTTTACTCGAGATTTGTAGCTACCATTGATACTACACGATTGTTTTGTTGCTGTATGGGGTTTTTGGGCAGGTATATTCTGTGTGTATGTGTTTGAGCGAAATATGGCTATACGGTGTGCTGTGATGTGGAGTGCTGTTTAGTGGAAAATGCTGGTAAGGTAAGCGACTGAGAAGTAATGTTCTATAAAAGTATTACGGGCACTGATTACATGCATTGATTATGCATATATATTTATGCTCTCCGTTTGACCCCATATCAATAATTGATTTCATCATTCTATAATTCTTGTTGTGACGAGTATGTAGAAGTAATGGCTAGATAGACCGCATGATTATTTGCAGTGAATGATGATTAGAAGATTTGATATAGAAGAACCTCATTTATGAAGGACCAATAATTTATTTTGCATTATGCTATATTTCATGCAATGCTTTAAATATGTTATGATACTTTTATGTTCAGGTGGAATATGAGGCTGAAAGGGTGCCGATAATGGGAGATGGGGCAGATATAGAGATGGGCATCAAAATAACAATTTCAGGGTTTTTTGAAAATCCCTTTTTTTCAAATAATATTTATTCACTTCCATTCAAATAATACAAGAAACATCAGTTCAATTTGGTATTACTGTACAAACATAAAAGAATAATTTCTTTAAGATTAAACCCCTCGTCTCAGGGCGCGCGTGCGCGCGCACACACACACACACACACACACACACATTTCCCCTATATAAACTTTGTTTTATTTCACCTCAGCCATAACGCATTATTCTGCCGATAGGTCTCCAATACAAAGTTTCACATGATTGGCAAATAATCATAACCTGGTAATATACCAATTTCCACGACAATACTTTGGAAAATATGGAAAAATACAGTGAAATTGTTAGCATTGTTACATCACCTTTGACCCGCTGGTCCACTGACGTCCAGCCTGGATTAAAGCAAGAGAAAACGCACTTTGAGAAATCTAAAAACTATCTTTGTCCGCCTCAGCCTACGACAAATGAATTGCAAGAAAACATACACAAAACCTGCGTCTGCATATAAATACAAAGTTCACCTTTGAGATCTTGATACTGAAGTGAAGTTCACTATGTTTGAATACCATACATAAGAAAGACAAAACTATATAATTTATTGTTTACATATAACGTGTACATTGTATCAGAAACTGAATAACATGATAATGGAATACCTGAAAGACATGAGTATTCGAATACAAAGCGTCTCCAAATTCCCTAGGCAATCTAAGTTATCTGTGTCCACCTCATCAGTCTATGAAAGATAATTGCAAGAGTTCGTTCACACACATCTAACGATATCTGACAATGTGTGACAGTTTTCGTTTTCGTCGCCTGTAACTTCAATTTTAGAACATCTCCGGTAAGAGCAGTCTTGCCATCATCCCATTCTTATTAACCTGCAAAAAATTATCACTTTTATAATCACAATGCGTGATAGGTTGTACAATTCACGGCTTCGATCACAGTTTCCTCAACATCATTGTTATCAATGCAATTACGTTTTGTAAATTATTGATCTGGAAACTCATAAAAAAATCAAACGAAAGACGGCATGTATGCCATATGTATGCCATTATGGTTATATTTCCGAGGATGGCCTACAAGCTGTGACTAAATGTAAAACTTTTTATCTTACGTGTACATACAATCTGATGATTTTCTTCTCTATATACAGCAGTATAAACATGACAACAAAATCTAACTTGAAAATCTCTCCAATACAAAGTTCTCTGCAGGTTGGTATAGGAAGCAATATAGATACTTTATATTTTCGATGGAATGCAATATGATACAACTATTTTTGAACGCTTGCAACATAAGTCTTAGAATTTGTGTAAACTTAAAGAAATGAGTCATTCTACAAATGCAAATAACAATTTTGAGTAAAATTATATCTTCCATTTAGACATCTCACAAATACATGCATATATCCATATAATTATCTACTACATGATATATTTTATTCCACAATAATTCACTTTCTAGCATAATAAAAGAGCACTTGATTAACCGCTTTCAGAAAACAGGAGGAATATAATCTATACCCTTATCATATTATGTCAGTATCAAGTTGATGGAATGTGCCATTTGCATGAAAAATAAATTTTTTGTTGAATTCCCATTATATTTTCGTTACATAGCTGTCCGCACCTGACGCCATAACCTCTAGTAGTCTCCTCATCCAGCGGTTTCAACACCAAAACTTGAAAAAGAAAATATTACTTTTGAATCGATTGCCCGATTTTCCTTAAATTTTCGCTAATGTGTTCTGTACTAATGTTGCTGCTTTCACTCAATCCACGTTTTTCTTTCGGTTTTGGTTTCCTTTAAGATTTGAGAGAAGAAGATTTGTAAAGGTTCCTTGATTTAGGATTTTGTATGTTTATCTCCTCATCCCGCGGGGTATTGTGCTCCAAGGGACCCTCAAGTGGTGGATGGTGCTCACTTTTGCAAATAATATACTGTATATTTGTTGTTTGTTCATTTCCATCTAAGAAGATGGCTGGATAGCCCATATTTAGCTACGTTAAGCTGATCTTCCATGGGGTCCAGTTGGATGTGAGGTGGGACCACTTCACCGGGTTAAACACCCTGCTCTTTGCGATGAATGAATGAAGTGGGATTTTTCACGTGCATGAGTTGTTACTCGCTCATACACGGGACCTCCATTTTATGTCCTATCCGAGGGAAAGAGTGTTTTGCCTCTTGCTAGAGGGGACGGTATGCTTACACACAACATTCATCAGTCCAGACTCGGGTTTGAACCCTGGCCCTTAGGATCGTGAAGCCGACGCGCTACACCCTCATGATAATACATGCCAAGTTTGGTAAAATTTTATCTTGCATTTAAAAAAAAAAAAAGAGGAAGAAAATGTAAATTTAGGCCCCAATGGACCCCACAGGGCTCCAATCCAATCCAAGGGTGAGGGGTGGTAATTCTGGATTCGTCAGGAACAAGCATGAAACTGCAGTCATCAATGTACTTTAGTATAGCATAGTATTAATTTAGCATTATCACTTCTGGTTCTTACAGAAGAACTTTTTTTTTTTTTTTTTTTAAGATTCCTTACGTGCGGGGACGGGGGGGGGGGGGATTTGGGCGCCTCATTGAAACAAACTGAGATCCTATCCCCTTAGGGATGCTACCTTTCGAGTTTTGTGAAGATCCGTTATAGGATATTGAAGAAGGAGATGAAAATGTAAGAAGTTTTAGTACGATGCACGACGCACGACGTAAGACGGACGCCTGACTTAGGAATTGCTCACTTGAGCCTTCTTTGTAAATCACCACTGTGCACAATTAATTTCATCCACTTTTAGGTTTCATATTACGTGCCCGGTCAAAGAAGAAGAAGAAGAAGAAGAAGAAGAAGAAGAAGAAGAAGAAGAAGAAGAAGAAAGGATATAAAGAAAAGAAAAGAAAACACACACACACACACAAAACAAAACAACAACAACAGGTTGGTTTTTACAGTCTGCATCCGTCATTCAGACTGAAAGTCAATCATTCGCCTCCAGTCTTGCCGCTGCGTCTCCATTTCTTGGCAGTAAAGGATCTCCTTGCGGGCCATTGTTAGGAGGTACCCCACCGTCCCCAGCGTTTGGCTGTTGCTGGATATTTATTGGCCTTAAGGGAATTCCTTGCGGGCCATTGTTAGGATGTGCCCCACCGTTCCCAGCGTTTGGCTGTTGCTATGGATGATATTAAAAGTAAAGGGTGAAATGATCATTATGAATTGGGGTCATAATATGGACTTCTCTTTCATTATCTATACCTTATAACTCTATATGACCAAGAAGTCGTTATAGCGCGCTTCATGATATTAATAATCCATCGATGTTCTTTTTCAGAGAGGCCCACATACTAGCTCTGTCTTTTTAGTGGGTCCCTCCATTTTTCGCACTTTAAGCAACGGTATACATGTACCTCACTTTGATCATTTCTGTTTCTTTTTTACTATACAATGTATGATTGCTATAGGTCCTCAATTGTTGTACAGTCTTTTCATGTCACTATGTTCTATTTACCTTATTCTCTGTTATCAAAAGAAGTGAAACACATGTTTTTGTCGAAAAATGAAATAAACTTTAAATTGAATTGAATTGAATAATAATGATGATAATAATAACAATAATAGTAATAGCGATAATCATAATAACAATAATGATAATGATGATGATGATGATGATAATAATAATAATAATAATAATATTAATAATAATAATAATAAGAAGAAGAAGAAGAAGAAGAAGAAGAAGAATGGCATTTATATAGCGCTTTATATACCGGTGTTTTAACGCACTGGGGCTATTCATACAAACAACAACAACAAACAAACTAGAAAACACTTAGGACCGAATTCACGAAGGTGGTACAATCTTTGTCCATGGTTTAAACCATGAACAAAGACGGTAGTTTTGCATGGGGCGCCAAATGTCGCATGGCCTATTTCGTAACGAAATCAGTCATTTCGTCAACGAAATTTTCATTTCATTACGCTGCGTTCGCAGCGTGTATTGTGACAGCGCGATAGCGTAAAGCGCTCAGTGAGCACTCTCTCGATCTTAAATGCCGCACATTCTCTCTTGTTTCTGAATTCATAAAACATGAAATGACAAGGATCTATTCTAGGCGTCATATAAAACAAATAATAAATGTTTTTCATTCGTGCAATGGACAGAATACTTCATTTGGTGAAAGATGCAATTATTAATCTATTCCACTCGGCTGCGCCTAGTTGAATGGATCATTTCATCTTTCACCTCATGAAGTATTCTGTCCATTGTGCTCATAAACATTCATAATTTGTACAAAATTAACCCATGAAATTAACATTATCTCAATACAATGTATAAATGAAATCCATCCATCCGTATACCAACGTTGTTGCATTTCAAACGTTCATCCATTCAGGGAGACCTTTTACCCTGTCACAGTCAGATCAATGAGTTCTCAGTGCTGTTCCCTATACCCATCGTACATCACTACGCACATGTTTTTCATTCATTCACTTATTTTTTCCATTTCCAACAAAACTTGTAAATACATATACAAGATATACACAAGATATAATTATACCGTAATGTCAACATTACAAAATATGAAAGAAAGTTATGGACATACCATTGATAAGGTAAAAAAGAAAACGACAAAAGCATTCTGAAGTTTAGAAAATGCAGGAGATGGGGAGAAATGCTAAAAAAAAAAAAAAAGCAATGCTTGTAGGGTCCATTCCCCCAAACACAGTAAAACAATTATGTTATTTATCTTTTATTTTTGTTCATGAAACTAGATTTACAAAACGAATCACACGAACTATAGCGATAAGAATAAAAAACCTAACTAGCCCTAGACAAACACCCAGACAGATCCCAACACTATATGTTGCTTGCATACTGATAATAGAATAGGGAAGAAGAAGAAGAAGAGAGAGAGAGAGAGAGAGAGAAGAACTGATAACATGGTTTGGAAAAAAATACAACGTCGATAGTGAAGACAAAAAGTGATGGGTGAACGGAGCTGCTAATGATGATAAAGAAAACTAAATTAAAATGAAACGTTCTCGTACTTTTAGATTGAAGAAAACCAGAAACCCAGATGAAATGTTTTCCCTTTCTTATGAGATCTAGATCCTAGATCACGATTAAAAACTGGAATAAAACCCTGCATGTAGAAAATGCAGAATTTAAATGAAATATATATTTTTTTCAAAGATACTTTCCCTTCCATATGGTACACAACTTCATAAATCTGGAACAAAATCAAGTAAAAATTAGTGCAAACTGTAAATATAACAATTCAAGTAAAGTTGCATTTCCTGCCATCGATTAAGAAATTATGAATTGTTGGAGTTTTGGTGCCATCATCGCCAGAAAAAAGACTAATACAGTCCATGATGTCATTATGGACAAACTTTAACGTATAAAAAAATCCAACATAATACTTGCACTTTTCTAGCATAACGAAAGAGCTCATGACTTACCTCCTTCAGATAGCAGGGGGAATAATGTTACCCGTAATAGTTATGTCAGTTACAAGTTTCTAGAACGAGTGCTTTTCGTGAAAAATGAAATTACGCGGAATTCTTGTTATGTTCCTTGTATTGTTGTCCATAATGATGTCATGAACTGTTGTCTTCTTATCCCGCGATGACGGCATCGAAACTTTAACAATTCATTACTTTTGAAACTTTCACTGATGCGTTCTATTTGTATTCATTGCTGCTTTAGCTCAATCCACATTTATATTACTTTCACAGTATTTGGGATGTGGCTTTCTCTAAATTATCCCATGGTACACATTCACAGCAAAATGTGAGCGAAATCCTGTCAAGAAATTGGACCGCGTTCACGTCCACAAGAAATGTTATACAGGGCGGATCGGCGTATAGCCTTTTTTCAAGGTCTTCTCGCTGTATGGTGAAGAGAGCCCAGCTGAGTGGGGTAGCGCGAGGCTGGGCTTGCTTCGCTCGCCCGTTACAACGAGAGGGCCTTGATAAAAGGCTAGGCGGCGTATAGCTGCTGATTTCAAATCATCCTCGGGAGAAAGTTTGGTTTTATCTACCAAGGGAAGTAAAAACGAAGTGAGAAAAAAACAACAACAACAACAACTACGCAAAAATAATCAAATAGGTTGTTGGTAATACGCTCGGTCAAGTGGTCTGTGTCAAATCGTAATCGATTGTGCAATCAAAATCAAGTGGTTGGGATTTTTTTCTCTCTCTCCTTTGGTAGTTACTCGGCCACTGCAGGTGTAGACGCGCGACAAACTGTATGAAGTGACATAATGTGGAGAGTGAACAATAATAAGATAGATTGAATGCTTTCATATTGATATAGGTTTTCCCACCCAATTTCATCAGATCATATTTATGAAAAAGTTTCACACTAAATATAGCCGCCAAAGTCGTGCATAAGTGGATATTATTACATTATGTATGCATGTATAATTATATGTGTATGAAAGTTATTTCAGATGACTGTTTGTCGAAGAACGAGGAAGTTCAGGGTAAGTCAAAAGTCCCATTTCAAAGTGCATTATACTTGAATTGTTTGTTCAAACAGACGAAATGCAACAAAGAACATACGCAGCAACGAAAAACACTGCCCATATGCTGTAAATGTTTGCCTGTTTGAATTTCTTAATGTTCTTCACGACAGTGCTGATACGAATTTGAATGCATTTCTCGCGCAATTTTAATTTGAATCCGCTTTTTACACGTGCATGTGAGAAAATTATGAAAACGAATACTAATGAAATCAAATTTAATGAGCTAGTTAGCTTTTTCAATTTGATTCCATTCAATTCAATAGTTTATTCATTTCCATCATCAAAAACAAAATTGAAAAAGAAAAAAGGAACATGATCCAAAGCGGTATTGAATGTAGACCTCGATGATCATTTAAATTCGCTCGAATTTGAATGATCGCACAGTTAAATAATGAATGCAAATCTGACGACTGTCCGGGAAAACCTATGATACGTAAATTTATTTTCATCGAATTCTCACGTTATTGTTCCACAGTGGGCAGTTGACCTTTTTCGACTTTCGTAGAAAACATCCCACCATCACGACCAGTCCCAGGATTACGATGACACAGATCACTACAATCGTTATCATACCACCTTGCGATAAACCTGTCAATGTGAACCAAAAATAAGATAAAATAAAATAAAATGGAAGGTATACTGTGAGCCAGTGGGAGAGCAGATGAATATGCCCTCTATAGAGTTAATAAAGTGCAGTGTCACTAGTATATATACACGGCTTGATAGGTTTTTCCCGGTCAATTTCATTATTTTGCCATTCAAGTTCCTATTCGCCAATTATTTCCTCTCTCTTCTTTCTTTCTTTCTTTAACAACGACAACAAGTTCCTATTTCAAGTTTCAATTTCATGAATTCCACGCTCGTAGCACTGAATCAGCGATTAAATTCAAAATCAGGTCATTCGAAATAATATCGGAGCATTCAATATTGTCCACTTTCGTCATTCAAATCTAAGATAGGAACATGTATTTCACTGAGCTATGAGCTTTCAAATTCATTTCAAGCAGGCGCTTGGCGGCAAGATATCTTGTCGGTTATTCAAATTAATGAGAAGGCAACCATGCACGTTCCAAATAAGTGCATTCAATTTAAAATGGTTTTTGCATTCATTTAGCTTGGGGCCACGCTTGCGTGTCTTTTTCACCACCTTTGAATAGATTGGGCTTCATGATGATAATTTATTTTGCCCTATAGGCCAACCATGTCATTCTAAAATTGAACATCACGATGTTGAAATGGCAGCCGTACATACAGGCACATCAAGCACTATACTCAAGTATACAAACGATCATAAACTAAAGAGAGGTTGACTGACATCTTTCAGAAAAGCGATTTCTACTTCATTGAAACTGATAACATGAGCACACGTCTTGCTTGTTGTTTTGTGATATCTTATTGGTTTACATTTGCGGGACTATGTGAGGTCTGGATTTTTGTTTCAGTTTGTCTTTAAATTGATGCATTATGTGGTTAGTGTTGGGGCGTTGTCCATTTTAGTGCATGCAGTGTCGCCAAGGAGTATGTTTAAATTGTCGTTGTGCTGTTTGGATGCACTACTGAATGGGCCTTATAATTCAAAATGTCTTGAAATGATAAACCATGAATACATGATAACAGAATAATACAACAACACTGAACATATTATATTTCATTTATTGCGTATAAACCTCTTTGCTTGTTTTATAAGAAACTATCGCAAAATATACTGATACTGTTTGCCCCATAATCGCCCAATTACCCCATTCTTAAAGAAAAAAAAAAATATTCTATTTCCTTCGTTTTATGACTGCATGAAGAAGGAAACTGGTCATTTGAAAATGAAAAAGAACGCCCCAAACAAGCTCATTGGGACTACCGCGTGAAATTGAATGCACGAGTAGGAAATGACGTGTGTGTAGTGCACATGCCACATTTGGAAATGGAACGCACATGCGTGAATTTGATTTGAAGGAAACGAAATGGAAATCCCATAAATGAGATTGATCGCTCGGATTCTAAATTTGAATGCCCGAATATCTTCGCTTGCGTGCGATGCGTGAATTTGAATGCACATTTATGAATTGGAATGACAAAAATATAAAATTGACCTATATGGAAACCTATATATTTTACCGCATCCTCTTCCGCTTTATGTATATATTTGAAATCTGTCTTTATGTGAGGGTAAAAAAAAAAGAATAAAAGAAACAAACATACAAAAATTCCCTTGTCGCTTAATCTTAGTCAATCGTGCATTAATTACACCCTCGGACTCCCTGCGTGCATTAAAGGGATCATATAGTTTTGGTTGAGACCTAATTTCAGGTTTCTAACATTTTTTGGTGAGATAATGAGAAACCTCTTATGAATTATGAAAGAGCATGTAATTCTATGAGAAATTCAACATTTATTTGATGAAAATTGGTTTTGAAATGGTTGAGATATCCAAAATAGAGCGATTCCAATAAAGTGTGGGACCCACACTTTATTACGATCGCTTTGTTTTACTTTGTTTTTGGATGTTTCAGTCATTCCAAACCCGATTTTCATCAAATAGACTTTTAATTCCTCTTAAAATGGTATACTCTGTACTATATCATAAGTGTTTTTCTTGGTATCTCGCAAAAAGTTAAAAGCCCAATTCTCATCTCCACCAATACTGTACCATCCCTTTAAACTTAAGCATCATGGGTATATCCATATTTACTTCAACTTCATATGCCGTGAAATTTAGTTGAGGGAAAAATAGTTTGGCTGAATTTGGCCGTCCGTTTGTCTGTGAGGACTCGCGGCGATCTGGAAACATCTAGCTGAAATGCACGCGGTCATCAAGCACTTGGCGATAGAGTTCCCTCTTTTCAAGACCAGGAAAACAAATAAAAGCAATGTAGGGAGCCCACCCACTTTCAACATTTTGGTGGCCACCAAAGACAATGTCTTTTCTTAAACAATAATTATGGTGTCTCGACATCTATTTCTATTACTAAAAATGTCGACCGTTGTATAAAACTGGTCTTCATCAATATGCCATTCCTCCGTAGTGCCCTTTCCCTTCCCATCACCCAAATCTAGAGTATAAACCGAGTAAACGAATTGTACCGTTTTCAGGAGCACGATTTCCAGACCCTTTGATTTCGGTTGGCGTAATCGCTTCCGACTCAGTTGCAATTGCCGTCTTCATGGTCTTGTCATCGCTCTGTGTTGTCTTACAGTCCTCGCAAGTTGTCATGACAACGGTACTTTCGTCTGTTTGGCTGTCCCGGGTGGACACTTGCACTCTTGAGGGTGTTTTAGTGGTTGATCCTTGTGAATCCGTCAAAGTTGTTGTTCCGATGGGTTTACATATTGTGTTTGACCTCTTGGTGCACAGAATATCGACTCTTTCATTCGTTCCACATTCCGAGCACTCGTGGCACTTTATGCACCGACTGAAATTCACTTGGAAGTATTTGTCCTCACAAGGGTCACATCTACAGTTGAGAAAAAAATATAGAAGTACAGCAGTCATTCTATTGTGACTCGCGTGACATTTACACAAAACTTTAACTTGTTATGGTTAAGTACTTTAATAAGTTTATCTTGCAGACCTGTTTATTTTACATATTTCAATCAAGGTATCGGCCCTTCACAGTTGTTCACAGAAATGTTTGATGTGAAGTCATTCTAGTTAGAGATACTTCACTTTTTTTGTTGTGACTCTCGTGACGCGACACTGTTGAAGAGTTCTGACCTTACTGTACTTCACTGGATTTTCGTAAGAAAGTACTTGTCCTATGTATACACAAAGTCTTCTGGATTCAATTTTGAGACATTAGACAATAAGAAGTCAAAATTTCATCGTCCTTTGACTTTTCATCTCAACTCAGTTGACATTAACCCTAACTGCACTGGGGTGGGGGGGGGGGGGCTGGGAGGCCCCCCCCCCTTCCATACTTTTGGCGATTGCATCGCGACCGCTGGGAATTTCGGATTCTCGCTTCATGACTTTTTACCCTGAAGTCTTGCGCACATTTTGATACCACATTTGTCCATATCGGACATACCTAGGGGGTGTTATGGGCCAATTAGTATGCGCATGTCATTAAAAAGGCTAATCGCTGCAAATATTTGTGTACAGTTACATACTGTCAATAGACCATGGCTTGCATTACTTTATAAATTTTGCTCAGGAATTGGTTTTCCAATTGGTTCATGCTTCTATATTGTTCTGAAATAAATTGGGCAAAGTTTAGAAACAATGATATACATAAGGAATATAAAACAATAGAAAACATAAGAAATAAAAACAATACAAATCATAACAAAAAAAGGACGTTTTTTTCGTTTTTTTTTCTCTCTCTGATTTATTTCACATTTGGGAAACATTATTCTTCATTATTACACAGTTTTCATGTAATTTTGTACTTGTTTAGGCTGAAATTATGAAAATATCCCCCAAATGCATGAGATACGCATTATGAATAATTAATTAGCTAATTATGCAAAAAATTGCATAATTGATTAAAATAAATTACACCATCAGATTCAGCACGCGAAGATCTATCAGCATGCAAATTTTCAAGTTCATCGGACATCGCGTTTCCGAGATCAACGGGGGGGGGGGGGGGGGAGGGGGGGGGGGCCTTCCAGGCCCCCCCAGTATTTTCATGGAGCCAAATAGCCCAGTACAGTAAGGGTGTAAGTGTGACTTGCGTGACACATGAGCGTGACTCGCGTGACAGTTGTCATTCAGTATCAAAAGTAAAGCCTATGAGCCAAATATTTATAATAACACGTTAATTATGGTTAGTTTCATCACTTATATCTTTAAAACAAAGAAATCATCTAACTCCTATCTCTGTTGGGATCATGGGAGCTAAAAGCACACTTGATACATAAACATCCAGCAAAAATTCACTTGAACATCTGTTTTTTTTTTCCCCTCGTCAAATCAAGAGTTCTGGGAAATTCTTTTTCAATGAATTTTCCTTATCTTTCTAATTTACTATAATTGTCTCAACTAGTCTTTTTTTTTTCAAAATGAATGAAATTCAAACTTTATTAATGTTAACTTGCATATTTGGTGACGGATTTGTGTGAATCCATTTAAGCTCTTCTCGAAACTTTAAAGTTACTTTGATGCACAAAGAATCCTCACTTCTTCTTATAATAGATAATGCTCACACATACTGATACTCTTTTTCTTTCTTATCTACGATTACTGAGTCTGATGTGAAGAATGATCACCATATTTTGCTTATCTTTATAGTAGACTATATGATATGATATATACTAGATAATTCAATTTTCTTTACCAAAGTGTCTTTTTTGTAGTTTGAGAAAGTCTGTCTCTGCTTCGTGGAGACAGTTTTCATGCCTAGTTTGTTGGGGCCGTTTTATTTTCTTTAAGACTCAATCTCTTCATTCATGAACTTTAACTTTGAAGTCTCCTATTGTTGACAAGATATTGCTGCTATACTTTGCATTAGATATCTAATTCAGGCTGCCACGGATCTTTTATCCAGCCACTGGAATATTCCCCTTTTCTCTAGGTGACTTAAGGTAATTGTCACTTCTGACCACTTTGGAGGCTTGTGCCATAGATGCTGCAGGGATGCTTTCTTCTGAAGGCAGCTGCCACCATCAGCCAATTGACTTTTGGGCCTGGACTTGAAGGCCCAATGGTATCCTCATTTCCACCATTATTGTTGGATAGAACATCACTGCTTCTCTGAGAAGTGATTATTTTTTTTTTTCGACAAGATATTCACTCTTTGAAGGTGATATATTGAAGTGATGATTCAGTTATGTGGTGCAGCTAAACTCCATAGATGACAGGCAGGTATATAAATCCTCAGAACAATCTTCAACTTCCCTTTGTTTGTGATAAAAGTTGTAGGAACAGTCAAAAAATGCAGCAAGACAAAATTCCTCATCAATGGAGCCAGAGCACAAGTTTTGATTTTACACATAACTGAAGCTATGCCGCTTCAGGTTTGCTGCAATGTCTGTGTCAACTGGATCTTTCCCATGACTTGTATAGTGCTGAGGTTCCACGCTACATTGTACGTCAATGTTGTGTTTCTCCATCAGCACAGGTAATGGCACTGATAACAAATCTATTTTGAATTGGCTTACAGGGCCATCTAACCATATTTTGAACAATTCACTTCACTGCTGACCATTGACAGAAGCTCATCCACAAAAACTACAGTGTACAACATAATATTGTTTTGTCATGGGTTAAGTACGACTCATCATTGATGATGACATGTGATAATTTTCTCCTGGGCCACATTATTGATGTATAGCGAGCTACTTGCACCTGGTTCCAAATGGTGTATTGGACTTAATCTTTGCTGGAGCATGAATGATTCTCAGCGAAGATTATTTGGAGGACAGTAAAATCTGAGGGAAAATTTGAAGCCATTTTCTTGTCATCTTCATACAATGTGACTTGCTGATGGCTACCACTTTATGAAGCAATGTTCCAAGACCTTCACAGAAGTGGAGCTGACATACAGTACAAGTAATTGTAAATTTCATGAAAAGTTCCTGATGCATTACAATTTTCTTGTTGACGAGGCGGCCACCCACCTCCTACCATTTTTTCTATTGACCAACCAAACTGAAGTTGACAGTCCAGTTAGCTATACATTACTTCTTATAATACTTCTTATTTACCAATTAACATAAAACATTTACCTTTATTGGAAAAATTAGATATTTTACCTGATTTAGTTTCACGACAGAATTTCTTTCAAAAAATCTCAATCATTCTGGTCTTTAGTTTTTTCAAACTTGTAAACTGTGACTAGCGTGACAATCCTAAGAAATCCTTGCGTGACTCGTGTGACACAATTGTTCTGATGTTTTTTTCACAATGAAGGGGTTTACAAATGGAAACATTATTTTCTGGTATGATTGAGGACTCTAAGATCCTCATTATTTATCAGTTACATTTAATACAGTCTACTACTTTTTAAGAAATCTAGAATATAGACATATTTTTGTGACTCGCGTGAGACATTTCGAGGGTGTTGCAATCGAAAATATTGTCAAGCTCATTACATATAAATGAAGAAAGCAACTTGATATGGTAAAATGGGTATAAAATAATACCTTATGTTAAGAAATATGAATATAGATAACAGAACATGCTTTAAATAGTGAAATAAAAAAAGCACCAAAGAGACATCATTTTTGTAGTAAATGTGATTTTTGTTCTGAGAGGTGTAACCCGGCTGTTAGAAAGTGAAAAGCCAAGAAAAGTTAGATTTACACCCTTTGAACATATACCTATCCAAATATGTATACATGTACTCTTTCTTAGTTGCTTGTACTTGAAATTTTAAGGTCCTGGTGTCTAGTTACATGGAATGGCTGACAGGTTTTTCCTTCCACACTGAAAACAAAGGGAAGAATTTCATTAACGTAACAATTCATAAAAACATATGCGTAATATATATATATATATATATATATATATATATATATATATAATCTGCGCTGCAAAAGCTTTTGATATGCTTGACAATAACGTACATGCAGTTACATGAAAAAAAAAGTGTCTTGATCTTGATATAAACACTGCTACAGTTGGCAATGATTGTGGATTCAATCAATATTCATAATAAAAGTTTGGAAACTATATCCTAATGTCACACCAAGATTTCTTTTCACTTTGTTTGAGATCTTAACAGAAACACAGAAGAATAAACAAAAACAATAACAACCCGCAACCACGTATGAAATTAATGTTAATGAACAGTGCAGATATATAATTTTAACTCCCAAATATTTATATTGGATACCATGACCACTGTTCCATTACTGTATCAGTGAACACGAGAACGCAATTTAAAAAGTAAATAAGGCCTTATTCTGATTGTGGGGTTTCCTTTTTGTTGTTCTTATTTAGTTATTATGTGCGACAGCCTAAGAAAGTCTAGGAAAGTGCCCAGGCTCTGACCTGGCAAGTACCCGCTTGCTTATGCGAATGTTGGACTGGGCATATTATAGAGTCAAATGGTAGTTTAGGTTTTCTCACATATTTGTCGTGTCTTCATCGGCCCTGATACATGATTTATTGATTTTCTTCTGGCCCGGTTCGCAGAGTCTGAGACCTGTGGCACCGTTCGGGCAACTCTCGTTGTACGTCCTTTGAGAGTCAAACTCACATTCCGAGTCCTGTGAAATGGATTCACAAAAACAGAATGGGAAACCCTCGCACAAAAATTTAAGAATATCCTAATGAGTCATCTAACATTGCGGTCCATCTTTGCTTATGTGTGTAGACTAATCATTGTGGTGAACTTGTCGAGAAAAGCAAATAAATTAATTTAATATAGTTTTCTTATCTCCCCTCCATGCGAAGATTTTGTCCTTCACCTATAGCTATATAGTGCCGATTTACAAAGGGGACCAATAATTCATACACGAATAATATAAATAGATAAATAAATAGATAAATGAATATATATATGTATATATATATATATATATATATATATATATAGAGAGAGAGAGAGAGAGAGAGAGAGAATTGGAAAAGCAATGGTCTCGATCGTCCTCTTAGAGATGCAGTGTAGCTAGCAGTATAATATCAATTTATCGTACTTATCAATTATTTCGATGTGTGTATAGTGCGCTTACCGCATTCGAGGGCATGGCTCTGTAGTTCCAGATGAGTGCAATCGTCAGTAGAATAATATAAACAGTATAACTTTTCAGTGCAGCCATCTTTTCTCTCTGTGGGTACTTTGGAGAATATAAATATATATAGATATATATATTTATAATATTCGATTAAAACTATTATAATGATCAAGATGATAACGATATTATTGGTAACATATGGATGACGGAAAGAAGTTTACCAAAGTTTATCTCTTTAACAAACCTAAAATTACCATTATACGTCAACACTATCTTCCACACTACAAACTGAAGATATGTCACTTGTTAAAAGGAATCAATATTTGTATATATGCTTTGCTCCAATGTCAATTTGAACAACATGAAGTTGTATCCAGTACACAGATTATAAAAAAAATGTAAAGTTATTCAATAATGTGCAAAGTCCAAATACACAAATACATGTCCCAAGTTAGGCTAGCCAACGTTTAATATTCAATTGCTCCATCACGACGTGTATCTACGAGACTGTCTAGGCATTAACGTTGTTTGTCTAATATTCGATTCGTCTATTCTCCATCGATTCGTCTAATATTCATTTTGTCTGGTTACCATTTCGTCACTTGGGTTCCACCCAATTTGGCTAATAACCTTATACGTAATTTATTACTTAGTCTAACCCCCATTTCAGCAAATGACTATAGTTTGGCTACTTTTCAATTAGTCTGCTGACCAGTTGGTCTCATAGCACTTATTTATAGTCTAATGCACAAATGATCTAATAACCGTTTAGTCTACAGCTCACTCTGTGTAATTTTCATTTGGTCTGATTAAGTTGTTTGTTGTGTCCCTTTAACGTCCAAGCCCTGGTATGTTCACAGCGTTGCCTGGTTCAACAGATGAAATTATCGTATCAGTGACTCGGAATAATCGTTCTTGGAGAAAATTATCGTACGACAGGGGGTTATCGTGATAAAAATAATGGCGAAATAGTGAATAATTTTGAAACGATAATGCATTGCACAAAATACGCTTTCCTGTTAATTCAAGTATTCATGCTATCAGTAAATTGACAACAATGCAATACTAAATATAGCTTTACCATCAGCGCCGAGAGTTTATCAATTAGAACACTAAATGGTATTCTGGTGCCGTCGCTCAATACACTTGCTCGCGCACGTGCCTTGCAAGATAACTAATGATTATGTTGATTTGATTGCATCGATTAGTATCACTAATTAACGTTGTCAGTACAATGGTGTCAAAAGCGTCATCATACTCATTTATACGGGTGCACGTCACGAGACCGACACCCACAAGTCATACAGCTCACAAGTCATACAGCCCATGAGTTACACAGCTCACGAGTCACGACACTAAGCTAACAAGGCCCACAAGACCGACACATTAAGCTCCGTGTTGTATCTGTCGAAATCGTGGGCTGTTTTCAGCTAGTGTCGAACTCATGGGCTTTATTTGCCTAGTGTCGAATTCATGGGCTGTATGACTCGTGAGCTGTATGACTAATGGACCTGTCTTCAATGTCGAACTCGTAGGCTGTATGACTCGTGGGTGTCGGTCTAGTAGGATGACCCCATTTATACACCTGTTACTTAAATGCAACATTCATTGTTCGTTTTGTTTACGTTCAATGGTCCCCCTCCTATAATATACCATAAAGATGGCTACGCTGGTGAGTGTCACGGGAGGTATGGTATCTGATATCGGGTGCGTCTCTGAAGACTTGTTCGTCGGAGAGGGGCGTCCTAAGGCTTTTGAATGTGATTGGTTGTGATCGATATTTATACGTTCATGGTTATTTGGTTTTCCAGAATCAATATACAAAACCCTACGATAGCATACACTGTCTGTTAGCTAGCAATGAAATCAACGTGTGCATTTCGATCCTTGTATGTCTGCATTGTGACTTGAAAGCAGTCCATAGACCATAATATGGTATTAGACGGAATCAGGGGAAAAATACAAAGACGAGATTGCGATTAGACAATTTTGTCATAAGACTGAATTACAATTAGTCAAAATGGACAATAGAGATTACTGGATCAAACGGTATTTAGACCAAATTTATAGTACAAAATGGGTTTAGCCGTGTAGATTGGTGTTAGATGATCTGGGAATTAAACAACCTGGTATTCTAGACTGAGTGACAATAAATCACTATCTTATTGTTATCAAATCAATATGTATCAACAGACAGAATCAACGAAGTCCCTTAAGGAGAACCAACGTACAAACTATACAGAATTGTTTTTCTCTGTGTTAGCTTACACTGAACATGACATAGCAGCGCATAATAATGTGCTCTTTCCAGTGCAACATTCGATACGAGGATAGTGAGTAGAAGTATAATATTCAATTCAATTCAATTCAATTCAATAGTTTATTTATTTCCATCATCAAAAAAGAAAAAGAGAACACGATTCAAAGCGGTACAAATTGTCGATTTGTCTTTCATTCGTACTTTATGATAAGGACAGGTTTTTTTTTCAGATACAATGCAATGTATATGTACAAATGCTGTCATAAAAAGAAACAATGCATTTAGTCGTGGACACAAAAACAGTAAAAAATCATAACGATGGAAAACAGTAGTCCACTAAAAAGCCATGCTTGCAAGACGTGGAACAGTGGAACAAAACAACGACAGCACCAATTTGTTATACCAATGAAAAATATTCATAATCTTTATCACATTCTTCTCTATACTATTGTAAATTTACTCATTGGCATATAATGCTGATACTATAAACACTACTTACTACGATTTTAGAATATGAACATACTTATACTAAAACTGTATAACATAGCACATTTATGGCACAGACACTATGTTCGTAAGAAAGCCTTTGTCGTGTATAAGAGCGTGTAAAACTTTACTTCAATAATCCGTTGACAAAGGCATTGCAAATATTACAGAGGTCGTTACTTTAAAGGCGCTGTGGGATGCAATGATTCAATGAAGTTGAAAATTATTGTCAATAAGTCACAAAATTGATATTCACTTCGTAAGCTTACACAGAACAGTTTATAATTATGAAATAGAAGCCCATAAAATATGTACTAGTTCCAGAACAACTTTTGCAATGATCAGGTTTCCAGTTAACAAAATTTGTTCCAAGATTTTGTTGTTTACCTAAATGACAGCGTGTGAAAATTTACTTGAATAATCAGTTATATACACTGCAAAAAGTCCGGTGTTAAATAGTGAACACCGAGCTGGTGTTACATTTTCGGTGCTCATTTATGGTGTTAAATTAACACCCCCAGGTGTCATTTCCAAATTTTAAATTGTTTTTTTAAGAGTTTCTTAGTAACTGCACTCCTTGTTGATTTTCAATTTAAACAAGACGATCAAGAATTTTACGTTGAAATACTAGATTTTTGAAAAAGTGTGAAAATAATTTTACACCAAAGTAACACCAGCTGGTGTGGTCCCTTATTGAAGCTGGACGGGTGTTAAACCATTGATATTAACACCAACAAGTATCAAATCAACACCATGTGGTGTCATTTTTTAATTAACACCAGTATAGTGTCAAAATAACACCTGGTACAGTGTCAAATTAACACCACGAAGTGTCAGGTGAACACTTTTCAACACCATCACAGTGCATTTTTAACACCTGTGGGTGTGGTCCTTTATTGAAGTTTGATCGATGTTAGATTTAACACCCGTGGTGTTAAATCTAACACCCATGTTTTTACAGTGTAGACAAAAACAATTATATACTTTTCACATCAGGCGCCGTGCAGTACAGTGATTTCACAACGTTGAAATTGTCAACGAGGTACGGAATTGACTTCACTTCGTTAGTTACTAAGAACAGGTTGTGATTAGAAAATAGCAGCGCATTAATATGTACACTGCAAAAAGTCCGGTGTTAAATAGTGAACACCGAGCTGGTGTTAAATTTTCGGTGCTCATTTATGGTGTTAAATTAACACCCCCGGGTGTCATTTCCAAATTTTAAACTGTTTTTTGAAGAGTTTCTTAGTAACTGCACTTCTTGTTGATTTTTGATTTAAACAAGACGATCAAGAATTTTACATTAAAATACTAGATTTTTTTAAAAATGTGAAAATAATTTTACACCAAAGTAACACCAGCTGGTGTGGTCCCTTATTGAAGCTGGACGGGTGTTAAACCATTGATATTAACACCAACAAGTATCAAATCAACACCATGTGGTGTCATTTTTTAATTAACACCAGTACAGTGTCAAAATAACACCAGGTACAGTGTCAAATTAACACCACGAAGTGTCAGGTGAACACTTTTCAACACCATCACAGTGCATTTTTAACACCTGTGGGTGTGGTCCTTTATTGAAATTTGATCGGTGTTAGATTTAACACCCGTGGTGTTAAATCTAACACCCATGTTTTTACAGTGTACTCTTTCTAGAACTACTTTTGAAATGATTACAGTTAGCAGAATGTTGTTCTAAGAAAGAGTTTGTGGTCTATGAGCGTGTGCAGCTTTACTGTAATAATCAGTTGACAAAGGACAAATACTACAAAGTTCACTTCTTACACCAGGCGCATTGCAATGCAGTGATTTGACAAATCCAGAATTGTCAACAAGGTACGAAATTGGCCCTCACTTTGTCAGCTTAAAAGTTACAGAACAGGTTGATATCACAATATTATCATAGCAGCGCCTAATTATTGTGTGCTCGATCTAGTAAAGCTCTTGCCATGATTATACATGTACTTGGTAATGTTTTGTTGTAAGAAAGTTTTTGTCGTCTATGACACAGCATAGGCTTTTAACTTTTAACAATGATAATTAGTAAGTCTAGACAAAGGCAAATACTGCAAAGGTCATATCAGTCGACGTGTAATGCAGTGATTTCACGAAGCAGAAATCGTCAACACAAGGTATGGAATAAATGGCCTTCACCTATAGACCAATTTGGTTTGGGTAATGTTTTTAATGGTAATATATAAGGGTGTCAAGTATGCCTAACAGAAAGATACTTTATGCACCGACATAGCGACGCACCTAGCTCATTGCGTAACCCATTGAAAGTTCTTTGTTCTTCTTTGGAAGCACCCCAGTTATGGCCACCATGATAAGTTACAGTGATCTGAAGTCGAATTCATCCATGGAAATGTATTAGGCGTAAACAGAACAGGTTGTGATTATATACATAAAAAGCATCGCATATATCCTGTGCTCGGTCTGGAACAACTTTTAGAATGAGGACAATTAGTATGATTTTGACAGACAACGGACTTACCGATTCCTCTGAAACCAGTATTCGTAGAATGAGCTTGATGAAGGCTCGCATAAGAATGTGTATGAATATACGTGATATACCGGCTTCTGATATTACGTACGCGGATATTCCCCTTAGGTAAGCCCTATAATGTACATCTGTACTCTCGTAATAGAATGAGCTGAAAACTTGTGTGACGTACCGGTATACATGCTAAGTTCCTTCTATCACGATTGGCGCCAAAACTGAAATCATGGTCTTCATCATGGAGGAATCGTGGTGATCTGATCCGATCTGGAGGTCAATCGCGGCACTTGTGTTGATAGGAGAAAACTTTTGGACTGTTCAAAACTTATTTTCTACGATCAACACGATTATCAATCGTGACCGTGGCATTAGTTCGTCTTGGAGGGTAGAAAGCAACAGATCATATCTACCTAATTGTGCTTCTTAATGCTTGTGATCAGAATCATCCTTTATTCTTCCCTTCAGCTTAATAATTTTTGCACATTTTACAATTATACTTATAGTCAGACTATAATACATTTTGCTTTCCTACATGTTTTATGCCGCTACTCTGTTTCTATAGTTCAGACGCAATATCTAAAGTCTCTATTATACAAATGATGCACAGGATTATTTCGTGGCGTTAGTGGAGATGCAGCTCACTCTCGGGTATTTACAATGTAGTGCGACATGCACTCGGCTTCGCCTCGTGCAGGTTTCACAACTATAAATACCCTCGAGTGCGCTACATCTCCACTAACGCCACGAAATAATCCTGTGCATCATTTGTTTTATAAAATGGGTCGAAAACTAACAGCATTTTTCACGTACCTTTGTGGGTCAATACCAGTCAGCTACATGTAGCACTCGCTGAAGAATCAAGATGTCCGAAGATGTTCGTCCCAAACATTTACGCACGTCGCACTCGGAAATCCCGCACATATAAGTACTGTACGTATAAGAGTATACGTACGCCACACATGTTATGCACAAGAAAGGCCGGCCGGCAGCCGGTGTAGCCCGAACTAGAAGTTGTTTACAGGATTGACAGCGCGTATAGTAGCGCGCGACGCACTTGTAACAACTGATTGAGTGCGCACTGCTAGTGTAAACATTGTGACGTCAGGCCGAGCATGTTAGTGAGAAATTAATGCACGCACACGTGACTCATTTCAGCGCTTCCAATTGGCTACATTCTTGAACCCATTTTATAAAAGCATATAACATTCTTTTCTTTAGCACGCACAGTCATAATTGAACTAAATGGCCCCGCAGCCCGGATTTGAATGTTGACCAACTAGAGGCAGACACGTCCTCGCAAACTATTTTGAAACACTCTGTCAGAAAAATAGTTCATTTGAAATGACGCCTTTCCTTCCTTTCTTCATGCTGTGGCTGTTTTGAGTGGGTGGTGTTCATGTGTGAATTTCGTATTGCATGACCACCTGTGTGTATTTGTATGTATTTCATGTTTTTGTCACATTTTCATGGTACACAAGGCATATAGCGTCTGTGACGTAACATGCATGATACCTTATTTTCAGTATGTATTTCCTCTGTACTTTGAAAATCTCTACAATAATACGTTTTTTCATTACCTGCATCATACAGATCAATTATCAGAAGTCTAAGTGTACATATGTTTTCATAAAATGTATATTGACTAGATGGTGTCACACGCTCAATAGCCATAGCAGGAGAAACATCCACAAACAGTCACGCACAGGACTACATTGGCCATTCATCGCACTCTTACATTATTATATATAGACCTGCATTACTTATTGGATTTCCATTTTTTTTAAATACTTCTATATATCTATATGCCTTTATTTACATTCAAATTATTTGTAACGCATCAGTGGCTTAATTTCTGATTCCCATTTATTATTATTTCGCTTGTTGTCAAGAACAAGGCCAAGCAGGTCGAAAACTTGGCAATCAAAAGCGCTGTATAAAACAACGTCACTAGATGTACCAGCCCATCTACATCATTCTTACACTTCTACAGACGACATGCAGCCTTCGAGTAAAAGATATTGAAACACCTTACACTCAATATGTGCACTCACACACACACACACACGCACACACGCATACAAATATACATATATATATATATACATGTATATATATATATATATATATATATATATATATATGTATTTACTCAGTATATTATACAGAGGGAGAGAGAGAGATGAAGCATTCATTGTTTTGAAGTTGTGTTGTAAAAAGTTGTATGGTATACACAGATAATGTCGGCAATGTGTGGTTATGAGAAATAGGTTGGATTACTGGAGTAAACGATAACATACAGTGAATCCTGAACACTTAAATCTTTACTGGAAATTGACAACTCACAAAAGCGTATTCCACATGAAGCGCAAAGGTGATGACAAATAAATGGAATAATTGCTTTGCCAACGAAGCAAGTCTAGATAAGATTAAAAGATAAATAAACTATCGTTATATATCTCACACTATGAGCAGTTCTGGGAGAGAAATCATTTTTTTTGTTGTTGCTATATTTCGATTAATAATGTTTTGAAACATGTTAAGTTAAACATCGCAAAAACATCTGATCTGGGAGGGTTTCATAAATCTGTCCTTAAAGTTACAAACAACTTAAGAACGACTGGTGATCAGTTCTGATGTGCTATACTAATCAGAATTTCAATAATGACATAGTCACTTTGTGAAAAAAGAAAAGAATCGAGCCTGTCAGGTATTATGATCTATAAATCTTTAGCTGAAGAGGTAGTGCCAAATAAATTGAAAGTTGTAAAAATTAAAACAAGATCCCTAAATACCTCTGCAAGTGAAATTCATTAGGTTGGAATAGTACATAATCAGAAAGACAAAGTTCTCTCGTCTACAGTTTATTGTTTACACATAGGAAATCGAATAACATGACAGCAAAACACATGAAAGACATGTTTGAATACAAACATTGCCATAATTCCTAGATTACCACAGTCAAAATCATTCGTTTCTATCTCAGTCTAACAACAGATAATTGCAAGAAATGCAAAGCACACACAAAGCTGCTTCCACACTCACAATGATATATCTGATTATTTGAGACACCTTTCAACTGTCACTGCCATAAAGTTCAACTTTTAGTCCCTTATACCGCTTCAAGTGAAGTCATTAACTTTGGTTTGGAATACCATTATCAGAAAGACATACATATATAGATTGTTATTTACATAATCTATATAAGAAATTACATTACAATAAAAATACTCATGACATCAAACGAAATGAAATACTTTAGTGAATACAAACATCGGCATAATCCCTGCGCAATCAAAACTATACCTCACCCTACAAAATAAATTGGAAGAGATCGTTTATACACACAGCTGAATATACATCATAATATCTGATCATTTAGGCTGCCACTCCCCTTCCACCGCCTGGACGTGCGTTCAACTTTAAGACCCTAATACCAATGCAAGTGAAGTTCTAGTTTGGAATACCTTGTATCTAAAAGACAAAATACCTATAGTTTATCATTTACATAAAAGACATGTTTGAATATTGATACAAACAGCGCCATATTCCCTCCACAATCAAAATAATCTCTTTCCGTTTCAGCCTTTAACAAACAGTTGCAAGAAATTGTTAGCATAACACTGCTGCATCTACATATAGTTATTACGTCCAAAATATAATCATCTGACAATAATTAGGCTACCTCTCCCCTTTCACCTCCTTTAAATTCAACTTTAAGACTCTCATACCTTTGGAAAGTGAAGTTCATGACCATTTAGGTCGGAATACATCATCAGAAAAATAAGATACCCATAATCTTATCAAGTACATAAACGAAATCGAATAACACCACAGCACACGAAGTGAAAGACAAGTTTGAATACAAGCATCGCCATATATTCCCTCCGCAGTCACACTCACCTCTTTCTATTTCAGCCTACAACAAATAACCATAATAGCTGCAAGAGATTGTTAAAGTGGCAGATCTATAGGGAAGGGGGGTCAGGGAGTTTAATACCACTTTATTTTTTGTCAAGTGAAAATGAGAATCATGCACATATGCATAGTGCATAATTGCAATCTGGATTGAATATATAGCAAAGATTGTGTATCTACATAAATTATACCGGTAAGAATGCAGAAGATCGGACGCATAAGGAGAAAATAGACATAATGGTATATACGACACAATAATAGGAAGATCTGAGGAGGACTTGTGTTTGACAGATTATTTTTCTATGAAAAAAATTTAAAAGATGATTTATATGTAATTGTTTAATGTTTAAAGAAATGGTGACTTGATTGAGATGATGAAACGAACCTAATTTGGTTGTATATTATAAGATTTCAATAAAGTAATTTTTGATTTATTCTTGAAAGACTCAAAGTTTTAACTTTTATGATGTTATTATGAAGTGAGTCCCAATGCTTTGGCCCATCGTAAATGAAGGTGTTCTGAGTCAGCAAAGTTTTCAAAAATGGCAAATGGAAGTCGTTCGATCGCCATGTTGGATAATTGTGAATGGATTGATTTCTTCGAAACATTGTTTCAAATATATTTGGAAGAGTATTCTTATTATAATTATACATAAATTGTCCTAAATTAAACAAATACAAATCTTAAATTTTCAATATTTTGTTTTAAAAAAACCCTGGGGTCATTATGGGACAAAAAATGCAGTATAAATGGAGTGACTTCTTTTGTAATAAAGGTAATTTATCTAAGAGTGTTTGATAATCATGTATTTCCCCACGCGAGAATACCATGATTAAAATCAAGCAATACTAGGGATGAATACAATGTAAGAAGGAACGATAAAGGAAGACAAAATTTAAGCTTCTTAATTTCATCAATCTTTTGTGAAATAGTTTTGCATTAGTATACTACAATATGAAATTTCCATGAAAGCTTATCATCGATAATCATTCCGAGAAATTTAACATGATAAAACATTTTCCAGTGGAGTACGATTAAAAACAATAGGCAGCTGCCTCTATAGAGTTGCTTAAAAGCACACTATTTTTTTTTAATTGAAAGATAATTTATTTGCTTTTATCCATTGGGTGACATTTTCTAATTCAGAGTTTATTATACATGGTAACGGGATTGTTGTGCGAACGAAATAAATTTGAGTCGTTTGCAAAGGGAATAAAAGAAAGAACACCTGATGATCTACAAAAATAATTTCTATTGACAATAAACAAGAGCGGACCTAATAAACTTCCCTGTGGAACCCCACATTTGATATTTAGCATTTGTGAGTAAGATTGCTTCCTGTTCATGAGGTAGCTCCTGAACCACTCCAAAGCCTTCCCACGCACTCCGTAATGATGTTATTTATAGAGTAAAATATCATGATTAATGGTGTCGAAGGACTTGGAGAAGTCCAGAAACAAACCTGTCAGATGAGAATATTTGTCGATAGCATGTGCCACTTTTTCTATAAACTCAATGATGCATCTGTAGTGCTATGTTTTCCCTAAATCCAAATTGAGAATGCGAAAATATATAAAACCTGTTTTGCTCCGTTTCACAATCTAGAACTTAGTTTCACAGTCTGCATCCGGCTGAGGTTCAAGCATGGCCTCATCCGGCTGAGGTTCAAGCACGGCCTTATCCGCTGCTGGTTCCCCATTAATTGCTATCAAGTGTTCCATTTCCTCTGGAGTTGGCATACTAGTACTCGGTCGTGAAGTCAGTTCTATCTCATCTGCCTGGACTTCAGAAGTAGTATTTCTACGTTTGTCCCTACCACCGCCACTAGAGGAAGCCCCGGCGTTCCCGGGGTCCTACCGATGAATATCATGACAAAGTAAAGAGTGAAATGACATGTACAGAGGTCTCTATTGGTAGATACTTGGAAATGGCGACAAACTTTATAAAGCTAGAATAACCAGCCAGTCATCAAATCTACATACCACATTTGAATGAAACTCATTCAAGACTTATTGACGTTATTGCATTACAAAAATTCATTCAACGAGGTTGATATCTTACCCTGCCAAAAGGTGAATCAGTTAGGGCAATTACCAATCAATGCTTTTCTGTTACCCATCGTTCACCAACAACTATGCAAAATTTGAAGATAGCCATGCAAAGAATGCAAAATTCGAATAAAATCCTTTGCAGTCAACAATGCAGTAAATTCTTCCCCATACACTGTACGGTAAAATTGATAGAAAATCAAATACATGATGCAAAATTTGAAAACAGTTCCATCCCAAATGCATTTCCTACTATATTCCACTCGTCGACCACTCCCCCCCCCCCCCGCCCTATTCCCACTTGCCTTGCAGTGCGTGGTCTGCAGACCCACTTACCGGTTGTTGATTCTCAGCATCAGCATCACCGTCACCGTCCCCGCCGTCGCCACTGGGTGAAGCCTGAGAGGTTCGCTAATGAAGATATCAATACAGAAGTAAAAAGTAGAAAGACATGAAGGTTCCTACGTATTACTCTATCGTTTATACTTTGAGACAGCGACAAATTTAATACAGCTAGAGTTCTCAAGGAGTTACTATAGCGAGCTATAATAACTCCTTGAAATGTCCAAAACATTCAACTAAAAAATATGAATAAAACCTTTCCATCCATAACAAAGTTGTTGCATATCAAACTTTCATCCATTCAGGTTGACCTTTTAACACTTTTAACATCATTATATCACATGTCCTTGTACATTTGTGGAATTATGTCCAAAATTGACTGTCGTGTTAAACGTATTTTTACTTCGAAATCAAACGGAATATAAAACCTGAATATGAAATGTGGATTATGGAACATGAATTAAAAAAAAAAAAAATGTGAGGCGGCGTATCGCCGCTGAATTCAAAGCATTCGTTTATACTTTGAGACAGCGACAAATTTAATACAGCTAGAGTTCTCAAGGAGTTACTATAGCGAGCTATAGTAACTCCTTGAAATGTCCAAAACATTCAACTAAAAAATATGAATAAAGCCTTTCCATCCATAACAAAGTTGTTGCATTTCAAACTTTCATCCATTCAGGTTGACCTTTTAACACTTTTAACATCATTATATCACATGTCCTTGTACATTTGTGGAATTATGTCCAAAATTGACTGTCGTGTTAAACGTATTTTTACTTCGAAATCAAACGGAATATAAAACCTGAATATGAAATGTGGATTATGGAACATGAATAAAAAAAAAAATGTGAGGCGGCGTATCGCCGCTGAATTCAAAGCATTTTTGGAGACTTCATCTTCCGGGGATACGCTGGACAAATAAAAAGAGAGAGAGAGAGAGAAATAACAAACAAACAAACAAATACAAAATGACAATATACATTTTTTTTTTTCGCAGTACGTGTAGCGAAGTATTCCATGTCAGATCGGGTGTAATATATTCATAATGAAGTGCTTGCGACCACACATACGACTTTCTGCTTTAGCAAAACATACTGACACTCGAAAAACTGCAGAGTAGATAAGTAGAGTGCATGAACCTTCATGCGTAAGGCAGATTGGATTCGTATTGATATTACTTGTACTTAATTAACTTTCGTTGATATCTTACTTCATTGTTTCTCTGTATCACATGACATAACCGGCTGCCAATTTTTGATTTCCAAAGAAAACACACCACCAGTGCCAGGATTAAGAACGCACAGATCACTATCAGTACCACATGCAGAGGATCGAGCGACAAACCTGTCAATATCAAAAAGAGTTTGGGTACCAATAATTACGTATGTTTAGTCATAAAAGCATTCACCCTGGTATATAGCCATAAATGCTTATCATAGTGTATTGGTTGTAGTTGTAGCTGAAATGAGTGATTGGAAAGTGTGTGTTAAGGGTGGAGGACTGGTTTGTCTAACATGCAAACCATGTATTCTTGTACACTTGGAACAGTACGTCAGAATCACATGTGCCCATTGGAATGGGTTTAACAGTGATTTCACATTGACCACATTAGTAGGGCCTGGCTTAAACTTTACCTACTATTTAAAACAATGCTTTCTTCACTTTCAGCATCTTTTCCTCCAATTCTTGATTCGCAAAGTCACTGAAGATTACACTTGGTATATTTCTGCAGTCCTAAGAGATATAATCATGAATAACCACTCGACTCCAAAGTTTGACGCAGTATTTGGCCTTTGTCGGGCAATATATCTTTGAAAACTCTAAATTCTATCTTTTCATTCTTTTTTAAAGTTATTGCAGCAGCAACCTTTTATTCAAATTGTTACCTTTATTCTACACAGCATTTGCATTTCATAGTCGTATATGGTACGGTGTGACGACTCAACACTACAACTTTCTCAGACGACGTAAAGATAGAAAAAAAAATATATACACATTTGTACAAATTTTTGGCGACCACCAAAAAGTATAATTTCTTAAAAAGTGGTGTTCCGACATCTATTTTTCGTGGCTGGCCCTGGGCCCCCGGTCGAACCTTGTATCAGGCCAACATGATAGATGTAAAAATGATTCCTAATCCTGGTGTATTCAGTAATGGTCATTAATTTAGTGCCTTTCCCCTCCCCGTAACTTAAGTTGGGTGTAACCGATAAACGCAATACTGTACCGTGGTCAGGAACACTCTTCGGTACAGGCTCTTTGTTTCCGGTAGTCACTGCAGTGGTTGATCCCGTATAGAGTTCAGTGGTTGATTCTTGTGAAGTCGTCGATGGTTCGGTGAAGATACTTTTACAGACTGTGTCTGTCGTAGTGGTGCAGTGATTCTGGGCACGTTCATTCGTTCCACAGTCCGAGCACTTGTGGCAAATCGTGCACCGATTGAAATTCGCTTGGAAGAATTTACCAGTACAAGCTCTACATCTACAGGGGGGAAAAATAAATAAAAGCGCATGTTTTTCCCTCCACACTGAAAATAAAGGGAAGAATTTGATTGACTTAATAATCTATAAAGCGTAAAACCTATGCATTATATCAAAAGCTTTTGCAGCGCAGATTATATTATAATCTTCTGCGCTGCAAAAGCTTTTGATATGCTTGACAATAACGCACAGTTACATGACAAAATGTGTCTTGAGTCTTGATATAAAGACTGCTTGTCAGTTGGGGGTTCAATCAATCGTATTCATAGCAAAAATTTGGAAACTTTCCTAATGCCACATCAAGATTTCTTTTCACTTTGTGTCAGATTTTAACGAAAACACAGAAAAATAAATAAATGAAACAATAAAAACTCGCAATCACTTATGAAAATCATGTTACTGAACGATACCGGATAATTTCACCTTCCCAACCTAATATTGGATGACCACAGTTCCATCACTGTATCAGTGAACATGACCACGCGATTAAATCTAAAAATCTGATTCGAAAGGTATAGGGCCTTATTGTGATGGTGGGATTTCCTTTTTGTTGTTCTTCTTTCGTTGTCCTGTACGTCAACCTTAGAAAGTCCCAAGAAAGTACCTAGGCTTTGCCCGGCAAGTACCCGCTTATGCGAATATTGGAGGTTTGACTGGGTATATAGAGTAAAGTGGTAGTTTAGGTTTTCTCACATATTTGTCGTGTCTTCATCGGCACTGATACATGGTCTAATCTTCACCTGGCCCGGCTCGCAGAGCATGAGGCCTGTAGCACCGTTCGGGCAATCAAAACTCTCGTTGTACATCATTGGAGAGTCAAACTCGCAATCTGATTCCTGTAAAATGGATTGAAATAGCAACATAACATCCATCTTACAAAGAAGGATAGAGAATATCACTTTGGCGCCATTTTGCATTACGTAAAATAGTTCATCTTTAAGCTTCAAGTATTGTATTCGTTGCGATAGGCTACTTTCAAGACTAATCATTGTGGTGGATTTGTTGAGAAGAGCAATATAGTACATTAATGTAATCTTTTCTCCTTTCATGAGAAGGATGGCATTCTCATATAGCTACTGGTGATTTTAAAGGGAACCATTAATTCATGTATTCGTCCGTCCAAACATTCACGGAATATATATATATATATATATATATATATATATATATATATATATATTCTGTTCTGTATCCATCATCATTACTTTGTCTGATTTCTTTGATCCTCAGTCTTGATAAAGGGCAGGGCCCGAAAGCTTGAGAATAAAAATCAAACTGTGAGGATGCAAGCTACGTCTATCGTCTCATCCTTTCTCTCATCTATTATATATATATATATATATATATATATATATATATAGAGAGAGAGAGAGAGAGAGAGAGAGAGAGAGAGACGGGGAGAGAGGGAGAGGGAGAGACCGTGTGGAGAACCAGTGTAGCCTATATATGTATATATATATATATATATAACTATATAAAATATCTTCTCGCACTGAACAAATAATGAAACGGTCGGAACCCCCCATATATTTATAAATTATATATACAATTATAATATCATATATCGATTACTTATCAATCAACATCGATCAATTTGATAATAATTATGTATAGTGCACTTACCACATTTGAGGACATGTCTCCATAGTTCCAGATGAGTGCAATCGAGAGAAGAATATAAACAGTGTTCTTTTTCTGTGTCGCCATAATTTCTGTCTCTGGGGATTTTACAGAAATGTAATCATAATAACCATATATATATATATATATATACATATCAAAAATACCAAAACGACCGTGGTAATACAAGACAAGAAAAAAGGACATGATGATGACAATATTGGTCACATTATGGAAGCTTGAGAAAAGTTTCACAATTTTTTATTTCCGTCACAAAACTACAGTCATCACCACGTGTCCACAATATTCTTCCAGTCTTTACGAACTGAAGTCTTATCAGTTATTTACACGGCATCAAAATCGGACATGAAATAATGTATTGCTGTTTAATGTCGATATGAATGATATGAACTTGAATCCAGCCAACGAACTGCAAGTAATGTAAGATATGTAAATGCGGCATAATGAAAACGTAACTACCAACGGTGATGATTTTTTTTTTTTTTTTTTGGGGGGGGGAGGTCTTTGGAAGCAGAAAGCACTATACAGAAAGCGATCACAAAACGTTAAAAAAAATTCACAAGAGCCTTGGCTACTCATATAAGGTAGGACACGATCAAAAAACACACAGGCCTACAAACAGTTAGAGTAGCCAGACTTGTGTCGAGCTATGAGTGTTCGCCCGAGAATACTTCAAAAAGTCTTTCTCAGAGTTGTATTGTTATCATATAAGTTGACGGCTTGTGCAGGAAATGTACAAAACAAATACATGAACGACACCATTGCTCTGATAGACTATTTGCTTTTCTCATTGTACCCAAAATGCGACATACCGAGCCGCACGTTATCAGCCTTATCAAAACATCTTGTACAGGAGTTATCACATAATAAGTCAACAGCCTGAACAGACGTAGTCCTTATCATTAATGTTTAAGGAAAACTAACATTGTATACAAAGTATATAAGGAAATGGCCTTCACATCGTTAAAGCTTACAAAAAACGAGTTGTGATTACTGGTATGTAGCAGCGCATGATTATTTTCTAGTTTTAGATCAACGATCGGAATTAGGACATTGAGTAGGATTTTGTTCTAAGAATGCTTTTATCGTCTATGAGAGCTCGTGAAACTTTCTTTATTCTACTTTGATTTACTTTGATAATCAATAAAGACAAAGGCAAATATTATACAGAGGTTATTACTTACATCAGGCCCAGTGCAATGCAGTGATTTCACAAGGTTGAAATCAAAGTTCGTCAATCAGACTTCCTAGTGTTTGAAATGCAGTGATTGATCTGAACAAACTTAATGCTCGTATTGTTGAATGTGACACGTAGACTGATATTGACAATCAGCGGACTCATTCTTGCACAAAAAGAGTCCTCACTTATTCAGACAGGGTAACAATTTGAGTAACGTGGACCTTGATCGATGGTACCCCAGCGCGCTGAAGTTTTCTCATTGTTATGGAAGCTGATGGTGGGAAAGAATGCAGAATATGTTATACTAACATACAAAAGATATACAAAAATACGCTACAAGTAAGCTAGTATCTCACCAACGAAGACGTTTCCGCGACGTCTCCAACTTATCAGTCGCAGCAGTCGCGGAGACGTCTCCAACATAAAAATTTTTTGCGGTCTTACCAAGGAGACGTCTCTGAGACGAGTTATGGCAGGTGTCAAAAATTTCAAATATGAGGGAGCCATTGCAGGATCACCTGACTTGATCTAGGCAGGATGTCAGCACGCAGATGGGTCACGTGATTTCGAAAGTATGTCAAACAGCGTCAAATAGAGACCTCTCACAAGTTTTTCTGGTCTCCAGCAGGTCTCGGCGACGTCTCTGAGACGTCGCTGAGACATTGCGGAGACATCGCGGAGACGTCTCAGCAGTCGCGGATATGATTATTAGTCTCCGCGACGTCTCCGCAACTGATGGAGTCGTCTCGGAGACGTCGCGGAGACTTCGCGAAAAATCGAATATGTTAAATTTCTTGGGACTAATCGGAGACTCTGTAATTTTCAGGAGACGTCTCGGAGACGTCGCGGAGACGTCTCTGCAACTAGCAAAATCTGGAGTCGCGAACTAGTCGCGAACTAGTTTCAAGCCCCGGTGAGATACCCCCCCCCCCCCCATAAGGAAGGTACTACGAATTTGACATCAGTGACTGCCTAGCCTTAATATGGGCAGCTGAGAATGCAACGTACAATACCCTAAAATGCCATTTTAAATAACTGTATCTTGTTCTAGTCAGGAAATAACAAAACGTCTGTTGAGAACGAGAAGGGCTTGTCTTGAAAACTATGGGTTTAGTGACAACTTAACGCCCTTATCATTCTCTTCTCTGAAATACAATAAAGGATTCAGTTATTCCACACTGCAAAAAGTCCGGTGTTAAATAGTGAACACCGAGCTGGTGTTAAATTTTCGGTGCTCATTTATGGTGTTAAATTAACACCTCCGGGTGTCATTTCCATTTTTTGAAGAGTTTCTTAGTAACTGCACTTCTTCTTGATTTTTAATTTAAACAAGACGATCAAGAATTTTACATTAAAATACTAGATTTTTGAAAAAATGTGAAAATAAATTTACACCAAAGTAACACCAGCTGGTGTGGTCTCTTATTGAAGCTGGACGGGTGTTAAACCATTGATATTAACACCAACAAATATCAAATCAACACCATGTGGTGTCATTTTTGAATTAACACCAGTACATTAACACCAGTACAGTGTCAAAATAACACCAGGTACAGTGTCAAATTAACACCATGAAGTGTCAGGTGAACACATTTCAACACCATCACAGTGCATTTTTAACACCTGTGGGTGTGGTCCTTTATTGAAGTTTGATCGGTGTTAGATTTAACACCCGTGGTGTTAAATCTAACTCCGATGTTTTTACAGTGCAGATGTCACATTACATTTGTATCTTATCCACATCACAGTAAGTGGTTGTCTTTTATTCATTCTATCGACCTTACTTCCATTTAATATGTCGAAACCTATATTTTTGTGAAATAGAACCCCTAACTGGCGACAGAAAGCAGAGTAAATTAAAAAAAAAAAAAAAAAAACTTCCTTACGGGAACACGTCGATGACGCCGTTTATGCCTACGAACATGTCATTTCGACTTCTTTTGACACGGGTGCGTAGCAAAGTGCAGAGCGACCTCACTGGGTCAGATGCCTGGATTACCATTGTACGAAAACGATGCCACGGAACCCCATAACATGTCACGCATAATGAAGACAATGCACATCACGCACTTCGCGTTTGCGAACATTTTTGTTCAGCTCAGCTCATGCGTGTTCGGGGGGGGGGGGCACACACAAAATAAGATAAATAAACCTACAAATGTTGTTATGGCGACTGTATGACTCTGCTATATTGCATTATTCTCTTAATAGTTCTTGACAATACATGTTGCCAGTGTCAGACGACAGTTTCCCATGATTGGCAAATAATCACTATTTGGTAATATCCATTACATATACCTACACAACAATTTTTATGACAATACTTCGAGCCGTTTTTGAAATGTGGGCAAAGGTGATTGTTTTTTTCACTTGACCTTTGCCAACATGACCCAAATCTCTCCTACAGAATCAATATGCAGCAATGGCATCTTTATAGCCATGCAGTTTAAAAGGTAAAACGTAGTTCTGTGAAGGGCTTAAAATTCATCTGCAACTATCAAGAATTTGCTTGCAAATATCGAAAGGTTCTACCAGGAAACTCATCTGGTTCAGGTGGCTTGCCAGGATATCGAGTTGTTTGGAAGTGTAAAATCGTTAAGATCGTAATACCCAACTTTTATTCCTGAATGAATGTCCAAACGCCCTCTCTGTTCAGTTCTGGGTCGGTAGAACGTCACGTGATAATCATCGTACCCAAGTAGAAATCGGAAGGGGGGGGGGGGGGGGGAGAGCAGGCCCTCATTGGAAGATTGGAAATGGCAAGAAAGGAACGAATGTAAGAAAGCCGAGAAAAGGAAAGAAATTAGCAATGAAACTAGGTACGCTGGCATAGCACAGCAGGAAATACAACCAATCTTCAAAATGGATAATAACACGATGATCTTTTACTCGAGATTTGCAGCTACCATTGATACTGCATGGTTGTTTTGTTGCTGTATGGGTTTTTTGGGGAGGTATTCTGTGTGTATGTGTTTGAGCGAAATATGGCTGTACGGTGTGCTGTGATGTGGAGTGCTGTAGAGTGGGAAAGGCTGGCAAGGTAAGCGACTGAGGGGTAATGTCCTATGTAAGTATTACGGGCATTGATTACATGCATTGATTATGATTGATTGGAACTCACTTCCCAACGACATAGTAACAGCACGAACTTTGAATTCTTTTAAAGACCTAATAAAATGCTTGCAAAATGTTTTAATATGCAAAAGAAATGTAAAATATATGTCATGATTATCAATGTAAATATGTTGTCTGTGTCGTTCCGGTTTTCATCGCTTCTAGAAACTCCCCCAAATATCAAATTTTTGGAGGACCCCGTTGCAGCTTTTGAGAAAAAGATAGTCACGTGACCAACACCCCTGAACCCATTGATGACGTATAAGCACGGAGTTGTGCTCAGTTAGCAGACGCTGCTCAGCACAAGCACTCGGATTACTAGCTTGGTACACGCGCGTACACGTTAGCTAGCCCGGCCAGGCCCGGGTCCCGCGGGATGTGCGCTCCCGGTCGACCCACTGACTGTCGACATGTACTTGTACGCATTAGTACCACGTACATTATCACTAAGTTAGCTTGCACAAATACCTGGTACCTCGAGCATAATGTCTTCCCCTATATGGGTAAACTTCGACATTGATGATGATGATGATGATGAAGACTGCAGCTCTGACGATAGCGGAGAAGAAGAGGAGGCACATGAAGTTGAAGGGGAAGATGGGGAGGGAGAGGCAGCCGATGAACCAGAACGTTATCGTGGGGCTGCACCTTACCGATATGAACCAGCTGCATCTCCCCCGCTGCCAGTGCAAGAGCGTATGACTATGGAACCAAGTCCGAGAATAGACCTCATGGAAACGATCGCCTGGGAAATACAGAGTGGTGTGTCTGGTATGCCCCCATATAGTTTAACGTTAGAAAGAATATACTGTATTCTACATGATTGGCATTGTAAGTTGTAACTGTTTGTCTATAGTATGTAGTAGAAGAACAGACCCAGCTCGCTCACAAAGTGAGCGGCTTCTCCGGCCGCAGCAAGCAAGCGGGAGCGTCCCGGCCGTGGCTACCCGTCGGCCGGCGCTATTACAAGTTAAACTACTACTAGTAGTCTAGTAGTAGATCTAGTAGTAGCAGTCTACTAGTAGTTATAGTAGTCTACTAGATAGTCTCTTTAGTACTACTACTACTAGTAGTAGTACTATTACCACTAGGTCTAGTAGACTAGTAAAGCCCCTTTTACACTTTCACGGATCGCATCACGGATGACCACGGATCGTCGATCCGGGATCATCCTCACTGTTTCCGGCATGGCCGTGTTGACTCCGTGAAGTCATCCGGCATTATCCTTGATCATCCGGCATGTCCGCGGAAAAAATTAAGCTTGCTTAATTTTTCATCCCGGACATCACGGATGAAAATCAATACGAACTCTTCCTTGTTGGCACCGTCTACTCCGTGTAGCCTCCGTATTCCTTCCTTGTAGGCACCGGCTATTCCGTGTTGCCTCCGTACTCATTCCGGGACAGTCCGTGAAGACATCGGGACGTCCGTATTAGCATCGGCTCCATCAGGGATGAAAAATTCGTGTATTTTGCTATACAAGCTCATAAAGTTCATGAAATTTGCTCAGATCTTTCCCAATCGGTACAGCCATCATCCCTCATGCTGTTCGTATAGTGGTCGCCTGAGAAGCGTCAGTTACCCACACACGTCATCTCCTCGCTGTTCTTTTTTTTTTTGTGTGTATGTGTGTGTTTGATTTGTTTTGTTTTGTTTCATTTTGTTTATGTCATGATGTTCCCGTAAAATGAGAGTTTGCAACAAACGTGACAAAGAGATTTGCCTTTATTGATGTCGACAACTAGAGGCGTATGTAGGCTGCTGTAGATTTTTTGGTGTACCTTTTATACTGTACTTAGCTCTGGAATCATGTCATCCAAGAATGATAAAGTATCAAAAGCAAAAGCAAATGTCATCTGTGAACATTTTGGGGATATCCGTGTAAAGACCACGAAGACACCTAGCTCCATCCGTGCTCAATCCTTGATATCCGTGTTAGCTCAGTATCGTTTCCGCTGTGGTGCGCGTTCATTCCTTGTCTGTCCGTGTAGGTAACGTACTTGGCCGTGTAGACTCCGTACTTGTCCGTGTAGACACCCAGATGGGCTCGTATTAACACCGGCATTGATTGGAAAATCGATATTTTGCATGCCGGAACACCACGGATGACGATCCGTGGTCATCCGTGAAGCAATCCGTGAAAGTGTAAAAGGGGCTTAAGTAGTATAAAATAGCAGAATCTTTGGTAGTAGTACAGAGGCTACACTCTAATAACGGTTAGGGGGATTATGTTGTTACGGGGTGGGTCGTGGCTCAAAAAAAAAAAAAGAAAAAAAAAAGGCCTAACCAGTTTCCCATGGTCAGTTTCTGCAATATTTGTTCTCAGTAATTTAGATGCGCCATTTTCTAAGAAAAACGATACCAATAATGATCGTCAATTTTGGTCGAGTAGTTTTTGTTTTATGCTAAAAATCATACTGTGGAAGGAAGCCCCAACGCCGTGCTTATCTACCAATGAACGCCACGGACGGTGGGGCTGAATTCACGAGTAGGTCTAGGCCTATATAGCAGGCGAGTCGCCGTAGTATTAGTACAGACACGCAGTGGTATTGGGGCTATCGTGAAATAGGCCCCACCGCAGTGCGCGTGCACCGTACCCGTGCGTTTATAGCAAGCAAGGGTAGGGCCTCCTAGGGTTTAGGGTTAGGTAGGGCTGTATTTATGGTTAAATTGGCCGTTAAATTAGTCGAGGGCCATATTAGGAAGTCATTTTTGCTGCATTCACGAGTATTGACTGTGGAAGGCAGCCCCACCGCCGTGCTTTATACAACGGCGTAGCCAGGATTTCATCTTAGGGGGGGCGGTTAGTCTGCGAGGGAGCGAAGCGACCGAGCCCGAGCGAGCGGAGCGAGCGAGGGGGGGAGGGTGTGGGAGGGGGGTGTCCCCCCTCCCACGGTAAGAACTTTTTTGCATTTGGATGTTGTAAATGGTGCAATTTGATGCATGTTTTTGCGCGTTTTATCGACGTGAAACAGTCCCACTTGTTTATGGTAGCAGTTTATTTTGATGTAGATTATTATTGAACAATTTGCCTATAAAAGGGTATAATTTAGATACACTTCTTGTATTAATTCTTTTCACTGAATATCATGAACGCGACTGAACCCGAGCGAGCGGAGCGAGCGAGGGGGGAGGGGAGGGTGGGGGAGGGTGTGGGAGGGGGGTGTCCCCCCTCCCACGATAAGAACTTTTTGCATTTTGATGTTGCAAATGGTGCAATTTGATGCATGTTTTTGCGCGTTTTATCGACGTGAAACAGTCCCACTTGTTTAAGATAGCAGTATATTTTAGTGTAGATTATTATTGAACAATTTGCTTATAAAATGGTATAATTCAAATATTCTTTTCACTGAATATCATGAACGCGACTGAACCCGAGCGAGCGGAGGGAGCGAGGGGGTAGGGGAGGGTGTGGGAGGGGGGTTTCCCCCCTCCCACGGTGAGAACTTTTTACATTTTGATTTTGCAAATGGTGCAATTTGATGCATGTATTTGCGTGTTTTAACGACGTGAAACAGTCCCACTTGTTTAAGATTGCAGTATATTTTAGAGTAGATTATCATTGAACAATTTGCCTATAAAATGGTATAATTCCAATACACTTCTTGTATTAATTCTTTTCACTGAATATCATGAACGCGACTGAACCCGAGCGAGCGGAGCGAGCGAGGGGGTAGGGGAGGGTGTGGGAGGGGGGTGTCCCCCCTCCCACGATAAGAACTTTTTGCATTTTGATGTTGCAAATGGTGCAATTTGATGCATGTTTTAACGACGTGAAACAGTCCCACTTGTTTAAGATTGCAGTATATTTTATATCATGAACGCGACTGAACCCGAGCGAGCGGAGCGAGCGAGGGGGAGGGGAGGGTGTGGGAGGGGGGTGTCCCCCCTCCCACGATAAGAACTTTTTGCATTTTGATGTTGCAAATGGTGCAATTTGATGCATGTTTTTGCGCGTTTTATTGACGTGAAACAGTCCCTCTTGTTTAAGGTAGCAGTATATTTTAGTGTAGATTATTATTGAACAATTTGCCTATAAAATGGTATAATTCAAATACACTTCTTGTATTAATTCTTTTCACTGAATATCATGAACGCGACTGAACCCGAGCGAGCGGAGCGAGCGGAGCGAGCGAGGGGGTAGGGGAGGGTGAGAGGGGAACCCCCCTCCCACGGTGAGAACTTTTTACATTTTGATTTTGCAAATGGTGCAATTTGATGCATGTATTTGCGTGTTTTAACGACGTGAAATAGTCCCACTTGTTTAAGTTTGCAGTATATTTTAGTGTAGATTATTATTGAACAATTTGCCTATAAAATGGTATAATTCCAATACACTTCTTGTATTAATTCTTTTCACTGAATAACATTATCATGAACGCGACTGAACCCGAGCGAGCGGAGCGAGAGAGGGGGTAGGGGAGGGTGTGGGAGGGGGGTTTCCCCCCTCCCACGGTGAGAAGTTTTTACATTTTGGTTTTGCAAATGGTGCAATTTGATGCATGTTTTTGCGTGTTTTAACGACGTGAAACAGTCCCACTTGTTTTAGATTGCAGTATATTTTAGTGTAGATTATTATTGAACAATTTGCCTATAAAATGGTATAATTCCAATACACTTCTTGTATTAATTCTTTTCACTGAATATCATGAACGCGACTGAACCCGAGCGAGCGGAGCCAACGAGGGGGGAGGGGAGGGTGTGGGAGGGAGGTGTCCCCCCTCCCACGGTAAGAACTTTTTGCATTTTGATTTTGCAAATGGTGCAATTTGATGCATGTTTTTGCGCGTTTTATCGACGTGAAACAGTCCCATTTGTTTAAGGTAGCAGTATATTTTAGTGTAGATTATTATTGAACAATTTGCCTATAAAATGGTATAATTTAGATACACTTCTTGTATTAATTCTTTTCACTGTATATCACGAACTCGACTGAACCCGAGCGAGCGGAGCGAGCGAGGGGGTAGGGGAGGGTGTTGGAGGGGGTGTCCCCCCTCCTACGGTGAGAACTTTTTGCATTTTGATGTTGCAAATGGTGCAATTTGATGCATGTTTTTGCGTGTTTTAACGAGTTGAAACAGTCCCACTTGTTTAAGGTTGCCGTATATTTTATTGTAGATTATTATTGAACAATTTGCCTATAAAACAGTATAATTCAAACACACTAGTCTTCTTGTATTAATTCTTACACTGAATATCATGAACGCTGTCTGTTCAGCAATCAAACAGAAAAAGCATGCACACGAGGGTGTAGATAGGGGCATATCCCCTCCCACACGAAGGTGATTTTGCGTTTTCAGACCTGAAATTCAGCGATCTGGTGCAAATTTTTGGTGCAACACTTTTTCATCGAAGTGTTAAAATCACGGAATTTAGCTCTTATTCCGAATGTGCACCATCTGTGCGTATGTATAAAGTCTAGTGAGGTAGAACTTAGGGGAAGGGGGATTCCCCCTCCCGCTCGCGGAGCTTTTGCGTTTTTAGAATTGAAATAAAGCGATCTTGGTATAGCCACAGTCTACTTCTTTGCATGGCGGGGGGGGGGGGGGGAACAGGAAGAAGGCGTTGGCGAGTGTTATCTCCACTCTTCCCTTCCGATGGAGCTTGTATCTTTTTAAGGCTGAAATTGAGATATCTCGTATACGCATAATAAGCATATTTGATGGAATCAACATTTGGGTAATCAAAAAAAAAAAATGATGGGGGGGGGGGCTGAGGGAGGAAAGGGTCGATTAAAAGGGGAAATTCCCCTTATACATGAGGGAACCTTCAGTTTTCGGAATATTAGTGAAAAGTCTTGTGCACTCAGAATTATTCAGAATTTTTTTTTAATCTAAAAAGTGTACTTAGCTAGGGAAAGCGGCAAAGAGGGGGAGGGTTTGGGAGGGGGTATCCCCCTCCCAAGCACGAGAGATTTTGCATATTTTGAATTGAAATTCAACGATCTGGTTCACACTTTGAGTGAAATATTCAAAAAAATATATCTTATTTGATGAAAGGTTGCAAAGGAGACCCGCTTCATGTGCATGCATACAGTATACACGCATTTTTTTTTCCGCCTCCCAACTCCTCGGTCCAAATCTTAGGGGGGGCGACCGCCCCCATCGCCCCCCCCTGGCTACGCCAGTGGCTTTATATACCCACCGATGAACGCCACACGGTGGGGCTGAATTCACGAGTATTTAAACAGGCGAGTCGCCGTATATTGTATTTAATATTATATACCTCATAAGTGAGATTCGTATCACTGATTGGTCAAAAGTATATCACGTGACAAGGTGTAGTCCCGGTTAGGGTTTTCATGTAAGTGATAGAAAGGCAAAACCCTCGTGATAGTAAGTCAAAACCCTCGTGATAGAATTCGTAAACCCTCCGCGACTTTTGTACACATAAGATAACAAGTACACTAGACTTCGCGCGCGGTGTCCGCAACCCCTCCAAGGACGCGCACTACGCGCATCGTATACAACACGTACACGAAACACATGCACAATCATGAATCATCACACGATTAGCGCACAGCAGGCATGTTTCAATATACAATTATACAACACATGTATGGAATCTTGCCATCTGATTGGATAAATGCTGGTCACATGACATTCAGAGGAATCGGCTATCCAACGCTCACACTCAATGGCAGTGCAATAGTCGACTATTGAACGGTACAAGCGAGCCGGCAGTGCAATAGACCTTAGGACACACTGAACTTGTGTATCGTACAGCTAGCTGGCATTGATGCATACGCGCACCCGTAGGGTTTGCGCTGCGCCAGCACGCAACAACCGTTTATGTGTACCATACCACCACCGGTCACCGTATCTACGCACGTCGCACGGCCATGCGCCACTACGTTATCGTGGCTACGTAGACCTACCTCTTTTCACCCGAGCTTTGTTCTCGTCTCTGATGAGGATCTCAGCGCATTGCTAATCATGAGTGAAATGCAGCAGCAAATACTAAGAAAGTGATCAAATACAGTATGCTTTAAATAGAGGTAAGTAAACTCTCTAGACCTAGCTATATAGGATGTAGTTAGACCTTTTTCAAGACCTAGGGGGCCTACCAGAGATCGAGCCAGTAGTGGCAGTACGCTAGTTGGCCTAACGTTATGCGTAGGCTTTCGCATACGTAGTTCTCGATCTACCTATTTAGGGTTAAAACATAATTATCTATTTTTGGTCCAAACTGTAGGCCATGCCTAAATATTTCGATATTATGTGTTGTATAAAACAAATATTCAATGTTTATCATTCGTGCGACGGTACCGAATATTACATTCGGTACAAGTTTAACCGTTCTATTCAACTCCGCTTCGCGTCGTTGAATAGAACGGTTAAACTTACACGCTCATGTAATATTCGGAACCGTCGCACTCATAAACATTGAATATTTGTATAATATTCAGTGTTTATGAGTGCGATGGTTCCGAATAGACCTTATGCATATGACGTCACACGGTCTTACCAACTGAAGGGCGCCCTCCCTCAGAGGGCAAGCGATGCGTTACTAGAGCGTGCTTTTACACGCGAGGCAATGGTCATTTACACACAACATCGGTGTTTCTTTTACTGTCTTTTCTATTGCATGTAATCTACAGCCCTAGATCGGGAAATTCAAGCTTGTATAGCAAAATCGACATTTGAGGTATGCATTGCACTCACTAGGTAAATGATATATCCAACATTTTGGCACAATTTTCATGAAAAAAGATGCAACTACCAGCGGTCGTAACAGCTCATCAACCTACGAATCCGCTAGCCAATCACATGTGAGGTAGATTTCTACGTGTTTTTTACTAAAACACGTACCTCGCATGTGATTGGCTAATGAAATTCAAAATGGCGACATACATTCAGCGAACGGCGATGTTGCGCTATGGATACAAATTTCTGCGATTTAACCTAGGAATTCTGTAGTTACTGTGAGTATTTCGATTGCACAATGTGAGAAAATTACTCAAATATTGCTGCATAATGTGTCATGTCATGTCAAACTTGTTTGATGGTTAAAAAAACCTGCCACTAGCCTGGGGACTGGCGGCGAGTGAGGCGATCGCCGCTAGCGCGCATAGGAAAAGCACATAACTAGCTGCACGCCTCTGCGATGTCAAGGACTCCGCTTGCCCTCTAAGATGGCGTCGCGAGAGGTTGTCAAGCGAGTGATGACGTCAATGCATAAGGTCTATTTTACATGAGCGTGCAAGCTTAACCGTTCTATTCAACGACGCGAAGCGGAGTTGAATAGAACGGTTAAACTTGCACCGAATGTAATATTCGGTACCGTCGCACGAATGATAAACATTGAATATTTGTTTTATACAACACATGATATCGAAATATTTAGGCATGGTCTAGAGTCTAGACCAAGATAGATATGCTTTAACCCTAAATAAGTAGGTCGAGAACTATGCGAAAGCCTACTCCTATTAAACGTTATGGCTATGCCTACTATAGCTATACGTAGCGTACTGCCACTGGATGGCTCGATCTGTTGTAGGTCTTAAAAAGGTCTAACTAAACCCTATATATATAGGGCTAGAGAGTTTGCTTACCACTATCTAAAGCATACTGTATTTGACCACTTTCTTTCCAATAGTATTTTGCTGCTGCACTTCACTCATGATTAGCAATGCGCGGAGATCCTCATCAGAGACGAGAACAAAGCTCGGGTGAGAAGAGGTACAAGTAGGTTTACGTAGCCATGATAACGTAGTGGCATGGCCGTGCGTGTATAACGGTGGACTGGTACGGTGGTGGTGAACCGGTTGCGTGCTGGCGCAGCGCAAACCCTACGGGTGCAAACCCTACGGGTGCGCGTATGCCATCAATGCCAGCTAGCTAGTGTACGATACACAAGTTCAGTGTGTCCTAGGGTCTATTGCACTGCCGGCTCGCTTGTACCGTTCGCGTACCGTTCAATAGTCGACTATTGCCAAAGAGGTTCAATTATGTAATAGAGTAAGCGCTCACCATTCAGTGCGTACAAATGAAAACGGGGCCAATTGAACAGTGGCGCGCGCGCACGAAAGAGGTCGACTACCAGAAGCCCGAACCCGGAAGTGCCTATAGTAATACACGTAAAGTACAGCTTCGAAGATGGGGTTGGGTTGGAAAAATCATTCTAATTTTAAGGAAAATCATTATTTGTCCATATGCCTCCTGATTTTATAAGTGAGATACATTCTCAACACAGTATACGTGTTTTGATGAAAAAAGGACTTGCTCTAATGTGTCAAATATGTGCCTTAACATGAAGCCAAAATTGCCAAACAGGCATTCATGCATTCATATTACATATAAAGACTGCAGAAAGGTACAGTGTATACTCTTTGGTATGGGAGTACTGATTTCACATAATATACGTCACTTAGAAACATCAGATACACATACAACACACACTCCCACACGCATACAGCACACACTCCCACACACACACACACCCACAACAAACACACACACACACTCACAACAAACACACACATACGCACACACACGTACACAAATATTGATTTTCCTTAAAATTAGAATGATTTTTCCAACCCAACCTCATCTTCGAAACTGTACTTTACGTGTATTACTATAGGCACTTCCGGGTTCAGTCTTCTGGTAGTCGACCTCTTTGCTAATGGCGGCGGGTCGTTCAATTGGCCCCGCTTCTGTATGCGAGCGCGCGCTCTATTACATATATAGAACCTCTTTGACTATTGCACTGCCATTGAGAGTGAGCGTTGGATAGCTGATTCCTCTGAATGTCATGTGACCCGCATTCATCCAATCAGATGGCAAGATTCCATACATGTGTTGTATAACATGGCATGGTGTCCATGATTTGAAGTGAGTTGAGTCAAAGATCGGACAATTTGTCTTTAGGATTTCTTAGGATCCCGAAGCAGAGACAAATCTCAGCATGTTGGAAATATCGAATTAAAACACGAGCGACGGGAAACTGGATGTAGGCCTATACTGTAATCTTCTGCCAAGTTCTTATGCAGGAGCTCGCCGAGAAGGCGGTGTGACTTATCGTGAGTGAGTACCGTGCGTACTGGGTAGTCTACGAAATGCACGCACACCATGCAAGCGAGCGCTGCATGGCCGCAGTGTAGGGCTAACGTTATAGGCCTAACAGTTAGTTTAGAATTTACTTCGAATTTGCCTAGCCCTAGATCTTGGTTAAGTCTTAAACGATGAGGTATAAAAAACAAATATTAACTGCTCTGTATTCGGATGGTGGTGGAAATTATCACTCCCTCGGTGCTTTTCATACCGACCCTTCCATCACCCCTCGGCTAACGCCTCGGGGTGATAGAAGGGTCGGTATGAAAAACACCTTGGGAATGATAATTTCCACCATCATCCTCATGAGCAGTCAATATTTGTATACTATTAGTACAGACACGCAGTGGTGGGACCTATTTCACGAGTTTGCCGAAAATAATGGATATCAAAGCGTACCACAGTTGTAATCTGTATTATTGGCAGTATTAAGTCCGATACAATTCATTCAATATTCTTTTGTCTAAAGGCTTAGCCAATGACAATAGTGCAGCGCAGCACCTGCTATATGTATGCGCTCGCTAGCTCGCTCCCCCGCAGCGAGCGCTAGCCAGCCGCCAGTCGGCCGGCTGTCGCTGCGCTGCGCTAGCATGCGCATAGCCTTGCCAGCTCGCTGGCTATGGCTAGACTGGTCGGACAATCGACGACGTCATCACAATTTAGAAGTGATAGTGCGCCGCATGCGGCGAAAGTATAGCAAGTTTTCCCAAACCGAGGAAATTGCATCCATTATGTTAACAAAAAATATAGAACAAAATTCAGAACAGTAAAAAACCCCGCACAACCATAGAATTACTTAGAATTTAACATTAATATTATTACATCATTGAGAAAAAAATGTCTAAACCATTTTATTAGGTCTTTAAGAACAAATTAAAATTCTTTCTATTGAAATCTTATGATATACAAACCATTAAATTTCTTTTACTGTACCAGACAACAGTGAGTCTATTCTCTTTCTCTTTTTTATATCCGTTCCTATGCATTCATACCGGTATTTGCACCCAATCAATCGCAATATCAAACCAGGGAGCGTGTTTATTGTTTTATTATTGCATTTACATCATGAAGTACAGTATGCTTGTGTCCACGATGGCATGTGTTGTACCATAGTCTCATTTCCCCCTTTTTCTTCTTTTTCCTTTTTTTTTTCTTTCTTTCTTTTTCCTTCCTAAGTTAATTTCATGTCAGTTGACATTGGTTTCTTTGATTTTGTGTACGTATTTTCCGAGGGTCCCATACCCTACAAGCTTTGCTTTTGAGTGGGATCTTCCATTTCCATTCTAATCTTTGTATTATGTATATGACTCTATATACCTTAGAAAGGAATTTCTGTTGTTATTTGTGACCACTTGTACGTTTTCTTTGAAATTGTTACAAATATAATATGTTCTGTAAATGTATTGTATATAATTTTCCCTGTTTATTCAATGGAAATGGAAATAAAATTGAAATTGAAATATGTGTTTGAGCGAAATATGGCCATACGGTGTGCTGTGATGTGGAGTGCTGTAGAGTGGGAAATGCTGGTAAGGTAAGCGACTGAGGGGGAATCATCTATGTAAGTATTACGGGTATTGATTACATGCATTGAATTATTTATGCATATAATTATAAGCTCTCCGTTTGACCCCATATCAATAATTGATTTCATCATTCTATATAATTCTTGCTGTGGCGAGTATGTAGAAGTAATTGCTACATGGATCACATGATTATTTGCAGTGAGTGATGATTAGAAGATTTGATATAGAAGAACCTCATTTGTGAAGGGCTGATAATTTATTTTGTATTATGCTATATTTTATGCAATGCTTGAAATATGTTATGATACTTTTACTTTCAGATATATAGATCATGAGGCTGAAAGGGTGCAGATAACGGAGGATGGGGCAGATATAAAGATGGGCATCAAAATAATAATAGTTTCTGGGTTTTTTTTTTGTCAATCACTTTTCTATTTATTCACTTCCATTCAAAAAATATAAAAGACGTCAATTCACTTTGGTATTACTGTACAAACATAGAATAATAATTTCTTTAAGATTACACCCCTCGTCTCACGAGCGCGCGTGCGCGCGCGCGCACACACACACACATTTTCTCAATATAATTTCGTTTAAAATATAAATATAATTTCACTTCCGCCATAGCGCATTATTCTTCCGATAGGTCTGCAGTAATGCCCCAGTCACATATAAACACGGATGTTCAAGGATCTACACGGTGATCCGGGGAGATCCGGGATTTTGGTTTGACTGTATACACACGGTATCAACACGGCAGCTACACGGATAAGGCCGGAAGAGCGCGGCGTGTACATGGACAAACACGGCATCTACACGGATCAACACGGCAGCTACACGTCAGCCACACGGACCACCCCGGATTGCTCAGCCAACACGCCAATCCCCGGATGACGCCGGATGTTTTTGACCTTCAAAATTTGCCGTGTTGGCCTCCTGGTGTCAACACGGATCTCTCCCCGGATCAGATCCGGGGCAGTGGTCCGGGGTGATCCGGGATGTGTATGTGACTGGGGCATTAGGACTACAAGGTTTCACATGATTGGCAAATAAGCATTATCTGGTATTAATACACAAATTTGCATGACAATACATGTACTTTGGGCCAAAGTCAAAATATGGAAAAATATAGTTAAATTGTTAGCATTTTTCTTTACCTTTGACCCCGTTTGTCTACCTAAGTCCAGTCTGGATTAAAACAAGAGAAATATGAGAAAACATGAGAAATATAAAAAACTATATGCACAGAAAATAAGCCTCTGAAATCAAGAAAATACATGTGCAGTTGTATTAGCCTACATAATATTGGGTAATCATCACTCAAGCAATTTTATTTGCGAAATGCGAGTACTTTACGAGAAACAGGAAGTATTTAGGCAGGATGACTCAAGTTACACGCATAACCTTCTCGTCTCAGGGTCAAAGATGGCTGCGTTTTCATACGTTTTATTAATCTTTCAACTCTGAAGAAACGAAACTAGACAAAGCATAACCCCCACCACCTACAACAGTTGTTCATCCCTGCACTATAGCCTTGCGCGAAGGCGGCTCACAATGGATTCGCATACTAATAGTACGCCGGTTGGTGGACTCGCGCGCACACAGCGATCGGATGGAAGCTCGCTACTCTCGCAGCTCGCCGGTCGCGCGCTGTGGGTGCGAGTCCATTAACAGCAGTCAAAACTATCTTTGTCCGCCTCAGCCTACGACAAACGTTGATGAATTGCAAGAAATTATACACGTTTGCATATAAATACATTATAAAAATCAGTTTGCCTGTTCAAAGTTCACATTTGAAATTCAGAACCTGATGCTGAGTGAAGTTCATTATGTTTGAATATCATACATACAAGAAAGACAAACGCATATTATAATTCATTATTTACATAATATAACGTGTATGATATGTCATGATAACGGAATACCTGAAAGACATGAGTATTCGAATATAAAGCGTCGCCATATTCCCAAGGCAATCTAAGTTATCTGTGTCTACCTCATCAGTCTATGAAACATAATTGCAAGAGTTCGTTCACACACATTATTGACGATATCTGACAATGCGTGACAGTTTTCGCTTTCGTCGCCTGTAACTTCAATTTTAGAATATCTCCAGAAAGAGAAGTCTTGCCATCATCCCATTCTTATTAACCTGCAAAAAATTATCACTTTTATAATCACAATGCGAGATATGTTGTACATTTCACGGCTTCAATCACAGTTTCCTCAACATTATTCTTATCTATGCAATTATGTTTTGTAAATCATTGATCTAGAAACTCATTGAAAAAAAAATCAAACGAAAGACGGCAAGTATGCCATTATGGTTATATTTCTGAGGATGGCCTCCAAATGTCTAAATGTAAAACTTTTTATCTTACATGTACATACAATCTGATGATTTTTTTTTCTTTATATACAGCGGTATAAACATGACAACAAAATCTAACTTGAAAATCTCTCCAATACAAAGTTCTCTGCAGGTTGGTATAGGAAGAATAGATACTTCATATTTTCAATGGAATGCAATATGATACAACTGTTTTTTGAACGCTTGCAACATAAGTCTTAAAATATGTGTAAACTTAAAGAAATGAGCCATTCCACAAATGCAAATAACAATTTTGAGTAAAATTATATCTTCCATTTAGACATCTTACAAGTACATGCATATATCCATATAATTATCTACTACATGATATATTCTATTCCACAATAATTCACTTTCTAGCATAAAAACAGAGCACTTGATTAACCGCTTTCAGAAAACAGGAGGAATATAATCCATACCTTATCATCAAGTTGATGGAATGTGTCATTTGCATGAAAAATAACTTTTTGTTGAATTCCCATTGTATTTTCGTTACATAGCTGTCCGCACCTGACGCCATAATCTTTAGTAGTCTCCTCATCCAGTGGTTTCAACACCAAAACTTGAAAAAGAAAATATTACTTTTGAATCGATTGCCCGATTTTCCTTAAACTTTCACTAATGTGTTCTGTACTAATGTTGCTGCTTTCACTCAATCCACATTTTTCTTTCGGTTTTGGTTTCCTTTAAGATTTGAGAGAAGAGGATTTGTAAAGGTTCCATGATTTAGGGATTTTGTCTGTTTATCTGCCCATCCCGCGGGGTATTGTGCTCCAAGGGACCCTCAAGTGGTGGATGGTGCTCACTTGTGCAAATAATATACTGTATATTTGTTTGTTTGTTCATTTCCATCTTAGAAGATGGCTGGATAGCCCATATTTAGCTACGTTAAGCTGGTCTTCCATGGGATCCAGTTGGATGTGAGGTGGGACCACTTCACCGGATTAAACACCCTGCTCTTTGCGATGAATGAATGAAGTGGGATTTTTTACGTGCATGAGTTGTTACTCGCTCATACATTACAGTCATCAATGTACTTTAGTATAGTATAGTATAGTATTAATTTAGCATTATCACTTCTGGTTCTTAGAGAATAACTTTTTTTTTTTTTTAAGATTCCTTACGTGCGGGGAAGGGGGGGGGGGAGGGGATTTGGGCGCCTCATTGAAACAAACTAAGATGCTATCCCCTTAGGGATGCTACCTTTCAAGTTTTGTGAAGATCCGTTATAGGATTTTGAAGAAGGATATGAAAATGTAAAAAGTTTTAGAACGACGCACGATGTAAGACGGACGTCTGACTTAGGAATTGCTCACTTGAGCCTTCTGTGCAGGTGAGCTAAAAATGAGCCCATCATCACCACTGTGCACATTATCAATTACATCCACTTTTAGGTTTCATATTACGTGCCCGGTCAAAGAAGAAGAAGAAGAAGAAAGGATATAAAGAACATAACACACACACACACACACACACACACACACACACACACACACACAAAACAATATAACAACAACAGGTTGGTTTCACAGTCTGCATCCGTCATTCAGACTGAAAGTCAATCATTCGCCTCCGGTCTTGCCGCTGCGTCTCCATTTCTTGGCACTAATGGAACTCCTTGCGGGCCATTGTCAGGAGGTGCCCCATCGTCCCCAGCGTTTGGCTGTTGCTGGATATTTATTGGCATTAAGGGAACTCCTTGCGGGCCATTGTTAGGAGGTACCCCACCGTCCCCAGCGTTTGGCTGTTGCTGGATATTTATTGGCATTAAGGGAATTCCTTGCGGGCCATTGTTAGGAGGTACCCCAGCGTCCCCAGCGTTTGGCTGTTGCTGGATGATATTAAAAGTAAAGGGTGAAATGATCATTATGAATTGGGGTCATATGGACTTCTCTTTCATTATATATACCTTATAACGCTATATGACCAAGAAGTCGTTATAGCGAGCTTCATGATATTAATGATAATGATGATAATAATAACAATAATAGTAATAGCGATAATCATAATAACAATATTGATAATAATAATAATAATAATAATAATAATAACAATAATAATAATAATAATGAATAATAATGAATAATAATGACAATGATAGTAATAATGATAATAAGAATTGCATTTATATAGCGCTTTATACCGGTGTTTTTAACGCACTGGTACTATTCATACAAAAAACAACAACAAACAAACAAACTAGAAAACACTTAGGCCCGATTAACGAAGGTGGTACAAAGACCATGGTTTTGTATGGGGCGCCAAATGTCGCATGGCCTATTTCGTAACGAAACCAGTCATTTCGTCAACGAAATTTTCATTTCATTACGCTGCGTTCGCAGCGAGTATTGTGACAGCGCGTTAGCGTAAAGGGCTCAGTGAGCACTCTCTCGATCTTAGATGCCGCACATTCTCTCTTGTTTCTGAATTCATAAAACATGAAATGACAAGGATCTATTTTAGGCGTCATATAAAACAAATAATAAATGTCTTTCATTTGGTGAAAGATTATTGATCTATTCCACTGGGCTGCATGCGCCTCTTTGAATGGATCATTATTTTCATCTTTCACCTCATGAAATATTCTGTTCATTAGGCTCATAAACAATCATAATTTGTACAAAATTAACCCATGAAATGCCTTAACATTATCACCACACAATGTATGAATGAAATACATCCATCCGTACACTAACGTTATTACATTTCAAACGTTCATTCATTCAGGGAGACCTTTTACCCTGTCACAATCAGGGCCCTGTTGCATAAAACCCTTACCGCTGGACTTACCGCTCCTTTTTTAGCGGTAAGTCTTCAAATTAGTGGTAAATTTTGTAATCCTTGATGCTGATTGGCTGTGATGCCTAATTTTGACGGTAGTTACCATTGAAAATCAATGGTAAGTTTTATGCAACGGGCCCCAGATCAATGAGTTCTCAGTGTTATTCCTTATACCCATCGTACATCTCTACGCACATGTTTGTTTGTTTTTTTCATTCATTCATTTATCTTTTCCATCTCAAACAAAACTTGTAAATGTTTTTTTTTTTTTTTTTTTTTTTTTTACACAAGATATGAATTCATCTTAATGTCAACATTACAAAATATGATAAATGATATTTATGGACATACCATTGATAAGGTAAAAAAGAAAACGCCAAAAGCATTCTGAAGTTTAGAAAATGCAGGAGATGGGCAGAAAAGCTATAAAAAGCAATGCTTGTAGGGTCCATTCCCCCAAACACAGTAAAACAATTATATAATTTATCTTTTATTTTTGTTCATGAAACTAGATTTACAACACGAATTACACGAACTATAGCGATAAGAATAAAAAACCTAACTAGCCCTAGACAAACACCCAGACAGATCCCAACACTATAGGTTGCTTGCATACTGATAATAGAATAGGGAAGAAGAGAGAGAAAGAGAGAGAGAGAGAGAGAGAGAGAAGAACTGATAACATGGTTTGGAAAAAAATACAACGTCGATAGTTAAGACAAAAAGTGATGGGTGAACGGAGCTGCTAATGATGTTAAAGAAAACTAAATTAAAATGAAACGTTCCCATACTTTTAAATTGAAGTAATCCAGAAACCCAGAGGAAATGTTTTCCCTTTCCTATGAGATCTAGATCCTAGATCACGATTCAAAACTGGAATAAAACTCTGCATGTAGACAATGCAGAATTTGAATGAAATCTATTTTTTTCCCAAAAAATACTTTCCTTACACATGTTACACCACTCTATAAAAGTGGAAGAAAATCAAGCAAAATTAATGCAGACTGTATACAATTCCAAAATTGCATCTCCTGCCAGTGGCACGCTACCTTGCATAATAGTATTGGAACAACATACAATCAATAATGTTGTTTACATGTTTTATTCTTAATCTAAAAGTCGAGGCACTGTTACACAGAACAATATGTGGTTAAAGGAAACCATAACCCAAACATAAGTGCCAATTGAGTAGAAGTAGCAATAACACACAGTCAAAGTTTAAGTAAAATCTGACAATCGATTCAAAAGTTATGAATTTTTGAAGTTTTGGTGCTGTCATCACTGGATAGAAGACTACTACATATGCAGTTCATGATGCCATTATGGATAACAATCTTTATAGAAAAAATAAAGAAAATTCAACATATTTTCACTTTTCTAGCATAACGAAAGAGCTCATGACTTACCTCTATCAGAGAGCAGGGGGAATAAATGTTACCCGTAACATATTATGTCAGTAACAAGTTTCTAGAATGTGTGCTTTTTCGTGAAAAATGAAATTTCGCGGAATTCTTATTATGTTCCTTGTATTGTTGCCCATAATGATGTCATGTACTGTTGTCTTCTTATCCATCGATGACGACATAATGCCCTTTCAAATACATGATGTCACACCCGCCTTTGTTCTTGTGTTCGCACAGGCGTCACGTCCCTTTTGTTGCAAACGCAAGTAATTGCTTGTGCGGGACAAGCAAAAGGTATAAGCACAAATACAAGTTTATGCATATGGATTTAAGCAATTGCTTGAGCTAGGCCTTTTGCTAGACGAGCTTGTGCTTTTGCTTCAAGCAATTGCTTGTTTTATGCATTCGGCCCACTGTATGAAGTGACATAATGTGGAGAGTGAACAATCATTGGTAAGATAGATTGAATATTTTCATATTGATATAGGTTTTATTGATGATAATAATAAGTACAGCATTTGTAATGCCCCATCGACCTAGAAGTCTATTCTGAGGCGCAGAGGGACATAATTATGAATAGAATAACATACATTATAATCACAGTTGTGCATAAGAAGGTTGAAGAAGAAGAAAGAGATAGAAATACATACCCGATGAGCAATTCAATGAATATTCAACCAAAATAAGATGCGAACATATATGATTTCAGAAGCTTTTTGAATGTCTCAATGGTCTCTGCTGATCGGATCCTCAGTGGAAGAGCGTTCCAGAGAGATGGGGCTGCAGAAGCAAAGGCTCTTTCTCCGAGAGTCGAGATTGTTCTTTTAACTGTTAATTGTTCATATTTATGAAAAAGTTTCACACTAAATATAAGTCGTGCATAAGTGAATAAATTATAATGTATGCATGTATATATGCGTATGAAAGTTATTTCAGATGACTGTTTGTCGAAGAATGATGAAGTTCAGGGTAAGTCAAAGGTCCCATTTCAAAGTGCATTAAGTTTGCATTGTTTTTTTTCAAACAGACGAAATGCAACAAAGAACATACGCAGTAACGAAAAACACTGCCCATATGCTGTAAAATGTTTGCCTGTTTGAATTTCTTAATGTTCCTCACTGCAGTGCTGATACGAATTTGGATGCATTTCTCGTGCAATTTTAATTTGAACGCGTTTTTACACGTTCATGTGAGAAAATCATGAAAGAGAATGCTGATAAAATCAAATTTAATGAGCTAGTTAGCCTTTTAAATGTTGATCTCGATGATCATTTAAATTCGCTCGAATTTGAATGATCGCATCGCTAAATCGAATGCAAATCTGATGAAATTATGCGGGAAAACCTATAATACGTGAAATTATTTTCATCGAATTCTCACGTTATTGTTCCGCAGTGGGCAGTTCCATAGAAAACACCCCACCACCACGACCAGTCCCACGATGACAGAGATCACTACAATCGCTATCCTACCACCGTGCGACAAACCTGTCAATGTGAAACAAAATACAATAAAATGGTATACTGTTAGCCAGTGGGAGAGCAGGTGCATAACTATGCCCTCTAGAGTTAATAAAGTGCAGTGCCGTATACTAGTTTACATACACGACAAAGTATAATGATAAAGTATAGGTTTTCTCTGTCAATTTCATAATTTTGCCATTCAAGTTCCTATTTCGAGCATTCAATTTCACGCATTCCACGCTCGCAGCACTGAATCAGCAAGCACATTCGAAATCAGGTCATTCAAATTCAAAATCGGAGCAATCAATATTGATGTTGATTTTAGTCATTCAAATCTAAGATAGGAGCATGTATTTCACTGAGCAATGAGCTTTCAAATTCAATTGAAGCAGGCGCGTCGCGGCAACGAAACCCGCCGGTTATTCAAATTAAAGAGAAAGCAGCAATGTTCCACATAAGTGCATTCAATTCAAAATACGTTTTCTATTTAGTTAGCTTGGGGTCATGCATGTGTGTCTTTTTCAGTACCTTTTGATAGATTGGGTTCATGATTATACTTCATTTTGCCGTATAGGCCCACCTTGTCATTCTAATATTTAAACTTCACGATTTGAAATGGCAGCCATAATGTATACAGGCACATCGAGCACTATACTGAAGTATACAAACGAGCATTGATAATAGGAGAGGTTGAGTGACATCTTCGAAAAAAAAAAAAACGATTTCTACTACATTGAAACTGATAACATGGACACACGTCTTGTTTGTTGTTTATTGATATCTTATTGGTTTACTTTTGCGGGACTATATGAGATCATTTTGTGTCAGTTTGTCTTTAAATTGATGCATTATGTGGTTAGTGTTGGGGCGTTGTCCTTTTTTAGTGCGTGCGGTGTCATCAAGGAGAATGTTTAAATCGTCGTTGTGTTGTTTGGACGCACTGCTGAATGGGCCTTATGATTCCGAATGTCTTGTAATGATAAACCATGAATACATGATAATAGAATAATACAACAACACTTAACATAATTAGATGCATATAAGCCTGGGTTGTGTAAACCTCCGTGCTTGTTTTATAAGAAATTGTCTTCCCTGTCTGCCCCACATTCACCCCATTACTCCATTCTTCAAAAAGCTCTTCTATTTCCTTCGTTAGCAAATTGATTGCACGAAGAATGAAACTGGTCATATTATGAAAATGAAATTAAACGCCCCAAACAAGCTCAATGGGACTACCACGTGAATGTGAAAGCACGAGTAGGGAATGTAGTTCCCGCATTCGGAAATGGAAGCACATGCGTGAATTGATTTGAAGGAAACAAAATGGAGCTCCCGATATTGACCGCTCGGATCCTGAATTTGAATGCCCGAATATATTTGCGTACGTGCGATGCGTGACTTTGAATGCACATTCATGAATTGGAATGACAAAAGTATGAAATTGAACGGGAAATCTATATGTCTTTAAGATTCACGGACTTGTGGAAGAACAGCCTGTGGCTGAAACAAGTGACCATGGGGAAACAAAGCAAAACAAAAACAAAAACAAAACAATTTCCATGTCGCTTAATCTTGGTTAATCATGCATTAATTACACTTTGGAACTCCCTGAGTGCGTTAACTTCAGCATCATGGGCATATCCCTACCTCAAGGCCGTGAAACTTGGGTAAGAAAAGAAAATGAATGGTTCGGCCGAATTTGGCATTAAATAGACTGAGTTTGTCCGCGAGGAAGCCCATGAAGGGTCTGGAAATCCACCTGGCTGGAGTTCATCATAGAGTTCCCTCTTTTCTAGACTATGAAAACACATAAAAACAATGTACACGCTTCCAAATTTTGGTGGCCACCAAAACACGGCTACGAAAACATGTCATTTCTTATAAAATGTATTCCGACATATATTTCTTTCACTAAAAATGTCGAGCCTTAAATAACCGGTATTCACCAGTGGCCATTCCTCTATACAGTGCATTTTCCAATCCCATAACCCAAATTTAGTGTAACCGAGTAAACGAAATATACCGTTTTCAGGAGCACGATTTCCAGACCCTTTGATTTCGGTTGGCGTAATCGCTTCCGACTCAGTGGCAATTGTCTTCTTGTATTTGTGTTGTCTTACAAGTTGTCATGGCAACGCTGCTTTCGTCTGTTTTACTGTCCCGGGTGGACACTGACGCTCTTGAAGGTGTGGTGGTTGATTCTTGTGAAATCAACGACGTTATCGTTTCGGGAAAGATGCTTTCACAGACTGTGTTTGACGCGCTGGTGCAAACAGTCTTGACTCGTTCATTCATTCCACATTCCGAACATTCATGGCAATTTGTACAATTATTGAAATTAGCCTGGAAGAATTTATGGGGACTAACTTCACATCTACAGGTGAGAAAAAAAGGGGGGAAAGAAAATACAAGTCAATTATAAATAATATTAATAACGTCTTCTTTATTCAGGGTAGTCCCTTCAGTGTTGTCACTGCTCTACCAGAGGGCCCTGTCATTATAACTACCCTAGTGTTGCCAGGTACACATTTATACACCTGGGTCAAGAGGCACGTGGTGAGTAAAACATTTTGGTCCAAGGATGTAAGCACTGGGCGGGAATGGAACTCGGGTGCTCCAATCCGATTGGGAGTCGGGAGTCATATCCAGTATTCCACAGCGCACCAAGTACGTGTTTTTCTTTACATAATGAAAACAAAGGGAAGGAATTTGATTACCATATTTAACCTATATTCATAGTTAAAGGCATAATTTACCATTTGCAGATGAAAGCATTAGTGCTTTAAAATAGTTCTAAAATGTGAGTTAGGGATAGAAACAACCACTGTCAAAATTTGAATCCGTATAATCGATGTTAAGTGTTGTTAAATACACAAAATGTGAACAATAGTTATAATAAAAATGTTTCCAGACTAAACCGTATACAGTTACGGTTTACTGAGAAAAACCCTGATATCTCCTTATATTTTAGGTTTTATTGCAAATATTTCATATGATAGGATGTTTTATGATACAACAGACCTACACATATGCATCAAATGTGATATCTTGAACATTTTTGAAATCACTGCTCCCAAAGGTAAACTGGACCTTTAAAACTTCGTAACCGTCATGGTGCGACATCAAGACTTTGTTTTTACGTTGACACAGACAAATAAAAGAAAAACAAAAACCAAATGACAAACCAACAACCAGTCGAAAGTCATTATATCAAAGGTGCCGATGAACTTGGAAGTTTCAAACATTTTAGACATCAAAGCCACTGTTCCGTTATATCAATGATCATAAAACCCCGAGTAATAATTGAAGAAAATACTTATTCTGGGGATTTCTTTTTGTTGTTCTTTAATCGTACGATTATCGTAAGAAATCTTATAAAAATGCCTAAGCTCTAGCCCAGTTAGTTGAGCATGGCAGATTGGGCTGGACATGGGGTCAAGAGCATGACAGTTTTTTAGGTTTTCTCACATATTTGTCGTGTCTTCATTGGCACTGATACACTGTCTGATCTTCAATTGGCCCGGCTCGCAGAGTTTGAGACCTGTGGCACCGTTCGAGCACAGCTCATGCCTCTCGTCGTACGTCATTTGAGAGGGAAACTCACAATCCGATTCCTGTGAAATGGATTCAGAAAAAACAGAATGGGGAACTCTGGTACAACAATTACAGGATATCTTAGTGTGTCGTCTTATATTGCGGTCCAACTTTAAGCATTTCGTATTGTACTATTTTGTTTAGCCGTTGTATAGGGCAATCATTGTAGTGGACTTGTCGAGAAAAGCAAATACATTAATTTAATCTGTTCCCCCTTCGTGAGAAGATTATCCTTTTAGCTACATAGCTAGTGCCGATTTCAAAGGGGACCAGTAATTCATTCATATATACATATATTCATATACAGATACATACATGAATGTATATACATATTATATATATTACATATATATATATATATATATATATATATATATATATATATATTACATATATATATATATATTATACAGAGAGAGAAAGAGAGAGAGAGAGAGAGAGAGGGGGGGGGGGGAAGAGCTATGCTCTATGCCATCCTCTTAGAGAACCAGTGTAGTTAGCCGTATAATATCAGTTCAATGCATTTATCAATTATTTTGATGTGTGTATAGTGCGCTTACCGCATTTGAGGGCATGACTCTATAGTTCCAGGTGAGTGCAATCGTCAGTAGAATATAAACAGTACAATTTTTCGGTGCAACCATGTTTTCTCTCTGTGGGTACCGTGGAGATTCGATTAAAGGGATCATAATGATCAAAAGACAAGAAACAGGGACACGATGATGACAATATTATTTGTAACATATTTCAATTTCAATTTCACTTTCAAGTTATTTTCATATTTCTCAATGAAAAAATACATCAAATATAACAAATTAAATAATACATGATATCCAGCTAGGAGACATACATAGAATACTGCAAACATATAAAACATAGTGGTCAATCTATGAAAGTTGGAATATGGGAATGAATGCTGAAAAAATATGAAGGAACCTACTAAAAAGCAAGCTTGGGAGCGTAGGTCCCAGTTAAAATCGAGCTAAAGATTGAGATGAGGAGCACGGGTACAACAAATGACCGAAACATAGAGAAAAAAAGAAAATACAAAAAAAAATTACAAATATACAGGGATATAGCAAATTCTTCCCTAATGCAGGTTTGGGGGTCGGATAAGCCACATGCTGCAAGTGGATGAGCCATTGTCATTCTGGCAATGATAACAATATGAGTCAATGTATAATAACAATGACATGGATGACTAAAACAATGATATGGATGACTAAAAGAAGTTTCACAAATTTCATTCCTTTTACAAACCTACAATCACCATCATACGTCCACACTACTCTTCCAAACCACAAACTGAAGTTTTGCCAATTGTTAAAAGGAAATCAATATCCGGCATTAGCCAATATATATGTTATGCTCCAATGTCGATTTGAATGATATGAAGTTGTATCCAACACACAGATTATACAAAAAATTAAAGCTATTCAAAAATATACAAAGTCCAAAGACACAAATACATGTTACAAGTTAGGCTAGGCAACGTCTAATATCCAATATTGCTCCATCACGACGTGTATCTACCAGACTGTCTAAGCACCAACGTTGTTTGTCTAATATTCGATTCGTCTATTCTCCATCGATTCGTCTAATATTCATTTTGTCTGGTTACCATTTCGTCACTTGGGTTCCTCCCAATTCGGCTAATAACCATATAGGTAATTTATTACTTAGTCTAACCCCCATTTCGGCAAATGACTATAGTTTGGCTATTTATCAAATAGTCTCCTCACCAGATGGTCTCATTGCACTTGTAGTCTAATGCACAAATGATCTAATGACCATTTAGTCTACAGCACACTCTGTCTTCGTGTTAATTTGGTCTGATTAAGTTGTTTATCGTGTTCCATTCGCGTCCAAGCCGTGGCATTTTTTACAGTGTTGCCTGGTTCAACAAATGAAATTGTCGTATCGGAGATTGAGAATAATCGTTCTTGGAGTAAATTATCGTACAACCGGTAGTTATTGTACTTATTATCACTGATTATCGTTGTCATTACATCGGTGTCAAAAGCGTCATCATACTCATTTATACACCTGTTACTTAAATGCAACATTAATTGTTGGTTTTGTTTACGTTAAATGGTCCCCTCCAATAATATACCATAAATCTGGCTACGCTGGTGAGTGTCACAGGAGGTATATAGTATCTGATATCAGGGATGTCGCAGAAGACTCGTTCATAAGAGGGGCGTCCTAAGGCTACTGAAAGTGATTTTTTTTTTTTTTTTTTTTTTGGTGATCGATGTGTATGTTCATGGTTATTTGGTTTTAACAGAATCAATATACAATACCCTACGATAGAACACACGACACGCAGCCGTCTGTTAGGATAGCCATCAAATCAACGTGTGCAATTTCGATCTTATGTCCACTCTGTGACTTGAAAATAGTCTACAGACCTAATGGTATTAGACGAAAGGGGGGATACCTAGACGAGATTGTGATTAGAAATTTTTGTCATAACACGAAATGACATTTAGCCAAAATGGGCAATAGAGATTTTTTAGCCAAACGGTATTTTGACCAAAAATGTATAATAGACCAAATGGCCCGAATTCACGAAGGTGGTACAAATGAAACCATGGTTTAAACCATGGACAAAAACCATGGAGCGCCAAGTGTCGCCCTTAATATTTCTTTACGAAGTTGGTCATTTCATCGACAAAATGACCGTTTCGTTGACGAAATTATCATTTCGTGGACGAAATGTCCATTTGTTACAAAATGTTGTCATTTGGTTGCAAAATGATCATTTCATCGACGAAATGACTGATTTCGTAACAAAATATTCCATGCGACACTTGGCGCTCCATGGATTTTGTCCATGGTTTAAACCATGGTTTCATTTGTACCACCTTCGTGAATTCGGGCCAATGGGTTTAGCCGTGTAGATTGGTGTTAGATGATCTGGGAATTAGAACACCTGGTATTCAGTTAGACTGAGTGACAATAAATCATTATCTTATAGTTATCATATTGATATATATCAACAGACAGAATTGACGTTTCTTATCATCAATGTTAAGGAGAACTAACGTACTAAAGTACAGAATTGGCTTTCTCTTCATTACCAGACACTGAACAGGCTATGATAGCTCATATTAATATGTGATCGTTTGAGAGCAACATTGGGTATGAAGATATTCAGTAGGGGCTTCTTCGTTAAAAAAAGCCTTTGTCGTCTATGACATTGTGTGAAATTTAACTTATAAATTATCAACAGATTATCAACATTATAAATAATCAACAGACAAATACAAATACTACAAAGATTACTTCTTACATCAGGAGATGTGCATTGCAGTGCTTTAACAAAGTTGAAATTGTTAACAATGACCTAAATTGACCTTTAAACTTCGTAAGCTTACACTGTTCCAGATTATGATCAAGTGAAAATTAAGAAATAGCAGCCATAAAGTATTCGGGTCTAGAACAACTTTTGCAATGATTACAGCTTGCACAGTTTTGTTCTAAAAAAGATTTTGTCGTCTATGACAGCTTGCTGTGAAACTTTACTATAATAATCAGTAGACAAAGGGCAAATACTACAAAGTTTACCTCTTACACCAGGCCTCTAACATCAGCCATAACAGTCATAACAGCCGTAGTGCAATGCAGTGATGTCACGAAGCTGAAATCGTCAACACAATATATGGAGTAACTGGCCTTCAACTATAGACCAACTCGGCTTGGGAACTATTTTTTTATGGTAATTTCTAACAGGGGTTTCAGGTATGCCTACACCCCCCCCCCCAAAAAAAAAAACAACAACAAACAAACAAACAAACAAACAACAACAACAACAACAACACTATGCAATAACATAGCGACGCACCTGACTCATTGCGTAACCCCCATTGAAAGTGTTTTTGTTCTTCTTTGATCTTTGGAAGCCCCCAGTTATGGCCGCCATGATAAGTAACAGTGCTCTGAAGTCGGACTCATCTATAGCAATGTACTGTATTAGGAGTACACAGAACAGGTTGTGATTAAATACATAACGGCGCATATATCCTGTGCTCGGTCTAGAACAACTTTTAGAATGAAGACTGTTAGTAGAATTTGACAGACAACGGACTTACCGATTCCTCTGAAACCAGTATACGTAGAATGAGCTTGATGAAGGCTCGCATAAGAATGTGAATATAATTATGAATATACGTGACATACCGGCTCCTGATATTACGCACGCGCATTTTCTCCTTCAGTTAGCCCTATACACCTGTACTCCCATAATAGAATGAGCTGAAAAATCGTGTGACGTATACAAGGCTACGTTTTTCCTATCACGATTGGCGCCAAGACTGAAATCATTATCTTCATCATGGATGAATCGTGGTGTTCTGATCAGATCTTGAGGTCAATCGCGGGAATTGCGTTGATAGCATAGAAAACTTTTGGACTGTTCAGACTTTTTCTATGATCAAAACGACTATTAATCGTGACCACGGCATCGGTTCGTCTTGGAGCGTAAAAAGCAACAAATCATAATTATACCTTACCATACAGAAACAATAAAATGAAAAATGAAATGAAATAATTATGTCTAATCGTGTTTCTTAATCCTTGTATATAATCAGTATTATTTTTTATATTTCCCTTCAGCTTAATTTCTGCACATTACATTTTTACAATCATACTTATAGTCAGACTATATACATTTTGCTTTTCCTGCATGTCCTACAGGCTGCTACTCTATTTCTATAGTTCAGTCGCAATTTCTTAAGTCTCTATGAGCAATCCCCATTTTACATTCTTTTCTTTAGAACGAACAGTCACAATATTGAACTAAAATGGTCAGGCAGCTTGAATTTGATTGTTGAGCATCTAGAGGCAGACACGAGTGCGCAAACTATTTTTGAAACACTCTGTCAAAAAATAGTCCATTTGAAATGTCGCCTTTCCTTCCTTTCTTCGTGCTGTGGCTGTTTTTCGTGTGACTGGGTGGTGTTAATGTGTGAATTTCATATTGCATGACCAACTGTGTGTATTTGTATGTATTGTTGTTTTTGTCACATTTTCCTGTTACGCACTGCTTAATGGATGTAGTGTCTGTGCCGTAACATGCATGATACCTTATTTTCAGTATGTATTTCCTCTTTACTTTGAAGTAGATAATCTCTACAATAATAATAGGGTTTTTTTCATTACCTGCATCATACAAATCAATTGTCAGATGCTCTACGTGTACAAAGATTTTCTTAAAATGTATATTGACTGGATGGTGTCACACGCTCAATAGCCACAGCAGGAGAAACACCAACATAGCCACGGACAGTTAACTACACCAACCATTCCTGGCACTCTTAACATGCTTAATTCTAGTAATAGGCCTGCATTATTCGATGGATTTCTATATTTTGTATATATCACGATATATTTATATAAATCAATTTACATTCAAATTATTTGTAATGCATTATTGGTTTACGTTTTAATTCCCAGTTAAGATTATTTTGCTTGTTGTCAAACACATACAGCACCAAACAAGGCCAAGCAGGTCGAAACTTGGCAATCAAAAGCTGTATAAAGTAACGTAACTGGATGTACCAGCCTACATACTCTTATACAAATGACATCCAACCTTCGAGTAAAAGATGTTGAAACGATTTACACGCAATATATATATATATATATATATATATATATATGATATATATATATATATGATATATATATATATATATATATATATATATATATATATATACATATATTGTATTGATATGATATTGGTATATATATATATATATATATATATATTATATATTGATATATATTGGTATATATATATATATATATATAAAAATTGAGAGAGAGAGAGGGATGAAGCATTCGATATTTCGAATTGTAAAATGTTGAATAGCAAACATAATCAGTTCAGTTCAGTTCAGTTTATTTACCATCAATTTAGGAGTATACAATAAAAAGATACATAAAGATACATAACTATACACAAAGTAAACATAAACAAAACAGAAAACAATTAAACTTGATGGTGAGATCCCCAGGAGAAGCGGTGTTCATAGATAGGGACCCCAAAATCGGTATATCTTGTTATGATAAATCGATTGAATTAAACGATTACATATAGAGAATCGTGAGCACTTAAATCTTTATTGGAAATTGACAATCTTACAAAAGCGTATTCCACATGAAACTCAAAGGTGATAACAAATAAATAGAGTAATTGTTTTGCTAATAAAGCAAGTCTAGATACAGATTAAAAAAAAAAAAAACCCAAAACTATATCGTCACATATTTCACACTATGAAAAGTTCTGGCAGACAAATCAATTTTCTTGCTATACTTCGATTAGATGTTTTGTAACGTGTTAAGATAAACATCACAAAAACATCTGATCAGTAATTGTATGGAATGTCCGTAATGAATGAGTCACTTTGAGAAAAACAGAGCCTTTCACGTGTTATGATCTGTAAAACTTTGGCTGAAGAGGAAGTACCAAATAAATTGAAAGTTGCAAAAATGATAGAGATAAACACAAAGAGGAGGAAGAACACAATATTAATTTTATCACTCTATTGTTCTATTCAGTTATAGGGCTAAAAAGAGTTGTTCACCGGCAAGTCATCGATTACTCAATTTCCTCCATTGCTTGCCAGAAATTAGTTCAGTTACATCTGCACTTTCTACATATATGGATGACTGCTTCTAACAAAATTATTTTCTACTTGGAGGCGTGGAGGATTGAAACCAAAACTATAGAAAATTATGAATAATGAATTATGAATTATGAATTGATTGTATGCTACGTAGTACAAATAAACTCTTCAAAAGGCAGCTGCATTTAAATGTCAAAATTAAATAAACACTAATCCAAGGTGAAAAGCTTTAAACATCCTGAAGTCACAGTTGACGACAGATGGTATTCGGCTACTCACATTCAAAATACTATATAGTATTTATAGTAAACTCATTTATTTTTAGCTCCTTAGATCGGCTTATACACGATTTGTAAACGTGACTGCATTGAGAGCAATGCACAACTCTGATGTGTTACCTAATTTTGATTATGGAGATAAAGTGTTGCAATTTGCAAATTATAACTGTCTTTACCAAACTCTCAAAAAAAAAGTCAAGAGAACTAATTTGAAAGTTAAACCTGATTGTCATACCTCAGCAAGTGAAGTTCATCAACGTTTGGGTCGGAATACCATATCAGAAAGAAAAAATATCTATAAATCATCATTTAGGCCTTCATAAAAAAATGAATAAAATGACATCAAAATACATGAAAGACATGTTCAAATGAACACATCACCATAACCCCTTCGCAATCAAAATCATCTATGTTCACCTCAGCCTACAACAAATAATTGCAAGAAATTGTTTATACGCAAAGTTGTATCTGCATTATTTTCATATCCTTATATACCTCTGCAAATGAAGTTCATTAGGTTTGAATTCTATCTATATCAGAAAGACAAAGTACCTACGTCTATAGTTTATTATTTACAGGTTAGAAATCGAATAACATGACAGCAAAACACATGAAAGACATGCTTGAATACAAACATCGCCATATGCCTACCACAGTCAATATCATTCGTCTCCATGTCAGCCTACAACAGATATTTTGCAAGAGATCGTTCACACATAAAAGCTGTATCTGCATACATAATGATAGTATCTGATTATTAGGCTGGTGTTACGCTTTCGTCGCCCAAATAAAGAAGTCCTGATGAATATGTTCAAATGCCCCCCCAACACACACACAACATGACAAGGGGCGGATCCTGCACACACACACATACACACACACACACACACACACACACACACACACACACACAAACACATGCACAGAGCGAGAGAGAGGGGGGATGGAGACCATTCGTTTATTATACATTTGTCTTTTGACTTCTCTTGATTAAAGGAGATAAAAAAGGCGTCAGATAGTTCCTTCAGGAGATAAAATTAATGTTTCTCGAGCGGCGCTTCCTTTCTCTCTCTCTCTCTCTCTCTCTCCATGTGTTACGACCAAAATCACCCTAACAATGATCGCATAAAAAAACATACAAAAACAACGATATATTTATGTTCAAGCGGTTTATTAACAGTAACATTTCCGATACAGTCGCGTAATGATTTGCCACTACAGTACAATATAATACAATGATCACTTACATATCCGAACGATAACAGTATAATCACTTACATGTGTTACAGGTGAATATGATAATCACAAGTTCCATGTAATCCCCTGGAGTTGTTCAAAATGATGCTAGATGCACAGAATTCAAATGATCCTCGATGCACCGATGAATGACCCCCCGACGTAAATCAATGGGCACAAGTTACTGTAATCCAAAATATCAATCCAAAGTATAAATCTACAGCGACACGTGTAGAATCCAGACGTTATGATGGCCGCGTCCAGTCAATGAGTGAATGATAATCCAGAAAATAATATCCATCTATGGAATCCGGCCGGTCACCGCTTCGCGGTATAGCAATGTCCAAAGACATAAAAGTGGAGTCGGTCACCAATGTAGGCAAATCAATTCTCCGCAGGCAGTATGTCTCCCAGGCCATACATCCACAACTTTAATATACCAGGTCAGCAGGCAACACAGGACTGACTAAAATAAGTTGCTTCAGAGCCAGAAGTGACGTAACTCTCAGAGCAGAGGTGTTAGGTACTTTGCCTACCTCAGAATTTCTGTGGCTTATATAGATCCCTTCACCCTTTCTTGAAGGTTCTGCAAATCTCTCCAACCTGGGGCTACGTAGGTGCCTACTTGTGATTTCAAGAGCCTTCCAGATACCATGATTTACTGTAAGTTATGTGCAGAATATCATACCTAAAAATAGCTACCAATCACACTGGGCTAAAAGTATATTACAGTGTACGTATTGCATCATCACTTAGCCAAATATGTAGGCACTTTCGATAAACATTCTGGTTTGGGTGAGCTCTTCCCTTTCACATCCATGCACTGTAGCTACACCAAATAGAAACTTCTCCACTAATCTGATCAACCTGTATATATACACATAGCAACCATACAATACATCTACCAGTATCTACATTCATGACGCCAGTGAGAGGGCAAATGCACTATCTAACGCAGGTAGAAAATGTACACAAGATGCATTCACTTTTCGTTTTCCCAATATAAGGTGACCGGTCAGGGTAAAACAACAACAACAACAACAACAACAACAACAACAACAACAACAACAACAACAACAAGAACAACTACAACAACAACTACAATAACAAGCGAATAAATAGAAGGAAATCACGAAAAGAGAAATAAAAAGAAGACATAAGGGATCCCTACCCCACTCTCCTCGGAAAAGGACTACTACTACTATTATGATTGCATATGCATGTAAACGTTATTCACACAGATTTATTGTCACAAAGATGCCTGCATCTACGTCATCGGATGAAAGACCTATGGCAGTATATCCTCGTACATTCGTTGATGTTCCCTTCCATCTGGAGTACCAGTACTCGACCGTGGAAGCATTTCTATCACACCTGCCTGGACTGCAGAAGTAGTGTTGCTACGTCTGTCATTGCCACCGATACCAGAGGAAGCCTGGGTGTTCCCAGGCTTTTGCTGTTGAATATCATGTCAAAGTATAAGAGTAAAAATGACATGACCTGTACGGATTACTCTTTCTGTAGTTACTTGGAGATGGCGATAAACTTATTATGAAGCTAGAATACCCCAACCTACTCATCTTTATATACCACGTGTAAATGAAACCCATTGATTTATAATGACGTTTTTGCATCACAAATGTCCATCCAGTCAGGTTGACCTTTCACCCTGTAAACAGGCACATCTTGGCCCGAATTCGCGAAGGTGGTACAATCTTTGTCCATGGTTTAAACCATGGACAAAGACCGTAGTTTTGTATGGGGTGCCAAGTGTCGCATGGCCTATTTTGTTACGAAATCAGTCATTTCGTCGACGAAATGACCATTTCGTAACGAAATAAGCCATGCGACACTTGGCACCCCATACAAAACTACGGTCTTTGTCCATGGTTTAAACCATGGACAAAGAATTTACCACCTTCGTGAATTCGGGCCCAGGTGATCAGTGAGGGCAATTACCTATTATAAACGCTTTTCTCTACCCATTGTTTACCACTATGCAAAATTTGAATCCCGCAAAAACACAAAATCTGAATGATATTCACTCAAAAATTCTTTTTCCCCTCCACGATGCACCACTCTGCAAAACTGGAAGAAAATTCAGTAAATAATGCAAAATTTGAAGACAAGAAAAGAAAATTCAATATACTTTAACTTTTCTGGCATAATGAATGAGCACATGACTTACCTCTTTCAGAAAGCAGAGAAAAAGATATTACCCTTAACATAAAGTCGATGGAATATATACTTTTCATGTAAAATAAAATTTTCTTTATATTGTTTTCAATGATGACGTCATTAACTATAGTAGTCTTCTTTAATCCAGCGATGGCGGTACCGAAATCTTTTAAAAGCATAACTTCTGAATCGATTGTCCATTTTCCTCAAACGTTCACAGATGTGTTCTGCTAATATTGCTGCTTTAACTTAATCCACATGTATTATTTGAGATTTGCTTTCCCATGGTACACATCCACAACAAACTTCGAGCGAATTCCTTCAAAAAACTGGACCGCGCTCCCGTCCACAAGAAATGTTTCGGGATGAGGCCGGCGTATTCAAAGCATCAACAGGAAAGACATTATCTCCCGTTGGAATCATAAATGGAATGAAAAAAAAAAAAAACAAACACCCAAAACAAACACTAACAACAACTACGCAAAATAATAAAATTCAAGGCTGTTTGTAGTACGCTCGGTTCAGTTGTCCATGTCAGCTCGTATTAAACAATCGACTGTGTACTCAAAATCAAGCGAATGGGATTTTTTTCTTTGATAGTTACCATTATAGTGCAGACACGCGATAACACAAGGAGAGTGAACAATCATAGATGAGATAGATTGGATACGTACATGTTGATAATACGCATTATGGGTTTCCACAGCCATATTTGAAACATTCATTTTCGGCAAAATTGCTAAGGCATCGAAATTAACTAATGTGGCAACCAGTTTTGCCTTTGCGCATTCTAATTCATTGAATGCGCATAAATTTTCGGCAATGTTTATTCAACTTCGTCTATACCTGTCGCCAACTCTTTCCGAGTATTCAAATTCGTATATGGGCAAATAAGACCATACGAGGAGCATTTAAAATTAACCTGTACGATGTCCATTAAAAATTATACATTACTTGTACTACGTTTCAACAATGTTTAAACTGAATGTTAAAATCGTCTACATGTGCATGGATCACACATGATAATGCAAATAAGTATGGAAATAATATTGAAGATCAAACAGCAGTATGATCATGATTAGAATAAAGATGCCAAATGGAGATCATAAACACAATATGATGATCATAATGAAAGTAAAAGTGTGCTGATGTAAATTAGAGATATAAAGAAAGTCATGTGATGCCATGACGAAAATGAGGATTCAATTGAAGTTTACAGAACATGTTTAGCAAAAGAAAACATCTGGATGTTCAAAATAAACAAATCATTAAATGCTGATCATGATGATGAAATATAAGATAAGGTGGACATAACCACTCTTGCTTATTAACAAGTATGCGTGTATTACGAAATTGAATGCTCGCTTGCTTAAATCGCTTGCTCAAAAACGAAATTGAAAGCATTAAATGTGAAATAGTTTGACCAAAGTCACTGCACCGCTTCAAACATACGAATTTGAATGCACATAGAATAAAAATGAATGACAATTTAACGAAATTGGCCTGGAAAACCTAAATTATAGGTTTGCATTCGATTTTGGTCACTGATCTACTACCACGGTTCATTTTCATTCTTTGAGCATTCACTTTGGTTTCATGTCATTCCTTTTAGATTCTACTTTATTCAATTTAAAGAGAAGTTCATTCAATTTAACGACTCAAAGTTGCCATTCAATTTCAAGCCAGCCGGATAGATGTTCAATTTCGTCTTAAGTACCAATTTAATTTATACGTGTAGGAACACAACTTCGCACTTTGAACATTCATATTCAATTCGCATTAAAAAGTTTAAGCGCGTTTCTACGGGTTCTTTATTCCCTGTGATATATTGTATTATATATTCATCTTCACTTCAAAGCTTCATTTAATCATTACATTAAATCGCACTGTATGTATTTCTTTCCTGTCGACCTTTATTCCACTTTCAATCTATCCCCTGGCAGTATGGATGTAACGTTCATAGGGAATGGCCATATCTTAGAATTTCTTGTTTGTCCACATCTATATTTAAATTTTGCATTCCATTCCTGCCTTCCCCGTGTCCATATCATAAGTTACCACAATCGGCTCGGCAGTAGACCTTTTTCACCTAATTAAGGGTATATCGCCAGTGATATAGTCTTGCTGCAGATATTATCAGGAAAAAGTCCCATTTCAAGGTACATTGAGTTTGCACGTTATTCAAAGAGACGAGTAACCACAAAGAATATAAGCAACAAAACGAAAAACACTGCCCAATTTACAGTGTACGTTTAAAATGTTTGCCTTGTTGTGAATTTTTTTATGATTTTCTTCACGTTCTTCAGGCCGAGCTGATGGGAATTTGAAAGTGTTGCAACGCCCTTTTTACACATTTATTTGGGAAACTCATGAAATCGCATGCTAATGAAATTAAAAATGAATGAACTAGTTACCTTTTTGAATGTTGATCTTGGTGATCATTCAAATTCACTCGAACTTGAATGGTCGCATTGTTAAATTGAATGCAAATCTGATGAAATTGAGTGGGAAAACCCACATTTTAATAGAGTTCTCACCTTAGTTTTGTTTCGCAGTTTCCATAGAACCCCCACCAGTGCCAGGACTAATAAGATGACACAGATCACTACAATCAGTATCACATACCGATCATCAAGCGACAGACCTTGAAATGAAATAAAAAAAAGTTTGGATAGTAAACTGTACGTTGTAATATTTGCAGTCTCCGTGATATATAGTCTATAATACTTACAGCTTATTGCAGTTGTAATCGTTTTAGTAGTCTTGGCAAGGTCTCAATCATGCAGGTCCATTTCAATGAGATTAACAGTGATTTCATAGAAAGGATGTTGACAGTGCTTGGCTTGAACTATTTTACATGATATTGTGTAAAACTATGCTTCCTTTTTGTCAGCATCCTCCTCCTCGCACCTCCCCCCTCAATGTTACTGATTCCCAAAGTCACTAAAGAAAGCTACGAGGTTCTGTCACAAATAACCACCCGACTACAAAGTTTAGCGCAGCATTTGGCTTTTTGTTGGGCAATATTTTTTGGAAAACTCTCAATTTTTAGGTGATACGTTATCGGCGTATCACATATTGTGTTTGTACGCGGAATCTTCTTTCTTTTTAGGTGATACGTTATGTGCGTATCACCTATATTGTCTGTACGGATTCTTCTTTTATCATTCCCATTTCTTTTTGACGAATTTTGTGAATGCAGTAACTGAACAATGACTTGACCAATTAACATGAAATTTTCAGTCGTCTTATCTCAAATAAAGAAAACTTTTTATAACGTTAACCTATCTAATATGACGTCATCTTTTTCGCTTGATTTGGATTCCTGATACAAGTAACTTCCAGTAGCAATATCCAATGATTTTCGGTCAATTTAGACCAATAACAAGGTAATGCTCGTGCACCGAGGTCAAAATTCCGCGCGCGCGTATACGTGCAAATATAGTGAAAAAAACGGGTGCACGTCACGAGACCGACACTCACGAGTCATACAGCCCACGAGTTATACTCCCCACTAGTTCTACAGCCCACGAGTTCGACACCAAGCAAATAAAGCCCACGAGTTCAACACCAAGTAAAATAAGCCCACGAGATGGACTGTATGACTCATGGGTGTCGGTCTCGTGGGATGACCCCGGACAGAAGAGCTTAACGTATTATGTAAATGTCATCACTGTCATCATACATTGTAATGTGAAACTATGTAATTTCTATTCTATGAATCTTAAGTAAGAATGTAGTGATATCTCCATTTTTTGATCTTCAGCTGAACTTACTCATTTGACACTGGTCCCCTTCGAAGTTTGCCGGGCATATACAGGTGAATCGATTTATCTCATCTCTACAGACGCCGTTATTCACACAGGGATTGCTGCTGCATTCATCAATATCTATCATTTCAATAGAACAAGAAATATCATTTTCACACATTTAACATTTCAGATTTCACGAGAAGATTCCCTTATTCCTCTTATGCGAATAAAATGTATAAATATGATGATAGAGTTCAAATATTACATTTGAGATAACATGTAGACATTGATGTGTAACATTTATTTGTAATGTTCTATAATATACTACATTAAGCAACTTGAGTTACAGAGATACCAAAATATTATTTTAAATAATCCCTCAGCAGGGCTGCTGGTGGAATATATTACGTAATACAAATTGATTGATTGCTTCATTGTCCGCCGTGAAAATTCTTCGTTCATTGGATACTACAACAAAATAGATAAAATAGGCCTACAGGTCATCTACACCCCCAAAACATTGCACAAAGTGCACCTGAAACTGAAACATAATTATTTATATCGTAATACGTTGACCCAACACTGAAAAATAAATAAATCATATGGGTTTATATCCCACCTTAAAAAAAAATCAAAACAACCACTTATCGACTGATATTTTCTGACCCCCCACCCCCCCCCCCCAAAAAAAAACACCCCAAAACACAACCACCACAACAACAACGACAACAACTACACATAAAACTTGCTAAAGGGGGATTCTCACTGAGCGGCGAATGCTTGACGAACGTAGCGAATTTTGGATTTGGCAACTTTTCTGACGAATGTTGGCCTCTGCCATTAGAGACATTCAGCAATGTTTAGCAACAATTGTAGCAACATTTGAGCGAATGTTTGCGAAAGTGTTTGCGAAAGGCAGTTGGCGACTATAATCGACCGTGTAATGTTAGCGACAGTTTTGCGAATATTAGCAACTATTTGCCAATCGTTAATCACTATTTGTGCATGTTTGAGAACTTTTGCTAACTCCTGGAAAAGTATCAGGCGAATCTATATGGACCCAATCCTATAAACAGGGTGAACAAACCTTCCCCAGCATTCTGATTTCTTCTGACCGCAATAGAAGAATATTTTCGAGATGGATTTCCAGAATATGGAAATGAATTTCTGTCAGGAAGAGGCCTAACGTGCTGCTGCCCTTGAAGAGCCGCTTTGCCTGGCTGCTGCTACAGCTATCGTGCAGCTTAAGAGAAAGAAAGAAGATGAAGAAAAAGAAGAAAGGAAGAAGAAAAGAAAGACTGTTTGGGTCAGAGAGTGGTTGCTGCAGAGAACAGAATTCGGTCAAAATGAAAAGCTCCTTTTAGTGCCTTGTTTCTTCGGCATGGCGACCTACTTGGCAAATTTCTCTCATTGGGCCAATTTTGTGCAGTAAATCATTATAATCACCTGTCGGATGCATTGGTGAAGTAGAGAGAACTTCAGCGACACCGTCTTACAACCGTTTGCAAAGACTTGCGACTGTTTTGTAAACGCTTACTACTGTTTGCGGAAAAATTAATTCGAAGAGAAATTTTTAACATGTTCAAAATGTGTTTGCGACAAGAAAAACTGTTTGCGAATTTTCTTGCAACCTTGCGAACCCTGGCGAAATCCAAAATTCGCAACGTTCGCACGCATTCGCCGCTCAGTGAGATACCCCTTTGATAATTCCATCACTATTTTGTAGATATAAATGAAATCCAGGACAAAAAGAAAAACAAACAAACAAACAAACTTTCTTTAATGTATGGGGGTAATCAGCTACCACAGTATAACAGGGCTTATGTGGTGATACGTTCACCACTATACCCATAAAGTGAACTCTATCTATGCAATTTGTATTTATTCTCGAATGAGTCCTGTAGCCGCAAAATAGTGCAATGTGATTTACCAGTTTCACATAGAAGCCCAGTGTAGCCGTCTGGACACTGGCAGGTAAAGATGACACTGGATCCAAGACAAGTTCCGCCATTTTGGCAGGGTATGCTTGCACATGGATCGACCTCTGTTTGCCGAAAAAAAGACAACAGAAATGGAAGCGAGGAACATTATTAAAATATGCCAGTGGAAGGGGACATTAGCCAGACTAATCATTTAAATGTGAGGAAAGCAGAGCCTGTGCGTTTGTTGCTACCTGTTCATCAGTTTTAGGAAAGGATAAGAATCTGTTCCCATAATCATGTTCGTGCTTTGTGAAAATATCGCACCAAGCAGTAACAGTCGTCACATACTTCTAAGAAGCCCTAATATTACAGATGTTGCTGCTCATCAAGCGTAACAAAATTTTACTGTGGTGGATCAAGGAAATTCTCCTTTTTATTTTTGTTTGTTCTTTTGTTGTTGATCACAAATTAGTTGAATCAAGTAAATGGAAATAAACTCACTGTTTGCGACGTTTCGCCAATTATCAATTGGCTTCTTCGGGCGAATGAAGCTCCCGATGATGGAATGGCCCTTAAATAGTGCGAGATTGTGCAGAGCGCACTGGACCTTGTCCAGCGCGCGAAAGACCGCTTGGGATTTTGCGAACGGCCCGGTCCCACGCGTGCGATAAATTGAAGCGGAGACCTCCTCTCTTGTTAAGTGTAGGTCTCTCCACACGTTCCCAGATGGCTTCCTTGACGCCCCTCTCAAACCACCTGGATTCCCTATCTAGAATAATCACTTCATTGGTGTTAAATGAGTGTTGGCTGGCGTTGATGTGTGTGTATATTGCTGAATCCGGAATGCTTTCTGAGTTACTGGGTCTTCTGTGTTGATTCATGCGAGCTTTTAGTGATTGTTGGGTCTCCCCTATGTAGAAGTCACGGCAATCCTCCTGGGAACATCGGATGCCATAGACTACGTTTCTCTGTTTTTCTTTGGCGACTCGATCCTTGACGTGGACTAATCTCTGCCTTAATGTGTTGTGGGGCTTGAAAGCAGTAGTGACGCCCTGTCTCTGAAACAGCCTTTTGATCTTGTCCGACAGATCATACACGTACGGGATAGTGATGGTGACTTTCCGTCCCTGTACACCGTGGGTTCTCCGTGTGTTCTTGTTTGGTTGTTTCGGGGTGTCGGCTTTAGAGAAGGCCCAGTCTGGGTATCCACATCCAGCTAAGGCGTTTTTGATGTTGGTCTTTTCTTTTTCAACCTCAGGTGGACTGTGAACTATAGTGTCTGCTCTGTGGAAGAGGGTCCTGATGACTGCAAGTTTGTGAACCAAGGGGTGATGTGACTGGAAATTAAGATATTGGTCCGTATGAGTCGGTTTTCTGTACACTGAAGTGGAGAGGGTACCATCTGAATCGACGTGAACCTCAACATCTAGGAATGCCAGATGTCCATCCTTGCATGTTTCTTGTGTAAAGGAAATGTGCGTGTCCAAGGAGTTGATGTGACCGAAGAAAGACGCACTCTCTTCTTCATGGAGGATGACAAAAGTGTCATCCACGTAACGGAGCCAGATACGTGGTTTGTGTCCAGAGTAGGTACTTAGTGCTGTGGTCTCAAATTCTTGCATGTAAATGTTAGCTACTATGGGAGAAACTGGTGAACCCATAGCACAACCATGTTGTTGTATGTAGTGCTTGCCGTTGAAGGAGAAATAGGTTGTACTTAAACAAACTCCTAACGCTTCAACAAACTAATCTATGGAAAGTGAAATACGATCCTTCCAGCTGTTATCCCGACTAAGATATGTCTTAACCACATTTACTGCTTCTGATGAGGGAATCGATGTAAATAGAGCACTTACATCATATGATACTAAGGTTTCGTCGTCCGCTAGTTTAAGGTGTGAAATCTTCTCAACAAAATCTTGGCTGTTTTTCACGTGGTGAGGCGACTTTCCCACTAAGGGACTTAGAATGTTGGCCACGTGTTTGGCGAGGCTGTAAGTCACAGAGCCAATGCAGCTTACAATGGGTCTCACTGGGATGGGGTCAGGTTTATGTATACCTTTGGCAAGCCATAAAATCCTGGTACTGTAGGTTCTGTAGGTGGAGTCAAGAACTGTTTTTGTCTATCGCTGAAACCACCTTCCTTGTGGATCTTGTTAATGACACCAGTTACTGTCTTCCTATATCCATTGGTAGGGTTGTAACCTGTGCTCTTATATGTCTTCTTATCGTCCAACAAATCTAGACATTTGTCAATGTACTTGTCCTTGTCAAGTACAACTACACACCTCCCTTTGCAGGTACAATTACAATGTTCTTATCATCTGCTAACTCTTCCAAAGCACGTCGTTCTTTCTCTGTGATGTTCGGTTTCGGTAATTCAGAGTGACATAATAGGGTACTCACGTCATGCCGTAACTCCTCTGCAGCATCAGGTTTGATGTTACCTAGTCGGATGGCAGACTCTGTAGCGGTAATCAGTTCCGATACGGGTAGTTGTGTAGGTGATGTCGCGAAATTTAGACCTTTTCCCAAGAGAGATTCTTCCTCATGCGATAATTCCCTAGATGACAGATTTCTCACCCAACTCGATGGGACGCTGGATGACACACATGTAGGCTTGCTACGTCTCCAGTTAAGATCCGAATCCACTCGTGATTCACATGTATCGCGGAGCTTCGTGAATTTTCCAATATGGCGCCGTTTGGTGAGCTCGTGTTGTGCCAACTGCGCATGTGTAGTGTAATCCTTGATTTGTCGGACAAACTCGGCTGGAAACTGCTCCCCTATCCTCCTTTCCAAATAATTTTGATGTGCTTTCAAATTATCCAATTTGTGATTGATTTGTCTGACCCTTTCGTTGAGTAATTTGAGTACGTTCGCAAAATCCCAAGCCGTCTTTCGCGCGCTGGACAAGGTCCAGTGCGCTCTGCACAATCTCGCACTATTTAAGGGCCATTCCATCACCGGGAGCTTCATTCGCCCGAAGAAGCAAATTGATAATTGGCGAAACGTCGCAAACAGTGAGTTTATTTCCAGTTACTTGATTCAACTAATTTGTGATCTTGTAGTTCGTCTGGATGAATGAGAAGAATTTACATCAGTCTTCTTTTGTTGTTGTTATTATTTTGTTCAATCAGATTTAGCCTCCTTTTTTTCCAATAATACCCTTTTCTTACCAGTGGTGGCCGAGTCTGTGCCAACCACCAACTGGGAGCCGTCATTCCTGAAAGCCACCACTCTGATGCTATACGTTCTCCCGGAGATGAGGTTAGGGATAGTGATTGAGTTCGCTCCGTTAGACACCAGTGAAGCCTGTGAGTTATCAGAAGTGTAAGTGATCTGATACACAGTGGTATTGGGGACTGCCGTCCAATTCGCAAAAATTGTGGTTTCTGATGTCGCCGTAGCAGTTGTGGCCAACAGAAAATCTGAGAAAACAGAACAACGAATTGCAGGAAAAAAGATAAAGAATTAGGAGGACTAATGAAGCCGGAAGAAAAGGAATACTAATTACAACATGTACAATATCCATTCTGACAATGGCCATCATCATCGCACAAAACATTGCAAAGCGGAAATGTAACACTTGAGCTGAACAATAACACAGTTATGTGCCTTACCATTCATTGCCATTACTACCTGCACTGACAACAGCATCACATGTTCATTTTCATGCAAATATTTGGGAAATATATGGTAATTTGTGGAAATATAGGTGGTAAGGCCAGAAATGGAAGCGAGGAACATTATTAAAATATGCCAGTGGAAGGGGACATTAGCCAGACTAATCATTTAAATGTGAGGAATGCAGACCCTGTGCGTTTGTTGCTACCTGTTCATCAGTTTTAGGAAAGGATAAGAATCTATTCCCATAATCATGCTCGTGCTTTGTGAAAATATCGCACCAAGCAGTAACAGTCGTCACACACTTCTAAGAAGCCCTAATATTACAGGAGTTGCTGCGCATCAAGCATAATAAAATTATAACTTTTATTGTGGTGGATCAAGGAAATTCTCCTTTTTATTTTTGTTTGTTCTTTTGTTGTTATTATTTTGTTCAATCAGATTTAGCCTCCTTTTTTCCAATAATTCCCTTTTCTTACCAGTGGTGGCCGAGTCTGTGCCAACCACCAACTGGGAGCCGTCATTCCTGAAAGCCACCACTCTGATGCTATACGTTGTCCCGGGGATGAGGTTAGGGATAGTGATTGAGTTCGCTCCGTTAGACACCAGTGAAGCCTGTGAGTTATCAGAAGTGTAAGTGATCTGATACACAATGGTATTGGGGACTGCCGTCCATTTCGCAAAAATTGTGGTTTCTGATGTCGCCGTAGCAGTTGTGGCCAACAGAAAATCTGAGAAAACAGAACAACGAATTGCAGGAAAAAAGATAAAGAATTAGGAGGACTAATGAAGCCGGAAGAAAAGGAATACTAATTACAACATGTACAATATCAATTCTGACAATGGCCATCATCATCGCACAAAACATTGCAAAGCGGAAATGTAACACTTGAGCTGAACAATAACACAGTTATGTGCCTTACCATTCATTGCCATTACTACCTGCACTGACAACAGCATCACATGTTCATTTTCATGCAAATGTTTAGGAAATATATGATAATTTATGGAAATATAGATGGTAAGGCCAGAAATGGAAGCGAGGAACAATATTAAGATATGCCAGTGGAAGGGGACATTAGCCAGACTAATCATTTAAATGTGAGGAAAGCAGAGCCTGTGCGTTTGTTGCTACCTGTTCATCAGTTTTAGGAAAGGATAAGAATATATTCCCATAATCATGTTCGTGCTTTGTGAAAATATCACACCAAGCAGTAACAGTCGTCACATACTTCTAAGAAGCCCTAATATTATAGGTGTTGCTGCGCATCAAGCATAATAAAATTATCACTTTTATTGGGGTGGATCAAGGAAATTCTCCTTTTTATTTTTGTTTGTTCTTTTGTTGTTGTTATCATTTTGTTCAATCAGATTTAGCCTCCTTTTTTCCAATAATTCCCCTTTCTCACCAGTGGTGGCCGAGTCTGTGCCAACCACCAACTGGGAGCCGTCATTCCTGAAAGCCACCACTCTGATGCTATACGTTGTCCCGGGGATGAGGTTAGGGATAGTGATTGAGTTCGCTCCGTTAGACACCAGTGAAGCCTGTGAGTTATCAGTAGTGTAAGTGATCTGATACACAGTGGTATCGGGGACTGCCGTCCAATTCGCAAAAATTGTGGTTTCTGATGTCGCCGTAGCAGTCGTCCCCAACAAAATATCTGAAAAAAAAAATAATATGCAGGAACAAAGACAAAGAATTACGGTGGCTAATGAAGCCGGAAGAAAAGGAATACTAATTACAATATCAATTCTGACAATGGCCATCATCATCGCACAAAACATTGCAAAGCGGAAATGTAACACTTGAGCTGAACAATGGAAGATTAAACGAGAACTTATTGGAGGGTGAGATTACGTCATTTATGAGATCCCGTTTGTGCGCTCGCCACTCAATATCAGAAGGAAGAATGTGACCACTGATGTAGGAAGATAATGACATTAAATTACCGTTTGAAATTGAGGGAGGGTGAGGTGGGGCGTAATCTCACCCTCCGATTACTCATAAAATTGATATCAAACTTCAAACGGTAAGTTCTCGTTTAATCTTCCATTTATTGTACATCGTAAGTTCGTGAGAGATTACGTCATATATGAGATTTCAAAGCCAGTGGTTACATTTTCTAGGCATCCCCCCCCCCCCGAAAAGGGATAGGAAGCGTACCTTAGATACATGTAGAGGTCCCGTTACAACTCTCATCAGGGCTGAATGCTGCAGAAATATTGTGTCTCCAAGAGTTCACTAGTTCAGGCAGTTCAAAGACGTGTCTGCCCAAATCTTTAGGGCTTCGTAGTCTAATTTTTGATAATTGTTTCTGCAAAGGTGTTCTCAGCAGGACAGGGCTTGTTGTAGTACTTGCGAAAGGTTCTTTCGTTGGCCCAACCTGCTTGCGCTGGTATCTTAGATACTGGGAAATTTCCCTTGTTTGCTGCGGAAGTAGACGCTGCCCGAGTAGAATGCGCCTTGTAGATCCCCGCATCTATACCCGCAGCCTCCAAAGCCTCCTTAATCCAGCGAGCGATTGTTTGAGAGGATACCCTGTGATAAGGTTTCTCGTTGCTAACAAAAATGTACCGCTCACTAGCTCTGATCCTGCGGGTCCTGCAGATGTATTCCTGCAGGTACCTGACCACACAAAGTCTCCTGTCCACTGGTGGTTATGCCTGGAGCTTGACACTGTGTGAGTAATTTCCAGGCTTGCTCTGTTCTAGGAGGTCATGAAAGTGGAAAGTGCAAGTCCCATGCCAGCAGCCAGGGTTTCCAGATAATTAATTTTATTCTCCCTGGCTTTTTGCAGCTCGTCTTCATTCCACCTACCCCCTGTATGGGTGGTATGATCAGATGCCCCCAGCCCTTGCCACTGGCATCTGTGCACAATTCGAGCATGGGTTTAGGGTGTCGTAAGGGTGAGAAAGCTGACTGCACATTGTCTATCCACCATTGCAGCTCTTGTTTTGCTACCAAAGATAGGCCAATTTTTCTGTAAAAATGCCCCTTATTCACTTTGAGTGCTTTGATTTTGTCCCTTTCTAAAGCCCTGTAATAGCGCTGTCCGTACTGGACTGCGGGAAATGATGCTACCATTTTCCTGATAATTCTAGCCACCTTCCTGATGCTGGGGTTTACTGTATGCAGAAGTTCAGTGCACAAGGACTGTATTTCCTCTGATTTGTTATCAGGCAGTCGAATTGTCATGGTCTGAGTATTGAGGATGAAACCAAGAAATTGTATCTCTTGAGTGGAGCATAGTACCCAGATTTATCTGGGTGTACCAAGAACCCAAGTTGTGCAAGGATGCTAGTGGTTTCCAAAACCGTTTGCATAGTTTGATTCTCACTTTCTCCAAGAATGAGTATATCGTCAAGGTATCCAATTACTACATGCCCTTGCTCTCTCAGTAATGTGAATACAGGTCTCAGCAGTTTAGTGAACAATCTTGGCGCCGTGCTCAGGCCATTAGGCAGTACTTTGAATTGCCAAAGTTGATTTTTCCAGGAGAACTTTAAGAACTTCCTGCGTGTTGGATGCACAGGTACTGTGTAGTACGCGTCCCGAAGGTCGTCTGAAGCTAAGAAGCTATTTTCTGAAATGAGTTCGATAGCGGTATGGATATGTTCCATCTTTAAATGCTGGTACTGGAGATGTTTGTTGAGGTCAGATAGATCTAGGATAATGCATGTACCCCCATCCTTTTTTAGGTCGTGGAAAAATAGACACGAATTCTCCAGGTTCCCCATGGCATGGCTCAATTACTCCCTTGCCATGGAGTTTAGAAAGTTCAAGATCAATACCAGCCTCTTCAGTTTTATCACACCGAAATAGGTAAGGGGGTTTAGCTTTAGATGGTGCACCCATCTCTTCACTGAATTCAAGCCTGTAACCACTTACAGCATTGAGCACATGTGGGTCTGTAGTAATTTTGCGCCAATTTGAGAAGAATTGCTTCAGTCGACCTCCTACCATATAGGTTCTACATTATGACATAGCTTTGCATAATCATTAGAATCAGATGTCATATCTACCTCGTCAGTTGAACTGGAGGTTATCGTGCGCTCTTCATCCCTGGGCCTTGCTTGCTGCCGCAGTGCGGTTGGTGCTGGCTGGGATGTGTGAAGGTGTGGGGAGCCGACATCTTCCCCCTCCCCTTGAGGCGCTGGCCTAAAAAAGCGTGGCTGGTAGCTTTTGTCCACGGTCCTTTTTTGCCTGTAGGCCAAGTCACATCGCTTGTACTTGCACGAGATGTAGTCCAGCCCGCGTCGCGGTACTGTTGGGGCAAATTCGAGCTTCCTGATGATGGAGTAGTCTTGCTCCTGCCCTTGCCCTATGTACTCCTGCCATAGTCATATGGGCTGAAACGCTGTTTTTTGTATTGTCTGCTATGTTCACTCCTGAGGACACCCTCAGTTGCTTTTTGTTCCTCTCTTATGTCTTTCATTTGCTTTCCGAAGTCGTTATTCATGAATTCCTTACGCAAGGAATTTAACTCGAAGTTTGCACTGCACAGAAGTGCTAGTGCATCTCGTTGCTGTTCAGAGATATCTTGTGCTGACACGTACGGTATGTATGTAGGCGTTGATACCTCTCGTGAGATTCTTTTGGAGTCTCTGAAATTTGAGGTCTCGTGTCTCTGAAAAGGCAGGTAGCCCATTCCAGATTCTTTGGTTGACTTTCGGCACATCCACCAGCTCACAGTTGCCGGGAATGGGGTATTTAGTGATTGTTTCATCTACCACTTTGGGCTCGAGCTGGTGGGTCAAAAGGTAGGCCGTAGACTTAGCAATTTCTGGGTCAATGGGGGAGGGGGGGGGGGGGACCAACTTCCTCAGCCATAGCAAATTTGGCTGCAATGTTTGGAACTTTCTCCACTATAGAAGGGGGAACTTCGCCTTCTTCAATATCAAATTTGTCATCCAGCCAACTATCCCTTTGACCTGGTTGGGTTATCTTAGAGTTCTCATCCATATCTCGGTCCAGAAATGGTGCTGCATACTCATCATCATAATGGCAGTCAGTATCTGCCGAGTCTGAAGGGGAGTATTCAGAACGAGTCCTGATACTCTTTCCATCGCCACCGCCTTCACGAGCTGGTGTCTGCTTTGCTGACTGCGCCTCCACAAATTGAACAATCATAGCTAACTGGCCGTCGAGCTTGCCGAGTCTGTCCTCCAAAGTTGAAACTTTAGAGGCCAGTGAAGCAGGGGTTTTCACTGATTTGTTTGCACCTGTACTACCGCTATATAGGGTTAGCACTGCCTGTAAATGTAGTAGTACTATTACTATATAGTACCTACCTTGCCGGCTTTGGCAGGCGTTTTGGCGTTCGGAGATCGAACAGTTTTCTGCTTGCACTCCTGCTGTGAGTGCTGGTCTATGCGACCGCGACCTCCGCCAGTGGTTGCCGGGGACGCGACTGGTGTCAGCGGTGGTGCAGCTGCGCCGCCCACGTTGGGAACGTTGGTCGAAGTCATTAATTTTGTTGGCTGTTCGGCCGGAGAAATTGATCGTCAAAACCAGAAAAAATCTCTTGTTGAGGTTACTTTGGCTATGGCGTCGATCCAACACGATGAAAACTCGAAAGTTGCACTAAAATTGCAAGTAAATTGGCCAATTTTCCGAGCACAGAAATTCGCTTGTAAGCAAGATGGCGGCGACTAACGAATTGAGTGGCGCGCGCACTAGCGGGATCTCATATATGACGTAATCTCTCACTAAATTACGGTATAAAATAACAGTTATGTGCCTTACCATTCACTGCCTTTACTACCTGCACTGACAACAGCATCACATGCTCATTTTTTTTTTTTTTTTGCAAATGTTTAGGAAATATATCGTAATTTATGGAAATGTATGGTTGAGAAATGAGAGTGGTTGCTGCAGACAGACTTCGGTCAATATGAAAAGCTCCTTTTAGTGCCTTGTTTCTTCGGCATGGCGACCTACTTGGCAAATTTCTTTCAATGGGCCAATTTTGTACAGTAAATCATTATAATCACTTGTTGGTTGCATTGGTGAAGTAGAGAGAACTTCAGCGACACCGTCTTACAACCGTTTGCGAAGACTTGCGACTGTTTGCGGAAAAATAAATTCGCAGAGAAATTTTGAACATGTTCAAAATTTCTCTGCGAATTTATTTTTCCGCAAACAGTAGCAAGCGTTTGCGACAAGAAAAACTGTTTGCGAATTTTCTTGCAACCTTGCGAACCCTGGCGAAATCCAAAATTCGCAACGTTCGCAAGCATTTGCCGCTCTGTGAGATACTCCTTTGATAATTCCATCATTATTTTGTAAATATAAATGAAATCCAGGACAAAAAGAAACAACAAACAAACAAACTTTCTTTAATGTATGGGGGTAATCAGCTACCACAGTATAACAGGGCTTATGTGGTGATACGTTCACCACTATACCCATAAAGTGTACCCTATCTATGCAACTTGTATTTATTCTCGAATGAGTCCTGTAGCCGCAAAATAGTGCAAAGTGATTTACCAGTTTCGCAGAGAAGCCCAGTGTAGCCGTCTGGACACTGGCAGGTAAAGATGATACTGAATCCAAGACAAGTTCCGCCATTTTGGCAGGGTATGCTTGCACATGGATCGACCTCTGTTTGCCGAAAAAAAAAGACAACAGAAATGGAGGCGAGGAACATTATTAAAATATGCCAGTGGAAGGGGACATTAGTCAGACTAATCATTTAAATGTGAGGTAAGCAGAGCCTGCGCGTTTGTTGCTATCTGTTCATCAGTTTTAGGAAAGGATAAGAATATATTCCCATAATCATGTACGTGCTTTGTGAAAATATCGCACTAAGCAGTAACAGTCCTCACATACTTCTAAGAAGCCCTAATATTACAGGTGTTGCTGCGCATCAAGCATAATGAAATTATAACTTTTATTGTGGTGGATAGGGGAAATTTTGCTTTTTATTTTTGTTTGTTTGTTACTTCGTTCAATGAGATTCAGCCTCCTCATTTCCCATAATTCCCTTTTCTTACCAGTGGTGGCCGAGTCTGTGCCAACCACCAACTGGGAGCCGTCATTCCTGAAAGCCACCACTCTGATGCTATGCATGTACGTTGTCCCGGGGATGAGGTTAGGGATAGTGATTGAGTTCGCTCCGTTAGACACCAGTGAAGCCTGTGAGTTATCAGTAGTGTAAGTGATCTGATACACAGTGGTATCGGGGACTGCCGTCCAATTCGCAAAAATTGTGGTTTCTGATGTCGCCGTAGCAGTCAACAGAAAATCTGAAAAAAGAACAATGAATTACAAGAAAAAAGATAAAGAATTAGGAGGACTAATGAAGCCGGAAGAAAAGGAATACTAATTACAATATCAATTCTGACAATGGCCATCATCATCGCACAAAACATTGCAAAGCGGAAATGCAACACTTGAGCTGAACAATAACACAGTTATGTGCCTGATCATCCATTGCCATTACTACCTGCACTGTAGCCATGGCAGCATCATATTAATTTTTATGCAAATGTTTAGGAAATGTATGGTAAGGCACATAGCTGTGCCAATTGTTCAGCTCAAGTGTTACCAGCCTTTTACAAAGGCAGCTCGCTAGAGTAAGTTTGAGGACACCCACACAGAGAGCAGTGGACTTGCACACACAGCGCGCGAGCGGCGAGCTGCGAGCGCTCCGATCCATAAATAGGGAGCTTTAGATTTTTGTGACGGGGACGTTCAGAGGAAAAAAAAAAAGAAAGATGTTCTGAGCATGCGCAAAAACGCGCGTCAAGTCGATATAGCTTGCGTCGTCTGAGTTCTTCACTACGCGTTCTTGGCTATTTTTACGTCTGCTCAATTCACGACGTAGAAAGCTACTTCATGCACCCATCATATGGGGGCGTCCCAGCGTAATCTAAAGTGACTTTTCAGCACGACGCAAGGGGAGAGGAGAACGTCCAGCTCAAGCGTCGTCTCAAACGTCCGCGCCGCAAATCTAAAGCTCCCTATTATTTATTGTGTGCGAGTCCACCGCTCGCTGCGTGCGAGTCCATTGCGAGCTTCCTTTGCAAAAGGATGAAGTCTTACAGGAGGATGACATCACAGCCGGAGTATGAATAGAAATGAGATGGAGGAAGTGGGGCTTAAGAAATTTGAAAAAGATGTTTAAAAATGAGTGCTGCATATTTTCATGGAGCACTTAGCGATTTGGTTATGTTCAGACCAAAAGGCAGCAATAGAGCTCAACGTAAATTTGCATTGCAATGGGGGAGTCCAGGGCCCCATTTACTATCATTTTCTTATCAAAACTGCGTTGGAACGAAGAATTGGGTAACAATATTGTAGTGGATATTTCAGGGCCATTTCATAAGATTAAGTCAAACAATCCCATGAAAATTAATTTACCTGATTCGAGGGATTGAAAAAGCGTAGACAAGCATCCGTATATTCCCTTTATGAACATCTTACCCAAAGTAACTGGAGTGAACGGAGCAAAGGGGCTTCTGAAAGGTTCGATATTAGATAGAACAGAAAATATATAAGCAGCTCCTGGCGTCAGTCCCTGTAGCAGGACACTGCTGGCATTATGGGGTCGAAAAATCTCATGCTATGTCGGTGGACCCGTCAATAGAATAGGCAATGACGTAATCAATGAAATAGAACCTTTTAATTGGGGAGTCCAGGGCCCCATTTCACTAAAAAAAAAAAATAAAAAAAAATAAAAGAAAATAAAAAAAAATTATGATATGTTGTTGTTGTTGTTATTTTAAAGATCGAAAGAAGAGAGAGAGAGAGAAATGGGGCCCTATACAAATAATTTGCCCCAGACAGCACTTATAACATAAAACAAACATTATAGATCTTAAAGAGATATAAACAAGAATATTAAATGCATACCAAGTCTCCTCGAGGGAGCTCATATCGTCTCCACGAGGGAGCTCATATTGTCTCCACAAAGGAGCTCATAAAGTCTCCACGAGGGAGCTCATATTGTCTCCATAAAGGAGCTCATTATATCTCCACGAGGGAGCTCATATATGATTATATGATAGCAACTCTTGTTGGAATGGCAATTGTCATAATAACGACCAGAATCCAGCTTCCTGATTGGCTGTTGCTCTGGAAAATTACCACTCCAGCAAAAGGTGTTATCCTAACATCTTTTATGAAATGGGGTTTATGGAGGTGATTTTCATAATTCACATTATGTAGTTCATAAATCGACAGCTCCTTGTTTAAATTTGTGGAATTGATTGTGGTCATAGAGCAGAGAAACCAATATTCCGAAAAAAAGAACCCAAAAAACTTTACACTGAACAAGGATGGTGAAATAGCAGCTTCACCATGAATGGGCCTGTGATCTGGTGCGAGCTGCGGTGAGGTCGTAAAGTGGGCGACCAAAGCTCGCACCCGATCGCAGCAGCTCGCCGCCGCAAAGGTGAGGTCGCTTGATTTCGCAAGGTTTTGGACATGTTCAGACCTGCGGTTAGGTCGCGCCAACTCGCAATCAGGTCGCACAGTGAGCGACCCCAGATCGGCCTAGATCGCACGCCGGGCAAACTCGCACGCATTCAGGCCGACCTGCTCGTCTTTCCCAAAAGGGTAGAAAACTCAGAGAATTCGTGGGTAAGTTGAGTTTTGAAGACTCAAGTCTAACTATTGATTTAGTCTGATAAGAAAGATTAAAGGTCCTGTTTACCTTTGGGAGCAGTGGTGTAAAAAATGTTCAAGATATTACATTTAATGCATATGTGTTGGTCTGATGTATCACAAAACATGCTACATATACAATTTTTGCAATAATGCCTAAGATATAAGAAGATATCAATATTTTTCTCATTAAACCGCAACTGCAGACGGTTTAGTCTGGAAGGCATTTTCATTATAACTATTGTTCGCATTTTGTGTGTTTAAAAATACTTAACATCGATTTTATGGATTCAAATTGTTGCAGTGGTTGTTTCTATTCCTAACTCACATTTTAGAACTATTTTTAAAGCACCAGTGCTGGGCTTTTGTTTCTTCTGCAAATTATGAATTATGGCTTTAAAATCTTACAAGTTATAAACCCTGTAACAGTCAAAATTTGATCAAAGTCAGAAAAATAGGAAAATTATGGCATTGTAAAGTTTCACTAATTTTTGCAGAACAGTTCTCGTACAGTTGATATTAGTATGCAAATGAGTTGATGATGTCATCAAATCTCAATTTTCATTGCTAGTGTACAAAAGTAATGACAAACATTCAATGTTTCTAATATCAAAGTGTAAAATATGATGTTATTCCTGGTTAAATAACTTGAATAATGATTAGTAAGACATATCAGGATTTGAGACCCAGGCTAAATTGTGTTTGAATAATCCACTGGAAATGTGAAAATGTATGTAGAACCAATGCGGCAAATTGTGAAAAATGGAATCATAACGTCACTATTTGAATATTCGTATTGACTGTTCACGAACTGTTTCCAGAAAAATTAACGAAACTTCAAAATGTCATAACTTCCTTATTTTCATCCAATTTTGATAAAATTTTCATTGTTTTTGCTAGAAAATCATTCCTTCCTTTCAAACTAACTTTCAACTGCACTGTAATTCTCCTTTTTGCCACATAGTTAAAAATATCAATGTAAGAAGACACTACCTATTCCATTAAAAGCCCCATTATCGCTAGATCCTGAGCAAGAAGAGCTAATCGAGCAGTAAGACATGGACCAACAGTTATTAAAGACTTGCTCTACAATGAAGTGGCAGTTGGATACCACAATAGGCCCAGAAAGGAGAAGTAGTGGGCCGAAGGGACCTCCAAGCGGGACTTATGTATTAAGGCCGCTAATTATTGGTTGGCCTGCAGTGCAGAAACCCTCAGAAAAAACCTTTCAAAAGCTGATGATATGAATTGCATACATTCTTCCTTGATATAAGTGACGTAATAAGGCATCATATTACATGTAGTATTCATGTACACGATTCGCCACGCTTGCCATCAAAACTCCTTCACTCATTTTCATCATTACAATATCTTGTTCTTTAGCATTGAATTGGTGGATGTGATTAAGTTTCCCTCTTTTTATCACCTCTGTTTCAAGGTAATATAGGCTTCCCGCCCAATTTCATCAGATTTGCATTCGAATTAATGAAAAGACGTTCAAATTCAAGCGATTTTGGTCACTGCTCTACTCTCACGGTTGTTACGGTCTTAAAGTGTAACTTGATGCCTAGGCTTCTGAAAATTTGTCTCGCGTATAGAACCTCACCTGTGGTTTTGGATACGTTATATGGGCCAGTTCTTTCGAGGGTTATGTCGCCAGTTTTGCTGGTTGTCGAGGTCATTCATGCTTCAAGTTCATCCACTAATTCTGTCCGTGTTCGAGATGTTCACGCATACTCTGTAATGTAGCAGCGGCTAAAATCGTGTATGAATGTAGTGTAAAATGTACGCTTGTTTGAAACAGCTGAGTAACTACAAAAAATAAAAGCAGCAACGAAAAAGACTGCCCATACTTTTAGTGTAGTTGTTTGCCTTATCGTGAATTAGAATTCCTTAACGCTCTCCACGGCGGTGCTGATGCGAATTTGAATGCGTTGCACTTGCATTTTTAATTTGAATGCCCCTTTTCCACCCTTGTGTGAGAAACTCATGAAATCGCATGCTGATGAAATTATATTGAATGAACTAGTTACCTTTTTGAATTTCGATTTCGGTGATCATTCAAATTCACTCGTACATGAATGAACGCATCGTTAAAGAGAATGCAAATCTGATGAAATTGGGCGGGAAAAAAGGCAAAAGTCGACTATTTCGAAATACATTGCATATTTCAATAAATAGATAAATAGATAACTACAATGAATATAAGAAACAACGAAAAATACTGCCCAGTGTTGCAAATGTTTGCTTTATCGTGAATTTGAATTCCTGAACCTTCTTCACGACGATGCTGATGAGAATTTGAATGCGTTGCACGTGCATTTTTTATTTAAGAAACTTATGAAATCGATCGCACGCTGATGAAATTGAATTGAATAAACTAGTTTTTACTTGTTTGAATGTTGATCTCATTGATCATTCAAATTCACTCGAACTTAAATGATCGCATTGTTAAATCCATTGCAAATCCGATGAAATTTGGCGGGAAAGCCTATAATAGCAGCATGGTGCTCAGGCTATTTTGACTCCTTTGCCAAGATGCCTGCATGAACTCACTTGTTCTAGCCGAGTCGGACCCGGCCACACTGGAGCCAGCAGCCGTGACGGCCTCCACCACAGCTGTGTACAGGGTATCTGGTGTGAGACCCTGAAAAAACACGGAAGACTGGTCGGCAGCCACCGTTTGAGTATATTCCTGCGTCCCGTCCTCGCTGAACAGATGGACCCGATAGGACTGGACACCAGCTATAGGAACTGTCCACAAGACTTTCATCTCCCGTGATGTTACCGTTCCGATGCTTACACTAGCCAAAGCACCTTAGATACGACAAGAACATGATTGACACATACAACCGTTTCTATATGCTTCAAAAAATCTTTACTCTTATATCATGAGAGTATACCTTTTGAAGTATCATTTTCATATAAAAACTGCGTTGGAACGAAGAATTTGGTATCAATATTACAGTGGATAATTCAGGGCCATTTCATAAGATTAAATCAAACAATCCCATAACAATCAATTTGCCTGATTTGAGGGATGGGAAAAGCATAGACAAGCATTCATGTATTCCCTTAATGAACATCTTACCCAAAGTAACTGGAGTAAACGGACCAAAGGGGCTTCTGAAAGGTTCGATGTTAGTTAAAACAGAAAATGTATAAGAAGCTCCTGGCGTCACTCCCTGTAGCAGGACACTGCTGGCATCCTGGGGTCGAACAATCTCAATGGCATCGTTGGACCAGGCAATAGAATAGGCTATGACGTAATCAATGAAATAGTTGTTTGGTGGAGAAGGAGGGTCCCATCTGAAGAGGAGGGATGTGAAGCCCGGAAGCTGGTACAGAAGTATATTTTCGGGTGGTTTCGGTGCTGGAGGTAAAAGCGAAAGAAAGGAATAGCACGTATTATCTATATAAATACAGAACATAGAGAGTCCATATTCTCCGCAAGAAGTGATCATAAGAAGAACACACCGTACTACTCATGAACGTCTCTTGTTGCTGGAAACCTTTGTCCAGTTAAACATGAAATTTTATATAACACCTATAGATAGAACCTTGTCATTTGATTGTTTGCTATTGATCATTCGTCCCATATTACTATTACGTCATCATTCGTGAAACTGTGGCCCCATTTACCGTGCAATCTCGGATCCGTACGATTCGGCACGGAACGCTTGCGTTTGCAGTGTGTCAATGCGACAGCGCGCTAGTGTATAAGCGCTATTTATTTGTGAGCACTCTCGATCTCAGATCTCGCTCATTCTCTCTTGTTTCTAAATTCATAATACATCAAATGACAAGGATCTATTTTAGGTGTAATATAAAATGAATAATGAATGTTTTTCATTCGTGCAGCGGACAGAATATTTCATTCGGTGAAAGATGAAATATCTGATCCATTCAACTTGGATGCACCTCGTTAAATAGAACATTTTTTTGATCTTTCACCTCATGAAATATTATGTCCATTGCACTCATGAACATTCACATTGATTTCTCTTCGACAAAAATAGTGATCTTGGTGACTTGTTTAACAAATTTTCAAAAGGTTCTGATCTCGAAAAGAACTGTATGAACGGAGTTACATATTTACATTAACATTAGTTAAGATAATCACACCCTGCTTGTGTACTGATTTGAACGGAGCAAAAAGACAAATTGATTCAATTATAATCATTTTGATGTCCTCAACATGTCGAATTTTCTTTGTTGAACTATAGATGAAATACACATCTCGGTCCTGCACTCACATGTGAATGTAGTTTGTCTAGCAAAGTTGTTTACTGAGCTGCCAATGACAGTGTTGATGTCAATGGTGCACTCGGTCCCTGGTGTGAGTCCTTCGAAAGAGTGCTCCATGTTCGGCTGAGGTGTCCGACTTGTTGGTCCTCGCACCACCTGCCCGTTGGCGTCCACCAGCGAGATGATGTAGGAGGTGATAGGGAGAGACGCGTTGTGCTCCCAAACCATATTGATGAATGTTGTGTTGTAGAAGTCTATTGTTATCAACGTATAACTCGCTGCAAAGGAATATTGACAAGGCTAGACTGGACATATGTAGGCCTATTTGTTAACACAGACAAACAGACAGACACATACATACACGCACACACACACACACACACCCACATGTTTGTTTGTTTGGTTGGTTGGTTTTATTTCTGCCTTTCTCCAAATCACACATAACAAAAGAATACATATATTTAGAAATTAACATTACACGACGCATAAGCTAGCATATACTGTCTTACAAATTAATTCAAAGTATACATAGTACGTACCATGGTACATTATGAACATGACAGTACCGGGTATTCGATGTATGAGACGTGTAGCATAATATCATACACACAAAAAATGTTCAGAAGGAAATCGTGAAATTAACAGTTGTAAATTATCTAGATGATGATTGATTATTCATTCAGAATATGTCATGTCGTTACAATAAACGAATTTCAGGAAAAAGATAAAAGAGGGGTATTTGAATGAATTGATTTTAGAATTGAGCATTTTTAGACATTATAATAACAGAAAAGCAGGAGACCGCGATCATAAGCAGCAGCTTGACATGGAGCGAGGCCTCGGGGTAAAATTCGAAACTTAAATTCGATTTACATAACAGTATAACGGACGTGACTGCAAAATAGAATCAATAATCAAATCCAAAATATCGTAGTAATTAATTTGTGAGGTCAAAAAGAATAGAAGGGAAAATTCAATATAGTAATTATGTATGTCGAACTTTACAAGTCCAACACCACTCAGACATATACACTGTGTCTTCCTCGGGTTCTCTGTTAAATATTCAAGCTCATGAAAACAAAACCCCCCAAAAGAGCAAAAAAACCAAAAACAAACCGGGAAACTAAGTGTATGGTTATAATACATCCACGCTTTTTGGCAACTCTCTACTAGGTTCGTACTGATTATGATACTCTGTATGAGCAGAAAGGGACGATACTGCGGTCTGAGGCCCTCACTTTTTGTCCATCAGGCAGTGGCAGAACTATAGCACTGAGCTGACTTCTGTTCACAATGCACAGTAGATGAATATTGGAACGAGTTAAACACTGTCACTTTACTTTCTGTGAGGCTTCTTCAATGTATGGGTCCTAAGGATTACATTGGAGCAGTAGAATAAGAGACAAAATTATTGCGTTGTTTATGTTGAACAAAATGTTGAATGTGTAGAAAAAAATATTTGGCGACTCGTCGAAACTTAATTGAATGAATGAAAAAAATGAGCTTTGTTTCAAAATATAGCACGAGGCAAATAGAAAGAGTACTCTTTTTTAATTGTTGTGTTCTTTTATCCATACTATTCGAATTTTAACTGATCTTTATTGTCCTTTCTCACCTTGGAAAGAATTGAAGGAGGGAGCTAGGACTTGAAGAGGTCCAGGCGTCCTTAGTCCATTTCTCTGACTATAAAGCTCGAATTGATAGTCAGAGTTGGCGATCAGGTTTGTAGCTAGGTATGAGTTTCTCGTATGAGTGAGGTCAACACTGGTTACAGAATCTCCACTGGAGGTAGCAAAGACGACTACAAAGCCATCTACTCCAGATGAAGGTATGTTCCAGTTGATTTCATAACTCGTCTCAGACACCTGTTGTACGGTTCCACCATTAGGAGCGACCGGCAGGACTGGGTTAGAGAGAGGAAACGTTAATAAGACTCAATCTCTGATACAGACGAGCCTCTACAAAACTTTAGGTGAGAAGTAAGGACCGCCTCAAGATATGAGTAGGATTGACTATTGAAAAACTAGCTTGCTGGTAATAGCTGTACATGCTATAATGTTTCTGTGTTCTTCATAATTTATTATGGTTTATTTCAGAAAATATTGAAGAAAAAAAAAGTCTGTCAGATTATCGTCGAACTTCATCATGCAACAGCAGCTACTGATAGCAGTCCTGACGATTATAATGCTCCAAAGATATTTTTAATGAAGCTGTTCTTGTTACTTAAAAAACGATAACCCATCGACAACAACATCGACAATTATTATAACCAGCCAGGAAGATGAGTATTTTATGAAAATGTAATTGAAGCAATAAAGATTTGAATCCTTTGTTTTTGTGCTAATCATGACAGAGGGGCCTAGATTGTAAAATTCCACGATAATTTTGTAATTGACACTATTGAGTTCACATCTGTAAGTTTCGCCAGTACTAAACAACTTTGGCAAATACATTACACATTCCGGGTTACCTTTACGTGACGATGAATTAGGTGACTGTTGTGAGTGTCGACATTCAAATTAGGGGCGGATCCGAGAATTCCGTAAAGGGGGGGGGGGGGGGGGGAAGCAAACAATATTTCTGGTGCCACTTCCGGGTTTAATCAGCTGACAAAAAAAAAACAAAAAAACAAACAAACTAAAAATAAAAAAGGCTCCTGTGCAATTTCTCCTGCCACTTCCGGGTTTCATCGACTGACTTCTTGTTTTTTTCTTATTTCTTTTTGCGCCCCCTCCCGATCGGCCACTGCCAGTGGTATGATAAAGTGACTAATTGATGATAATTTCCTCATGTACCAACGCGAATATATAACTGTTGATGCTAAACCTGTCATAAATAGAAACGACAGGGCGGTTTCAAAATACCACTTACCACCAGCCGGCGGGTTAGTTGTTATATCAGTGGCCTGCACGGAATTTTCTGGCAAGATACCTCCACCGGTAATAGAGACAACAAAAACATTAGTGGACCTAGCTCCATTTAGGGTTTCGTTGCGTAGTGCGACTGTTGTTCGGGTCCCATCGAAGATGTACTCGTCGAAGATGAGTACATCTGTACGTATGTTGTATTGCACAACGAACCCGATAACTGGGTTTACTGGGAGAGTCCATGACACTGTGAAGAAGTCGTATGAGTGGCCCTGAAGGTATGCATCCCGTGGAGCTATGACGACAAAGAAATTAGTTAAGCACTAATGTACCATGATTATTCTACAAAATGGTATGTTAATATAATATACGGAGAGCTTGTTTGGGATTTAAAAAAAAAAAGGTCATAATATGACTGTAGCACACTTGAAAACTGGGGAAAGTATCTTATTGTCCTCCACATTGGCACCTCATAACTTGAAAGCAATGTTTGTGGTTATATGATTTCGGATCTCAATGTATCACAGTGAAATATGGAGTGGCCAATAATTTTGTGTCGAGCGCTATTTGTTGACCTATTTCACCCTAAACATTCGTTTATCCTTTCATTTGGCCATTTTACTTTTACCTAGTGTTTATCTTCTGATACCCTACAATCGTATTAAATTGTCTAACCAATGCATTGTTTCCAAAATGTCGCTGGGGTGTAGTTTATACATGATTATCTCTTTTCGCCCAGTTATTCGTAGATCTCTCTAAGACTTTTAAGAAATGAAAGAAAACGTTCAATACAAACCTTGTTGAGCCATAACTAGCGCAGGTAGAACTATTGATGCCAGAATGACGCAGCTTATTGCGTCAGACCGACGTCCCCACCTGGAGGTATCCATTGCTACCATCTCCACAAAAGACAAATTCGATCCCCGTCGCACTGCCACTGCCTGTCAAGCTCCACTGTGAAGTGTTCAAATCCTCTATTGCCACTAACATGCCCTTGTAGGGGTCCCATACAAAGCTGCCAACACTATACACTACCGTATGTAAATGAATGAAAATCTGATGATGACGCGTGCGCAATACAAAGAATGGCGATACATTCACATCACGTCTGACCTAGTTTCTATCTATTTCGTCCATTTGTGGACGTATAGGCCTACTGGGCTCCACAAGTGCCATCAATCAATTTCTCGTAATGAACGAACCAACCGCATTGCTCTAAATATTTTCATAAAAACTGCGCAATTGACAATGAACACCTGATGTTACGAATGTACCACCACAAAGTGGACAAAGAGTTATTTTATCCTCCTGCATTACGCACATAAGATCAAATATGATCATTTTCATAACGTTCTTTCAGGAAAATTTACCACAAATCTAAATGAAATTCAACAAATGCAGAAAGATTAGAAGGCACTTCAGTACAGATTAGGGAAATTTGATCGAGGCGGTCAAAATGTATGAATTCTAAACTTTTGGTGACTCAATGTCGTCATCGCTGGGCAGGAGGGATACAATTTGTGATGTCACGCTAATACAATAGAAAGAAAATATGAAGAAATTGAAACAGAATGCATTGAAATGAAACATACACACTCCCTTGACTTGTTATTGACGTATACATGTTATGGGTAATATCATTTCCCGCGCTTTCTGCAAGAGGTGGGCCAAGCCTTCAGGTGACATACTGTACTTGAGCATCGAGTAAGGGTAGTTTTGAATTTCTTTTTGCGTGCTGTGTTATCACTGAGTTTTGCTTTTATTATAAAGATTTATGTGGGAAATAAAATGTTTAGGTTACATCATACATTTTGTCCTACTTGTTGTTGTTCTCAGAATAACCTTGGCCCCTTTACACACGCACAATAGAGAAGTATTCAATTCAATTCAATTCAAATTTTATTTAATTTTTTGAAAAGAACATAGACATTTCACTTTTTTGATAACAGAGAACAAGGTTGCATAATCAAAACAAAGTAAACTGAGAAAAGTATAATTGCGGAACCTTGGAGTAACAATACGTTATCATGAGAACTGAAGTGATGAAGACGAAATAACAATACGGTAACATCGAAAAATGGAGGAACCCACTAAAAAGCCAAAGCTTGTAGAATGTGGGCCCTCAGGTATAGAACGTCACATAGAAAAATAAACTGATACACAAAGGAAAAAAAGGCTGGGATAAAGGTGTGAAAAAAGTCTGGAAACCCACAGGAAGACAGAGTAACAAACAGACACACATACACACGCGAATAAACATTAAACGAGACTTGGACAACGAAACTAATAAAGGGGACTAAGACACAAGACAGAATGAGACAAGACTAACATGACAGGAATACAATACAACGGACAGAAAGGCAAAACAGATTCAGCAATTCTCGACAAAAGTATATGGGGAAAAAAATGATGTGATGCGTGAAAAGGACACGGAAATATAGAGAAGTAGATGCAGAAGTAATATAAATCAAATCAAATCTACTGTGCAAGTATCTGAGGTTTACAGGGACGAGAAAATACGTGGCAGTATATTATTTGTAATGCAAGTTCTTCGAAAAGGAATGAAAATAAGCCAACAGGCTAACTTAATTCTGTGGAATCATAAAATTGCAATACAAAGGACTTTAATCTCCTTTAAAATTCAATTCAATTCCATTCGATTCAAACTTTACTTCATTTTTCGAAAAGAACATTAACATTTCACTTTCTTCGGTAACAGAGAATAAGGTTGTATAATCAAAACAAAGTAAATTGAGAAAAATATAATTGTGGAACCTTGGGTTAACGAATACGTTGTCATGAAAATTGACTGACTGAAGTGATAAAGACGCAAAACATCGAAAAATGGAGGAACCCACTAAAAAGACAAAGCTTGTAGAATGTGGGCCCCTCAGGTACAGAATGTCAAATAGAAAAATAAACTGATGCAAAAACGGGGGGGGAGGGAGACTGGGACGACGAAACTAATAAAGGGGAACTAAAAGACAAGACAGAACGAGACAAGACTAACATAACAGGAAGACAATACAACGGACAGAGAGGCAAAACACATCCAGCGATACTCGACAGAATTATATCGAAAAATAATGGGATTCGTGTAAAGGATACGGAAACAGAGAAATAGAGAGAAATAGATGCAGAAGTAACATAATTAAAATCAAATCTACTCTGTAAGTGTAACAGGACGACAGGGACGAGAAAATACGTGACATTTATTTGTAATCCAAGTTCTTCGAGAAGGAATTAAAATAAGCCAACAGGCTAATTCAATTCTGTGGGATCATAAAATTGCAATAAAAAGGACTTCTCCTTTAAAATGAATATATGGAGGGGGGATTTTTTATATCATTATTCAGAAAATTCCAATAAGTTGGGCCAGTATAAATAAGTGTGTTCTCAGCAAAAATTGTTCGTAAAAGAGGTAAATCAAACTAAAAAGTCACTGGAACGTCGAGTGGGATACGCATGGAATGACTGATTTCTTAGAAACATAGAATCGAAAACGGACAGTCGTGAGTTGCTGCTGTACATGTACATAAATTGCCACAAATTAAAGCAGAAATTTATAGAGAATCTAGAAATATGACAAGTTTGATATCTACGGAAAGCTAAGAAGCTAGTTAAGAAAACTGGATATCTTTTAGACGATGTAACTTTACCCCCAAACTGTTTTTGAGATTGCACCCAATTTCCATGACCACGTAGCTCCGTTCGCTACAAGAAACATCGGATTTGAGCGACGTCACCAAATGTGTATGAGCTGATTTGCCGTACGGCTATATGAGACCCGCTCTGGCAAAACCCGAAACTTCTCGGCAAATGTGATTTCGCGCTACAGCCCGAAAAAGGTCAAAAAATTACCTACCTCAGGGACCAAATTGACATTTTGGTATCACGTTGTAGGGGAAATTTCCTAGTTTCTGATTGATATCAACAACATTTCGAAATACAACCTACAAAATGTGGAATTTTGAAGAGAAAAGTGGGATGTCAATCTCAAAAGTTGGCCAAAATCTTACGTCTAAAGACCAAATCGCCTTCGCTTACGGCGAAAATGACTGTTCTTTTGGCGATCGTGTCTTAGATATTCTGCGTTAAACCCTGACACATTTGGTACCTACAGAAAGCTCTACCTCTGCTTATTCCAAATATGGTCATGGCATGATGTCATGCTACTCACTTGCATTCATAAATTCGTCTGAAACATGCGTAAGTTTATGCAAATCGTCTCCCAGACGCGTAAACAGCCTTGTTGCTTACCAAGACACGTGATTGAAATACGTGTTCACGATTGGTCAACTGCGCCGAGGGCCCCCTTGTTTACAAGCAACCCACGTGTTATACTATGGGGATCGCTGCAGCAGCGGTGCATGCTTGCATGCAACACGTGTATCGTGACTGCTGCTCAGCACGGAAATGTTGCAGTTTCCCGCTTTGTTAGACTGTTTTTTTTTAGCAAGTTGAGGTAGAAATTAGAATTTAAACCAACACACAAGAGAAAGAGAAGGTCACATTTATCTAACAAACTTTCATCATGCCATTTTGAAAAAGAATCAAGCTGAAATCACGGCATCAAGGAATACCTCTTCACTGCCGATTCTGCTGGTACTGTTGTGCGTACACCTGATCACGGCAATCGCGAATCTTGAGCTGATTAAGGTATTTTTTGTGCTTTTCAAACGTCGTATTTCCGTAAATTTATGGGTGTAAAAATGATTTCCAATCAATTACAGCTCTTTGACTTAGTTATCATCCTTCATGAGTATGTAAGATTACCTCAGCTATACGCGATTCCCCCACAATGATCGATTTGTTGTGTCAATAACAACATCAAATTGTGGCTGTACGAAGGAACAGCTGATCACGGCGATCGTGAATCTTGAGCTGACGATAGGTTTTGTGCTTTTAAAACTTTGTTTTTCCGTAAATTTATGGGTGTAAAAAATGATTCCAATGAACACGAACAAACAAACAATTTCACGACGTGAATATACAGTTTTGGCGGACGATTTATTCTAGATTGACAACAAACTACACACCAATTTCCTGAAAAGTGCACACAGTTTGCCTATAGATACGTAAATCCCACTGGGTTGCATACACATTTGGTGACGTCGCAGATTTGGCACTTTTCGTAGCCGCATCGACCTTTTTCCAGTGCTCAAATTTGGTAAAAATAAAGATTCTTATTCAAAGCAGAGACAACTTTATTGCATGATTTATGTCAGAAATTAATCAAAATATCATTAAATGATGGAAAACAGTCAATTTATATATTATTTCCTATGAATTTCTTCTTGAAATAAAAACAAATTTTTGATTTTTTACAGCTAGTATAGGCAGATAGGGATGGGGTGAGGGTGTACATTTTGTCTAACTACAAAGAACACGATCATGTCTAAGGAATTAAAGGACCTTGAAAAAGAAAAGTCATCTGTATCAAATGCCACAGAAATTTTAAGGGCGCCCTATCAGGGAAACTCTAAAAGGACATGTACAAGGCCCACTGACAAGGCCACCTAGCACTCACTTTTTGCATTTTTATGGGAATCTTTCGGGAACACGCCAAATTTTGTTTTTGAAATCTTATGACTGCTCACATGAGAAGTTAGAATGCTCCTTTCTGACTCAATAAGTAAGAAATACATGCACACCCAAAATCGAGGATCGGTCCTCTAAATCAACGTATCAGTCAGATCATGTCATAATCAGATGGTCTCTGATGTCAATTTTGTTCTATACATAAATGTCAAGATTTTCTTGCACATAGTGTTTAAAGGATCGATTGAATATAAGGACATATCTCCGCGTATTTGAAATCCTACATACCTCTACAAGTGAAGTTCATTAGGTTGGAATTCAAGTTTCAAGTTTATTTTCCACCTCTCATAAAAAAAGAAAGAAAATAAAATCAATGGGATTTCATGTAAGCACAACAAAAATGTACATACAGAAAAACAATCATTAACAAAATAACGTACATAAAATCAAAGTTTGTGACGCAGGATAAGTGGCGAGTGCGGCGGAGGGGAACCAGCAATAGGCCATTGACCTTTCGAGGCCAAACCTCATAGACAAAATAAAAATAGTGAGTCATTTAGAATGATATCATAATTACCACTTATCAATCAAAGTGTTTCATAATAATTATCAACAAGCACATAGAACATCTAAACACAGACCAAAAATTATTTTCCTTTCTTCAAATGCTGTAGATACAGATGCATCTACAGATGTACAAATACTGTAGATGTTAACAAATTCTAAAAGTGTTACGTCTGTACTAAAGCCTTCTTTAAAAACCAAATTGTTTATTATACAAAATATTGTTTTTATTTAAAAAAGCTACCAATTTCTTTATATACAAGTTTTTCAAATATTTTAGACAAGAATGACAAAATTGAAATAGGTCTTTAATTTGAACATACACACAGGTATCACTTTTGCTAATTTCAAATCTGTGGAATATATACCTTGTTCAACTGACGCATTAAAAATATGTGACAAGGGAAAGGAAATAAGATGGGCGCAACGTTTCAAAACAGGAGACTCAACTTCATCATGGTCAGGACATATTTTATTGGTACTTAAGCCCCGTCTTAACAGACCTTCTCCCCGGGCGCGCCCGGGTTCGCCCGGGGAAGATATACATTCCACAGATTCCATGAAACACAGAGTGCCCCGTTTTAACAGGCATTGCTCGAAAACCTTCCCCGGGGAAGATACGTTCTCAATAGCCCCGTCTTAACAGACCTTCCCCGGGCGCGCCCGGGTATTCGCCGGCGAAGATTACATTCCACAGATTCCATAAAACACGGGTTAACCGCTAAAATGCCCCGTTTTAACAGGCATTGCTCGAAAACCTTCTCCGGGGAGGATACGCTCTCTTGGCCAATCACATTACAGGTACGCTGAAAATTAAGCATTTCACACGCACATCATTGACAATGCACTAGCATATGTGGCGTACTAATGTGCAAGTGTGTACTGCTGACACAGGCATGTGGGAACTAGTAACTATGTACCGAGGCGTTTCAATATGCATTAGACCAACTGTTTGCCTTAAAAAATGTTCACTGCGAAAGCGCCTTTCTTTTCTCTTTTCACAAGGATCTTTCAAAAAGAAGTAAAGAAAGTAGAAGTCATGGAAGCAACCACATGTTTAATCAGAGCATGTTAATACCACACTGCTCAACCCAAAGAACTCGAGGAGTGTTACGACAGCATACATATAGGTGTTACAAAAAGCATTTCACACTTTGAATCGTTGAATGTTTTCATTTTTTAATTACCTCCAACAAAATTTTTACTCTCTTCAGCTATTGCTCATATCAATGCCAATGTTATCTGATATATATAGTTTTTGAACTATTAAACATCAAAAGCGGGATTTAACACCTATTACTAGAACGTGAGTACACACAAGCCCAATACGCGCTGTGCAGAAGTCGCCATGCTTTGCACGGCGTACCGTCTGGCTGTGTTAATACATAGGGAGAGTTCGTGGATTTGTGTGGCGCAGTGCTGGTCACTTGACTTAGCACTGGTCACGTGACGCCTCGGGGGAAGATTCACCCCGCGAGCGTCTTCACAGACACCATCGCGGGGTAGCCTCCGGCGGTTCGCCCGAGACTACCCCGCGTCTACCCTGGTCGATCGAAGGGTAAGGTTTCGCCCGAGGCTATCCCGAGGCTACCCCGCGACTACCTCGAGGCTGTCCACTGTGTTGCGTCTTAACAGACACAGGGGAAGATTCTTCACCTGAGGCTACCCCGAGGCTACCCTGCGTTTTTAAGACTTCGCCCGAGGCTACCCTGCGTCTACCCCGAGCCTGTCCACTGTGTTGCGTCTTAACAGGTACAATCTTCCCAGGGGAAGATTCTTCACCCGAGGCTACCCCGAGGCTACCCTGCGTTTTGTGGCCTGTTAAGACGGGGTATTAGACTCATAAGAGATATAAAATCTCCTTCACCAATTGTTATGAAAAACATAGATTGATAGAGGAAAGACATGTTTGAATACAAACATCGCCATATTCCCACCACAATCAAAATCATCCGTCTACATCTCGGCCCACAACAGATAATTGCAAGAAATCGTTCACACACAAAGCTACGTCTGCACAAAATCAATGATAATGGTATAGTCTGACAATTTGAGACAGCTTTCAGCTGCCGCCGCAGTTAACTTAAAGTTCAACTTTCAGATCCCTTTACCATTATACCTTATACCTTATGCTTTTGAATACCATTGTCAGAAAGACAAATATTCATAGCTTGTTAATTATACAATTTGTAAGAAATAAGATAATATCAGACAATATGAAAGACTTGTTTGAATACAAACATCGCCATATTCTGTCCGCAGTAAAAACAGAAAAAAAAGTATCTCTTTCCCTTTCAGCCTTTAGCAAATTATTGCAAGAGATCGTTCACACACAAAGCTGTATCTGCACAAACGGTGATATATTTGACTATTTGCGTTACCTTTCAATTGCCACCGCCACGAAGTTCAACTTTGAGACCCCTATACCACTTCAAGTGAAGTTTTTTTTTTTATTTGATTTGATTTGTTGGCTCCTGCATTATATCATTGCTCATGCAGATCTATACACATGTTTTACATTTCCATGTTGGTACCATACATTTATATATACATAAACATTAATTGTTAACAAAGTAAGTTTCTTTATTGCCTTTAGTTACAAAGTCAGATCACCTGGATCAGGTGAACAGTTGCAGGTCATGGTCGGTTACATAACATTGCGCAATAAATTCAGAACGGCGATATTTCCACGAGGGAATTTCATATACAATACAGTTATAATGGCATTATAAGGTAACTGATATCCGGAGAGTTCAATAACTTTGGTTGGGAATGCCATTAGCAGAAAGACAAATATCTATAGCTTGTTATCTACATAATCTATAAGAAATTACATAACATGACATCAAACTATATGAAAGACTTGTCTGAAAACAAACATCGTAATAATCCGTCCGCAATCAAAATCATGTGTCTATACCTTAGCCTGCCTACGGCAAATCGTTGCAAGAGATCGTTTATATACATAGTACAGCTGCATCTGTATACATACAGATGATATCTCATCATTTACGCTACCTCTCCCCTTCCGGGGCCTTCACGTTCAATTTTGAGACTCAAGTCATACCAATGTTAGTGAAGTTCATTAGGTTGGAATACAGTAAGGTATATTAAAAAAAAAGACAAAAACCTATAGTTTATCATTAGATGAAAATAATAATAACATGACAGCAATCGCCATATTCCCTCCACAGTCAACATTACCTATTTCTGTTTCAGCCTTTGACAAATAACTGTCAGAGATCGTTCTCATACACAGCTTCATCTGCATAATATTTATACATCTTATGATATGATTATCTGACAATTTAGGCTACCTCTCCCCTCCACCTCCTTTTTAAGTTCAACTTTGAGATCCTCATGGCTCTGGCAAGTAAAGTTCATTACCATTTAGGTCGGAAAAACCCATTACAAAGATAGAATATCTATAATCCTATCATGCACATAAAAAGAAATCAAACACCTCAGCACACAACATGACAGACAAGTTTGAATACAAACATCCCCAGTGGCGGATCTAGGGAAGGGGGTTAGGGAGTTTAATCCCACTTTTTTATTCTTTTTCTTTTTTTTTGGCTGTCAAGTGAAAATGAGATGTGCATAGATGCATAGTACGTAAAAGCAACCTGGATTGAATATATTGCAAAGAATTGTGTATCTACATAAATTATACCGGAAAGAATGCAGAAGAGCGGATATAAAAGAAGGAGAGAATATAGACACTAATGGTATATACGGTACAATAACAGGAACATCTGAGGAGGACTTGTGTTTGACAGATTATTTTTCTCTAAAAAAAAAATACATGTAATTGTTTAATGTTTAAAGAAATGGTGACTTGATTGAGATGGTGAAACGAACCTAATTTTGTTGTATATTATAAGATGTCAATGAAAATATTTTTGATTTAAAGAACTCAAAGTTTTAAATGTTATTATATTATCATGAAGCGAGATCCAATACTTTGATCCATGTATCGTAAATGAAGGTGTTCTGAGCCAGCAAAGTTCTGAAAAACGGCAAATGGAATTCATTCGATCTCTTTGTTGGATAATTTTGAATGGATTGATTTCCTCGAAACATTGTTTCAGATATTATTTGGAAGATTATTTTTATTTTAGTCATACATAAATTGTCCTAAATTAAGCAAATACAAATCTTAAATTTTCAGTTTGTTGTGTTCAAAAAAATAACTGGCAAGTATGATATATGATACGGAGTGACTTCTTTTGTAATAGAAGTAATTTATCTAAGAGGGTTTGATCCCCACGCGAGAATACCATAATTTGAATAAGACAATATGAGGGATGAATATAATGTAAGCAGCGACGATAAAGGAAAACAAAATCTAAGCTTGTTAATTATACCAATGTTTCGTGAAATAGCTTTGCATATGCTATCAAAATTTCCATGAAAGCTTATTATCTACTGTTATTCAAACAAAAATTTAACATGAGAAACATTTTCCAGTGGAGTACCATAAAAAACAATATCAACAGGTAGCTGCCTCTGTGGAATTGCTAAAAAAACACACATATATTTTGTTTATTGAAGATTGAGAGATGATCTATTTGCTTTTATCTATTGTGTGACTTTTTCTAATTCAGAGTTTATTTCTAAAGGGGAAAGAGGATTATTGTGCGAAAAAAAAAATAAATTTGAGTCATCCGCAAAGGGAAAAAAGAAAGAACATCTGATGATCTTCAAAACTCATTTATATAGGCAATAAGCAAGAGCGGACCTTACTAGAATTATCACTGAAGGTGATTAATACCCCGCCCCTAGTGTCGCTTTATAGTATGTCATGTCATGAGGGCAATGACGTTAATACCAAGTTTGTGCACTTGTCGAACTGGAAACAGAATAATTTTAGTTTACTGTACAATTACAGAGTTGACACTGACATGACTGAGTTCCACAAGGTTTGGGTAAAAAGTGTGGTTACCATGGTAATGCATTGTCTGATACAAACACAAGGGACATTTTGTATAACTACACTTAAAGACCATCATACACACCAAATTTTACCTTCATAGCTTGAATGGTTTATTTTGATACAAAAATGAGTGTTTACCATGGCAACACATTTTCCTTAAACTAATACATTGGTGTCTTGCAAAACTGCACTTCTAGATCATGATTCATACTAAATTTGATTTTAATTGCTTGAACGATAGAAAAGTTATTCGATCTGCGAGGTTTTGGTAAAATTATGGTTACCATGGCAACGGTTTGTGTGACAAACACAAAAATTATGTGTTCCACATCTATACCTCAGGGCCATAATGCCTACCAAATTTGGTTTCAATTGCTTGAAAACTGTGCAGAAGTTCACTCCACAGGATTAAAAAAACAAACAAACATGCGGTTATCATGGCAACGCATTGTCCGATACAAATACAAAGGATATTTTGCAAAACTACACTTAAAGAGCATCATACACACCAAATTTCACCTTCATAGATTGAATGGTTCAATTTGATAAAAAAATGAGTGGTTACTATGGCAACACATTTTTCTTATATTAACACATTGGTGTCTTGCATAACTAAACCTCCCGATCATCATACATACTAAATTTGACCTTAATTGCTTGAATGATGTGAAAGTTATTCAATCCACAAGGTTTTGGTAAAATTATGGTTACCATGGCAACGCTTTGTCCGACAAACACAAAAATTGTGTTCCACATCTATGCCTCAAGGCCATAATGCCTACCAAATTTGATTTCAATTGCTTCAAAACTGTGGAAGTTGTTCACTCCACAAGATTTCGAAGAAAACATGCGGTTACCATGGCAACGCTTTGTCAAGTACACACGCAAAGGGTGTCTTGCATAACTACACCTATAGATCATCATAGATACCAATTTTGAAATTGATAGCTTAAATACTATGGAAGTTATTCAATCTACAAGGTTTTGGTAAATTATGGTTACCATGGCAACGCATTGTCCGACAAACACACAAAAAAAATGTCTTGCACACCACATCTATACCTCAATATCATAATTTACCCTAAGTTTCATTTAAATTGCTTCAAAACTGTAGGAGGAGTTCGCGACGCAAGATTTTGCAACAGACCGACCGACCGACCGACCGCCCGACCGCCCGACCGCCCGACCAACATGACGGTGATTCCTATATACCCCCTTCACACTACGTGTGGCGGGGGTATAATAAACTTCCCTGCGGGACCCCACATTTGATATTTAGCATTTGTGAACTACAACTATTTAAAGAGACATATTGCTTCCTGTTCATGAGGTAGCTCCTGAACCACTCCAAGGCCTTCCCACGCACTCCGTAATGATGTTATTTATTGAGTAAAATAATAATGGTGTCGAAGGACTTGGAGAAGTCCAGGAACAAACCTGTCAGACGAGAAGATTTGATGATAGCATGTGCCACTTTTTCTTATATAAAACTCAATAATGTATGTGTAGTGCTATGTTTTCCCCAAATCCAAATTGAGAATGCGAAAATATATAAAACTTGTTGTACTCCGTTTCACAATCTAGAACTTAGTCTCACATTCTGCATCTAGGCGAGGTTCAGGGCTGATTGCATTCGTTGCTGCGTCTTCACTTTTTGGCATCAAGTGTTCCCTTTCCTCTGGAGTACTAGTACTCGATAGTGAAGTCATTTCTATCACTTCTGCCTTGACTCCTGAAGTAATGGCAATATTTAATATGCCACTGCCACCGCTACTAGAGGGAGCTTGGGCGTCCTCAGGGTCCTGCCGATGAATATCATGACAAAGTAAAGAGTGACATGTTCAGAGGTCTCTATCGGTAGACACTTGGAAACTTTATAAAGGTAGAATAGCGGGGTCATCCCACTAGACCGACACCCACGAGTCATACAGCCCACGAGTTCGACATTGAAAACAGGTCCATAAGTCATACAGCTCACGAGTCATGCATTCCATGAGTTCGACACAAGGTAAAAACAGCCCACGAGTTCGACAGCTAGATTCCATACGTGGCTTAATGGGTCGGTCTCGTGGGCCTTGTTACCTTAGTGTCGAACTAATGAGCTGTACGACTCTTGAGTTGTATAATAATGGGCTGTATGACTTGTGAGCTGTATGACTCGTGGGCTGAATGGCTCGTGAGTGTTGGTCTTGTGACGTGCACCCAGAATAGCCACCCAATCATCTACTGTATATACAAAGTTCGAATGAAACTCATTGACTGATTGCAATACAGATATCTACCCAGTCAGGTTGATCTCTCACTCTGCCAGCAGATAGATCAATGACGGCAATTACCTGTCAATGCTTTTTTTTTTTACTTATCGCTCACCGCTGTGGAAAATTTGAAGAAATTTGTATAAAACATGCAAAAATTCAGTCAAAATGCCTCTTCCACCCCGTGATACAATACTCTGTGAAGCTGGAAAAAAATCAGGTAAATAATGTTAAATTTAAAGACGATTTCATCACAAATGGAATTCCTACATCAGTCACCCACCCGTCGTCGACCACTCACACTTGCCTGGTCTGCAGACCCATTTTCCGGTTGCTGCGACCTGTCACTGTGCACGCTGTTGTTACTACCAGCACTGCTAGAGGGGGCCTGGCCGGCCCCACCTAGGTTCTGTTAATAGATGTCATGACAAAGTATAGAAAGCGAAATGACATGAAGGGTCCTATGGATTACTCTTTCGTTATCTACTTATAGACGGCAACAACTTCATGAAGTTAGAATTCGCAAGGAGTTGTTATAGCTCGCTATAATAACTCCTTGAAACGCCCAGCCATTCATCTCCATTCCACTTTATGAATGAAATCTATCCATCCATAACGACGTTATTGCATTTCAAACTTTCATCCATTTAGGTTGACATTTTACCCTGTCACAGTTGGATCAATGAGTGGAACCTATGCATATCAATACTTTTCTAATTCCTACGCGCAGAACACCACTATGCAAGAGTGGAAGAAAACCCATCAGTCAGCAATGTAAAAGGTGTATTTGAGTAACCATCATAATACAACACTATGCAAAAGTGGAAGATAATCCTGTAAATAATAACAATTTTGAATTGAATTCAGTCGAAAATGACTTTCCCTCCCTATAGTATACGACTACGCAAATTTTGAAAGGAAAAAGTCCTGTCAATAATGCAGCACGTAAAGAACAGACTTGGCCGGACCTTATTTTGTCAGTAAAAGTCCAGACAATGCGGGCATGCATGTACACGTGGGTATACTGTAGAACGATATGGTAACCAACATTTTGTCCCATGGTACATGATGTCATCCACAGCAGAATTCGTACGATATCCATCAAGAAATGGAACCTACAGATGGCGTCCACTAAGGGTATGTGACCAAGTGGCGGCGGTGTACCGCTGCTGAATCCTAAGTTTCCTCCAGAGTCCCTTTCTCTCGGGGACACGCATGATAACAAAATCAAACATTTGACAATTTATTCGTCTTTTAGAAATACACTTAGCGACGTTTTCCATGCACATAAGATCTTCTTGGACATTCAAATGTAGTAAGGAATTGGTTGAGATTTCTCCTGCAGTTGTTAATAGATGCAAAATAACATGTGCGGTTTGAATACGCGGAATATACATTACGTAACATAGATTACATACACACATTATACATGTCCGATGTAATGTGTACCTCCCCCCATGAATGATTTATTCTCACCTTTTTGCTTCTCACTCGTGAACCTCCATGCCTCATATATACTATGAATAAAAGACACACCACCACCACCACTGCCAAGACAACACAGATCACTATCAGTGCCACATACCGAGAATAGAGCGACGAACCTGTCGGTGAAAAAGAGTTTGGGTATCACTGTATATACGTTGCAATATTGCAGTCATCATAGCGTAGTCTTAAAGGAGCCCTGAAATCCAAATGCATGTTGATTAGTGTTGATTTATGATACCCTCAACATCAATTTTGCGGTAAAACAAATAGGCCTATCTAGAGACATTCCATATATTTTTAACGATTTTTTCTTCTATTTTTCTTCAGATTACTTGGGAACGCTAACAAAAAAATCCTTCCAAACCAATCAATATTAATATTCTTGAGATGACCTCATCTGTCAGTCACTGCTAAAGTACTGAAATGTTTAACAAAAGACATTGGAATGCACCTTCCTCTCGACTCAGCATAACTTGCCTGTTTCTGTCATATTGATGTGACTAACAAAAGACAGGGCGAGGGAACATGCAAGTTATGCTGAATCGAGGGGAAGGTGCATTCCAATGTCTTTTGTTAAACATATCAGTACTTTAGCAATGATTGACAGATGAGGTCATCTCAAGAATATTAATATTGATTGGTTTGGAAGGATATTTGTGGGCGTTCCCAAGTAATCTGAATACAAATAGAAGAAAAAAATCCTTAAAAATATATGGAATGTTTCTAGATATTCGTTTCACCGCAAAAGTGATGTTGAGGGTATCATAAATCAACACAATCAACGTGCATTTTGATTCCAGGGACCCTTTAATGATCCTTAAAGTTAATTAGTTGTTATAGTTGTAGTTGCACTGGGTGTTCGGCAGTTTGTGTTTAGGTCGAGGGTGTCAGCCTAGCACTGATTCTGAAGAATCTGAGATGCACACCATAGATTTTTGTAGACTACAGTTTTTTAAAATCACTTCGGTTCCCTTTGAGTGAATTCATCAGAGATTTCATGGTAGAATAGTTGTTGGCTTTGCTATACATCCTGTAGTTAAGCCCAGATAGCAATATTGCCTCAGTATATTTAATTCATATCATTTACCTTTTTCTATCTTAGTATCTTAGTATCTTAGTAAGAGGGGCCCACATTCTACAAGCTCTGTCTTTTTAGTAGGTCTCTCCATTTTTCGCACTTTAAGCAAAGTTATACATGTACTTTATTTCGATCACTTCTGGGTTTTTTTTTTTTTAAACTACAATGTATAATTACTATAAGGTCCTTCTCAATTGTTTTACATTCTCTTCGATACATAATGTTCTGTTTACCTTATTCTCTGTTGTCAAAAGAAGTGTAACTTATATGTTTTGTCGAAAAATGAAATAAACTTTGAATTGAATTGAATTGAATCTTTTTAACATTTCTCGCAATACTAAATGTCGTGAGGTATATCAAACTTTCGTTACTTGCATCATTCTCTTTCTCAAAATAGGCATGTCAAGAAAGTGAACAAGTACAGTCGATACTGTAATGCATACGTGTTTACGATACATTACTGCAAAACTGTATACTTCATCAGTGAATAATCTATGAAACTTGGAGCGATTAAAGTGCTGAATTCATTTTGCCCGTTAGGGTACTGTCTGATAACATGGTAAATAAAGCAATTATGAAGAATTATGTTTTTGATTATTTTTTCTTTGTTTCTTATTTGTCAACGTCAAAAGATGAGGCATGCAAGAAGTCGGAGAGCGCAGACCTCCGCCAAGCAGAAAACGGCCATGTTTGCCAGTGCTGAAGAATCTTTCAAAATTTGAAAAAAAAAAATCTGAATCTAGACGGTGATCCGGATCACTAACAAAATTAAGTCATCTGTTCCTTGTGTCATTATCAAGTTGCCTGAAAACTTCATCTCAATCCATTCATAACTTTGTCAGTTATTTTACAAAGTCACAGACGGCGAAAAACAACCTAACAAACAAATGAACGCCGGCAAAAGCTTCCACATGAATTACCTTCCTGTGTGTATCCTTGTATGAATTTGTACATGATTTCGTAGGAGAGTCAAGTCTTCAGTCGGAGAGAGAGCATGTGCAGCTTCTTCTCCTTTAGCGGAATTCACCCTCTTATACGCAATTTAAGCTCGTTTTATGATGCATTGAGACAGCTCTAAAGGCATTCTTGTTTTCTTTTGCATGGATATGGTCAGTTTTAGAACACATCATGTGTTAATTCGTTATCTTAGTTTATTTTTATGTTATGTACCTCTCTGTATCAATGCGCTGGTAGAATAGTAAGACTAGAGTGATGGCGCCTTATAAGTGCTTTGTATATCAACTCAAGGCTATTGCCTGTCTTTGTTCCGTCCCTACCCCCAAAATTGAGTGATACGAAATTATCAAGAACGTACCGTCTTCATCACTGCACGTAATTCCAGTCCCTTTGACTTCGGTAGTAATCGCTTCCGACTCGGCTGCAATTGTTGTCTTGTCACTGCTCTGTGTTGTCTCACAGTTCTCGCAAGTTGTCATGGCAACGCTACTTTCGTCCGTTTGGCTGTCCCGGGTGGACAGTGACACACTTGAAGGTGTTTTAGTGGTTGATCCCTGTGAAGCCGTCAAAGTTGTCGTTGTTTCGATGCGTTTAGGCCTACAGATTGTGTCTGTTCTGTTGGTGCAACGAATTTTGACTCTTTCAGTCTTTTCATCGCATTCCGAGCACTCGTGGCAATATGTGCACTGACTGAAATTCGCTTGGAAGTATTTTTCACCACAAACTTCACATCTAAAGGTGAGAAAAAAAAGATAAAATAAACACACTCATAAACACGCTCATAATCCGCACAGTTCTAAGGACACTCTTACAAATCCCAGGAAGCAAAAACAAACAAACAAACACTGCGAGACCGAGAATTTGCCTACGCAGTATCCACAATCCACATTGTGGAATGACTTACTACTAGACGTAAGGCATTGTCAGGAAAACCCCAACTCTACTAGTTGTTAAGTCAAGACTCAAGACACATTTTTTTTTTCTCGTTTAACTGTGCATTACATCATCAAGTATATCACAAGCTTTGGCAGCGCAGAAGAGAATATGCACATAGGTTTTGCGCTTTATAATATATTGATATTATCAATTATTATACTTGATATCATCATCATTATTATTAAAAATATTTTTCCACAATGAAAACGATTGAATGGAGTCATAACAAAACCCTTGAAACTGTTTTGATTCCACATCAAGATTCAAACCACTTATGAAAGTCATGTTAATCAACTGCCGAGATAATTTGGAACTTCCAAACATTATTTATATTGGATACCATGGTCTCTGTTACATTACTGTATCAGTGAACATGAAAACGCGATTAATAATGATGATAATAATGATAATAATAATAATGATAATAATAATAATAATAATAATAATAAAAAATAATGATGATGATAATAACAATAATAATAAGTTCTTATTTACCCAGGGTAGCCTCTTCAGTGTTCCACTGCTCTACCAGAGGGCCCTGCTATTATTATTACCCTCGCATTGCCAGGTACCCATTTACACACGTGGGTCGAGAGGGACATGGTGGGTAAAAGCATCTTGTCCAAGGACGTAAGCACTGGGCGGGATTCGAACCCGGGTCCTCCGATCAGGTGTCGTGAGTCTCATCCACTATGCCACAGCGTCCCCACAAATCTAACACAAATCCTAAAAATCTAAGAAGCATAGGCCTGCTGATTGCGGGGTTTCCTTTTTGTTCTTCTTCTTCCGTTATCATGTATACAACTATACGTCAGCCTAAGAAAGTTCCAGCCAGGAAAGTGCCTAGGCTCTGCCCCGGCAAGTACCTGCTTATGCGAATATTGAGGGCTAGACTGGACATTGTTATTATTGAGTAAAGCGATAGTTTAGGTTTTCTCACATATTTGTCGTATCTTCACCCGCATTGATACATGGTCTTCTTTTCCTCTGGCCCGGCTCGCAGAGTCTGAGACCTGTGGCACCGTTCGGGCAATCAGAACTCTCGTCGTACGTCATTTGAGAGTCAAACTCACAATTTGATTCCTGTGAAATGAATTCAGAAAAACAAAACGAAGAACTCTGCTAAGAAGGATTGAGCATATTACCTTGGCGGCATCTTACATTACGTAAAATTCAGTGGCGTAACTAGGGGGGGGGGGGCACGTGCCCCCAAATCCACTGGTTAAAAAAAAAAAAGCGAAAAAATATAGCGAAAAAATATAGCTGCAGTTTTTGGACTGAAAAATGTCAAAATTGTCAAGCTCGCTCGCTCCTCTCGCTCGCATTTAATTGTTATGCAGTTCTCCTGATGTAGCTGCCAGTAACTTGTCGTTTCACACCGTCATTCCATAATCAATGTAAGGAAAACTGTTAACATGACTGACGTAACAAACATTGCGCCGACAAGAAAGATAGGAGTTTTTTGCACCTGAAACTTATATTTTTCTGGAAGATATTTATTGGGTAAAAATGATAACATATGTATTCAAGACACATGAAAAGAGCATGTTTCTTCAGGCGCTGGCTCGCTTTCGTTCGCTCGCACACACAAATAAGAGAAGTAAACGATGATTCTGGATATATGGAATGACTTTAGAGGGTATTGTTGTAAGATATTCGCGCCCCCCTTTAATTTCCAAAGCGAAAAAATATAGCTCCTAACGGCAGTTTTTGGACTGTAAAATGTCAAAATTTTAACTAAATTAATTCAATGAAATTTTGATTTAATTGTTATGCATTTCGCCTGATGTTGCTGCCAGTAATTTGTCGTTTCACACCGTCATTCCACAATCAATGTAAGGAAACTGTTAACATGTAACAAACATTGCGCCGACAAGAAAGATATGAGTTTTTGCACTTGAATAATGATTATGAATATGTGTATTCCTGAGCGCTCGCTACGCTCGCTCGCACATATAATTCAATTTCGTAGTGAAGAACATGATCATAATTAATAATTTATAATCAATGCAATATTGGGATTATGTACGTAGCTACATTTTAATCATCATCATTATCATTATCAATCAATCCATCAATCATTTATTTAATGAGCGTAGAAACTATGTTCATGTAGTTCTACTGCAGTCATATTTCACATTCTTCGAGTAAAACAATATTTTCATACCATTTTCCAGAATTATTCAGATTTACAAAATCATTAAAAAATCTACCAAAAGTATGCATGAAGTCGCACGATGACCAACATAAATATAAAAAATCTCCCTACCGTGGGAGGGGGACACCCCCTCCCATACCTCCTCCCATACCTCCCCCCCCCCCCGCTCGCTTCGCTCCCTCGCTTTGCGCCCCCTATTTCTTTTTCTTTTTTGTTTTAACAAAAAATAAAAAGGGGGCGCGCACCAAGTGCGCCCCCCTCTGGATCCGCCTCTGATCATTGTGGTGGATTTGCCGAGAAGAGCAAACTACATTAATTCAGTCTATTCTCCATTCATGAGAAGGATGACACTTTCATATAGCTACTGCTGATTTCAAAGGGAACTATTAATTAATGTATTCGTTAATATTTATTATCAATTAATTATTCATTAATATGGGATCAATACAACTCTTTTTTTTTCTTTAGAAAAAGCAGATATACCTAAATTCCCCCAATGACCCGTTTTCTGTGCACATCCAATATATACACCCATTTTTTGCACCCCTGCCAATCTCCCCTAAATTGCATTGATGGTACAGTCCTCAATCCATACACACTATGCCATCTGTGCTCAGCTATGGAGTAGTAGGCCTACTGAGGCCCAAGATCAATGACAAGGCTTTGAAAAACATTGTCAAAACCTTAAGGGGAATCAAAAATTTCCCCTTTGGAACGAATTCGCCTTAAGATACCTCGTTTTCAGACGTATATTCCACCTATGGACACTTTTATTCTTATATATTCAATTTCAATTTCAATTTATTTTCATGTTTCTCGATGAAAAAATACATCAATTATAACAAAATTAAATGAAGTACATGATATCAAGCTTATATATGCATATATAGTAATAATAATAATAACGATAATAATAACAATAACAATAATATTATTATTATTATTATTATTATCATTATATATATATACATGTATATATATATATATATATATATATATATATGGCCTACATGATATATGTACAATATAATATTATATAATTACTTATCATTCAACAACGATCAATTTGATATGTATAGGGCACTTACCACATTCGAGGCCATGCCTCCATAGTTCCAGATGAGTGCAATCAACAGAAGAATATAAACAGTATTCTCTTTCACTGTCGCCATGTTTTCTGTCTCTGGGAAATGTATATACATTGTGTATAATGTATCATAATAACCATAATATAATACAATAAAAATATCAAAACGACCATGACGACACAAGACAAGAAAAAAGGACACGATGATGACAATATTGGTCACATTATGGATGATTGAAATAAGTTTGAAATATTTCATTTCCGTCACAAACCTAAAATCATTACTATAAGTTATTTCCACTATATTTTTAATTTTATCAGTTATTTACACGGCATCATAATCGGTCATGAACCAATGTATTGCGCTTTAATGTCAATATGAATGATATTAACTTGAATCCAGCAAACGAACTGCAAATAATGTAGAATGTGTAAATGTTGCATACCGTCAAGCCTCGGCTTATTTTGGAGACCATTCTGTTTAAGTTCCTTAAGCTGTTTGTATTTGTCTTGTATAATTGTACTAAAAACTATGTGTCGATATACTGTTTGTCATAAATGACTTGTACATAATTATTATATCTGATGTAACGGAATTAAGCAGAAATAAATCAAATCAAATCAAATCAAATCAAATAATGAAAATGTAAATAACAAAAGTGATTCGGACAGTCTTTCGAAGAGGAAAGCAGAGATACAGAAAGTAGTCACAGAGACGTTATCGGCAAAGAGAAATTCACAAGGATCTTGGTTATTTATAGAAGGTTGGACACGGTCGAGAAACACACAAGTCTATACACACAGTAACTAGACTTGTGTCGAGGTATGAGTGTTCGCACGAGAATACTTCAAAAAGTCTTTCTCAGGAGTTGTATTGTTATCATAAGTTCAAGGCTTGTGTGCGAAATGTAAAGCACACATACATGAACGACACCATTGCTCTGAAAGAGTATTTGCTTTTCCCAGTGTAGTAGACCCGAAATACGACCATATAAAACCGAGCCGCATCAGCCTACATCTTTTACAGGAGTTATCATAATTATGGAAATAACTCAAAAGCCTGAACAGACGTAGTCCTTATCATCAATGTTGAAGGAAAACTAAAATTGTATATTAAGTACGGAATTGGCTTTCACTTCATTAAAGCTTATGCAAAACACGTTGTGATCACTGGTATATAGCAGCGCATAATCATTTTCTCGTTCTAGAACAACGTTCGGAATTAGGACATTGAGTAGGATTTTGTTACAAGAATTTTGTGTCATCTATGATAGCGCGTGAAATCAGTAGACAAATGCAAATATTACAGAGGTCATTACTCACATCAGGCCCAGTGCAATGCAGTGATTTCACAAGGTTGAAATCAAAGTTCGTCAGTCAGTCTTCCTGATGTTTGAAATGCAGTGATCGATATGAACAAACTTTGTGAATGTGACACGTACACTGATATTGACAAGATCGTACTCATTCGTGCACAATAAGAGTCCTCACTCACTAAGTATTCAGACGGGGTAATACTTTGAGTAACACGGACCTTGAACGATGGTACCACAGCGCGCTAAAGTGTTCTCATTGTTATGGAAGGTGATGAATACGTTATACTAACATACAAAAGATATACTAAAATACGCTAGGTTTAAGGAAGGTACACCTGATCAGCCAATTTGACATTAGTAACTGTCTAGCCTTGTTACTGGGTAGCTGAGAATGCAATTTACAATATCCTGAATGACATTTTGAATGGCATTTTCTTGTTTAGTTAGAAAATAACAAAATAAATGTACCTTCTTGAAATACAGAATACGAAAACCTATTTTGGAAAATAGAACCCCCTGCCTGGCGATAGAAAGCAGAGTAAAAAACAAAATCCTTCTTTCGGGAAAACGTCGGCGACACCGCTTATGACGAAAAAAACAAACAAACAAACAAACAAACATGTCCTTTTCGACTTCTTTTGACATTTGTGTGCGTAGCAAAGTGCAGAGCGACCTAACCGGGTCAGTTGCCTGGGTTACCATTGTACGAAAACGAAAAAGACATACATATACCACCACGAACCCCATATCATGTCACGCATGATAAAGACAATGGACATCACGCATTTCGCATTTGCGAACATTTTTGTGCAGCTCATTACATGCGTGTGGGGGGGGGGGGGCACACACACAAAATTAAACAAATAAACCTACAAATGTTGCTATGGCGACTGGTATGACTCCGCTATATTGCATTATTCTCTTAATAGCTCTTGACAGTACATGTTGCCAGTGTCAGACGACAGTTCCCATGATTGGCAAATAATCACTGCCTGGCAATATGATTATTAAATACCTACACACTAATTCTATGACAATACTTCGAGCCGTTTTCAAAATATGGGTAAAAGTAAAATTTTAGCATTTTCACGTGACCTTTGTCAACATGATCCAAATCTGTGACCGGCGACAACGGTTTCAGGCAAAAGTCGGGAATTTTGAAAATTCATTTTTTCACTGAATCAAATTGCCCATTATCTAAGCTTTGCATAGATATTAAACACTTGTATTCTCCGGCACTATAAGTGGGCATAGAAAGAGAAATAAAATGCAATTTTTAAGTTGTTAGCCTGACAAAATTGCGAGAAAACATGCTTTGAAGATTCACCTCTTTCTCAAAGACAATGTCCGAGCGGCGATGCGAGGGGAGAATCACCCATCCGTACAATGGTGACAATCGATGTTAAGCTCCGCCTCTAGCAACCGTATCGCCTTCTGATTGGCTCACTGAGAGAGTCAAAATTCCCGGGCACCTTCCTCGGAGCTCAGCAGATGGAGCCGAAAAACAATGCGTTTCGCTCGGGTTTGTTTACAATACGTCTTTCAAGATGGCGAATACGGTAATTGCACGTATGGTGTACATGCGCATGTGTATGGTGCACGCATTACGCAATGGCATCCACACGCCATCACCGTGTGCATGTAACAGGAGCGGTGGCAAATCCACACATTTACAAATCGCGTTTTCATTGTGGTTGACTTGTCTGAAGTTGTCTTTATCATTGGCGACCCGAAAGGCAGAAAATTGCTAGTGCTGGCGAGGGTAACGCTTTCTGTTTGTCTTGCTTTTTTTCAAGACATTCATATGTTGCTTTGTTCGATGGTGTTAATGAAATAAAAAAAAAAACACGACTCATTAGTTTGGTGCATTCTTGACGTGTAGTATTTGAATATAATTAGTCACATGTGACTGCTCCTTTCCTCATCTAACTTCCACTGAATCAGTCTGCTGTCATGATTTTTACTACATGTGCAAGTAGACAAACTTGAGAATAACTAGTTTTCTTTTCACACGATTATGTCATGTTACATGATTTTTGTTTCACTTCCGATGTCGAACATTGCGGTAGAATAGTTTGGATAGACAGCCGAACGAAGAGCACGCACTACAGAGCGAGCGTATATAAACCACTACAGCAAGAACAATGAAGCATGTAATCGTGCACGCGTGGACAAAGCATTCCCCCCAAACGCTTCAACTGGTGTCTCCGAAAGCCGAATTATGTAAATATATGCGACGCACCAGCCAATCGCATGGGCGACCCTGCGCAGTAGCAACGCTGGGGATATTGGCGCGGCGTTCGAAAGAAGCTCAAAACTGATGAGTGCGATCCAACATAGGGTGCTTAAAATTCCATTTTCGATAGGAAAACCTTAGTCTTATGCTCTGAAATTTAGTGTAGATGTAGAAAACATATCAAAGATTCGATTTCTGCAAAAACCCTAAATCGACAAAAATAATGGCCAAAATCTTTGTACCCCGCCAGGAGGGAATTTGCAAAGGAAATTTTTGCCTGAAACCGTTCATTGCAGAATCAATATGCAGCAATGCATGTATTATACCAAGTTTAATCAAGGTTAAACGTAGTTCTGTAAAGGGCTCGAAATTCATCTACCTCACCGTTAGACTTTGTTTGTAACATATCGAAAGGCTCTACCAACAAATTCGTCTGGTTTATGCGGCTTGCAAGGATATCGAGTTGTTTGGAAGTGTAAAATCGTTTAGACTGGAATACCCAACTTTTATTCCTGAATGAATGTCCAAACGCACTCTCTGTTCAGTTCTGGGTCAGTAGAACGTCACGTGATAATCGATCGTACCCAAGTAGTAGTTGGAAAAAAAAAGACCCCAACACAGCAACAAATCCCCCATTGGAAATAGAATGTTTATAGCGGAGAAAAAATAAAGGAAATTAGCAATGAAACTAGGTACGCTGGCATAGCACAGCAGGAAATTGAACCAATTTTTAAATGGATAATTACACGATGATCCTTTACTCGAGATTTTTAGCTACCATTGATATTGCATGATTATTTTGTTGCTGTATGTTTTGTTTTGTTTTGTTTTTTTTTTTGGGGGGGGGGGGGTGGGCAGGTATTCTGTGTATATGTGCCTGAGTGAGGTATGACTACATTGTGCTGTGATGTGGCGTACTGTAGAGTGGGAAATGCTAGTGAGGTGAGCGATTGAGGGGGTAATGTTCTATATAAGCATTATGGGCACAGATTACATGCATTGATTACGCATATATGTTCTTCGTATGACCCCATATCACTAATGGATTTCATCATTATTACTGTGATGAGTGTGTAAAAGTAATTGATATGGATCACATGATTGTTTGTAGTGAACGATGATAAGAAGATTTGACAGAAGAACCTCATTTGTGAAGTGCCAATAATTCATTTTGTAATATACTATTTATGCAATGCTTGAAATTAATAAATATTTTAATGTTACGATAATATATAAATTTTAAAATAATAAAATTTATATATTATTTAAATAAAATAAATTTTTTAATGTTACGATACTCCAAGTTCAGATAGAACATGAGGCTGAAAGGGTGCAGAAAATGGGGGATGGGGGCAGATGAGATGGGCATCAAAATAATAATCTCAAAATTTTTTATCATTTTTTTTCAAATAATATATTTTCACTTCCATTCAAATAATTCAAGAAACATCAGTTCAATTTGATATTACTGTACAAACATAAAAGAATAATTTCTTTAAGATTAAACCCCTCGTCTCAACGCGCGCGCGCGCGCGCACACACACACACACACACACACATTTTCCCAATCAAATTTTGTTTTATTTCACCTCCGCCAAAACGTATTATTCTCCCAATAAGTCTGCAGTAAGGCCTACAGAGTTTCGCATGATTGGCAAATAATCATTATCTGGTAATAATACACCGATTTTCATGACGAAACTTATGGGCCATATTCAAAATATGGAAAAAAATCCTGAAATTGTTAGCATTTTCACTTAACCTTTGACCCCGCATGTCCACTGACGTCCAGCCTGGACTGAAACAAAAGAAAACGTATAATGCGTTTTGAAAAATCTAAAAACTACATCCACAGAACATAATACGTCTCTTAAATCAAGAAAATACATTTGCAGTTGTAGTGTATATCGAACAATCATCGCTCACGCAATTTCATTTGCGAAATGCAAGTACTCTACGAGAAAAAGCAAGTTTTTAGGCAGGTTGACTCAAGTTACACGCATAACATTTCCATTTCAAGGTCAAAGATGGCTGCGTTTTCATGCGTTTTATTAATCGTTCAACTGTGAAGATACGGAACTATAGACATAGCATAACCTCCACCACCTACAACAGTTGTTCATCCCTGCACTATACATCCTTTTGCAAAGGCGGATCGCAATGGACTCGCATACGGCGGACGGTGGACTCGCGCCGCACACAGCGATCGGATAGGAGCTCACTACTCTCGCAGCTCGCCCGGTCGCAAGCTGTGGGTGCGAGTCCATTAACAGCAGTTAAAGGGGTCGTATAGTATTGGTTGAGACCTAATTTCAGGTTTCTAACATTTTTTGCAAGAAATAATACACAAAAACCGTGTCTGCATATAAATATATTATAAAAATCAATTTGCCTCTTCAAAGTTCACCTTTGAGACCCTGATACTGAAGTGAAGTTCACCTTTGAGACCCTGATACTGAAGTGAAGTTCATTATGTTTGAATACCATACATAAGAAAGACAAACCTATAGAATTTATTATTTACATAATATTATAACGTGTATAAGAAATTGAATAACATGATAACGGAATACCTGAAAGACATGAGTATTCGAATACAAAGCGTCGCCATATTTATATGATATATATATATATATATATATATATATATATATACATATATTTAATAGAATGTTATATAATAGAATTGTTTTTGAACGCTTGCAACGTAGGGCTCACAGTTTGTGTAAACCTAAAGAAATGAGTCATTTTACAAACGCAGATAACATTTCTTAGTAAAGTTCTATCTTCCATTTGGACATCACACAAGTACATACATATATCCAATTGTATATTTTACTCCACAAAAATTCACTTTTCTAGCATAATAAAAGAGCACTTGATTAACCACTTAAAAAACAGGGGGAATATTGCTACCCTTAACTATATGTCAGTATCAAGTTGATGAAATGTGTCATTTTCATGAAAAATAATTTTTTGTGGAATTCCCTCTACATTTTCTTTATATCGTTGTCCGCACATGACGCCATAACCTCTAGTAGTCTCCTCATCCAGCGGTTCCAAAAACAAAACGTGAAAAGAAAAACATTACTTTGCATCGATTGCCCGATTTTCCTCAAACTTTCACTAATGTGTTCTACTATAATGTTGCTGCTTTCACTCAATCCACATTTCTCTTTGGGTTTTGGTTTCCTTTAGAGAAGAAGATTTGTAAAGGTTCCTTGATTTAGGGGTTTTGTCTGTTTATCTCCCCATCCCGCGGGGTATTGTGCTCCAAGGGACCCTAAAGTGGTGGATGGTGCTCACTTGTGCAAATAATATACTGTATATATTCTACACCCTCACCATGATACATGCCAAGTTTGGTGAAAAAATGACCTTACATTTAAAAAAAAAAAAGAGGAAAGAAAATGTGAAATTTAGGCCCCAATTGGACCCCACATAGGGCTCCAAAGGGGAGGGGGTAACTCTGGATTCGTCGGAAACAAGCTTGAAACTGCAGTCATCAATGTACTTTAGTATAGTAAAGTACTAATTTAGCATTATCACTTCTGGTTCTTAGAGAAGAAATTTTTTTTTTTAAAGATTCCTTAAGTGCGGGGGGGGGGGGGGGGATTTGGGCGCCTCATTTAAACAAACTGAGATCCTATCCCCCTAGGGATGCTACCTTTCAAGTTTTGTGAAAATTCGTTATGGGATTATGAAGAAGAAGATAAAAATGTAAAAAGTTTTGGTACGACGCAAGACGGACGCCTGACAATGAGTGACTGGAATTGTTCACTTGCGCCTTCTGTTTAGGTGAGCTAAAATGATGCCATTAACACCACTGTGCACAAATTGCATCCACTTTTAGGTTTCATATCACGTGCCCGGTCCAAAAAAAAAAAAAAAAAAAAAAAAGAAGGAGAAGAAGAAGAAGAAGAAAGGAAATAAAGAAAACAAAACACAACAACAAAACAAAACAACAACAAATGTATAAGTAGATGGAATCTACACACACAAATAATTTCCAAGAAAAGAACTCATGGTATATATAACCTCCCCCTAATGGTGTACTTTCTTTTGGAATCCTGACTCCATACAGATTGCAAACGTGATTTAAGTGTGTAAAAATGGAAGGACGAAATCTACATAGAAAGTGACCTATACATGGTTTAACGTGTTCTTTGTTGTCATCGTCACACAAAAAACAAACAAACTTGAATGGTGTATGGCATCTTTTTCACCAGCATTTACATAACCATCATTTTGTTTCGCTGTAAATATCAGCTAGCACACCGTATTCAACAGTATTTGATTTATGGGGGCTCGTTCACGATGGTTGCTTATGCATATACAGCGTACCCGGTAAGTGTTATTCTCACAATTATTCCATTGCCATAAAGATATCTGTATCAAATTGTAATTTATCAGGTGAACGACCTGTGGCTGACATGATTCTAGTACAATCGTTAAACTCAAACTCTTATGATCGACCATAAGCTAGTCGTGCTCCATTTCACAATCTTATAGATCGAGGTTGGTTTCACAGTCTGCATCCGTCAGTCAGGCTGAAAGTCAGTAATTCGCGTCCCGTCTTGCCGCCGCTTCTCCATTTATTGGAATTAAGGATTGACCATTAAGGGAAGTTGTTGCTGGGCATTATTGTTCGGAGGTGCCCCACCGGCCCCAGCGTTTGGCTGTTGCTGGATATCATAATATTAAAAGTAAAGGGTGAAAAGATATGAAGGGTCATACAGACTTCTCTTTCATTATGCTTTATAACGCTATATGACCATGGAGTCGTTATAGCGAGCTTTATGATGATGATGATGATGATGATGATGATAATAATAATAATGAGAAGAAGAAGAAGAAGAATTGCATTTATGTAGCACTTTATACTGGTGTTTTTTTAACGTACTGGTGCTATTCATACAAAAACAAACAATCAAACAAACAAACAAACAAACTAGAAAACACTTAGGCCCGAATTCACGAACGTGGTCCAATCTTTGTCCATGGTTTAAAGGGTGTGTACAGTTCTGGTCGAGGTGAGGATTTAGCTTTTAACGTTTTGCGAGATATTCAGAAACCACTCTATGAGATGTCAAAAAGCATGCAGTTCTAAGGGGTATCAAAAGTTTATTCGATGAAAATCGTTTTGAAATGGCTGAGATATCCAAAAACAAGGTGAAACAAAGAGATCCTAATAAAGTTGTGGCATGTCGCCTTTTATTATTAGCACTTTTTTGGATATCTCAGCCATTTGAAAACCAATTTTCATCAAATAAATGTTGAATCCTTCTTAAAATTACATGCTCTTTCATATTTCAAAAGAGGCTTTTCATTATCTCACTTAGGAATGTTCAAAACACGAATCCCCACCTCAACCAGTACTGTACAGTCCCTTTAAACCATTCAGGGAGACCTTTTACCCATCGTACATCACTACGCATATGTTTTTCATTCATTCACTTATTTTTTCCATCTCCAGCCAAACTTGTAAATATATATATATTTTTTTGCATAAGATATAAATACGAGTCTATAGGACAATTTACCCCCTGGGCAATTACCCCGGACCCTTCCCCTAGCCCAACCCTTATGGAACAAACACAGTGTTACCACAGTGTGTTCACATAGTTGACTATGTGTAATCAATGTGTTAACCATGTGGTCACAGTGTTGTCACAGTGCGGTATTTGAGATCACATAGTGTAACACATAATTGGCATACCGAACACAGAGTGGCACACATATACCACAGTGTGGTATAGTGTTACGACAGTGTGTTCACATACTTGACTATGTGTAAACAATGTGTTAACCATGTGGTCACAGCGTTGTCACGGTGTGAGATTTGAGATCACATAGTGTACCACATTATTGGCATACTGAACACAGAGTGACACACAAATACCACAGTGTGGTATATATCGAACTATGTGTAAACCCTGTGTTCATAATGCTACCTCAGTCTGGTATTTCAGTTAAAGTGTTTTACCACATAATCCCCACATAGATCACATACTGAACACACTGTGATTCATGTTTGACACAGTGTGGCATATTTAGAACTATGTGTAAACCCTGTGTTGATAGTGTTGTCACACTGTGGGATTTCAGATCATTCATTTACCACATAATCCACACAGACTTACACAGTGTGGTATATATTGAACTATGTGTAAACCCTGTGCTCGGTGTTGTCACTTTGTGGGTTTCAGATCATTCACCTGCATCATCTCCACATACTTGGCATACTACATGAACACACAGTGTGGTATATATTGAAATATGTGTACTCCTGCGTCCATAATGTTGTTACACAGTGGGATTTCATATCATTGATTTAACACTATAATATCCACATACTAGATGTTAAGGAAAAAAACACTACATTTTTTATTTTGAATAACTAAAAAATAATAAAAATTAACTTTCCTCAAATTTACACAGAAGGTAGCCGCTGAATAACGCACAATTTTGTTGTGTACTGTTTCAAAATATTGCAGGGAACAGCATACAACAAAATTGTATGCCTATATTAGCTACCTACTGTGTAAATTTGTGGAAAGTTATATTTTCATGGGTTTTCAGTTATTCACAATCAAAAGCGCAAACTGTTTTTTTTTAAAACATCTAGTACTTTGAAACACAATGACTCATGTTTACCACATTGTGGTGTATATTAAACTTTGCATTAGTATTGTCAGTAGGGGATTTCAGATCTTGTACTACCACATGGAATGTTAATCCTTGTAAAACCAGGTTATTTCTGGTTTTGTTGGGGGGTGGAGCATTTTACCAGTTTGGTGAAAGGATTCAAGTATTGTAGTTTATTGATAAATGTACATGTATGTATCAAATTAAAAGAATATGCCTCATCACTACATGTACTCCCCAGAGATTTTTATCAAGTTTGTAAAGCCACTTAACTGATTATCTGATTATCCAATAAAGTAATAAACCAATAACTTAAAGCTGGACAATATACAACACCATTTAAGTACACGGAAGTTGCAAATGTTATATACTTATTTATTTTCCTAATTTCAGTTGATACCTTTAAAATTTCAAATACTGGCATGGAACAACAGATTCATTTAATGTGAGAATATGACCTATACATGTCATTTATCCAACCTTCAGATGAATAAATCATTCATTTAGTGTTGTGTTAATACTGTTTACGGATGCATAACATCAAACACTATATCAAATGATATAATACTAGGAGTATCTGTAGTTGTGGAAAGAGAACAAAAAGTGACATGTTATAACTTCCGTTTCTCTCATAAATCACATGCTTTCCTAAGATTTCACCAGGAGGTATTGCATACAATCTATTGGTCACACGTTTCACTACTCTGATGTGTACAGCATCAGCATGGCTCTCCCTGTCTCTATTCTTTACAAATGGGCCATCATGCTCTACATACTTATTGAGAGCAAAGGCATCACTATCATCTTCCGAAACCACAAAACCATGTACAAAAGCCACTTCATTGCCTGTTACTTGCACACAATAATTTATTCTGGTAGTGTGCCGAGAATATTCAGTAGTATGGATGCAAACTGTGTTTACAACTGCTTTCTTGTACACTTTAATTACAGAAAAATGTCACAGGATATTCTTGTGTTGTTTTTTTTTTTTTTCGTGACATGCTATACCACATGACTATCACATGACACAGTACCACACAGTAGTACCAACTGAAATATTAAAAAAAAAAGCAAAAACAAAACAAAATGCATATTCCAGAATCTCAATAATAGGTGAGTTATGCTGCGAATTATGACAATTGATTTAAGCAGTACTTAACCTGTCCTATACTCGTACAGTATTACCTATCAAGTGGGAGTGCTGAGGTACAGAATGTGATACTTCACGCGGTATTCCTGTGGTATTCCTGTGGTATTCCTGTGGTGACACTGTGGTATTCCTGTGGTAACACTGTGGTATTCCTGTGGTACAGACTTTGCATAGCTCATGAATATTTATAAAAAGCAACCTAAATTTGAGAAAATACATAAAATACTTCTAAATTCGAAGTATTTGTGATGGGATTTCCTGTGAACTATTGTCTAATAATGTTATGTTATACCGATGTCATAAATGTTGTTATGAAAAGGTAATTTCATATTCAATAACAGTGTTATCTAGTCAGTAACCGTGCCTTCATGCATTACAAAATATTGATACACCTGATGATTATGTGGTACAGTGTATTAGATACATTTGATGACTATGTGGTGACTACTACATTGTACTGTGGTGGACTATGTGGTGACTGCCAGTGTGGTAGACTATGTGGTGAATACCATAGTGTGGTGGACTATGTGGTGACTGCCACAGTGTGGTAGACTATGTGGTGAATACCATAGTGTGGTGGATTATGTGGTGACTACCACAGCGTAATGGACTATGTGGTTATAACCCTGTGGTCATAGTGTGTGAGACTGTGGTTTGACTCACAGTGTTTTTAATATGTGTTTTGGACCATGTGGTAACGCTATGTTGCACAGTGTGCTGACGCTGTGTTTCACACTGTGGTTAATACACAGTGTTACCACACGTCCCAAAATCACATATTAAACACATATTAAACACATGTGTTCGACACTGTGTTACACATTGTGTTTCACACTGTGTTCGACACTGTGTGCCACACTGTGTTGCACACTGTGTTACATAGTGTGGTAAAACTGTGTTCTTTCCATAAGGGTAATCCTACTCCTAATCCTGAACCTAATCCTAACCCTAACCAAAACTCCTAACCCTAAACCTAACCTAACCCTAATCATTACTCTAACTTTACCAATAACCAGTATTTAGCCGGGGGTAATTGCCCCGGGGGTAATTGCCCTGATACGATAAAAACATCTTGATGTCAACATTACAAAACACGATAATTGAAATTTATGGACATACCATTGATAAGGTGAAAAAGAAAACGACAACAGCATTCTGAAGTTTAGAAAATGAAGGAGATGGGGAGGAATGCTAAAATAGCAATGCTTGTAGGGTCCATTCCCCCAAACAGATGGTAAAACAATTATACATAATATAATCTATCTTTGATTTTTGTTCATGAATCTAGATTTACAAAACGAATTACACGAACTATAGCGATAAGAATAAAAAACCTAACTAGCCCTAGACAAACACCCAGACAGATCCCAACACTATAGATTGCTTGCATACTGATAATAGAATAGGGAAGAAGAGAGAGAAAGAGAGAGAGAGAGAGAGAAGAACTGATAACATGGTTTGGAAAAAAATACAACGTCGATAGTTAAGACAAAAAGTGATGGGTGAACGCGGGAGCTGCTAATAAAGAAAGCTATGAAACGTTCCCGTACTTTTAAATTGAAGAAAACCAGAAACCCAGCGGAAATGTTTTCCCTTTCTTATGAGATCTAGATCCTAGATCACGATTCAAAACTGGAATAAAACCCTGCATGTAGAAAATGCAGAATTTGAATGAAATATATATTTTTCAAAGATACTTTCCCTTTCATATATGGTACACAACTTCATAAATCTGGAACAAAATCAAGTAAAAATTAGTGCAAACTGTAAATATAACAACTATTCAAGTAAAGTTGCATTTCCTGCCAGTGGCACGCTACGATGTGGAACAGAATATAGTCAATAATGTTGCTTACATGTTGTTTATATTGGAGGCCAGGCACAACTGGCTCTTATCTTTTATCTAAAGTTGAGGCGCTGTTACACAGAACAATACAGGTTAAAGGAAACCATAACCCAAATATAATTGAGTAGAAGTAGCAATATAACACACATCAGTCAAAGTCAAATTATACAAAAACTACAGGTCATCAAATTTTAGTGACGAATACGGAAACAAGTATAAAAGGTATCGAAACACTTTGGTGACAGTTATTAAAAATGCAAAGAGATTGTATTATTGCAATTCTTTTAATCGTAACAAGAGTAACATGACAAAGACCTGGGATACCATTAATGAGTTAATTGGTAGAAAGGTTAAAGATAAGCATTTGGATATAGAAGAGTTAACTATTAATCAAGGTGGAATTGATAAAGTTGTATCTTCTAACAATGAAATAGCCCAAGAACTAAATAACTACTTTGTCACTGTTGGGTCAAATTTGGCAGAACGAATACCAAATGGGCCTCGTAATAGTTGTTTTCAAGATTATTTGGGTGCCAGAAATACAAAGTCTTTGGCTTGGAAACCTATTAGAGAAGAAGAAATTATGGATATTGTATATGATCTTGATGCTACAAAGTCTCATGGTTATGATAATTTGTCAATAAGATTGATCAAGGACGCAGCACCTTATATTGTTTCCCCATTGACTTATATCTTTAATTTGTCATTAGAAACGGGCCAATTCCCTGATGCACTTAAGATTGCAAAAGTGACGCCTTTGTTCAAGAAAGGTTCGAAAGATGACCCAGGTAATTACAGACCTATTTCAGTTCTCCCAGTAATTGCAAAAATTTTCGAGAAATTAGTCAATGGTCGTCTAATGGACTTTTTAGAGTCCACTAAAATTTTGTACAGACACCAGTATGGATTTCGTAAGAAATACAGTACAAAATTATCATTAATCAATTTGGTTAATACATTGATACACTCAAATGATAAATGTGAAATAACCCTTGGTATATTTATAGATTTCAAAAAGGCGTTTGACACAATCAATCATCGCATCCTTTCTGCGAAATTAGAATGTTATGGCATAAGAGGCATTGTGTTGCAGTGGTTCCAAAATTACCTCTCAAACCGATCGCAGGTATTGTGCTACAAGAATGAAATATCCAGTAGTAGAACGATCACATGTGGAGTACCACAAGGATCAGTGCTGGGACCCACACTGTTCCTATTATACATTAATGATTTGCCTAGCTCATCGAACTATTTTCAGTTCAGACTATTCGCTGACGATTCAAACATTTTTCATACATTTCCCAAAGGTACAAAAGAAATTGATATGGATGACGTAAATAGAAAATTGAATGAGGTACAGGAATGGTGTATTGTAAATAAATTAACTATTAACTTGAAGAAAACAAATTATATGATTATTAAAGGACCAAGACAACCAATTGCAATTAAAGGTGTGTTAACAGTCTCTGAAACGGTTATAGAAAGAGTACATGTAGCATCTTTCGTAGGAATCAAAATTGATGAGACCTTGATGTGGAAGGATCAGATTCAGTGTATCAACAAATGCATTAGGCGCAAAATTGGCTTAATTTCTAAGTTAAGATACTTTGTTCCAAGGCATGTTCTCATGCTTTTATATAAATTCTTTATACAATCATATATACTTTATGGAATTGAAGTATGGGGAAGTACCTACAGAAGCCACTTAAATTGTATAATTTAGCACAAAAAATGGCCGTGAGAGCAATTACATTTTCCCCCTTAAGAACAAGTTCAAGGCCATTATTCACCAGTCTAGAAGTGTTAGATGTTTTTGACCTGCATAAGCCTGCAGTGTCAACCTTTGTATATGATCTACACAAGGGACATTTACCACATTCTGTAACGCAATATTATGAGCCAATGAATCATGCATACAGGACTAGAGGCAAAGATCATTCCATGCTTAGACTCCCGAAATGTAAAACGACACATGGTACATTTTCTATATCTTTTGTCGGGTCAAAGTTTTGGAATAGTTTGCCCAAAAATATTCAGGAGGAAAGAACAAGATCTTCATTTCGAAGAAACCTAAAAAAGCACTTGTTAAATAAAGTTTAGTGAAGAAAAGAATATTCAGTGTTTAGTTTAATGTACTTTTATAGTACAGTTACTTTAAAAGAGTAGACCTTGCAATAAGCAGCTTAAATATATATACATGTAGCTATAATGGGAGAACCATTCTCGACTAGCACCTGTGCTAACTTTTGGTTCCCCCTTTAACAACATTATCTTCTGTTTTTCTATTTTTTCAGAACCTTTGTCTATGCGTATTTCTGCATTACATACTTATTCATACTCTTTGCCATTTCAGTGATAAATGTATCAAAACGAAACTAAATATATTACACCACATGTATTCTAATGTAAGATAAATATAAGTATGTAAAATATATGCTTGCATAGCTGTAAGAACCTTGTACAAAATCATTGTATTCTCATAAAAAAATTTCATGTTATTGTATCTTACCCTATGGAATTTCATGTTATCATGTTATCATATTCACATGTATGTTGTTAATAAACTCAACTCAACTCTCTTTAAAGTTTGAGGAAAAAATCGGACAATCGATGAAGAAATTATGAATTGTTGGAGTTTTGGTGCCATCATCGCCAGAAAAAAGACTAATACAGTCCATGATGTCATAATGGAAAAACTTTAACGTATAAAAAATCCAACATAATACTTGCACTTTTCTAGCATAACGAAAGAGCTCATGACTTACCTCCTTCAGATAGCAGGGGGAATAATGTTACCCGTAATAGTTATGTCAGTTACAAGTTTCTAGAATGTGTGCTTTTCGTGAAAAATGAAATTACGCGGAATTCTTGTTATGTTCCTTGTATTGTTGTCCATAATGATGTCATGAACTGTTGTCTTCTTATCCCGCGATGACGGCATCGAAACTTTAACAATTCATTACTTTTGAAACTTTCACTGATGTGTTCTATTTGTATTGCTGCTTTAGCTCAATCGACATTTATATTACTTTCACAGTATTTGGGATGTGGCTTTCTCTAAATTATCCCATGGTACACAGTACACATCCACAGCAAAATGGGAGCGAAATCCTGTCAAGAAATTGGACCGTTCACGTCCGCAAGAAATGTTATACAGGGCGGGGTGGCGTATAGCCTTTTGTCAAGGCCCTCTCACTGTATGGTGAAGAGAGCCCAACTGAGTGGGGTAGCGCGAGGCTGTCGCGCTCGGCTGGGCTCGCTTCGCTCGCCCGTTACAGCGAGAGGGCCTTGACAAAAGGCTAGGCGGCACAATCTATGATCAGAGTTTGCCATCAGCATGCACCAGAATTTACCCTCACCGTATAACAACAGACACATAGCGCGCATAAAAATAATCGTGAAGTATTAAGTTGTTGAGAAATTAATTATATGTAAAAATGATATTATGTAGATGAAGGCGCAAATATTCATATTGTGAATGACGCGCCTCAAATACAATAACAACATTAACAACAAGCTAATTTCAAAGCATCCTCGGGAGAAAGTTTAGTTTTATTTACCGAGGGAAGGGAAAACGAAGTGAGAAAAAAAAAATCAACAACAACCACGCAAAAATAATGAAATATGTAGGTTGTTGGTAATACGCTCGGTCGAGTGGTCTGTGTCAAATCGCAATCGATTGTGTAATCATAATCAAGTGGTTGGTGTTTTTTTTTTCCTTCTCTCCTTTGGTAGGTACCCGACCACTGCAGGTGAAGACGCGCGACTAACTGTATGAAGTGACATAATGTGGAGCAGTGGCGTATCTAGGGGGGGGGGGGGGCAAGGGGGGCACGTGCCCCGGGCGCCACTCCTCGGGGGCGCAAAAAACGAAAAAAAAAAGAAGAAGAAAAAAAGCAAAAAAAAAAAAAAAACGAAGAAGAAGAAAAAAAAAGAAAGAAAAGAAAAGAACAAGAACAAGAACAAGAACAAGAAAAAAACTCGCCCGGAAGGGGGGGGGGGGCAGAAAACCAAATCAAACAATATAAAAAGAAAACATGATGATGACGCGGGCAAAATGACAATGTTTATTATCTGTGTTCACACAAGAATTCCGTGTTCTGTAAGTTGAACTACAAAAATTTTCGGCTCGCTCGCTGCGCTCGCTCGCCAAAATTTATATAAAAAAGAAGGTAAGAACAAAACGTGATGATGACGCGGGGAAAATGACAATGTCTATTGTGTTCACACATGTCATTTTATATTTAGCAGGCAAAATGTTTCACAGAGCAGCGACTGCAATTTATTCCGTTCTGAAGCGATCGCCAATTGGATCAAAAGAAGGCGCCAACGGTTTCGAACAAACGGAGGGGGGGGGGGGCGCAAAAAAATCCCAAGATAAGAACAAAACGTAATGATGACGCGGAAATATACAAATTTCGGCTCACTCGCTCGTACAACAGAGTATTTTTTCAAGTCCTCAGTTTGTTGGTATAAATCGTTATCTATATTATAATGTCGTCACCATATCTTGATTACAATAATTGTAAGATTTAATAAGCAACAAATGACAAGAATTCCATGTTTTGTAAGCTGAAATACAAAATTTTTCAGCTCGCTCGCTGCGCTCGCTCGCCACAATTTATCAAAAAAAAGAAGAGATAAGAACAAAACGTGATGATAACGCGGAAATATACACATTTCAGCTCAGTCCTCAGTTTGTTGGTATAAATCGTTATCGTCGTCACTATATCTTTATTAGAATTGTAAGATTTAATAAGCAAAAAATGACAAGAATTCCATGTTTTGTTAGCTGAAATACAAAATTTTTCGGCTCGCTCGCTGTGCTCGCTCGCCAAAAAAAAACAAAAACAAACAAACAAAACAAAACGAAAGAGAGAGATAAGAACAAATCGTGATGATGCCGCGGAAATATACAAATTTCGGCTCATTCGCTCGTACTAATTTAGAGTATTTTTTCTAAGTCCTCAGTTTGTTGGTATAAATCGTTATCTATAAGGCCGTCACTATATCTTTATTAGAATTGAAAGATTTGATAAGCAAAAAATGACAAGAATCCCATGTTTTGTAAGTTAAAGTACAAAAATTTTCGGCTCGCTCGCTGCGCTCGCTCGCCAAAATTTATCAACACTCATTACATTTAAATCAATCTCAAAAGACCCCTTTTAAGTGCTTGAAAAAGCATATCATGTGGACTTTGTTTAAAGTCCCTACTGGGATGGGGTTGGGGTTGAACACTTTTTCAGAAATTAGGGGCGCAATTTTCGCGCTTGCCCCGGGCGCCGTTTTCCCTAGATACGCCACTGATGTGGAGAGTGAACAATCATGGGTGAGATAGATTGAATGCTTTCATATTGATATTTATAGGTTTTCCCACCCAACTTTATCAGATCATATTTATGAAAAAGTTTCATACTAAACAGCGTGCTAAATATAGCCGCCAAAGTCGTGCATAAGTGAATATAATGATATGTATGCATGTATATCATATCAATGCGTATGAAAGTTGTGTCAGATGACTGTTTGTATAATAGAAGAATGATGAAGTTCAGGGCAAGTCAAAGGTCGCATTTCAAAGTGCGTAATGTTTGCATTGTTTGTTCAAAAGGCCAAGATGATACAAAGAACATAATGATGGTTATGCAGTAACGAAAATCACTGCCAATATGCTGCTGTAAATGTTTGCTGTTTGAATTTCTTACTGTTCATCAGGGCAGTGCTGATAGGAATTCGAAGGCATTTCTCTCCCAATTTTAATTTGAACCCGCTTTTTACACGGGCATGTGAGAAAATCATGAAAAAGAATGCTGATGAAATCTAATCTAATGAGCTAGATAGCACTTTTGAATGTTGATTTCGATGATCGTTTAAATTCGCTCGAATTTGAATGATCGCACCTGTTAAATCGAACGCAAATCTGATGAAATTGTACGGGAAAACCTATATTACGTAAAATATTTTTCTTCGAATTCTTACGTTATTGTTCCGCAGTGGGCAGTTGACCTTCCGTAGAACACATAATACCACCAGCACGACCACGACCAGTCCCGGGATTACGGTGACACAGATCACTACAATAATTATCGTTTTCTTATTACCGTGCGACAAACCTGTCAATGTGAAAAAACAACACACAATTAAATGGAAGGTATAGACTGTAAGCCAGTGGAGCAGATGCATATTCCCTCTAGAGTTAGATAAGGTGCAGTGCCGTGTACTAGTTTACATGCACGGCAAATTTTTGTTGTTGTTGTTGTTGTTGTTGATAAAGTAAGGTTTTCCTGGTCATTTTCATAATTTTGCCATTCACGTTCCTATTTCGAGCACTCAATTTCACGCATTCACGCTCTCAGCACTGAATCAGCAATCACATTCAAAATCAGATCATTCAAATTCAGTATCGGAGCAATCAGTATTGTTGATTTTCGTCATTCAAATCTAAGATAGGAGCATGTATTTCACTGACTGACTGAGCAATGAGTTTTCAAGTTCATTTCAAGCAGGCGCTTGGCGGCAAGAAATATTGTCGGTCATTCAAATTAATGAGAAGGCAACCATGCATGTTCCAAATAAGTGCATTATTTAAAATAGTTTTTGCATTCATTTAGCTTGGGGCCACGCTTGCGTGTCTTTTTCACCACCTTTGAATAGATTGGGCTTCATGATGATAATTTATTTGACAACCATTTCATTCTAAAATTGAACATCACGATGTTGAAATGGCAGTCGTATATACAGCCACATCAAGCACTATGCTCAAGTATACAAACGATCATAAACTAAAGAGAGGTTGACTGACATCTTTGAGAAAAGCGATTTCTACTTCATTGAAACTGATAACATGAGCACACGTCTTGCTTGTTGTTTTGTGATATCTTATTGGTTTACATTTGCGGGACTATGTGAGATCTGTATTTTTGTTTCAGTTTGTCTTTAAATTGATGCATGATGTGGTTAGTGTTGGGGCGTTGTCCTCTTTTAGTGCATGCAGTGTCACCAAGTAGTATATTTAAATTGTCATTGTGTTGTTTGGATGCACTGCTGAATGGGCCTTATAATTCAAAATGTCTTGAAGTGATAAACTATGAATACAACAGAATAATACAACAACACTGAACATTATTATAATTTAATGCATATAAGCCTTGGTTGCGTATAAACCTCTTTGCTTGTTTTGTAAGAAACTTTCGCCCCATATAGATACTGTTTGCCCCTGAATCACCCCATTACCCCATTCTTCAAAAAGCTGTTCTATTTACTTTGTTAACAAATTGATTGCACGAAGAATAAAACTGGTCATTTGAAAATGAAATTGAACGCCCCAAACAATTGGGACTACCGCGTGAATTTGAATGCACGAGTAGGAAATGACGTGTGTGTAATGCCCGCATTCGGAAATGGAACGCTCATGCGTGAATTTAATTTGAAGGAAACGAAATGGAGCTCCCATAAATGAGATTGATTGCTCGGATTCTAAATTTGAATGCCCGAATATCTTCGCATGCGTGAGATGCGTGAATTTGAATGTACATTTATGAATTGGAATGACAAAGGCATGAAATTGTCCGGAAAACCTATATATTTTACGGCGCCCTCTTCCGCTATGTGTATTTGAAATCTGTAGATGTGAGGATTAAAAAAAAAAAAACCCAATTATAATATTGCTTAATGTTAGTCAATCGTGCATTATTTACACTTTGGGACTCCCTAAGTGCATAAAGTTTAGCATCATGGGTATATCTCTATATACTTCAACTTCATAGGCCGTGAAATTTAGGTGAGAAATAAAATGGTTTAACTGAATTTGGCTGTCCGTTTGTCCGTTTGTTCGTGAGGACTCGCGGAGATCTGGAAACATATCTATAACTGAAATGCACGCGGTCATCAAGCACTTGGTGATATAGTTCTTTTTTTTTTTTCTATAGACCAGGAAAACACATAAAGCAATGCAGGGAGCCTGCCCACTTTCAACATTTTGGTGGCCACCAAAACAATGTCTTTTCTTAAACAATATGGTGTTCCGACATCTATGACCCCGTTTACAGTGCGGGGCCGGGCTCGGCCGCGGCTCGGCCGCGGCCGAGACCGGCCTCAATTGCGCGGCCGAGCCTCGCAATTTTGTCCGTTTACACTGCTGGGCTCGGCCGCGCTTTTGATTCAAACCTTTCAATATTTTGTCGTAGTGGCGCTCTGCTTGTAAACAAATGCAATTTGGTATTGTCTGGTTTTCAGACCCTTTGCCAAATGAATTCCGTGGCGACGAAGTCGCCGTTCGGGCAAAGGCCTTTGCCGAAGGAAAGAATCCTTTGCAGGACAAAACCACCTTAAACTATACTAGTTTTCGACGTTGAGGGGGTTAATATCCTGAATAGCGAAAGATACAGGCAGAGGGTTTGGAAGCCAGACTAAAATTGGCCGCGCAATTGGCCGCGCATTTGGCCCAGTTTGCGTTTACACCAAGAAAAGGCCGGGCTCGGCCGCGGCTCGGCCGCGGCCGAGACCACCTCCAGAGCGAGGCCAAATGCGAGGCCAATTTTGGCCTCGCATTTGGCCTTTTGTGCGTTTACACTGAAGCGGGGCTGGGCACGGCCGCGGCCGAGCCGCGGCCGAGCCTCGCACTGTAAACGGGGTCTATTTCCATCGCTAAAAGTGTCGAGCCTGTGTTAAATAACCGGTATTCATCAATGGCCATTCCTCTATAGTGCAATTTCCCTTCCCATCACCGAAATCTAGTGTAACCGAGTAAACTCATTGTACCGTTTTCAGGAGCACGATTTCCAGACCCAGTTGCAATTATCGTCTTGTTACTGCTCT